>NC_050068.2:341404839-342035649 GCF_009764565.3 Dermochelys coriacea
GGTACTTTTCAATAGTGCTGCAAGCACTGGTGGATCACAAGGGACGTTTCACCAACATCAACGTGGGATGGCCGGGAAAGGTACATGATGCTCGCATCTTCAGGAATTCTAGTCTGTTTCAAAAGCTGCAGGAAGGGACTTTCTTCCCAGACCAGAAAATAATCGCTGGGGATGTTGAAATGCCTATAGTTATCCTTGGGGACCCAGCCTACCCCTTAATGCCATGGTTCATGAAGCCATACACAGGCAGCCTGGAGAGTAGTCAGGAACTGTTCAATTACAGGCTGAGCAAGTGCAGAATGGTGGTGGAATGTGCATTTGGACGTTTAAAAGCGCACTGGTGCAGTTTACTGACTCAGTTAGACCTCAGCGAAACCAATATTCCCACTGTTATTACTGCTTGCTGTGCGCTCCACCATATCTGTGAGAGTAAGGGGGAGAGGTTTATGGCGGGGTGGGAGGTTGAGGCAAATCTCCTGGCTGCAGGTTACGCACAGCCAGACACCAGGGCAGTTAGAAGAGTACAGCAGGGTGCGGTGCGCATCAGAGAAGCTTTGAAAACCAGTTTCATGACTGTCCAGGATACGGTGTCAAAGTTCTTTTTGTTTCTCCTTGATGAAACCCCCTGCCCCTTGGTTCACTCTACTTCCCTGTAAGCTAACCACCCTCCCCACCTCCCTTCGATCACCACTTGCAGAGGCAATAAAGTCATTGTTGCTTCACATTCATGCATTCTTTATTAATTCATCACACAAATAGGGGGATAATTACCAAGGTAGCCCAGGAGGGGTGGTGGAGGAGGGAAGGACAAGGTCACATAGCACTTTAAAAGTTTAAAACTTATTGAATGCCAGCCTTCTGTTACTTGGGCAATCCTCTGGGGTGGAGTGGCTGGGTGGCCGGAGGCCCCTCCCCACCGCGTTCTTGGGCGTCTGGGTGAGGAGGCTATGGAACTTGGGGAGGAGGGCAGTTGGTTACACAGGGGCTGTAGCGGCGGTCTGTGCTCCTGCCGCCTTTTCTGAAGCTCAACCATACGCTGAAGCATATTAGTTTGATCCTCCAACAGCCTCAGCATTGAATCCTGCCTCCTCTCATCATGCTGCCGCCACCTTTCAGTTTCAGCCCTCTCTTCAGCCCGCCACCTCTCCTCCCGGTCATTTTGTGCTTTCCTGCAGTCTGACATTGTCTGCCTCCATGCATTGGTCTGTGCTCTGTCAGTGTGGGAGGACTGCATGAGCTCAGAGAACATTTCATCGCGAGTGCGTTTTTTTCGCCTTCTAATCTTCTCTAGCCTCTGGGAAGGAGAAGATCCTGTGATCCTTGAAACACATGCAGGTAGTGGAGAAAAAAAAAGGGACAGTGGTATTTGAAAAGACACATTTTATAGAACAGTGGGTACACTCTTTCACGGTAAACCTTGCTGTTAACATTACATACATAGCACATGTGCTTTCGTTCCATGGTCGCATTTTGCCTCCCCCCACCATGTGGCTAACAGCAGGGAACATTTCTGTTCAGCCATAGGCAAACAGCCCAGCAGGAACGGGCACCTCTGAATGTCCCCTTAAGAAAAGCACCCTATTTCAACCAGTGACCATGAATGATATCACTCTCCTGAGGATAATACAGAGAGATAAAGAATGGATGTTGTTTGAACACCAGCAAACATACACTGCAATGCTTTGTTCTACAATGATTCCCGAGAATGTGCTACTGGCCTGGAGTGGTAAAGTGTCCTACCATGGTGGATGGAATAAGGCTGCCCTCCTCAGAAATCTTTTGCAAAGGCTTTGGGAGTAAATCCAGGAGAGCCACGAATGCCAGGGCAAATTAATCATTAAACATGCTGGCTTTTAAACCTTGTATAGTATTTTAAAAGGTACACTCACCAGAGGTCCCTTCTCCGCCTGGTGGGTCTGGAAGGCAGCCTTGGGTGGGTTCGAGGGGTACTGGCTCCAGGTCCAGGGTGAGAAACAGTTCCTGGCTGTTGGGAAAACCAGTTTCTCCACTTGTTTGCTGTGAGCTATCTACAACCTCCTCCTCATCGTCTTCCTCGTCCCCAAAACCTGATTCCGTGTTGCCTCCATCTCCATTGAAGGAGTCAAAAAACACGGCTGGGATAGTGGTGGCTGAACCCCCTAAAATGGCATGCAGCTTATCATAGAAGCGGCATGTTTGGGGGTCTGACCCGGAGAGGCCGTTCGCCTCTCTGGTTTTCTGGTAGGCTTGCCTCAGCTCCTTAAGTTTCACGTGGCACTGCTTCGGGTCCCTGTTATGGCCTCTGTCCTTCATGCCCTGGGAGATTTTGACAAATGTTTTGGCATTTCAAAAACTGGAATGTAGTTCTGATAGCACGGATTTCTCTCCCTATACAGCGATCAGATCCCGTACCTCCCGTTCGGTCCATGCTGGAGCTCTTTTGCGATTCTGGGACTCCATCATGGACACCTCTGCTGATGAGCTCTGCATGGTCACCTGCAGCTTGCCACACTGATCAAACAGGAAATTGAAATTCCAAAGTTCGCGGGCCTTTTCCTGTCTACCTAATCAGTGCATCTGAGTTGAGAGTGCTGTCCAGAGCGGTCACAATGGAGAACTCTGGGATAGCTCCTGGAGGCCAATACTATCTAATTGTGTCCACAGTGCCCCAAATTCGACCCAGGAAAACCGATTTCAGCACTAGTCCCCTTGTCGGGGGTGGAGAAAGGAAATCGATTTTAAGAGCCCGTTTATGTCGAAAAAAGGGCTTCGTCATGTGGACGGGTGCAGGGTTACATTGATTTAACGCTGCTAAATTCGACCTCAATGACTAGTGTAGACCAGGGCTAAAAGAAATTTATTCTTTAGACAATAGTAGGTTTGAAGAATTCAGGATCTGTCTTCATTACAGTCTGGCAGGTCCCAATTCACTGAATACTCCTCCTCTAGTCTATTCATCATCACCCTCACAGTTGCAGCACTGGGAGATCTTGGAGACAGGCTCTAGGGCTTGAGAAATCCCACAAAAGACTGTCAGCCCATAAAGCCTGGCGGTTAGGTCGGGACGTGATCTGGACAGAGAATAGCCGGCAGCGTGGACCTCATGGTTGTTTTGCATTTTCAGAGATGTCATTGGAGCATAAAAGCGTCAAGCACCACTTGTGACTCATTTCAAGTGTCAAAGAGAGCCATAAGTTAAGCATCACATATCACATACAACAGGGCCCCTAGCTACACCAAAAGTTTTTACACAATTTTCATACGACAATCTAGTTGTCTCTATGTTTAGGGCCCTATAACATTGAGGCTATTGAGATCAGGGCCATTTCCACTTTCATTGTACATTATATTCTGTCACTTGTCAGTTTCTTCACTTCCCATTCCCCTACCACAGATTTAATCTCCAGTTCTCTATGCACCAAGTTGAAGGCCTTGCAGTTTTCATGTATTATTCACCTCCATTTGCTATACTTGTTAAACAGTATATGTTCATTGGAGTTAATAAATCACCATTTACTCCCCCCCACTTATTTCCCAGAAAAGAGTTATTACTCCATCTCTCTCTACCAACAGCGGTTTTATAGTTACCACAGATTTCTCTGTATTCATAAAGCTATTTATCACTGTACCGTCTTAAATATTAGCACAGTAAACTTCCTCTAAAGGCTTAAGTCATAACCTGTCCTATGTATGGGGAGGCATACATGTGTCTGATATGAAATTATGTGAATTTCCTCCCAATTGGTTGGGTGACATCTCCCTCAGCTTGGAAAAGTCAAGGTTATTAATGTGTTCATCAAAGAAAAAAACATTTTCCTCTTTATGTGTTTAACGGAGAAACAAGGGATTGAAGGTCTAACTCACTTTTACACGTCAGCTGTTGCTCTTATCAACCCCTGGAAGAGTTTTACCTGAGTAAGTGTGGAAGAATGGATTGTGTTTGACTATTACATAACTGCCAAAGGAAAAATGCTCTTCCCTACCGTTTGCATTCCTGCAGTATGGTCACATGGACAAGGAATTGGACTGGGCTGCAGAAATACAGCTGATTGAAAAATGGTAAATATATTCACTGAAATACTTTGAAAGCTTCAGTTTTGTTGACCAAAAAGATTATAATTTTTGTTTGTTTCTTTCTTTCTTTCCCCCTGCAACAGGGCATGCACCATCCCATCCTGAGATGCCCCAGGAACCTTTCAGACTCTCTCCATTGGCTGGCAACTTCATGTGCTTTATTTACACTCCCATCACCAATACCAATACACTCCCATACAGCAATATTATATACAGCACATCTCTACCTTTAATCCTTTCCCACAGGACAGAGGAGGATCAGAGGTCTCCCTTCCTTGAAATCTCTGAACTCAGCTAGCGCTGATTACTCCCTCTGGTGTTTCCTTCCCATCCTTCTTCTACCCCTCAGGGGATGGACTCATCCAGCCTAATCAGCCAATTAGCTTCCACATCCCCAATCAGCCTTCTCCAAGGGAACAGACTGATGCCTATGTGATCAGAGTGTCTGGCACACCTTGCTAGCTCCCAGCACTCTCACACCCTCCCATTCCCTGTGGAAAAAACCTAAACGCTTGCTGGGGGGAAAAGAAAAGACATTTTAGCAAAAATGTAATCAAAAAGCCATTTTTCATTCAAATACTATGTTTGGAGCTGGTAAAAAAAAAAAATTCATCTGCTCAGGAGACCTGACCTCTGTTCCTGGCTCTGTTATTCACTTGCTGCTTAACGTTGGGCAAATCACTCTCTGTGCCACTGTTTCACCTCCTGCCTTTTGTCTGCCGGGTCTATTTAGACAGCAAAGTCTTCAGGAAAAGTTTTGTCACTTACTCTGTGTTTGTACAGTGCCTAGCACCACAGGACCCTTATCTCAGGAGTGCTAAGTGCTATTTTAACACAAACAGGGACAACAATCCCTCTTTGTCCTAATATCTTCCATGACACCAGCCACAAGGGGGAGCTCTCATCACCTTCTCCAATGGTGCTGCTGCGCTGAGCACTATGGTATTCTTTTTATGGTAACTTTTTATCCTCTACACACAGACCTGATGGTCTCATTGTTATCTGTAATTTACAGTAGAAAGAAAAGCAAACAATGGCGGTTGTAGAAAATGCCTCCTTGTGTTGCTCATTTAGGATGAGAGTGGGCAAACTCAAAATCATGCTCTAAGCATATGACTTCAGAAGTACAATTCTGGCTCACTGTGTCATCATAGGTAAGTCATTTAGTCTGATATTTTCAAAGCCATCAAAGGAATTTGGATGGCCAGTTGCCCTAAGCAGCTTTCAAAAGCCCAACCTACTCCCCTGTGGTTCTGAGGAATTTTCTACTTGGGGATCTTCCCTGATTCCAGCTATCAATGAGTAGCCATTGATATAACTGCACTGAAGCAAAATCTTTAGCATAGACAGGCAAAAGACATGATTTGCACTGGTGCAGCTTAATCCCTTTTCCTGACAAGGGTAAGCAACACTAGCTTTGCCTGTCTGTCTATACTAGGGGTTGTGTCAGTGCAGCTACACAGGTGACTGGCTGCCAGTGGATGAAATCAGGGCAAATCTTCATTATAGACAAGAGTTAGCTTCTCCCTTTGTAAAACAAACCTACTTTATGGGGTTAAACAGGCAAGTAAGTATACTTACCAACTTCACATTGTGAAGATTAAATTCATCAGTATTTGTACAGCTCTTTGAAAGACACAGAACTAACCGGAGATGAAGTTGGAACTGCACCTCCTCAGAACACCCTGGAGTTTTATGGAAGTTCAGGTGTGGATTGAAGCTATGTGGGTCATAGGAGAGTCTCTGGCTGTAAGGACTATTACTATGTTCTGCTTATCAATAGATGTGGTATTATCAACATATTCAGCACACTGGATTTCTGCAGATTTCAACATGTGAAGGATTGAGTTGGAATAGCTCCCTAACATTTGAAATTAGAGAAACCGTCCGTCCATAAGATAACCATGTGACCAAAAGATTTTAAGAAATAATTTTCATTTCCAAGAATTTGTGCCTAACATCATCAAAAAGGAAAACAAGGGACCAAAATCTCTGATGGTATATCCTCAAGCCCTCTGAATGAAAAATGACACAGTGGGTAGGGCCCTAATTTAGGATTTGAAGGTCAAGTCCCTGCTTGACCATCGACTGCCTATATGACCTTGAGACAGTCATTTAGTGCCTTACTTTTTCTTCTGTAAAGTGGGATAAAAGCATTTCCCTACCTCACACAGATGTTGTGGAGATTATTGCTGGTTTGAAAATGGAAATCCCTTCCCACCAAAAACCAACCAAACAAAAACAAACAAAAACTTGCAATTTTGTGAATGTTTTTATCCCAAACCGAGATGAAACATCAACCCTCAAAATTTTTCATAGCAAGATTTTTCAAGACAAATTCTATTTCAGGAGAACCAAAATGAATTGTTTCAGCTTCTCTTTGTGAGAGATCACAGATTTCCAACCTATTGGTACCCGCGGGAAGTGTAGGCAGATCAGCATAGGCTCCACCCACAAAGCTCCAAACTAGACGAGATGTCTGTTGTCTCTAGTTGGCTGAGATTCACTATTTAAACCAGAAGGCGGCACAGGAAGTTGTCTGGGCAATTAGACGAACCCTGGCTGGCTCCTACATTAGACCCTGACCTCTCACCAGACGCTGGAGCCCTGACTTGTTCCTGATTCCTGCTTTCCTGTCCTATTCTGCCTTGTTTTAGATCCCTGCTTCTACACCTCTACACAGTTACCCCAGTAAGTAACTCTGACCCTTGGCTTGACTTCTGGCTCTGGTTCTGGTTCCTGGCTCCTGATCACCACTCCTCTGACTGTCTATGTCTAGGTCTGTGACACCCAGCTGCCCACACAGAAGGCTTTTATCAGTTTCACAAATGAAGATGACAAGAGCCTTCCAGCCTGGCTCCCGTGCTGAAGAGCCTGAGCATTCTAGCTCTGCTTCTGTGGCTCCAGAGATGGGGGAAGCTGAGATTCAGGGCCCCCTTGGAAAGCTTTTGTCAATTTTGCAGACAGAAAGTAAAAAACAAGAGCCTTGTATATGGGCAGCCCTGGGAGCTCTCATTGTAGTTTTCATGATGGAGAATTTAAATTTTTCAAGAAAAATGAAATTTTCCTGTGGAAAATTTGTTTGATAAAAAGGATGTTTTTTGTGGGAAAAATCATTCTGACAGGATCTAGGATGATAAATATGTTAAAGATTGTAAGGCAAGGTGGGTGAGGTAATGTCTTTTATTGGGCCAACTTCTTTTGGTGAGAGAGACAAGGTTCTGAGCTTACACAAAGCTCTTCTTCAGGTTTGTGTAAGCTCAAAAGCTTGTCTCTGCCATCAACAGAAGTTAGTCCAATATAAGGTATTGCCTCACCCACCTTGTCTCTCTAATATCCTGGAACCAACACAGCTACAACAACACTGCATACAACAATTAAAGATTGTGAGGCACTCAAACATTACGCTAATGGGGACCGTATAAGTGCTTATGGTGGGAACGAAATGGCGGAAGTATTTTTGTAGCAAATTAATAAAATGTGTACATTTTAAATCGTTTTGACACAGTCCATGAATAATCCAGAGAAACGATAATGGTAATGTTTAGGACCTTAGAATAAGTGTGATCCAAACCCTCATTTTAAAGAGGTGGACTATATCCCCTTTAGTTAGAAAAAAAGAACTACAGCATTCTTCATCTATCATGAAACTTGTCAGCCCTAGTGTGACCATAAATGTAGTGAGGAAGTTTATTTGCTCTAAAGTATCAAACCAAACCATTTAATTTTAAACGTATGACTTTTGGAAAATGTCAGTTTAAAATGCTAGAGTGTCAAGGTGGAAGGAATAAGGGGGGCTTTTTTTTTTTTTTTTTTATTAAACTAAGTCTAAACATGAAAAACCCAACAACTTTCAGAGCAGGTATATATATGTGTGAGCACTCATGTATGCTGACACAGTTAAACAATCAAGTACATTAACTGTACTCGTATTTTAGGAGTAACTTCTGATTTTAGGAACAATCCTGGGGCAAGGGTGGTGCCTAAATTCTGCCATTTTAGGAGTAGCCCAGGGAAGCACTGTAACTCAGGCACACCTCTGAGTCATAATTCCACTTTAGCTTCCTTTATGCTCCTAAGGATTAGTAATTACTGTTGGCCTATAACTGCAGCAAATTACTGTCCCACATCCTAATGGCTCAGATCCTTTGGCCAGCAAGAGTGAAGATAAGATTACACCCATTGTCCCCTACCTGCTGAGATGCATTGAACAGACAAGTAACCTTGCTTACTCCTACACATTCAGTCCTGAGGCTTGAGTAGCCCATATAGGGTACATCTACACAACAATAAAACACCTGTGGCTGGCCTGGGTCAGCTGACTTGGGCTCACAGGGCTTGGCCTGCAGGGCTGCAAAATTGCTGTGCAGACAGTCAGACTCAGACTGGAGCCTGAGCTCTGGGACCCGGCAAGGCAGTGGGGGGCTCAATTTTTAGCAGGCCATGCTGCAGGTCTTTTATTCCAGTGTAGGTGTATCAACAGAGTCATAAGGGGAGTTCTTACTCACTCATGTGGGCTCATGATCCCAAGCAAAAATCTAGCCATTGACTTTACATACATTGTTAAGAACATAGATTCAGATGGCCTCTCTCATGTGGAGTGGTATTTAATTCCTCAATTATTCTCATTGGATTCAATGGGATTACTCAGAGTATTCAGTGTAAGTAGAGGACATCAAAGTCTGGTCCTTTAATAGCTTTCCAACTGAATTTCAATACAATTTGACATCATAATCTATTCATCTTCTGTAATCTCTTTCTTTTCAGCTTTTGGTTTCATTGCAGGGCTAGAGTCTGCCACTAACTTAAATGGGGTGTTACCTTGCTTCTGAAGTAGCCTCATTAATTTAAAGGGGGCTATTTAACAGCATAAGGTTGTACTCAGTGCGAATAATGATGACAGAATCTGGCCCTTATTCTGCCCTGCCTCACTCAGAATTAGAAGGTAAGCGTAGACTATAAAAGCAGGATTCATATGAACCTTTGTCTAATTCATCACCAGGCAGGTTGAGATGACTCAAGAGAGAGTCATCACAATATTTCTAAAGAACACACCAGTAGACCAGCAGTAAAATACAGCCTTCTATTAGCAGTCACTGGAGTCAAAGCCATTAAAAGCTTTTAAAGTCTTGTTAAATACTAAACCATACAATTACCAAAAAAAAAAAAAAAATTATAATAAGAATCGAGCTTTTCCTGGGTAGAAGTGTTGAACAGCTGTTTTCAAAAGGAGAAACAAGGTGTACTGTGTTTTTCAACCCACATTTTTCAGAATACAACCTGCCCATAAGACAAACCTGATCGTAAGAGGTCAGGGTGGGAAAAAAAACTTGACTTTAGAAAAAATTTGTAGAAATTCCCCCTCCCCCCCAAATTGAAAGAAAACCAGTAAAAACTTGGAATGGGGCAGGAGAAAAAGGATGATCTCATAGATTCATAAATTACAAGGCCAGGAAGGGACTTTCTGATCATCTGATCTGACCTCCTGTGTAACACAGGCCGAAAAACTTCCCCAAAATAATTCCTAGAGCATATATTTTAGACCAACATCCAGTCTTGAATTAAAAATTGGCAATGATGAAGAATTCACCATGACCTTTGGTAAATTGTTCCAATGGTTAATTACTCTCACCTTTAAAAATGTATGCCTTATTTAAATCTCCTGTTTAAAGAAGCTAACTGGCACTCTGGATAAATGGATTCCATCTCTGCCTCTGCCACCGAGTTCTTGTGATGCTAAGGAAATCATTTACACCACAGGTTTCACAGGTGGCCACTAATTATGTGTCCCTCGTTTTCTGGGTGTCTGATCTTTTTAAAGATGAGAACTGAGGTGCAGAAGGCTGGATTTTCCTATATATTTAGGTGTCTATAGAGGCAAATGGGTGTTTTCCATGCAGTGGAACAGCAGCTATTCCATTTGTTCTGGGCCACAGTGCTCGAAGCACCACAGGCCTGGAAGAAGTACTCTGAGAAAAACGAGGCTTTCACACAGCTGTGAGTTATTGGCTTTATTGAAGGTTAGTGACCCACCCGCAACGGGGACTCCAAGCGTTGCAGTCACGGAGGCGGGGAACTCAGCACACCGGAGCTTTGCCTGGGATGGAGTCCGACGGAGGGGCAGACAGTCAGCATTAATAAGCATTACACAAAAACAGCTCATGAATATAAAGTTAGGTGCTTCTGAAAGGGGGGCTTTCTACTACCTGGCGAAGGGCCATGCAAAGCAGCTGTGTCCTTCAAAAACTATCTCTATCCCACAATAACGAAGCAGTAGCTATGTCCCACAGTAAACTCTCGGCTCGAGAAAGCAGAAGTTCCCTGGCTAGGCCGTAACAAAGTCTTCCGCAGTCCCTTACACTCCTCCCCTCGCTTTCTCGAGCAACGCTAAGGACCATGAGGATGCAGTGCGGAGGAAAAACCGCACACAGCACTGGGAGACTAGGCCACGACTGCAAAGGGAGCAAAAATATAAGCCGATAAGGCACATAAGGCCAATAAGTAGGCCTTGAACAAGATGGGCGGCCCAACCCCATAACATGAAGAGCCAGGACCAAAGCCAGGTGTCCCCTTACTATTGGTGGATCCCTACCACCAACTGACGGAGTCATTGTAAATTGGCCTCAAAGGAGGGCCCAGCGTCCGTCACATTAAAGCAGCACATACCAGCAAACTCTTGGCATGGATGGCCGTGTCGGAGTAACAAATAATCAATAGCTAGCCTATTTTGCAGCATTCCCTGGCGTACCTCACCCAACTCGTGTGAAAGGAGTGCGAGGACTGTAGAGGTCAGGTTGAGGGCTTTCGCGACGGCACATGCAAGGAGTTCCACCGCATGATAATTATGCGCCACCAACCCAGGAATGCCAATCAATGAAAAAGCAAGGGCTGCAGCTTCGGCCTCAGAAAATAATGTAACATCGGCTTTACAGGTGGAGTCAAGAGGGATGGTGTCTCTTCCGTGGCGGGCAGAGACTTGTGAAGGATGAAGAAAAATGAGGGGGGCCACACGGCCAAGGGCGCAGGGGATCCCTGAACTATTGGCTGGAATGAAAGAATAAGCGGTCCTCCCACATAAGAGAAACCATCCTGTGGGCAATTTCATATGCCCGTATGCAAATGAAACCTCAGTGCTTTCATTACAGATTAACTCCACATTGGTGTGATTTGCCCCAATGTGCCTGGCATTTACAAAGAACATTCAAAAGAAGGCAACAGTTACATTGGCCAGACGAAATGAATACATAGACGTGTCTAGATTATATTGGGCGGGACCCAAAGCATACAAATCCATATGTAATAATGTAATAATCTTATCAATTGTCTTCAGTTAGGAATAGTGCTGAACGAGGGTCAGGTCGTTGCAGACACCGATGAAACAGGTTTCCATCACAGCACCCACGGCATACGTACGCGGTAAGCAAAACGATGTTGTATTAACAGCACTTTGGGCTAACACCAACCAGGCATTCACGGAGGAGGTGGCAGCTCCTTCAGCAGTGAGGCTCATAAGGAGCGCCGCGACAAGCGGGAGAGTGAGACCATGCGAGGATAGTCTTCCCCCTCCGGGAATATGTATGCCCATCCTTCCCCAGTGGTAAGGACTACTGCGGCTTGCGATTCCCGCTGCGGTACTGTCCACCACACGTTAGCCAATACGTGCCACTCGGTCTTGCTCAGGGTGCTGGTTTCTAGGCCTGCGGGAGGTAAAGGAAACAGGTTACACAGGGCCGCCCCTCACTCCCATTGCAGTGGCTCTGTTGCAGCGTTGGTGCAAGAGAGGGCACCCAACGAGCGGTCCGAACTTAACCAATACGTGGGATAAAATCGTAAGCCTGAAATCAATGGTATGATGAAAAATAAGCATGGTGGCTCACATTGGAGCTGCTACTGGCGGACCAGGGGTTTACCTCCTGTCCAGGCTGCAGTGCATAAGGGTGTGGTGCGTAAAAGGTAATTACACCTTGCGCGGGGTCGATCACACCCGGCTCCTGTATGAGACTCACCCGTAGATGGGCATGTACGGCAGGGGGAAAGACCAGACGCTGAAAGGGCGTCTGGCACCCAACAAACGATTGTTGAGTAGCCAGACAGCCTGCTCCAGCACTCCAGACCACCCGCGGAGCATATGGGTGGAGGTGAGGCGATGGATCTGATCCTTCAAGAGCCCGTTCAGGCGCTCAATAAGGCCACTCGCTGTAGGCGTATACTGAAGATGGTAGTGCCAGTCCACTGCCACTTCTGCGGCCCAGGTCTGTACGGCCTGGGCTGTAAAATGGGTTCCCTGGTCGCTCTGTAGAGTGCGTGGCGTTCCATAGCGGGAGCACAGTTGCTGTAGCACAGCCAACGTAGTAGCTGCGGCCGCGGTGGCGCTGGGATATACAAACAGCAGGCCAGTATATGTATCCACAGCCATAAAGGCATACTGCCAGCGCCGCTCTTGAGGCAAGGGGCCAATATAGTCCACTTGCCAATCCTGACAGGGACCTGCAGCCTGAGCAATTTTGCTGGTTGGTCCCAGGAGGGCAATGGGCGCCAAGCGGGAGCAAACCGGACAACTGGCACGAACCGTCCGACAGGCCGCCAAGGTCAGGGAGGCGCTTTGGTGGAGGGTCGTGATTTGCTCGGGCTCCTTGGTGGCCTCCTTCTACATGGTACCGTTCCGCCAGCTGCAGGACCTCCCCCCGCGCCATGGCATCGGCCGCCGCATTCCAGTGGGCCTCGGAGGTTTTAGCCTTTGTGTGGGCGTCTACATGTCGCACGGCCAGAGAGGCCCGTCGGGCATAGTGCAGGAGTTGCTGCCAGAGCGCCGCTCTCCAGTGGGGTCAGCCTGCAAGTTCCCAACCCTTCACCTCCCACACAGTTATCCAGGTCCAGAGGCCCTTGTATAATACCCAGCTGTCCGTATAAAGATAAACCCATGGTGGGGCGCCCTCAATTGCCAGGGTGGCGGCCTGCAATTCAGCCCACTGGCTGAAGCGAGCCATTCCCCCCATTGCCACGACATCTGCAAAGGGGTCATAGGCTATGGCCTGCCATTGCCTGGCTTCCTGCGCTGTATAGGAAGCTGACCCGTCCGTGAACCATGCATGTTCCTGCTCCTCGGTGGACAGCTGGTCCACCGAGGGGGCCTCCTCTATTGGAGAGGTGGGTGTGGGGTCTTCCACTGGGGGCAGCTCCTCTGTGAGGGAAGGCACATGCTCGAACGTGACGGTCCCCAGTAACAGGGCATGTGGGGTAGAAAGGGAGGGCCGGCCCAGCAGCATGCGTTGTTGCAGATAATGCTTCCACTTAAATTGGGTTGCACTCTGTGCAACCCCGTCTGCGTTTGGGCCGATTCTGCGCGTACTCAGTGCCCCAGGGGAATGGGCGTGCGCACGATGACCGGGGTGGGGCCCGTTACGCGCTCAGTATCCTGCAACACCCAGACCATCGCCAGGATCTGCTTCTCCAGGGGGGTGTATCTGGGTTCAGCCCCCTTCAACGTATGGGACCAGAACCCGATCGGTTCCTTTTGCTGGGCCCCTACCTGCTGCCATAGCCCCCAAGAGGCTATGTCTGCCACCGTGGTGACCTCGAGCTCGAAGGGGACCCCAGGCTGGGGAGCGTGGAGCTGAGCATGAGTGAGCAGGGCCTCGTTACACAAGTCAAAGGCAGTTTGATGGCCCCGCTGCCATTGCCAGGGTGCCGCCTTTCGTACTAAGGCCTGCAAAGGCCGCATAAGGAAGGCTAGATGAGGAATGAATGCACGCCAGAACCCAAGAAGACTGAGGAAAGCATGCAACTCTTTCTTCGTCTGGGGTGGGGGATAACCCTGCGCCGTTTGTTGCACCTTCCGAGGAATTTGCCAATCTGGTCCCATCCACATAATACCTAGCTAGACTACCGTCTGAGCGGGGCCCTGTATTTTCTGCGGGTTCAGAGTCCATCCGCGCACCTCCAAGCCAGTAACGACTGTGTGTAATGCATCCGCCACCACTTCACGGGAGGGGCCGGATACCATCACGTCGTCAATGTAATGGTAACAACGGGTCGTGTCCGGCAGCCGTATTCGGGCAAGGTCAGCACTCACCAACTGGTGGCAAATAGTTGGGGAGTGCTTCCAGCCCTGTGGCAGAACACAGAAAGTATATTGGCGGGCCTGCCACGAAAAGGCAAACTGCTCCTGACTCTCAGGGGCGATGGCGATAGAAAAGAAGGCATTCGCGAGGTCAATTACGGTGTGCCAGGGCAAGGCACCTGCCGCGATGTGCTCGATCAGGGTCACCATATCCAGCATGACTGCCGTTAGCGGAGGGGAGACCCTGTTCAACTCGCGATAGTCTACTGTCATACACCAAATCCCATCCGGTTTCCGCACTGGCCAAAGGGGGCTATTGTACGGGCTTACGGTGGGCCGAATAATCTTGGCCTCTAACAGCGTGCTGATTGTCTGGGTGATCTCCTCCTCCCCTCCAGGGAGGCGATACTGTCGTCTAGATACTACAGCAGTTGGGAGAGGCAACACCATGGGCTCCCAACTAGGGGAGCCCCATAGGATTGTCAATGCCCGTACCTCCCGTACCCGAGGCGCACTTACATACTGGGGATGTCCGAACGCGAAGAGGCCGTACTGGGTATCCACAGAGCGACCCCGCAGGACATCGATGCCCAGTATGTATTCTCCAATAGCGGTCACCAAAACAGTGGCCCGGAACGGGGGAGCCTTCCCCAGGGTCAGAGTGACAGTAACCTTATATGCCGGGGTCTCCGCTCCTCCGAGGCCTTTAACAACAGTGGCTCGGACCTGGGTCTGTGCGGAGTGCAGGATGGTGACCTCAGCACCTGTATCTATCAACGGCAACACGTGTTGGACTCCTCCCCTCGGCCAGCGAATTGCTAGGGGTACATAGGGGCATCGGTCCCCCGCTTCCCTCCCATGTGTGGCTGCTGCGACACACGGAACAGAGGACCTGCCAGGCCCTCAGTATGGGCGTGGCAGTTTCCACTCAGCTGGCGGAGCAGAGGGCACTGCGGGCTTGGTTCACTCCACACTCTTCTCCCCTTTTCCTTTGGCCCTACGTTTGGTAGGGGGCAGCTGCATCCACCGCTTATATTAGTCCGCCGTCGGCTTTCCATTGATTTCCTCACGAGGGACACCAGCCTGCAAGAGATCTAGCCACAAGGTCTTCCGGGGCACCTGCAACTCCCCTTTCTCCTGTCCCCCACCTTGCTGTCCCTTTGCAGCCTGTATGGCTCTTGGCCTAGCACCCCCCAAGGCGGCTTCCAATTGCATAAGGACGATGGTGAGGAGGGAAGGTTTTAACTCATCAGGGGTCAGGCATTACACTGTGACTTTAATCAATTTTGTCACCGGTACATCGTCCGGCCCCATCTCCCCGCCTGTGGAGGCAGCCTAGACCATTCCCAATTGACGGAGGGTTTGCACCCCTTCCGGAACGGTCTTCCAGGGGCGGCGCCTGTGCCTCCAACTCCCCCACTGAGGAGTAGGCCGCCTCCACTGCAACCGCCAGCCAGCGGTACAACGAGGGGCTTTTGATGTCTTGCCCCCCGGCCTGCGGCCACGGTGGGTTTGCCAATTGTGCACGTACCTGAGAGTCTTGTGATAGGACCCCCAACTGTTGAAATTCATAAGCAAGCAACAAAACCATATTACCTGCATTGTCCCAGGCCCTCACGAGCCACTGCAGGACGCTCTCCCCGGGCTCCTGTCGGAATGTCTTCACAATATCCTGCAACTCATTCATTTTAAACGTGCGGACAACTTCAGGTTGTAGGGCGCCTCCTTGCACCCGCAACTCCCGGACTGGGCATGCCAGAGCCACAGCAGGGGACTCCTCCCCCCCGTCCGAGGATGAGGAGTCCCAAATATTCCCATCCCACGTCTCAGGGTCCCAGGAGGGGGCAGTGGTCACCGCACGCACTTGGGTGATGGTGACCGGCTGCCGCCCATGCTTGAGGCGCCTTTTATTCACTACCCGGGCAACCAACACTTCACAGCATCGTGTCAGCTCCTGGGCGCACTCCGCCTGAGAGGTGACGACTTCTTGAGCCACAGCATGGACCTCGACCTGTGCCGTGCATTCCTGAGTCTTCCCTTCCAGAGCCCGCTGTAAGCGGAGCACCTCCTCATCCTGGGCCCGGACAGCGGTCAGGAGGAGCCACCCTAGTTCCCCCATTGCCCGCCGCTCCGTCCAGAGCGCCAGTTCACTCGTAACTGTTGTAACACCTCTACCAGCTGCACGGGCTTGACCCCTGCAGACTATTGGAATTCCAGCCAGTCCGCCGGGGCAGCCCACCCGGCCATAACCTGCGCCACTGGCCCTCAGCGCTCCATCAAGGGCCATCCTGGTATGCGCTGCAGGGACAGTGACGGCTTCCCCACTTCCCCTACCTTCAGCCAAAACGGCATCGCTTCTCAGAGTACCCTGCTCACTGCGCCAAATGTTCTGGGCCACGGTGCTCGAAGCACCACAGGCTTGGCAGGAGTACTCTGAGAAAAACGGGCTTACACACAGCTGTGAGTTATTGGCTTTACTGAAGGTTAGTGACCCACCCGCAATGGGGACTCCAAGCGTTGCAGTCACGGAGGCGGGGAACCCAGCACACTGGAGCTTTGCCTGGGACGGAGTCCGACGGAGGGGCAGACAGTCAGCATTAATAAGCATTACACAAAAACAGCTCATGAATATAAAGTTAGGTGCTTCTGAAAGGGGGGCTTTCTGCTACCTGGTGAAGGGCCATGCAAAGCAGCTGTGTCCTTCAAGAACTATCTCCTACAATAACAAAGCAGCTGTCTCCTTCAAAAACTCTCTCTATCCCACAATAACGAAGCAGCTAGCTATGTCCCACAGTAACCTCTTGGCTCGAGAAAGCAGAAGTTCCCTGGCTAGGCCGTAACAAAGTCTTCCGCAGTCCCTTACTGGGAACCTTTTCATATTAAAATATACAGGATATCACAATCAACTTACAATCAGAAAGCAAAGCTAACTGTGGCAGATACCCACCATGGAAAGTTACAGCCCAAATGGTGGATGTTTGGCAGTTATAAGCAACTGAAAGAAGAATCCTATGATGGACCATGTTAGGCAACCTTAACCTTAGCTGTAGCCACCAGCTCTGCCTACAATAAATAATGGGACTAAAATCACTGAAATTTGCAGAAATTTTACGTTGAGTACATATTATTTGAACTGTTTTTACTATAATTTCTCTTATATTTTCCCAGCCCGTTTCTCCTCTCATACAGTTCTCTCATTACCTACCTTGAAACCAATATTAACGTGTAAGAAGAAAATGTCTTTGTAGCACCCCCAGGGGCTAAGTGCAATATTACAAATAGAAGGATTTCATTTTATGAAATATAGATGTATTTTATGCTCTCTCTCTCCGTTGGTAGCAGGCTACATCCCCACCGGGTGAGCAATCTGCAAAAGGAAGATGTCATGTCAGTATTTGATCACTTCACGTCCTGCTTCTTTTGCAGTTTCAGACTTCAAGTGTCTTAGCCCCATTCCACAGAATTCCTCCTCCTTCTCCTCTTCTTAACCAATAAAGGCTTAAGGCTTCTTAACGAACAAAGATACAAATTTGGGTTCTTCAGGTTAGCACACAGTACTGTGTTTCCCAGAGTTCAGTTCCAATCCAGTTTTAAGGCCGGATCCAAAGTCTATTACATTCAGTGGAAATTGACTTAATTGGGTTTTGGATTAAACCTTTAATAATTGATTCTTTGGACGATCACCAGGATGAATCCCTCCACAAGGTACTGTCCAAGGGCTCCACTGAAGTAGCAGAGACACAGCTTTAGCAGAAGAGAGCAAGTGAGACCCTGAAGAAGTCTCCTCTAAGAGCCAATTTAGCTGAGAAGAAGAGTTCTCTCATTACATCATGAGGCTCTGATGCCCTGCTAAATTATTCTTATGAAGCCCAACACTGTGGTGCTGACTTTCTAGACAAGTTTTTGAGAAGCATATTTAAAATAAGAGCAAATCCATCACCATTTGTGAGTTTACCCAGCTGTGCCTTGAGTAAAGGGCAATATGTAGCTACACTGCCACAGAAGCAGAGCAGAAATTAGCTTCTCAGAGAATCACAGCTTGGCCCTGGCTCTGCACTTGCTCCATTGAGAATGCATTCTGTGCCAGCCTGCTGCCCGGTGCCAATCACTTCCCTCTCTGTGACAGTCCTGCTGACCTGGTTGGGGTATTGGGAGTTCGAGCCAAAGCTCCTCCCACTCCTCAGTTTTCCCTGCCCACTTTCCAGCCTCCTGCATGGAAAGAGGAAGTCATGCCCCATAGAGGCTGCTCTCCCCCTTGTGCTATACCCCAAGTTGCCAATTGCCCATGTAGAGGAACTGAAGAGTGTAAAGAGCCACCTTACTGCCTCCCTACTCCATACATGTGTGGGGTAAGGTGCAATCTTGCCCCTAACGCCACAGATGAGTTACTATAAATCAACATTGTGGTAGATTGAAATACGTTTATCTAAGAGAAATGATACATTGAAAGAAAAATTAAAAATAAAAGTGTTTCGCTATAATACATCTAATTAAAAAAAAAGGGTGAGCCATGTTCAGGGGACTTCAGTGAGACTTTTCCCCTAAGCAAGGGCAGCAGGATTTGGTCCTGGTACATAGTAGGGCTGGCCAGAAAACAACAACAATCCATTTCATTAAATAATTTTGAGGTTTCAAAGTTTGTTTTTGTTCCGATGTGCAACAACAAGTAGAAAGACCTTTTTTAAAATTTTCCAAGAAGAAATGAGAGATCATAAGCAGAGACTTGAATATGGGTCTCCCACATCCCATGCAAGTACTTTAACCAGTTTGCTCTTGGCTACACTGGTGTGGGTCTCTCTCTGGGTCATGCTGATGAATTTTTCATTGAAACATATGTTTCCATGAAACATTTCTGTTTGATGAAATGGCATTTTTCAATGAAAAAAAAGTAAGTTTTGTCAACATTTTTTTCCAATCAGCTCTAGTATGAGGTCCTTGTGTGAAAATCTCCATCTTGGCCAACACTCGAATTGAACCAGGGACCCCCAGAGCTAAAAGAATGAGTCTTTATATAATCAGCAGTTGACGCATACTCTCTGTGAACTGAACATCCAGAGGGACATATGAAACACATTGTCCAATGGGTTACACAAGCAAATCAAGCCACGTTATTTTCTCTCATTATTAAACATGAATTTTAGAATAGTTCCTAGAGTCCCGCATTAGGATTGATGCCCCATGCTGGTAGGTGCTGTACAAACACACACATGATATAACCCTTACCCCAAAGTGTTTGCAATCTAAGAATAAAAATGAGAGCAAGAACAAAGGATCCAATCAACAGATACAAGACATTATTTATGTGTATAGAGCCTGAGAAAGTTGTGAATGCTCATACAGCAACAGCTGCTGATGGTTTCTGAGCCCCTCAGGTTCTCTTTGGGGCTGTCAGGATGTCATCCAGCTTGCTTCGGAGTTGTGGATCTACAAAACCGTGGTTATACCAACTCAGTCCATAGCAGTCAAACATGGGCAACAAGGAAGGCTGAAGCGGGGTCGATTGACATTTTCAGTTCTCGTCGTTGTTATCAGCTGCTCCATATTAAGTGGTAGAATAAGATCAGCAATGAGGATATTCGGAGACAAATCCATCAACCGCTGCCATCAGTACTGGTTTGATTTCGGTGGCTTTGTTGGCATGGTCATAGTATTAGGATAAAAGACCAATGAATTCCGAAGGGTGTTTACCAAGTAAAGCTGCTACATAGCTGGTAATCATGTAATTGCCCCAAACTTCAATGACGCAATAAGATTGCAAGGAGTCTATGTCCCTTGGCATCTCCCAACAATAATGATTATGAGGATGATATACAGACGAAGTCAACTCTTATTAAAGTAAATGGAAAGATTCCAACTAGCTTCCATGGGAGCTGGATCATGTCCATATACTTCTTCAGTGTCTCTAATAATGCTAAAGCCATGCTGCATTTTATGATACATGTTTAAAAACCAACATATCTATGGACTTGTATTTCTTGATATAAATGTAAGACTGGAGAATTCTATATGTATGTTAAGTAGCCAACGTTATCTCAGATTCTCAGCTGATGTAAATCAGTATTTAACTCCATTAAATTTAGAGTTATCGGTTTATACCAGCAGAGGATCTGTGCCCTTAACTTCCTGATTTACTGTGATTTTGACTTTGTTGGCATAGATTTTTTTGTCTTTTAAAAAAAATTAAAAGTAACCAAATAACTATTCCAGAAAAAAACAGAGAATCATTATTGAAAATGCACAGTGAAAAACCTTATATTTAGAAATCAGGCACTGATTCTCTTAAAAAAAAAAAACTTACTACACAAAGAATATCTGCTATATTGCATGCAAACATTGCATGCACCTTTGAAGCGGTGAAAAACCTTGATAGACAATTGCTCATTAAAATCTGATAATTGTAATCAGAGTTCTTTGGTTCACCCTAATCTGTAACAGAACTAAAATAATCTGCACTTTTTAGCATGCAGCCTATCTAATGCACCTGCTAAGAATTAGAAAGCAACAAAAAATGTTTTATCAGTTATGAGATTTAAAAGCCATAAATTAAATTTAAAAAGCCTTTTTATTTAAAAGACAAGGAAATTTGTTTCCTTTTTGTGTGAGCCTCCATCAAATCTAAATTCACAGAAAGAATATTTATGCAGATAGCTCAAACTTATCATGTGGTTAACGAACCAAAGCACTTGTCCAATCAAATCCATTTGGCAATGAATAAATTCACTCATTTGATAACCTGCAATATAGTAAGGAATAAAACTGTCAAAATAAGAAATTTTTTATGTCTTCCCCTGTGCAATGTTCACTTCTTAAGATTTTTAAAAAGACAATACATGTTTAATAGGTTAGCAATGTAACAATTTATTACACTATAGCTGTGTAGTTAATGTGCTCTTAGCACCAATTTCTGCTCTCATGGGGATAAAGCGAGAGCAGAACCTGGCCATAGTGTTCTGAGTGCCCTCTAGAGGTTGTACTAATTAGATAGACATTATCTTATGGACTCTGTTACCAATAATCTTTCATAGAAATGCAAGTATGTCTATTTCAAGAGTGAAAAAATAAGCACAGTAGATTGCCAGCAATACACTGCGGTCTCTGGTTTTCTTTATGAATAAAATCCTAATTGCATACAATATACCAAAACTGCCTGCCGAAAATTCCAGATTTTAGGCATTTTTGTCAACAAAGGCTGCTGATAAATAATCATTGCACAAGCAAAACTCTCCATTCTGACCTTCTGTACTCTAGCTCAACCACAAGATATGGGCTTGATCCAGGAACTACTGGGTGAATTTTAATGGTGTGGGTTATACAGAAAGTTAGGACTATATGATCATTATGGTCCCCTTCTGGCCTTAGAATCTATGAACTTGAGTAAGCAGTCTGGAAAATGTGTGTTCTAAAAGTTAAGCAATATTTATTCATCAGCAGGAATCACTTGACCACATTAGTGAGTAGCATCTCTGTCATCTGAGTAAGAAACACAAGAAATGGAAATACCTCGAGAGAATCCTCTTAGTCCTCTGGGACAAAGCTGATCACAAAGTCCAGAATGAAATGTGCAAGTGTAACTCATTGTTTGGTGTGGTGCTCTGTCCCCCTCCAGAGGCACCTAGACCATCTAGAGATTGCTGAGCCTGCTATAGCCTTGATTAAGAGCCATGTGACTTTTAGCTCATGCGGTAGAGGCTCATACACTAAGCTTCAGAGATCCCAAGTTTGAGCCCAGCTGCCACCGACCAGGGTCTGTCAGCATTACACAGGAGCTGGGGACAAAGCATTCTCATTGAAGGAGATCTGGCTGTACAATGAACATCCAGAGCAATTTGGCTGAATCAAGAGTCTGACTGCCTTTAGGAAATGCTCCAAAGCCTTCTTATGTGATAGAGCTTTTCCATCATAAACAGAATACTCACAGCACTAGGAGCTCCGTTCTTTCCCCAATCCTTGAGTCAGAGAAAAAAAAATCCTACCCCAAGCAGAGATTTCTATAACCTAATAAGGGAGAAAAACCAGACATTCCATGAAGTCCACTGAGGTCTTTGCTATTGCCAATCTAATGTGTATGGAAGGTGCTAAGTGATGGGTGGCAGAATAAAACCCTAAAACAAGTAAATGGATGGATGCATACATGGATGGAGAGATGAATAAGGGATAGCCAGCTAATATCTATAACTATATCAAAACTCATTACCAAAATACAATAAAGACCCATTACAGTATTCATAGGCAGTTATTGGGACAGCTAAACACAGTCCAGTGTTTCCATCAAGACGCTACGCCCCACCTTTCACAATGATGACTGTGCTCCTTGGCATCAACTGTCCTCTCACTGGCCCATCAGGAAGCAGAATATGGCCCATAGAATCTTTCTGACTAGACAGTATCCCAGGCCCTAAAACTGACAGCAGATAGGAGTTCTCGATCTTTTCGTTTCTTGCTTATAAAAAGCTTACTTTGGAGTTTTTAAGATTAACAGCTAAGCACTTTAAATACAGTTAAAAGCAGCCATGAGAAAGCAATTTTAAATATTTGTAGGAAGAGTGAGAAGTGTAAAATCACATTCTGTCCTTCTGCTGACATGACATGCCTGTATCTCTACGCCTCATCGACTTACTGTTCCTTTTCAAATCACATCTGAGCACATATCTTACCTCCCTTGCCTCTCTTTCTCTCTCTGTCATTTTCTGTCTCCCTCTCAGAGTTACTTTGACATAGATTTATGAGGTAGAGTTTGTGTGGGAAAACACCAAGTGAACTAAGAAAATCGTATTACAGCAGGAAATGGGAGTGGGTGAATGTCTCAAGGTTTCATTCACTGCCATGAACAAACATTGAAGATGAAGGTCCAGATCCTCAGAGGTATTTAGGTGCCTAACTCCCATTGGTTTCAGTGGCACCTTTGGGGCCAAACTACTTAAAAGAAGAATTGAGAATGAAATTCACCTTGGTGCAGAAGGCTAGCACAATGCTTATGCTCCAATTAGCCCCCACTTAGCCCCATATGAGATAATAAATAAAAGGCTTATAAAATAAAACTGCTCATCTTGGATATGAAAGCCAGGCTGCATTTTCTTTGGGCTTACAAGTCATCACCAGTTATGAAGAGTTTGCAGGCCAAATTCTTCCCCCCATTGCAAGTAGAATTTGCCATGACATTTGAAACTTAGCTAACCATGTTGTTGAAGACATACAGGCTAATGGAGAATCCAGCTCACTCTCCCAGAGCTGGAGCTGCTCTGCAGTGCTATCTGGAACACAAATTAGTAGAAACATACATTGAGTACTATTGTAAGCAGATGGGCTTCACAATAGACATATAGAACAGAACAAATGAGTAAGAAGGTGTCATTTTCCATAGGTACTTTCAAGAGTGAAACTGCACTTTAAACTTTTCAGGCTGGAAGTTAACCCCCCAATTCAGTGGGAGTTAGGTGGTTAACTCTTAGGTCCCTTTGGAAAACCCAGCCTTAATTACCAACATTTACAAAAATCTGAACTTGCAAAAGATCCTAAAAAGCAAAGTGCAATGATAGTTTGTATTAAACACTGCTTGTAAATTTGACAAATCACACTTTAAATCCCAGAATAGATTGATTGTGTTCTGGTAGTTTTCCCTTTAGGACAAATATAATCAGATTCCGTTCTAACTCTACACCTCTTTAACAGATCATTGAAAAACTACAGAGCAAGAAACTCTAAAATTGATCCTTAAGGTATGTATCTAAGCATTCCACCTCACTGTTAGTGCAGTATAAAACACACACCATATCTGAATGCTTTAAATGCTCCAGGTAAAACTAAATGATTGTACTTATAGCCATTTTAAGGTACATCATTAATTATTTCTACAAACAAATCAGAGTCTTGGCAGATCAGGAAGGAGTTAGCATCTGCGTATTGCTCACGTTCCCCAGCTGAAAAATATCACTGAGGTATGGCAGTCTGCAGCCATTACAAAGCACTTAGGCTGCAAACTCCAAACAGGAATGAGGCTAAATAGTACATCACTTGAGATTGCACACTTGTTTCACGGAGATTGGGCAAAACGGAAAAGGGTTAACATAAATAGGTTGCTGCAAGTTATACTTACCCGAGAACCTAGTTTGTAAAATACATTCATTCTTGTACATTGCCACATACATGAGTAACTTACCAGTCTCTCTGAGACATATTAAATGTCACAAAGGGAAATAATTTGTCATTAGTTTTGAGGTATTGAGGTAGCCAGCATTCCCATTCAAATGCATTGATTCTACACTGATACAGATCAACTGAACTATTGAAAGGGAAATAATCCATAGGCTAATTTTCAGCACACGGAAAATCTATTGCCAGTGGACTGAGAATATATATTTGGCTATAAATATTATTTGTACTATGGTAACACCAAGAGGCCCTGGAGTTCACAGTGTCTTTATGCTAGGTAAAAAACAAAGGCACACTCACAAAAGGTCTAGGTCCCAAAAAGTTTACAACTTAGATAAGATATCCAAAGGATGTATGTAGTAGGCAATAGCACTCTAGCACCATCTTGTGGAGAGGGTGGGTGCTGCTGCTGTCTCAGAGGCCAGGGAATTGCTGTTCAATGCATCTGCTCTTTTACAGGGAAAGATAAAGCAGACCAAACCAAAATCAGCATGCTTCCATAGTCCACAAAAAGCAGAGTCTTAGGCCTTTGGGAAGTCAAAGAGAAAAATACTGGCCCTTCTCCATCCTGAGAGGGCCTGGGTGGACAAGGCTTGAGCTATTTCTCCTGTCAGCAACCCCTGGTTCCAGGGACCAGGAAGATTTGAGATGCAATCCTGCTTCTTCAGATTGCCACCTCCCTTTTGATGACCCACCCATCTCCAGGCTTGACAAGCTTCACAGGTGCACTGGTTTTAGGCTGATTGTACCCAGGGGAGCTCTTTAACACTTTCCTGTCTGGGATGGGGCTCTTCCCCACTACTGTGGGGAATAGAGGCAAAGATAGATTGATTGACTTGCCCAAGAAAAGCCTTGGCAAAGTTAGGAATTGAACCCAGATCACACCCACCCCTATTTAATTTAATTCATGGGGGAAAACATGGAGGAACAAACAATCCTACTTGAAAGCATTTGGTTGGCTAACAATAATATTTGATTCACTAGATCAATACTGATCATGGTGATAATGAGAAAGCAAGCCCACTTGACAGATAATGCAATAACAGATTTTTGATCAGTCCTTCATTTAAAAAGGCTTCCGAGTGTGACGGTTAATAAATAATCTCTGGCTCTTATGCAAAGCCAACAGGAAGGCAGTACCTATTAGCACCAGTTAAAGTACTTTCTTTTCAAAGCCTGCGAAGCTCCTGTGTTATCTTCCAACCTGAGGCCTTTCTAACACAGCAGTAGCTCTCTCTTACATGCATGCCTCCCTAGATACTCTCATGATATAATTTTCATACCACTTTCAGATATATTCTGTAAGCCTAGAAAACCCCAGTTGCAGATTTCCTTGTCAGAGAGAGAGCAAGCTGTTTATGTGCCATGGCTCACTCTTGAGCCAAGAGCAGGTGAGGAAAGTGGCAGAGGGGCTGCTGAGACTTGCAGTTTATAAGCAGGACTGACTTCCAAGTGTCAAATACTCATTGTTCCAAAGACACATACATGCACGATATGAACGCTATTACATTCAGAGAACAGTACCAACTAAGCAAGGCAGGCTTTCCACAACCAAGAGCCCATAAATGAATGCTTTACAGTGTCACAGTAAAGTATTGTAGGTTAACACCCTGCCAAGTTTTTATTATTAAATGTATTATAGTAGCCCCCAATAATCTCAGCTGAAATTGCAGACCCATTTTGCTAAGCGCTGTACTGCCATACTAAAAGACAGTCCCTGAGCTGAAGAGTTTACAATCTAAATAGATGACATGGACAAAGCATGGGAAGGGAAACTGAGCACAAGGAGGGAAAGTGACTTTCCTAAGATCACAATGCAGATCAGTGCCAGAGCTGAGACTAGAACCCAGAACTTCTGTCAGTCCAGGAGCAAAGTACAGGATTTGCCATGCTAGTCCTTCAAGGCAAGCATCTCAGCAGTGGCCAAAACTTAATTCATCAGAGTATAGTGAAATGATGTACCTCTCCTGCTGTATCTAAAAATAATCAATTGACATTTCTAAAGCACCTGTCATTTTAGCCTCAACATACCTGTTGAGTGTGTACTTGGTGAATTCCTATCTGGTCCTTTCAGATAATCAGCATAGATTCTGAAACATGAGCTTTTGGAAACTTTGTATGGCTAACTGAGAACACCATTTATGATTGGATATTAATTGGCCTTTTAAAAAAATTAAACTGCAGTATATGAATAGATGGTCATCTGAGGCAGTGAATCAACAGGCTGCCTGTGTTCAGTGCAATCAGTTTGTATATGCTTTTATTTGAACTAATTTTATTGACCATTAATTCCATTGAATGGTCTGCCTTGTACCAACATTATTGGGAAGGGTACAAGACAGAGGGACTGATGAGTGTTCACTGTGCCTTATGTAACACTGAAACCTCAGGCTTCGTCTACATGCTATCATTTATACTGCAGGAGACTGAGGCTGTGGAGAAACATCTGGGAGGTGAGGGGAGGTCAGCCAGGATGGCTCAGGCTAATGGAACACAAATCCTAAGCCACCAGTTCGAATCCATTCCACCTCAAAAGTCATTCTTAACCCATCAGATACTCAGAAGCCTATGTGCTGTGATGGTCAGTCCAATTCCTAATGGACAGGTGCCTGAATCGCTACAAAAACTATTCCTACACAGGTATAAACCACCATATGGACAATCTTATTTCAGTATCAGAGTAGCCATTTTTTGTTTTGTTGTGTTTGTTTAGCTTATAACCCTTCTCCTACTAAAAGAAAGAAAGAAGGAAAGAAAGAAAGAAAGAAAGAAAGAAAGAAAGAAAGAAAGAAAGAAAGAAAGAAAGAAAGAAAGAAAGAGGCACTCTTATAACAGAAGAAGAGTGTCCACACAAGGGATTATATCCGTATAGCTAAACCAATTTAATTCCATACTTTAGGGTATACTGAAAAAACATCCCCATATAGCCAAGGCCTCAGTCAACTGGGCTCATCTTTGGTAGGAAATCATATTGTATTTCATGTATAGTGTTAGATCACACTAAGTTGACCATAATTTGTCCTTGTCTATGTCATCAGATGTTTGGCTGCATGTCTGTTCTCTTGACGTGTTGTACTGACTCTGGCCAGCTGAGATAGCCTGTACAGCAGGCTCCGATTGAACTGCCCAATAACCACAGACTCGGTTTGTAGTGAAGGCCCTTGGTCAGGTTTATTGTCAACAAAGCATGGTCCTAATGCCCTGGCTCAATCATTACAGGTACACTAACACATGTAGGCCCATTGCAGTTAGTGGCGGGACTTTCCACTATTCCCTAGGCCAGCCAAAGACTCCCTCGGAGACTTCCTTTTATAGCCTGATACAAACAAGTCACGTATTGCCCCTCTGACATAGTTAGTTTCTGCCCCCTGATATGGGTTATTACCATGCATCACCTTGTACCTGTTGGTTCTCCATCCATCATACTGTCATCCTGACCTTATCTTTAAGAGAAGTCAACCTGTTCCTGTTATCTTTGGGGGAAGCATTGGTATCGAGGTGTTCTGGTACCACCATTTTGGAATATGTTTGCGTGCATGTCCTGTGCCTAGCATTTCTTAGGAATGTATGTTTCTGCAATATCAGCCCTGTTCTTGCCAGATTCTGTGAGCAGAAGGGTTTTTAATCTTCTGCATCTTCTCTGACAGATAATTTTCCATAGGTAGCTCACTGATCTTTTCTGTCTTAGCGGACTAACTTTCACTTCTCTCCCCAATATGCTGCATTTTGTTTGGTCTTTTAAACTTCCATTGCAAAGTGCCATTGCCAAACATGTTTTATGTAAAGGACTGGTTGAAATAACCTCAGGCAGGTAATTCTGCAACAGGGGATAAACCTGGCCGGATGCAGTGCTATGCAGTGCTAGTCTGCAGCTTTTCCTAAGGAAAGTGGGAAAAGTAGAGGCTTCACTTGGACATGCAGCCTCCTACCCAAACACACGGACGCTTAAGTAGGAATGTTACATTCTTGGCATTTTATGAACAGGGATGGCTGTGTCTATTTGGGATTTCCAGAGAAGAAGTAAGGATGACTACAAGGTAGTTTTAACTATGAACAAGATGTTTACTCACTCTAGGAGAGTCATTGTTGGGTGAAAAAGAAAAGGAGTACTTGTGGCCCCTTAGAGACTAACAAATTTATTTGAGCATAAGCTTTCATGAGCTACAGCTCACTTCGCTGGATGCATTCGGTGGAAAATACAGTGGGGAGATTTATATACACACACAGAGAATATGAAACAAGGGGTTTTATCATACACACTGTAAGGAGAGTGATCACTTAAGATGAACTATTACCAGCAGGAAGGGGGGGGGAAGGAGGAAAACCTTTTGTGGTGATAATCAAGGTGGGCCATTTCCAGCAGTTAACAAGAATGTCTGAGGAACAGTGGGGGGTGGGGCGGGGGGAAAAATAACATGGGGAAATAGTTTTACTTTATGTAATGACCCATCCACTCCCAATCTCTATTCAAGCCTAAGTTAATTGTATCCAGTTTGCAAATTAATTCCAATTCAGCAGTCTCTTGTTGGAGTCTGGTTTTGAAGTGTTTTTGTTGAAGAATAGCCACTCTCAGGTCTGTAATCGTGTGACCGGAGAGATTGAAGTGTTCTCCGACTGGTTTTTGAATGTTATAATTCTTGACGTCTGATTTGTGTCCATTTATTCTTTTATGTAGAGACTGTCCTGTCTCCTACTAATGCCCCTACTCTACTTGCGCTACATTGATGACATCTTCATCATCTGGACCCATGGAAAAGAAGCCCTTGAGGAATTCCACCATGATTTCAACAATTTCCATCCCACCATCAACCTCAGCCTGGACCAGTCCACACAAGAGATCCATTTCCTGGACACTGCGGTGCTAATAAGTGATGGTCACATAAACACCACCCTATATCGGAAACCTACTGACCGCTATTCCTACCTACATGCCTCTAGCTTTCATCCAGATCACACCACATGATCCATTGTCTACAGCCAAGCTCTACGATATAACCGCATTTGCTCCAACCCCTCAGACAGAGACAAACGCCTACAAGATCTCTATCATGCATTCTTACAAATACAATACCCACCTGCTGAAGTGAAGAAACAGATTGACAGAGCCAGAAGAGTGCCCAGAAGTCGCCTACTACAGGACAGGCCCAACAAAGAAAATAACAGAACGCCACTAGCCATCACCTTCAGCCCCCAACTAAAACCTCTCCAGCGCATCATCAAGGATCTACAACCTATCCTGAAGGATGACCCATCACTCTCACAGATCTTGGGAGACAGGCCAGTCCTTGCTTATAGACAGCCCCCAACCTGAAGCAAATACTCAACAGCAACCACACACCCCCACACAACAGAACCAGTAACCCAGGAACCTATCCTTGCAACAAAGCCCGTTGCCAACTCTGTCCACATATCTATTCAGGGGACACCATCATAGGGCCTAATCACACCAGCCACACTATCAGAGGCTCGTTCACCTGTACATCTACCAATGTGATATATGCCATCCTGTGCCAGCAATGCCCCTCTGCCATGTACATTGGTCAAACTGGACAGTCTCTACGTAAAAGAATAAATGGACACAAATCAGACGTCAAGAATTATAACATTCAAAAACCAGTCAGAGAACACTTCAATCTCTCCGGTCACACGATTACAGACCTGAGAGTGGCTATCCTTCAACAAAAACACTTCAAAACCAGACTCCAATGAGAGACTGCTGAATTGGAATTAATTTGCAAACTGGATACAATTAACTTAGGCTTGAATAGAGACTCGGAGTAGATGGGTCATTACATAAAGTAAAACTATTTCCCCATTTTATTTCTCCCCCACCCCACCCCCCACTGTTCCTCAGACATTCTTGTTAACTGCTGGAAATGGCCCACCTTGATTATCACCACAAAAGGTTTTCCTCCTTCCCCCCCTCCTTCCTGCTGTTGATGGCTCATCTTAAGTGATCACTCTCCTTACAGTGTGTGTGATAAAACCCCTTGTTTCATGTTCTCTGTGTGTGTATATAAATCTCCCCACTGCATTTTCCACCAAATGCATCCGATGAAGTGAGCTGTAGCTCACGAAAGCTTATGCTGAAATAAATTTGTTAGTCTCTAAGGTACCACAAGTACTCCTTTTCTTTTTTGCGAATACAGACTAACAGGGCTGCTACTCTGAAACCTGTTATTGTGAGGTGAGGATTTTGTTGTTGTTACATTGGTCTCTTTTGTGTTTGAACAGTAACATTCAGTTTGAAGTAAGGTGCATCCCACGGAAGGTCAAACAGCTCTGCTATTGCACTATCCAAATTTCAGGGGTAGTGATTGTTGTTAATTTTTCATCCTAGAAGTGGATTGTCAACCAGATTCAAGATTTCTTCTGGAGTCTTGTCACACACGTGTATCATTCATTGGAGCAGAGCCGCCAGTGCCCAAGAGCAATAAATTCATGTCATCTCAGGTCTGCATCCTTAAATCAGTAGAGTGAAAAGGCTCAAACAGCTAATGGACGATCCTTCCTTATTCTATAATCCTGTATCCCATAGATCTGGGGTTCTCAAACTTTTTTTGCTGTGATCCTCTTTGAAAATATTTCAGGCTATGATGACCTCCCCCAAAAAAGTGATGACTGCCCATACCATGCCACTTCTACTTCTGCGCTGCTGCTGGGGGCAGTGCTGCCTTCAGAGTGGGGCACCTGCCCCACAGCCTCTCTTCTCTGGCCACCTAGCTCTGAAGGGCTTGGGCTGTCAACCCTATGTATGGCTGACATCCGAAACCCAGGCTTGCGAAGGGGCTGATAGCTCAGAACCCCCCCATAATAACTTTGCAACCTCCTGAGGGGTTGTGACACCCAGTTTGAGAACCTCTGCTATAGATGGTAAAGAAACATTGCCAGTAACAATGTGGGCACATAGCCACTAAAAACAGAAGTTTTCAGATAGCGCTGATCTTTTGGCCATTCATTATTTTTTAAAAAAAGATTTGGGGGTGGATAATTATTTGAACATGAGCTAAAATACGATGCTTTGGCCAAAAGGACTAATGCAATCCTTGGATACATAAAACGGGGAAACCTCATGTTGGAATACAGAGTTTATTTTACCTCTGTGTTTGGCTCTGCTGCAACCTCTGCTCAAATCCTGTGTCCAGTTCTAGTGTCCACAATTAAAGAAGGATGTTGATAAATTGGAGAGAGTTCAGAGAAGAGCCAAGAGACTGATTGAAGGATTAGAAACTATAATTTACAGTGATAGATTCAAGGAGCTCAATTTATTCATCTTAACAAATAAAAGATTAAGGGGTGATTGGATCACAGTTTTTAAGTACCTACACGAGGAACAAATATTTGATTAAGGGCTCTTTAATCTACCGGAGAAAGCAATAACACAATCCAGTATTTGGAATTTGAAACTACCCAAATTCAAACTGGAAATAAGACATAAATTTTTAACAGTGAGGGTAATTAACCATTGGAACATTTCACTAATCATTGTGGTGGATTCTCCATTACTGGTAATTTTAAAATCAAGATTAGATTTTTTTTAAGATTTGCTCTAGGAATTATTATGGGTAAGTTTTATGGCCTGTGTTGTACAGGAGGTCAGACCAGATGATTACAACAGTCCTTGCTGGACTTGGAAGCTATGAATTTGGTTCATATTTAAAATACTGACCAAGAAGTGAAAGGCTAATATTATATTATCAGCCCCTGGAGCAATCCAGTCCCTTGCTGTTCTAGCACTCTTAAAAAAAATCTACTAGACGATCATAAAATGGACTGAAACAACTAATTCATTTCACAACAGCAATAAAAGTACTATATTGTGCAATAATGATGCAGTAGCAGAGTTGTAACCTGCAGCATTTTGAGTTGTTATGGTATTTTATTTTAAATAAGGGTAACAATGTTCAGTCATAGCTAATCTGGATTCAGACCAATCACCCGGAGAAGAAAACCTACTCCATCAGCAATTATTGATTGCAGGAGTTAACCACTCTCATTCAAGAAGAAAGAAAACACGAAAGCTTATGCTCAAATAAATTTGTTAGTCTCTAAGGTGCCACAAGTACTCCTTTTCTTTTTTCTTGAAAAGAAAACAGTATCTCTTAAGGCAACTATGTGCTTTAAGTAAGTTGAACAATTATTAAATAATGCTCCCATCTAACAATAAAACGTCCTGTTCTTTTGAGAGTATTTGATGGAAACACTAAGTATTTTGAAATGATAGTGCTTAATTTTGAACCCCTAATGGGCACTTGGTAGAGGAAGCATCCAATTTGTAGTGACCTTTATGTGTTGTGAAAATCCCTGATTGTTTCTTATGAAACTAACTTTACTGATATGGAGATTTCACACTGAGATGTAAAAAGGAGAGCCACTGATTAAGAGTATACTGAGAACAATACTTAAGCCTTAGAGCTATTTTATTGCTCACCTGTGGTTATGGAGATTTTTCTGACACTCCCTCTTTCTTTTTTTAAAAAGAGAGAAGAGATGAAGTAGTTTGCAAAACTTGTGCATGTGGATCCTTGAGTTAATGGGTTTGCTTTCTCATGGTGGTTTGGAGAAAAGCAAAGCAGAATGCATATGTCCCAGTTTACACTGAAAATGGAACAACTGTCTGCTTGGTATAAAAGGATAATTTCTTTTTAATAATAAAGCCCTTTGAAACCAATTAATAGTTGACCTACATAGTAATGTGCATATTTCCATGTTTTCTCCCTCTTTTTACAGAAGCAATCTCTCAGCAACATGAAAGAACAAATAAGGATGTTGGATCATCCACTTCTGTATTAAAAGTATGAGGTTAAACTTGTAGGTATCTTTTGCGCCAGTTTTAAATCAACCCCCTTATATTTATAACCTGGAATCTGACACCAAAGTACCCATGGATATCATTCTGCAACAAATCTGTTCATACTCAGGAACTCCATGGCTACCCCTGTGCTGCACGCTATGATCATTAGAACTTCACAGCATAGAACACCAAACTGTCAGTTCCAAAAGTACAAACCTTGACCACTTTTGCTAGAAGGGAATTTCTATTACTTGGGGACCTACAACGCAAAGATGAGCTGCTCTGATTCCATATAGCAGAGAGCGGTGGTACATGGATGCTCTAGCCAATTCATTGCAATACCGATTTCTTGTCATCATCATTCTTCTTTTTCTTCCATATGATTATTAATGGGGAAAAGAATCCCAGGGATGAATTTTATCAAATGGATTATACACCATGGGAAGGAATCGACAATGTGTTAAAGAATAGTGGGCAAGCTGGCTGGCTGAACTAGTGTACAATTAAGGAAACAGGAACAGGAGAGGCCCAGTTCATTAGTGAAATACATCCTGTGCAAGTGCACTTGAAGGAAGTAGACTTTGACAAATAAATGTGTTCCTTCTGCCTGCTGAAGGGAAGTTACCATCTTAGGTTCCATCTACATTTGGAGCTGGGGGTATGCCACCCAGCTTGCACGGACATACTTGGTCTATGCAGACTAGCTCTGATCGAGATTCAACACTAAAAATAGTATAGTCACATAGCCTGGGCAGAAGTGAGCAGCAGCAAGGGCTAACTGCCCTGAGTACACACACGCCTGGACCCTATGGGTATGGACTTGGACAGCTCACTGGTGCCACCACTTGCTGCTGCCCATACTATTTCAGCTACATTACTATTTTTAGCATGCTAGGCCATTCAGTGCTAGTTTGAGTATACATGAGCTGGGGATCACACCCCTAGCTCGTAATATAGAAGTAGCCTTATTTTGCTTCCATAGTGAGACAGGTTGAGACTTAGTGGTATCGCCCTGGAGCATTTGTGATGATCTGAACATAGTATACACCCAGTGGGTAAAGTCTAAACTCAACTCCATCCTGGGGTTTGGATTGATGGGTAACTGAAAGGATAACACAATATAAACATCAGGCTACACTTTCCCCTCAAGAGAGATTGTTCCCAGGGTTTTCCCAGGAAGAACCCTTTGCCTCAACCCTAACTCCCTCTGGCCCTGAGAAAGGCTCCAACTCTTGTTATATCCTGGTTGTATCTAACTAAACCCACTTGCCACGCTGACTCAGCAACAATTACACTGCTCCATCATGCGGGGTTCAAGCACCTGAATACAGAATGGCTCAACAGAGGCAACCTGTTCCATTGTCTGAGAGGTGCATAACTCATCTGATGCTGGGGACATACCTCCGCACAGATAACTGCAGGCCATTTGTGATGGTGGAGTCACCAGGACAATTGGACCTTTATTTAGATAAGCAGTTCCAAAGAGAAGGGACTTGAGATTAAGAAGATCTCATGACAAAATGCAACATTTCACAATGGGTGATATTCCCCCTGTGCAGAGGAGCCAGCACAAGACATATGTACCACTTAAGTCCTCCAAATAAGGCTTAAATGAATACACAAACCTTGTGCTGTCCCTTGGCACAGAGGCGCATGTTCCCCAGTGTGAGCTATTGCTTTCTTCTTGTTTTACTGATAACATTCCACGCTGGGCGAATAAAGCCATATTAAGCAATTAGACTACACGTCTGCTTCTCTTTCAAAAGGAGGCCACCTTGGCAGCTTTGCTATTTGCATTATACAGGCTTCAAATATAATTTTTGGATCACTGCACCCTGATCTTATTTTCACTTTGAACCCATCTCTTCTCATTTACTGTTCTTCAAATTATCTGTAAAGTATTCTTTTGACATTTGTGTTATCTGAAACTATTACACACAGTCAACATTCTTACCTTACTCAAACACTGTTTCAGCCAGTCGCTGCTCTGTCTCTATTTAACTCTATTCTGCACTGCATTAAAATTAAAGTTAATAGTAGCTTACATTTATAAACCAGCTTTTAAGCTGAATACATACAAAACTCTGTCCAAGCTGGCTACTGGCATATGATGCAAAGGGTTATTAAATAGAACACAGCAGTGCTGCGATACAGTTTTGGCAGGGAGGAATGAAGAATGGCACATCCAGTTGAACCCACAGGAGGATATTGAGGTAGGCAAGCTGGAATTTGGCCAAGATGCTATGATTAATAAGCCTGCTCTAACAAATAATAAGTGTTATGGGAGCTGTAATGACTGCATTATTCAGAACTTTGAATTTATATCTCATCCAAAAGATGGCAACACCAAATGAGCTATGTTTCCTAGTATTCACACTGGGGCAATACTAATAAGGGAAATATCCCACATGGGTAATCATCAGCTCCATTTCCTACAGCACTTGAGGCTATCCTTGTTGGTCTTCCACCCTAAATATGGACTACCATGTCTGGTCTTTATCAGAAGGTGATACCTAATTTAATCCTATTTGCCCCCTTTTCCTCCTTTCTGTACAACATCTGAACTGTGAATCCAGTATGTTCAACTCAAATTCTCACTGAAACATCAAGGTAAATCCACCACTGGAAGAGTATTGTACGCAACTAGTGTTGGGTTAGTACTCCAGGCTAGTGTTCCTTCTTGGGGCTTTGAATTAATAAGATAAACTGTGTTCTTAAAACTTTTCCTGCTGTCTCATTGCTGGGAGAGGGAATGGGAAAGCAGGAAAGAGCGAGGGAAGCCAGTGTACAATAGTCAGTTGAAAGAGTTACTCTAAAGTCTTCAGCCACACAGCCATTCTCACTCATTGCAGGTCAGAAAGAAAGCACAAACCACAGTGCCCACATGTGAGATGGGACAAATATTCTCTCTTTGCTTAGATTCTACTCTCTCTTCATTTGACAAGATGAAAACACAGTATATGGGTCTCTGGTGGGCAAGGACCAAATTCCAGGCTGCAGTCACCACAGAAGTCTGCATTAGTTTTCATCATCTTAGGGTGTAATATCACTGTCCAAAACAGGGCAGGCTTTGTCTAGTGTGTTTCAAGTCAACTGTGCTATGTTCTTTTCCCACTACTGTATATTGGCCTCAAGGTCACTTCTGAAAGACAGCTTGTCTATCTTTCTTCAGATGTCATTGGACTCCACATGTCTCCACGGTTATCATTTATGCAAACTGTATAGTTTTCAGAGGTTTCCTCTGATTCCAGATCTCCAGTTCTTTTCATTCCAACAATATTCTACAGGACATTTGTGCCCTGTAAGGACAGGAGCCACTCCACAGCTGAGAGCTGACATGACTTCACAACATGACTCCTTGAAGGTCAAAGGTCAGACTCACCTCCTCCCTGATTGTGTGTTGGCTGAAAACAAATTCACAGAGCAGGGATCACGGCAAATGAAGCCATGGGTTACAAGTTAACTGGCCAAATAATGTCAAACCTTTACTATCAATATGTGGTTGAGCTATTAAGTGCATTAGCTTTGGCCACATTCATGTACTTTGCATCTTAGCTTCCAGCAAACATTCATGTGACCAACTTTCTTGGCACACATATTCCTGGACTTAGGCCTTGTCCCCACATACAAAACTTGTACTGCTTCAATTCTACCTATACAGTGAAAGCAGTGGAAAATCCCACCCCTTTATGTGGTTGCAGTTATGATGGTATAAATGTGCAAGGTTACCTTGCCTCACCATCACAGGCAATCATCCTCTTCAAGCTATAAGCAGCCCTGTGTTGAAAAACTAACCACAAAGTCAGCATTGTCTGATCATTACCAAAGTTGGAGAAACCATACCTACTGTGAGCACCAATAGGTGCTCCTTGTATTTGTCAGAAGCCGGGAATGGGCGACAGGGGATGGATCACTTGATGATTACCTGTTCTGTTCATTCCCTCTGGGGCACCTGGCATTGTCCACTGTTGGAAGACGGGATACTGGACTAGATAGATCTTTGGTCTGACCCAGTATGGCCGTTCTTATGTTCTCAACCCTCACTAGAAGTATCAGAAAGCAAACTGGTTTACCTTTACACAATTCACTCACCATTACGTTACTTGTACATAACATTTCTATTAAAGAATCTGATGAGGTTCACAAACTCAATTTCAAGAGGTTGTGATAAGATCTACATTCCCTGCCTAGATTAGCAGCGTGTGGACTGCAGTCTGCAGTTAGCAGTCTGCCAACGTTATGAAGGAAGTGGTGACCCAGACACTGCCTCATATCTTTTAGACCAGTGGTTCTCAAACTCGTTCCGCTGCTTGTGCAGGGAAAGCCCCTGGCAGGCCGGGCCGGTTTATTTACCTGCCACGTCCGCAGGTTCGGCCAATCGCGGCTCCCAGTGGCCACGGTTCACTGCTCCAGGCCAATGGGAGCTGTGGGAAATGGCACGGGCCGAGGGACGTACCGGCCACCGCTTCCAGCAGCTCCCATTGGCCTGGAGCAGCAAACCGCGGCCACTGGGAGCTGCGATCGGCTGAACCTGTGGACACGGCAGGTAAACAAACCGGCCCGGCCCGCCAGGGGCTTTCCCTGCACAAGCGGAGGAACAAGTTTGGGAACCACTGTTTTAGACAGCTTGAATGCTTCAAGAAGAACAAGATGTGAGCAGGCTACCATGGAACTAAACATGTCAAGATCTAGCTGCAAACCCTGGCCACTGATCAGAAAACTTGGTCCTGCTCAGAACCCTTCAGTCCAGGGCCATTACCCAGTCTCTCCAAACAGCATTGCTACTCACCTGATAAATGCCACAAAGGCAGATAAGGATAAAGGCAGATAAGGACTTCCTTTTTGCAGAAGAAAGGGTGGCATACCTGATACTGAAGAAGACTTCCAGCCTTTCATCACAAGCAAAATAGAAAGGGCAACCAAAACACTGAAAACAGGTAAAGCCTTTGGGCTTGATAACATCTCCATGGAATCCCTGAAGAACATGGAAAAAAACAAGGACACAATGGCTAGGCATCTTTCTATCTAGGGTCATCCAGGAGAACAAAATACCTAAGATCTGGTGCAGAGCAAAAGTAATAGCCATGACAAAACCTCAGAAAGAACACTGACTTTCAACCAGTTACCGCCTCGTCTCCTTGCTAAGATGCATGTACAAATTGCTTGAAAGTCTTACCCTTCAAAGAACCATTCAAACCACCATTGATCATATTCTGAGAGTAGATCAAGCAGACTTCAGACCAAGTCTCAGTAGCTGTGATCAAGTGCTAGCACTCACCACCTATATCAAGGATGGCTTTCAGACCAAGCAGAAGACAGGTGAAGTATTCCTGAATCTTGCTACTACTTATGACATGATCTGGCACACAAGCCTCCTGTACCAACTGTCATTGCTCCTACCAAAGCGGGTTGTCAAGACTGTGAAACTGTTGTTGCTGAGAGCTTTCACGTGGACAGAAGTCCATCTCCTGGAGTTCCCAAAACAACAGTCTACCTCAGGGCTCTGTTCCAGCACCGATGCTTTTCAACCTCTTGATAAATGACCTTCCTAACATCTCTGCTGAGCATTTTATCTGTGCAGATTAAATCTGTCTGGCAATACAAGACCAGAATTTTACTTACCTGGAAGAAGTCCTTAATGCTGAGATGAAAGAGATGGCTCACTATTATAAAAGTTGGATGTGATGGGTTCGGTCACAGAGACCCGCTTGGGACTGCCACCTGATGCACTGAGACTACCTCTGAGCCCACTTTCTCTGCGAGCTTGGGATTTCAGAACCCTGCCTTGTTGAGCCAGACACGCTTGCCTGTTGCAAACACAGACCCAGGTCTGAACCAAATCCCCCAAAGCCGCAGGCTTTAACTGAAAACCACTTAGCCGGTATTCCTGTCTCCAGCACCCAGATACCCAGTTCTCAATGGGATCGAAACCTCAAATAAATCTGTCCTACTCTGTATAAAGCGTATATAGGGTATACTCATAAATTATCTGCCCTCTATAACACTGATAGAGAGATATGCACATCAGTTTGCTCCCCCGGGTATTAATTGCTTACTCTGGGTTAATTAATAAACAAAAGTGATTTTATTAAGTATAACAAGTAGGATTTAAGTGGTTCCAAGTAATAACAGACAGAACAAAGTAAGTTACCAAGCAAAATAAAAACTTGCAAGTCTAACCCTAATACATTAAGAAACTGATTACAGATGAAATCTCAACCTCAGAGATGTTCCAATAAGCTTCTTTCTACAGACTAGACTCTTTCTAGTCTGGGCCCAATGCTTTCCCCTGGTACAGTCCTTGTTCCAGCTCAGGTGGTAGCTAGGGGATTTCTTATGACTGCAGCCCCGTTGTTCTGTTCCACCTCCTTATATAGCTTTGACACAAGATGGGAATCTTTTGCCTCTTTGGCTCTTTGCCCTCCTTCTAAATGGAAAAGCACCAGGTTTAAGATGGGTTTCAAAGTAGCAGTCATGTTAGTCTGTATCCATAAAAAGAAAAGGAGTACCTGTGGCACCTTAGAGACTAACAAATTTATTTGAGCATAAGCTTTCGTGAGCTACAGCTCATTTCATCGGATGCATATAGTGGAAAATATAGTGGGGAGATTTTATATACACAGAGAACAATGGGTGTTACCATACAGACTGTAACAAGAGTGATCAGGTAACAAGAGTGGTCTGGATGAAAGCTGGAGGATTGACAGAGCCAGAAGGTACCCAGAAGTTACCTACTACAGGACAGGCCCAACAAAGAAAATAACAGAACACCACTAGCCATCACCTTCAGTCCCCAACTAAAACCTCTCCAACGCATCATCAAGGATCTGCAACCTATCCTGAAGGATGACCCATCATTCTCACAGATCTTGGGAGATAGGCCAGTCCTTGCTTACAGACAGCCCCCCAGTCTGAAGCAAATACTCACCAGCAACCACACACCACACAACAAAAACACTAACCCAGGAACCTATCCTTGTAACAAAGCCCGTTGCCAACTCTGTCCACATATCTATTCAGGGGACACCATCATAGGGCCTAATCACATCAGCCACACTATCAGAGGCTCATTCACCTGCGCATCTACCAATGTGATATATGCCATCATGTGCCAACAATGCCCCTCTGCCATGTACATTGGCCTAACTGGACAGTCTCTACATAAAAGAATAAATGGACACAAATCAGACGTCAAGAATTATAACATTCAAAAACCAGTTGGAGAACACTTCAACCTCTTTGGTCACTCAATTACAGACCTAAAAGTGGCAATTCTTCAACAAAAAACCTTCAAAAACAGACTCCAACGAGAGACTACTGAACTGGAATTAATTTGCAAACTGGATACAATTAATTTAGGCTTGAATAAAGACTGGGAGTGGATGTGTCATTACACAAAATAAAACTATTTCCCCTTGTTTATTTCCCCTCCCACTGTTCTTGTAAAGTGCTGGAAGTGGCTCACCTTGATTATCACTACAAAAGTTTCCTGCCCCCCCCCCGACCCCCGCTCTCCTGCTGGTAATAGCTCACCTTTCCTCATCAGGCTTGTTACAGTCTGTACTCACGAAAGCTTATGCTCTAATAAATTTGTTAGTCTCTAAGGTGCCACAAGTACGCCTTTTTTTTAGGTTTAAGATGGATTCCAGTATCAGGTGACATGGTCACATGTCCTGGGAGACCCCAAGCCTTCATTCTTCCTGGCCTGACTCACAGGAAGACTTGCAAGTAAACAGAGCTATTTACAACCAATTTTCCTAGTTGATGGGAGCCATCAAGATTCCAAAACACCATCAGTGGTCCACGCTTTACATAATTACAATAGGACCTCAGAGTTTCATATTTCTAGTTTCAGATACAAGAATGATACATTTATACAAATTGGATGACCACACTCAGTAGATTATAAGCTTTGTAATGATTCGTTACAAGAGACCTTTTGCATGAAGCATATTCCAGTTACATTATATTCACACTCATTAGTATTAGTATATTTTCATAAAATCATATGGAGTGCAACGTCACAATGGAGACTTTTTGCAAAGCTACCAAACAGACAGTTTCCAGCTGCTTCCATCTGTACCATGCAAAGGCCAACAAACAGCTCAACAACATCCTGAATGGACACTGGCAGACTATGACCCCCAGCTTGTGTATCTAGGTGTTACACTGGACCGTACCTTAACATTTAAGGAGTGTCTTACCAAGACCACACTGAAAATAAAGATGAGAAAGAACCTATCACCAGACTAGCTAGTTCTCCATGGGGAGCCAGTCACAGACATTAAGAAACTCTGGGCTTGTGCTATTCTGCAGCAAACTGCTACTCACTGCTTTTCTCACAGAGATCTAGTAGACACTCTGCTGAATGAAACCAGGCTTATAATAGCTAGCTCTGCGAGCTGCCCTAGTTATATTTAGGGCCCTACCAAACTCACAGCCATGAAAACACATCACCAGGAGTGAAATCTGGTTTTTTGTATACTTTTACCCTATACAATAGAGATAAAACCTGATCTTTTGTGTACTTTTACCCTATACTATAGAGATTTCATGGGGAAGACCAGTATTTCTCAAATTGGGGGTCCTGACCCAAAAGGGAGTTGCAGGGGAATAGCAAGGTTTTTTTTTAAGGGGAATCGTGGTATTGCCACCCTTATTTCTGCACTGCTGCCTTCAGAGCTGGGTGGCCAGAGAGCAGCAGCTGTTGGCTGGGCACCCAGCTCTGAAAGTAACACCCACCAGCAGCTGTACAGAAGTAAGGGTGGCAATACTATACCATGCCATCCTTACTTCTGCACTGCTGCTGACAGCGGCTCTGACTTCAGAGCTGGGATCCTGGCCAGCAGCCACCGCCCTCCAGCTGCCCGGCTGTGAAGGCAGCCACCGCCTGCAGCAGCGCGTAAGCAAGGTAGCAGTACCACAACCCCCTCATTATAACCTTGTGACCATAGGTGGTAGGTATCAAAGGCAGGGGCAGGCTCAGCCTACCCAAACTGCATGCATGGCCGTGCACACAATCCACCCCCAGGCCCACGCCTGCTTCCCATCGCGCTCTGGTGCCGTTCTTGGCCAGGGCCCGAGCCAGTGGCACTGTAACCATGGGGGGGCATAGCCCTCCCCCCACACTTTTTGAAAGTGGACAGGCCCCTCCTCTTCCCCCCAAGGCCCTACTCCCTGGCCAAGCCAGTGTAGAGCCTGGCCAGGGAGCCTAGGCAACTGTGGGGAGCCACGGCGGACCCTCCACCTGACCAGAGTGCGGAGGGATCTGAGAGCAGACCCCAGCCCATGTCCCCACCTCCCGGGCTCACCGTCTGCCTGGGGCAGGTGGAAGGTCTGCGACTCCACGCCAGTTCCACACAGCTGCCTGCGCAGCTCTCCCCAGCCCAGCTCAGCTCTGGTGGGGGGAGATGGGGAGGAGCCTCGGAGCTGCAGCCTGGACATGATAAGAGCTCTACATGGGCAGCTGTGAGGAGTCGTGGACCCTCCACCTGCCCCAGGTGGGTGGAGAGCCCAGGGGGCTCGGGCCCCCCTCACCATGGACAGGTGGAGGGTGAGCTGCGGCTCCCCACAGCTGATCACCTGGCTCTTATCACGGCTGGGCTGCGGCTCCAAGCCCCACCCTCCAGCCAGAGCTGGGTTGGGGAGAGCTGCGCAGGCAGCTGTGGGGAGACTGGGTCCCTCCACCTGCCCTGGGTGAGAGGCCTAGGACATGGGCAGGGGGCTGCCTGCCTTCACCTCCACCTCGGGTGGGGGCTCCCACCCCACACTTTTGGGAGGGCTCCGGTGCCCTTGCCCTAGGCTGGGGCTAGTGGGGGCTGGCCTGCAGCCAGGGACTCTGGGCAGCTGGAGCTCTGGGTTGGGTGCTCTGGGTTGGGGCGGGGGGCCGCACTGCCCACTCGCTGCGCTGGAGGCCGTGATCAGCTGCCTAACTGCCCGCTTGTTGCTCCAGGGCTCAGGCTGGGGCCATGCTGCCTGCCCGCCCGCCAGGAGCTCCGGGGCTGGCAGCGGGGTGGCCCTCTGGGCTCTAGCAGGGGAAAGGAGGTGGGAGGGGCAGGACCCTGGACAAAAGAGGCGGGCCATCTGAGGCTAGCCTTCCCAAGCCCACGGTTCACCTGCCACCTATGCTTGCGACCCCCCCACCCCCAACTCCTTTTTGAGACAGGACCCCTACAACTAGAGCACCATGAAATTTTAGATTTAAATAGCTGAAATAATTAAATATAAGATTTTTAAAATCCTATGACTGTGAAACTGACCAAAATGGACCAGGAATTTGGTAGGGCCCTAGTTATGTTGGTATATAGTTATAGGGCCCTATATAGCCGAGGCCTTATATTACAAGAAAGTGCTTGAATGTTTATGTCTCAGGAAATAAAAATAAACCCAGGCAGTTTTTCCGATGAATCACAATTAAACAACACAGGTCAAATTCAGAATATTCAAAACAACCTTCTGAACCTTTTGAGGGGTGTCTATCACTCAAAAAATAATCAATAATAAATTAGCACCCAAGGAGGAGAAATACGTGTCAATCTTTAAGACCAAAGAGGAATGGACCAGGGCTTGTGAAGGAAATCACACTGAATTACATGAACTTATGAATCTGTCAAATGGCTGAAGTGGACTCCTGTTAGAAAGGCTGCAGTAGAATAGGGAATTGAAGCTTTGTGACCTGAGCCCTTATTTATTACCCTCACCACTGAATCAGTCTTCCTTTCTGATTCTCACTCCTGTGTGACTTTGGGCAAGCCACTTAATCTGCATGTCTCCATTCTCCCATCTGTATAATGGGGATAATAGCAGTTCCCTATCTCAAAGGGTGCTCTGAGGCTAAATACATTACAGACTGTCAGGTCCTCAGATACAACCACAAGGGGTGGACAGATAAGACTTTAAATTAGATATATAGAGCCATTTTCATGCATAATAATTTAATTGAACTTACTATACTACAGATTCTTATGTGCAAGTACATGGCAATTTTCATATTAGCTATCTACATAACACACATAGATGAAGATATATCTCTCTCTATAGCACTCTCATAACACTCCCCCATGGCCTTGTTTGAAATGGCTCAGCAGAAATAGTTACTGATGAATAGATTTAATCTACTCCAGTTTAATAAAAGCACAGACAAAGTCACACAAGTTTTATAGGAGGTATTTTTGTGCATGTTTCCTTAAAAATGTATGGGTTTTTTAAATCTCAGAGGGAAAAATCAGCACCATGTGGTGAGGCAGTTGCCATGGTAACTATATTTTTTGCTTTTATTTAGTAACAGTGTGAACTGGCTCCTAAACCTGTCCACCAACAGACCTGCTGAAGAGTAAATTACCACAGCTCTATATACTTATACACACCTCTTTCATTCTATTTCCCCCCTCACGAAAACATGGATTTTAACATAAAAACTGAGATTTTGTCTGACTGTTCCCTTTTTAGTGCACATCGCTGCATATTCCCTGGAGTATCAGAAAAATGAGATAGTCAGTTAGGTGAAACAGAGGGCTCTTAATGAGTCTAAAACCCCTACCATTTTTTAAAAAGAATGATAGGGAAAATCCTATCCTCCAGCACAATTCACTTGTATTCAATCATAATTTTTCAAAGCCTACAAAAATCCAATTCAAGTGGCTGCATGCCGTATAAACCAGTTATTTAAAATGTTGACTAGCTCAAAGTATTTTTATGCATGGATTGTTTATGTCACAGTAGCACTTAAAAGCTCCAGTCAAGATCAGGGCTCAGTTGTATCAGGCACTGTCCAGAAATATACTTAGTAGAGCTGGTCAGAAAACAAGGATTATGCTTCGAGGAAAATTGTGAGGTGTTGACATTTGGTTTCATGCCACATGGTAATGATATCATGAGAGCTTTTGAATTTTTTTTACGAAAAAATAGAAGGGAAAGAGACCCACATACCTTTCCCCCTGAGTAGCCAGCAGCCCAGGGACAATGTGGAAAATCCAGGTTCGAGTCCTGGCTCCGAATCAGGTAGAGTCAGGAATCAAACTTGTGTCTCCCATTTAATGGCTGAGCTTGTGCAGCCGAGGAAGGAGAGGTTAAAAGTTACAATAAAAGGAAGGGGGCTGAGATACTTAATACATCCATTGCTGCATTTTTGCTACGGCTTCTGTGAGCACAAAAAATGGTGGCTTTCCATGTAAGTGCTGCTGTTCAACATGATGTACCTAGCACCTGATGTGTTCTCTTAACATATACAGCGTGACAAAAGGGGTTAATTAAACTTCATATTGTCAAATCAAAACATGCAATTTATTTGTCATCGTAAACTCTGGGAATGCTGATCAAAAATGGGTGCAACAATGTTTTAGTGAATCCAGTGGCAGATGACCCATGCAGAAATCAAAAGCAGATTTTGGACTCTGAGCTCCAAATTCTGCTTCATTCTAATCCTCCTCCCCTCAGAGACTCAATAAGATAGACAGAGAAGCACTGCATGCCCTCCCAAACATGTCCCCCATCATTTGCTCCTCCTCTTTGCTTGACCTCTGGTTATATAAGAACATAAGAACAGCCATACTGGGTCTGACCAATTGTCCATCTAGCCCACATCCTGTCTTCCGACAGTGGCCAGTGCCAGGTGCTGCAATGGGAATGAACAGAACAGGTAATCATCAAGTGATCCATCCCCTGGCACCCATTCCCAGCTTCTGGCAAAAGGAGGCTAGGGACAGCATCTCTGCCCATCCTGACTAATAGCCATTGATAGTCTTATCCTATGTAAGAGTGTGTGGCCATCCCTCCCTGTCAATCTTTGGGGGAGTCCATGCCTCCTCACTGGCATGCACTTGTGAGGGTGATCTAAAAATGGGGAATTAGCTGCTCCTAGTGTTCAGGTCCTCAGGCCGGGCAGAGCAGCAAATAGTCTAAGGGGCTCTGGCAGAGGTGAACTCCAACACTTTCTAGCATCCTAGCTTGGCAGATGCTAGACTAACAGAGATCTCCTGGCCTAAGGTGGGGAGGCTGCCACCCCAGGGATAGAGTGGCAGAGGGTAGGAGGCAGCTCCACCCAACTCTACCGCGTCCCAGCCCATGGTCCTAACAGTGGCTGAGTGGTCTGCCACTGGGTCAGCGGGGATCCACCCGCAACACACTGACCTAGTATCAGGCCAACACTCAACCAGACTATTGTCTAGTTTCCCTGAGCTACTTCCTATGTCCCTGGGGTTTGGTACCTCTAGGGTATAGTTGTCTTCTGTCTTTCCAGGGTAGGTGACCAGCAGCAGCCCCATCAACTCCTTGGTGTCTCGGTCGACTGGTGATCCTGGGAGCTCTTATCATAGAATCATAGAATATCAGGCTTGGAAGGGACCTCAGGAGGTCTCCTAGTCCAACCCCCTGCTCAAAGCAGGATTAACCCCAACTAAATCATCCTAGCCAGGGCTTTGTCAAGCCTGACCTTAAAAACTTCAAAGGAAGGAGATTCCACCACCTCCCTAGGTAATGCATTCCAGTGCCTCACCACCCTCCTAGTGAAAAAGTTTTTCCTAATATCCAACCTAAACCTTCCCCACTGCAACTTGAGACCATTACTCCTCATTCTGTCATCTGCTACCACTGAGAACAGTCTAGCTCCATCATCTTTGGACCCCCCTTTCAGGTAGTTGAAAGCAGCTATCAAATCCCCCTCATTCTTCTCTTCTGCAGACTAAACAATCCCAGTTCCCTCAGCCTCTCCTCATAAGCCATGTGTTCCAATCCCCTAATCATTTTTGTTGCCCTCTGATGGACACTTTTCAATTTTTCCACATCCTTCTTGTAGTGTGGGGCCCAAAACTGGACACCGTACTCCAGATGAGGCCTCACCAATGTCGGATAGAGGGGAACGATCACGTCCCTCGATCTGCTGGCAATGCCCCTACTTATACATCCCAAAATGCCACTGGCCTTCTTGGCAACAAGGGCACACTGTTGAATCATATCCAACTTCTCATCCACTGTAACTCCTAGGTCCTTTTCTGCAGAACTGCTGCCTACCCATTCGGTCCCTAGTCTGTAGTGGTGCATGGGATTCTTCCGTCCTAAGTGCAGGACTCTGCACTTGTCCTTGTTGAATCTCATCAGATTTCTTTTGGCCCAATCCTTTAATTTGTCTAGGTCCCTCTGTATCCTATCCCTACCCTCCAGCGTATCTACCTCTCCTCCCAGTTTAGTGTCATCTGCAAACTTGCTCAGGATGCAATCCATGCCATCCTCCAGATCATTAATGAAGATATTGAACAAAACTGGCCTCAGGACCGACCCTTGGGGCACTCCACTTGATACCAGCTGCCAACTAGACATGGAGCCATTGATCACTACCTGTTGAGCCCAACGATCTAGCCAGCTTTCTATCCACTTTATAGTCCGTTCATCCAGCCCATACTTCTTTAACTTGCCAGTCCTTAGTATGGCTGGGGTCCTCTTCAGGCTCCAGCAGCAAGCTGAATGTGTCTGTCTCCCTTGGCGGCTCCAGCCCAACTGAGTTTCAGGGCTGGCCTTTTATATTTCCTCTTCCTGTCCTTCCCTTACACTTCCAGCAGGCGTGGCATGGCCTTGCTGGCTCTGTCCAGCACGCAGAGGGTTGTGGTCCATCCCTGTCAATCTCTAAGGGAGGCCATGCCTCCTAACTACATCCTGCATGAACTTATCTACTTCTTTTTTTAACTCTGTTATTGTCTTGGCCTTCACAACATCCTCTGGCAAAGAGTTTCACAGGTTAACTGTGTGTTGTGTGAAGAAATACTTCCCTTTGTTTGTTTTAAACCTGCTGCCTGTTAATTTCACTTGGTGGCCCCTAGTTCTTGTGTTATGAGAAGGAGTAAATAACACTTCCTTTATCTACTTTCTCCACACCAGTCATGATTTTATAGACCTCTATCATATCTCCCCTTAGTCGTATCTTTTCCAAACTGAAAAGTCCCAGTCTCATTAATCTATCATACCCCTCACCATTTTTGCTGCCCTTTTCTGTACCTTTTCCAATTCCAATTTATCTTTTTTATGATGGGTCAACCACATCTGCACAAGTATTCAAGATGTGGGCGTATCATGCATTTATATAGAGGCAATATGACATTTTCTGTCTTATTATCTATTCCTTTCCTAATGATTCCCAACATTGTTAACTTTTTTGACTGCCGCTGCACACTGAGTGGATGTTTTCAGAGAACTTATCCACAATGACGCCAAGATCTCTTTCTTGAGTGGTAACAGCTTATTTAGACCCCATCATTTTATATGTATAGTTGGGATTATGTTTTCCAATGTGCATTTATCAACATTGAATTTCATCTGCCATTTTGTTGTCTAGTCACCCAGTGTTGTGAGATCCCTTTGTAACTCTTCACAGTCTGCTTTGGATTTAACTATTTTAAGTAGTTTTGTATCATCTGCAATTTTTGCCACCTCACTATTTACCCCTTTCCCCCCCAGATCACTTATGATCATATATGTTAATTGTACATCCTAACTGGACTATCAAGCCAGGGTAAACAGGCCTAGCCATCCAACCCAGATTACACAGAAGGGAATAGAAAGAAAGGAGTTTGGGAATAATAAAATCATATATTTGCACTGCGATGAACTGATAGACTCTGGTATTTGCCACCCTTCACTGATTCACATAAGATTTTTTTCCACCAAATGCATCCGATGAAGTGAGCTGTAGCTCACGAAAGCTTATGCTCTAATAAATTTGTTAGTCTCTAAGGTGCCACAAGGTACTCTAAGGTACTCCTTTTCTTTTTGCGAATACAGACTAACATGGCTGCTACTCTGAAACATAAGATCCTGTTATCAGTGCTAATAATGGGAATTGTCACATTTATAAAATCTTGAGGATGAGCATTGTATGCAAACAGCAGGTATAAATTTGGTGATAATAGCCAAACATCTGATTTAAACATGTTTGATATCTGAAAAATAACACCCTGCTTAGGTCCAAGCAGAGCAGTGAGTGTATGTGTGTGTCTATGATTGCATGTGTCCTTACTCTGGATATCTTCTGTTCTGTTTGCCTCAGCTCCCTGCAGAAGCTGTTGCTGCTTCTCAGGGTGTAGTGGGATTTTTCATTCGACTGTCTGTTAGACAAGTGCTTGGCCGACTGAAATGCCTGTGCCTTCCCTCTTGCCAACGCACACAAACACAGGGGTACCTTGCCCTTCCCTGCTTAAAATTCTCTATTTCCATGAGATGTAATTTAAAAAAATCCACTTTAAAATCTTAATATCCTCTAGACATAAAGACCTGAAGATTATGGAAGTAGAATGCTACCTCCAGCAGTCACTATTCACTTGAGAGCCAATGGAAGTAGCAGCCTGAGGCTTTGGCTGGCACAGCTGTGCAAAAGAATATGAACACTTTGCAGACTAAAGATCAAGTCTGCTCTAATTGCATATTATGCTCCCTCTTTTGCTTCGAGCTTTCCACTCCTGTGTCTCAAGTAAAGGTGGGGTTTGACTGCCAAAATGATGGTGAAACTTTGTAACAATGCACATTTCAAGTTGTGCATACTTATGGGAAAGTCCTATGGAATTTACAAGATAACTTTTATATCATTTTTTTTTCGGAGAAAAGGGAGCATTTACTAGAAAAATGGAAAATTAAATTACATGCCATAGTCCTCTCTGTAGAATGGTTTAGGAAAAAATAAAAATAAAAATAATGGATATAGAAAGGATATTATTCTCTCAAATTCTGTGTAGGCATTGTTTTGTTTGTTTTGAGTAATTTCTATAGAATCCTAAAGATTTATTCCTGTTAAATTGTATAGGACTTTTCCATAAGGGCAGATATATAAGTAAGCTTCAATTAGTTGGAGGAAAGAAATTCACCTTTTCACCTGGAGGAGAAACCAGGGGCCCTCTCCACGTAAGTCAGTAGAAAGACAGTTACACTTTATATGAAGGGTACATTGAAAAATAGATTATAAAGGGTTATTACATGATTAATACACTTATAATTGATGATTAAACAATTGTTAGAGTCCAGCAGATCAGTTTGTTTCCTATAACCATCTATAGCACCTTCTACTGATGCACTTATAACTATCCATAACACTTACTAGGTGTATAACACATCTTAAGATCGAACCAATGCCACAAAATTATGACCAGTTTGTCAATTCAGTGCGCACTGTCTCAAAGAAGTACATTCCACAAGGCTGAAGAACAAATTATGTGCCAGGACTAACATCCAGGTTATAAGCTCGGTATGCAAAATACAGGCAAAATTCAATGAAGACACATTTGCCGAGGATACCATCTCAGCCAGTGAAGAATTGGTCTTTGCAATAAAGGAGGAAAAACAGAAGTCATGGCAGAATCCCATTGTGAGTGTGAACATGACTCATGGCAGCAAAAAAGCCTGGATAACCATCCAGAAGCTTAACTATGATCCAAGGAAGGCAGAAGAACACTACAAAGTTACTTGTGGCACCTTAGAGACTAACAAATTTATTTGTTAGTCTCTAAGGTGCCACAAGTACTCCTTTTCTTTTTGCGAATACAGACTAACACGGCTGCTACTCTGAAACCTACAAAGTTACTGCAGACCAGGTTGCACACCAACTCCTAGAAAATGACAGGGCACTGAACAAACAACCTAAGAAGCAGCAAGGAGTCCAGGAGTCTTATAATTTTGGGGCACAGTACACAGTGACCAAATTAACCTCCAGAATTAACACTTCTCAAGCTTGTTGAAAAGCACCTAATCCCAGAGCAAGCTGAATTCCGCCCAAACAAGTCATGCACCAGTCAAGTGTTGAACATCACTCAACGTATCAAAGATGGCTTTGAAAAGGGTACGATAATAGGTATCATGTTTGTTGACTTGTCATCCACATACGACACAGTGCATCATTGAAGGCTCCTCACTAAAATATGCATGATGAAAGATCACCACCTTTGTTAATTTATTTAAGGGAGACGAGAAATCAACCCCTTACTGCAAACCTGACCCCTTCCAAAATCTATCATTGGTTAGTGATTTATTGACCAAGAACAAAGACGGCAGGAATAGATGAAAACAAGTAACAATTTATTTAAGGACCTCTTCTAACAATTATACCCAATTATCAAACAAAAACCACTCAGGTGTCAACAAATCATAGGCTTAAGCCAGATCCCCAAACCCACAACAATACCAAGGGTGAGTAAAACAAATTAAAAGGACAAATACATCACCATTCTCGTTGACACTAGGGGAGGAATCACAGGAATCAAAGGATGCCACCAGGAACCCAGGAAAGGAACCACGATCATCGGACACCAGGAGTCTCAGGAACAGGAACAGATACAGGTAAACTTCTTCTATCTTGACATGCTGTGTCAGCAGCGAATAAACGTGCACACTGGGCTGCTTCTCAGATGGACAGCACCCATCACAGGGTGCAGCAAGGAAGGCAAAGCAAGGAAACTCATCCTGTGAACTTGGAAGCTGACTGAAGGAAATAAAAGTAAGTCACAGAAAAAATTTTCTATCTGTCTTTGCATTTTGGACTCTGACCGGGCCAGAGACTCTAAGCCCGGGGTCTCAAACTCAAATGACCACGAGGGCCACATGAGGACTAGTACATTGGCCCGAGGTCCGCATCACAGACCCTCCCCCGCCCGGTGCCCTGGCCCTGCCCCCACTCCACCCCTTCCATGAGGCCCCACCCCTACCTCTGCCTCCCCTCCTTTCCAGCCCCCATTCCAACCCCTTCCCCTACATGCTGCATTAACTGGGTCGCTTCCCTCTGCTGCTGGTCCTATGCGTGCTTTATTTTTACTCTTGCAAGGTTGGTTTGTTTGTTTCTTCATTCTTTGATTTTTTTTTGGTGTGTGTGTGGGGGGGGGTTATTGTGGTGCCCTGGAATCCGACATTCCTACATGTAAGTTTTGGTTCTCCCGCTACAGAAGGGATGTGGTCAAATTGGAGAGCGTCCAGTGGAGGGCAACAAAAATGATTAGGGGCCTGGAGCACATGACTTACGAAGAGAGGCTGAGGGAACTGGGGTTATTTAGTCTGCAGAAGAGAAGAGTGAGGTGGGATTTGTTAGCAGCCTTCAACTACCTGACGGGGGGTTCCAAAGAGGATGGAGCTCAGCTGTTCTCAGTGGTGACAGATGACAGAATAAGAAGCAATGGTCTCAAGTTGCAATGTGGGAGGTCTTGACATCAATTGGATATTAGGAAACACTATTTCAGTAGGAGGGTGGTGAAGCACTGGAATGGGTTCCCTAGGGAGGTGGTGGAATCTCCATCCTTAGAGGTTTTTAAGGTCAGGCTTGACAAAGCCCTGGCTGGGATGATTTAGTTGGTGTTGGCCCTGCTTTGAGCAGGGGGTTGGACTAGATGACCTCCTGAGGTCTCTTCCAACCCTAATATTCTATGATTCTATGAGTATTTGGGAGGCACCTAGCACACAGAATGGTGCTGCTCTAAAATAAATAATAATAGAGCAGTGTGAATGAAATCCATTTGATCAAGAGGCTTTTCTAATCACAAAAAGGGTATAGGGCATAGTGTCTGTCTAATATATCCTAGCTACTTCATGTCTACAAAGAGTAGCAGCAGTGGCAGAGGTTGGACATTAACAAGTGTTATCAGTTAGGTTTTTTGGCCCTGAGTCAGGAAATCACTTAAGTATGTGCATGAATGCTGTGCTGAATTGGGGCCTTAATGTAAAACCTGAATCTCTTGCTTCTGAAAGAGGACCGCTCTTGACGCAAAGCCCCGTACGGTTCCCAGGACTCCCTACAAGGCATTGCAAATGACAAGGCTTACTGGAGTTTATATTAGAAAGCCCCCCCACCACATTTTACCTGTTACACAGTTTTAAGAAGCCTTGCCAACAGAAGGACTATCCAGCTTTTATTGCACTGGCTGACAAGCCATATACCCAGCAGAATGGGCTTTTAAAGTCTGGTTTTGCATCAATAACCTTTATCTCCTGCTGCAGGGAAGAAACATTCACTGAACGAGGAGGCTTAATTAGAAAATAATATGGTATCATTGTTCTCTTGTGCACATACAATTCCCCATTTGGCCTATGAGAGTTACACACACGCATTGAGAGACTATGATATTAATGCTTTACTCTCATTGACACTGTGAAACTCCTTTTTACCAGTTACACTGGATTTTATTTTAAAGTAATTTCTCCTCTATAGTTTTCTGTTCATTATTTTGTTTAAGGCTCCATTTACTTCTGTTTTAAATTCACATCCAATCTAGTTAAGGTTATGATCCTGCTGTCAGTTTTTGCAGCACTCAACTGGAGCAGCAACTCCAAATACAATTGTAGTTCTGGTGTAGCTCAGGAAAATAGGGACAGGGTAATATCATTAGCAGAGAAGTTATTATAAGGTGTTGAAGAATATCCCTGCCAGTCCCCATCCCAGAGCTGCTACTGTTCTGATGTTGAATTGGGCACACAAGGTTGTTGTTGTTTTTATTTAAGCTCAAATAAGCAACCCCCATTTTGATCATTATATTCATCTGGTTAATATAAGGCTCCTGGATCTATAAAACAGAGAATCACTTTGCTGAATGAATTCTTTCTACTGGGCATTTAAATGCCAAAGCAGATCAGTAAGATTATAATTAGCTGTAATTGATATTCCCACAAGCTGTAATGTTCTCTACCTGCAGCCAAGTGACACTCAGAAAAAGGTGAGAAATGGCTTCCTACCTTTAAAAATGAGGAAATTCAAAGAAATTGCTTCCAATCTCCTCCCTATTTCTGAAACCCCCACTGACTGGTGTTACGGACATACATCTGGCACCAGCAGGAAATGGCTTTTGGAATGTCATTTATGTTCTATAAAGCCAAACAAGCACTCCAAGCATTGATTGCTAATCCAGATCCCACAGTACTGACTTTGAAATGGCAGGTATAAAAAGGATACTAAATGTAAGGAGAGAAAGGATAGCCTTGTGGTTCACTTACTAGACTGGTACTCAAAAGATTAATGTTTGCTTCCCAGGTCTACCATAAACTTCCTGTGTTACCTTGGTCAAGTCAGCAGGAGATCTTCATTCTATTCCTGGATCAACCACTAGCCTGCTGGATAACCTGAGACAAGATGTGTTGCTGCTCTGGGCCTCAGTTTCCCCATCTGTAAAACTGGAGATAATGATGATTTCCTCCTTTGTAAAGCACATTGAGATCTACTGGGGGAAAGTGCTGTATCACAGAGAGATATCTGTAAACCAAGGGTAATACTTCCTTCTTCTACCCATTTTCTTTTTTTTATAGTTCATTATGGCAGAGAGACTCTCATATTCCATGCATGTGCAGTACTCTGCACAATGGGACTTGGTCAGGGACTCTAGGGCTACTGTCATACAAATGTTCCCTCATATTGTGGTATTCCATCACTCATGTTGTAGTATGACATATTGCCCTGTTGGGAGGTTTTCACTGCAAAATAAGCATATATGAAATAGATACAGGTATTGTATTTATTCTGGAGCACTTAGAGGTCAACAGTAACACAGAGCCTTACTTTAAAATAATCAAACTCATGTATCTGGGAATCTCTGTATTTGGGGAATCCTACTTTGTGGTATTTGGTCAGCAGCTTCATATTACAATATTGCAAATCATATGCAAATGTCTGTTACATATTCACGGATAAGAAGAGTCTCGTGTGTAAACTTTTTTTTTTACATTTACATTCTGTTTTCAGAGAAGTATAATTTCCAGTGTTAGCATCAAACATCCTGAAGCCATATAAATCTTAATTACTATACAGTGGAAGTCGTAGCAATACACGCATGAGATACTTTACAAGGAAGAAAGATGTCCCAATATACACTTAAAGAATATCAGCAATTTCTTTTCTGCATTTAACAAGATTTAAATCTGTTTAATGGAGAGTGATCCCTGAGAAACAATATAACATGTGAGTAATTATTTGTACTTTAGTATTAATTATTTTTTTACTGTTGTTCTAACAGTATGATACTAGTTGAGATTCATGTTGGGTCTGATATCTACTGAACTACAAAATCGTTCTTTAGTTAAATTAAGCACTCAGCAAATTGAACAAGGTGGAAGATTTTCAAAGGCCCAAATGACAGTTTGGTGCCTAACTCCCACTGACTTTCGTTGGGAGTTTGGCACTTAATTGCCATTTTTGCCTTTGAAAATCTCACCCAAAGACTAGAAATTAACCCCCAGATATGAGCCCTCCTACACACTGGGGAATTCTAATGTGGATATGAATCAGAACTTGTGACTAAACAACTTTTGAGTGGGTAGTTCCTGGCACTGCTACCCAAGGAAGAGTAAAGCCACAACGTGGGCAGTAGAGCTAAGTAAAAAATTCACAAATTTGGGTTGATTTTGGCCTATTGTTTCCGTCCAACTGCAACAAAATGTTTTGGAAATGCTGAACTGGTTTGTTTTGGCATTTTCGAAATGAAAAGTTTCAATTCAAAGACATTTCGGAATTCCAATTAGTTTGAAACAAACACAACACAAACTTTAAATAAAGTTTAAAAAGTCAAAAACAAAACGGTTAATTTTGGATCAAACACAATGTTTAATTTGAGCTGGAATGAGATTTGTTCAATTTTTTTTCGTTATGCTGAAAAAAATCCCCACCCTTTCCCCCCTCACTTTGGCAACTGAAAGCAAAAAATTCATTATTTGTATAGCTCCAGTGGGGAGTGTTGTCATGGGATGGCAGCATGCCCCCAGTGTGCGGGAGGGAACCACGGGGTGTGTCCAGGGCACCAATAGCCTTAGGGTTTGCCTACACTACAGAAAATATACCGTCTTAGCTACATCACTGTAGCTATGCTGGCATAATCCTGTAGTGTAGATGCAGCCTACACTGATGGAAGGTTTTTTTTTTTATTGGTTTAGGAACACCATGTCCCCAAATGTCAGTACCCACATCAACAGAAGAATTCTTCTATCAACATAGCTGCGTCTACACTGGGGCTTAGGTCGGCATAGCTCTGTCAGTCATGGGTGTGGATTTTTACAGCCCTGACTGACATAGCTTTCTCAACCTAACTTTTAAGTGCAGTCTATGCCTGAATTTGACCTCTCTCTCTCAGTCTACTGGAGGTGCACCCTGGTAGCTCACTAGAACCCTAAGGCAGTGGTCTGCACTGGTGATGGGGAGGAGAAGTGATGTGTTGAGCACAGGAAGTTGTAGAGCACTGGGGGAAAGGAGCCAGATACATGAATTCTCTCCTCCTCACACAACTCTTCTGCCCTCGCTGTACATTTTAAAATGTGACCTTATCACCTGGACTGATGTTTCCCATGAATCCATCAGCCCAGTTTATATGGGCCCTGGAGGTCTCATGTGCCTCAGTAGGCCATGGATATAGATTGCCTAATAGGGCCTTTTGTGACTATGGCTAGGGATAGAAGCAGTTCAAACAGCACAACAGAAAGCAGGGGCAGGTATTTATGATTATTTATTAATCCTGCTAATATTGATCCAGAGAGTACTTTTAATTTGAGCTCAAATCATACATATATAACCCTATTCTATGCTGCTCCACAGTTGGAATTGATTAAATAGCTCCCATCTGAACAACAAGAGAGAACATAGATACTTCATAAATTTGACTCAAGATGGGAATTTCCAGCCAACTGAGAATTAATGTCCATCCCTTTGTAGGTTTGCAGAACCTATTGCTCAAAAAAAAAAAAAAAAAAAAAAAAAGAAAGAAAATTGCAAATAAAGATAATTTTCTGTCCAGGATTTTTTTAAAAATCTGGTCACTATTCAACTCTGGGTGTATTATGTGTTTTCTTAAAAGTATGTATTGTGTAACTGTAACCACATACCTCCTGGGTGTAGTGCTCTGTCCCCTCCAGTGACACCCAGCCCATTTAGAGATTAATGCACCTGCTACAATCTTAGCTAATGGCCATGGAGTGCAGTGGAGGCTCATGCATTTAGCTCTAGAAGTCCCAGGTTCAATTCTGCCCACTGACGACTGGGGTCCATCGGTGTTACATAACTGTTTAATTACACTTAAGAGGGGGCTACAGCTTTGTAATAACTTGTGTTTGCATACTTGATCTGTATCTCTGCTCCTGATCAGCTTCTTTTGGAGAGTGCTGTCTGCTACTTGCTACAAATAATAGATGTGACTTTGCCATGAGTTATTCCCATACAGCCCCTTTAAGGTTGATTAATGCTGTACATTATTTTTTTTCTGATTCTCTTTCAAAACCATCGGTAGAACCAAAGTTCTTCTATAGCACATATTCTAGCCAGGGTATATTTTAAGTTATTATATCCCCCTTTGGCATGATACAGAACTGAAAACTCTGCTCTAAAGCTTTGCATAGCTTCACTTAAAATAACAAATTGTTCTCTTCTGCTTTTGGGATTCCAAACTTACCTGATGGACATTTCTGTTTTCCCTTTGGCCAAACTGGTCATTATCATTCAGTGAAGAAAGTGTCACAGTTAATATACTGCAAGACAGGTATTTTAAATTTAAAATTGGTACATGGGCATTTCCTTCTTCGTTTGATATATATTTATTGATTAAGACCCGATCCTGCAAAGACTTAGATACAGGAGCAGACACATTGAGCTCAGTGGAGCTACTCACACATATAAAGTTACTTCTGTGTGCAAATCTTCACAAGATCAGGTTCAGTTAATTACTTGACATTCTCAGCTTCTTGCCAGCAGTATGCACAAGGGTTCCCAAGTTCCAAAGCAAAGGACAAGGAGGATGTGCGATGTAACAGAGGAGTGGACTTGATTGTCAGAACTCCTGGATCATATTCCCAGCTCTGCCACTTTGTTATGTGACCGTAAGCTGTTTATCTATCAGGAGATCAAAATGAGAGTGGATTATCAGTGATGAAATTTTGACATTAAAAAAAAGTCAGTGAAATGTTCACAGGTATTTTTTGATCAGTTATATTTAAATCTTTCGACATGGCTGCCTAAGGTTAGGTACTGACTTTCATCTCTGTGCTGCTAAGTTAGTGGTTAGATTAGGAGACACGTTGAGCACTTACCACTCCCACTGATGTCAACTGTAATTGAGTGTTCAGCACCTTTCAGATCAGATAGTAAGTCCGTGAGGTTTCCATTTCTTCTGTAATAGAGTAACTCACCAGTGAGTAGCTTACAGATTCCCCCCCCCCCTCGGTGCCTGATCTACAAAGCATGTGTGTCTGTTACAGCCTCTGGCTATAGACTGTGCCTCTTTAGCTCAAGCTGTAATACCTTATGTTTTTTTAAGCTCTAAAGGGCTCTAGTTCAGTACTTGGTGCATTAGCCAAGATAAAAGCCATAACAATGACTGCCTTTGTAGGATACATTGATTATTTTAATCTGAGCTGTGCAACACTTGGCAGGTCCAGTTCCGGGTGAGTACAAACCTTTTCTGGTTGTGCTTTGAGGCGGTCAGTCCTCCAGCCACTCAATAACACAGGGAAACTCAGCCTTCATCACCAAGCTGGGTGCTGAATTTGAATCATCTACCATTTCAAATTATTGATTTTCCCATGGTTTACACCTGAAATAAATAACAGGTGGGCCAGTGACCAAACCTGAGCCAAAGTCTTGGTTTGTAAAGAAATCCCAAACTTGGCAAAAAATGGCTGTTTCATTACCAGCATTTTGCTCAGTGCTACCATTAAAACATTCCCTCTTTACTCTGTTTTTCAGATTCTTTGGCTTCCCTAGGCAAGACACCATTTTCTTTCATCAGGGCTTTAGAAATAGCCCCAGTTTGTTACCTCTCTGTATAGGTGTACTCTGTCATCCATAAAAGAAAAGGAGTACTTGTGGCACCTTAGAGACTAACAAATTTATTTGAGCATAAGCTTTCGTGAGCTCACTTCATTGGATGCATCGATGAAGTGAGCTGTAGCTCACAAAAGCTTATGCTCAAATAAATTTGTTAGTCTCTAAGGTGCCACAAGTACTCCTTTTCTTTTTATGAATACAGACTAACACGGCTGCTACTCTGAAATCTGTCATCCATGGTATCAATCCTCCTTTTCTGTGTCTCCTGCCTCACTGTAACCCCGGTAACCTTGGAGCAAATGAGTCTATTTTTGTCTCTAAAGATATTATAGCAGATAACACAGTTATTAGGGGCACCTTTTTTCTTGCTCTATAATGAGAATCATGTCTGCAGTAATTTTCCCATGCCCAATTGCCTACACAGTTGGAGGGACATTTTGACACTTCCTTCTGAGTTTCATGGTTGCTACTTCTTTCCTTCTTCTGTTTGTGGCATCTATTTATGACAGCTTTTAAACACAAATGTTAGGAGTACCCATCCCCTGCTGTGGCCACTCCTTTCAATATTTAACATGCAATAATCAACAGCTACACTGAACCATGACAATGTATTGCTGACCACCTCTTCAATTATAATTCTCAAATAATATCATTAACATTCTCCATCATGCTTACTACCCCCCCAAATACCTGAAGAAAATGGTGAGCCTTGTAGCATGTTGTGATGAGGATTAATCCTGATCACCTGGAAGGCAAGGGAAAGACCCAATTTACTCACATGACACAGCTGGGGGTAATTAATTGCTTCCTGGACAGCAGAGATGGAGCTAGGCCTATAAATAGATTGGGGAGAGACTACAGAGGAGATGGGTCTCTTTGTGGGGTGAGATGCCCTGGTTTAGGGTTTAAGAAACAGGAAACAATGGTAAAAGAACAGTACAGGAGCAGGTTAGGCCCCTGCAGTGGAAACCCTGAGAAAGAGCCATCAAGGGAACCACAGTGAAGCTGGAAATGGTTGGAAGGGCTATTAGTTTGAATATTTGTTTGGACTTGTTTGTGCTACTCTGGAAGGGATTTAGACTTTTATATGACTTGGCTGGAAGGTCAAGCTATGGAGTAGAAAGAGGGGGAATTGGGAGAAGATGGAGGCTGAGAGAGGCCATTGAAGGTCCAAGGGAGAGCCCTGCAGAAATGCTAGAGACAAGAACCCTGGTCAACACTGTACCTAGAGAAAAGACACCCACGAAGTGAGGATATGCTACTACCCGTGTCTGGAAGGCTAACAAATCCAGACAGTGGTATGGAGTTACTGAGCCAAGGAGGCTTCCAGGGAATACCCTGCCCCCTATTCAATATCAAGGGAGCTCAAGTCAGAGTTCCTCCACTGAATGCAACTGCAATAGCATGGCATGATGAAAGGTGTGATCTGTCAGGTAACCCTGCCCCATGTTATTTAGGACTCCAGGGATCTGGCTACACTACTGTCAGGAGGTAGAATTATAGCATGAGTTGGAATACCCAAGCTAGCTTTGATTGAACTAGCTTGCTGAAAAATAGCAATACAGTCACAGTGACATTGGGGGCTACATGGGCGATGGCAGTGGTTCACAACCAGGGGTCTGGGGCTCTCTGGGGGGGCCACAAGCAGATTTCAGGGGGTCTGCCAAGCATGACCGGCATTAGACTCACGAGGGTCCAGGGCAGAAAGCCAAAACCTCGCTTCACAGGACTACAACCCTGAGGCCTGCCATGTGAGGCTGAAGCTGAAGCCTGGGCAACTTAGCTTTGTGAGGCCCCCTGGGTGTGGGGCCCGGGGCAATTGCCATGTTTGCTACCCCCTAATGCCAGCCCTGGCTTTTATATGCAAAAATTAAGTTGTTGTGGCACAGCTGGACTGTGGAATTTTTAATAGCATGTGCGGGGGGCGGGGGGGAGCTCAGAAAGAGAAAGATTGAAAACCCCTGGGGTAGGGTAGATACTTGGGCAGCTAGCCCATGCCATCATGGCTACACTGCTATTTTAGCAAGATAGCGCAGGCATATGTGCTACAATCACACCTCCTGCCTGCAGTGTAGATACCCTAGAAAGTCCAAGCCTACACTTTGAATTCTACCTGAAAGCCTATGACTAGCCCGCGTAGCTTAAAGAACATGTGATCCCAAAGAAAAGGTTCCACTTTACAAGTGAGCTATCCCACTCTGGGTTATTTTCAGCTTCTGAATGGCCTCCAGATACAGCCCTATGGACTTCTGAGTAGAATTCAAAGTGTGGGCTTGGACTTTCTATTCTCAAGGTGCCAATGGCACACTCAGCGTATTAGATAAAGATGGAAAAAACAGCAGGTTCTTGGACATGGCTGCTACCTGTGCATCCAGCAAGAGCCCAGTGTCTCTTAAGACCCCCTCTGCGACAAGTAGAGTTGTTGGAAATGGTGAATATTTTCTAATGAAATGAAACATTTTCAGTTTTAGGAAAAAAAACAGGTTTTAGATTAAACTAGAACACTGAATAAAACAGAGGCTTTTGTAGAACGTAGTTGCTTTGGAAAAGAAACATATTTGTTAAAAGTTTCAGCTGAAAATCTTTGATCTTCTTTAGCTACAGTCTTAATTTACAAATAATGGCCTCCCACCATCAATTATTGTCGCCACGTCAGACCTTTTTCATCTTGAAATTGGATTTACGTCAACAAAAATCTTTCAGTGTGAGGTCTTCTTCAGGGACAGGTCCTTCAGCAAATGTTGCTACTAAGTTCGCAGTAGTGGGATAGCAAAGATAGAAGCAGAACAGCTCAGGAAGCCTCTGATTACTTCCTCTCTCCACAAAGCGTGTTTTTCAGCTGGTAGGACCTAGCACATGGGTCAGGCAGGTCTAGCCCTGCATTGATCAGCATCAGAGTGGCAGAGATCTGACTTGGTACCAGCTATGGAGAGCCAGTTGCGACCTCCCCAGGACTCTAGATCAGGGAGACAGGAGAAGATCTTTTCCCAGTCAGGGGTGGGGACATTGTACCAGGACCCTTTTTGTTAAAGTCAGCCATTGTTCACAGTGCTGAAGTGCTTGTGTCTGGATTCTTCCTTGGTGTACCTCCTGCCTGGGAAGGTGCCAGAGAAGGAGCTGGGGGTTGGGAGAACTTGTGAGTGTTGGGAGGTGGGGAATTTATTGATGATTTAGTACTTACTAGTTCACCCTAACTTTTCCTTCCCCAGATTCTATTTTCCTACTTCCTATAAAGTCCCCCCCCCATTTTGGGCTGTGATGTTTCTCTGTTGGGTTTATGTTGATGTACTTTATTTTTTGTGTTCTGGGATTCATGCTCTTTGCCAGCAGTAGTAGCATTATTTATTGTCCTAAGTGACAACACCCCTTGTGGCTTGGACACAGGCAGGGTCATCCAGGGTGGAGGTATCAAGCATCACAAAAAAGAACCCAGGACTCAACCTATGCAAAGGGAGGGGAGAAGCCATTCCAAATAGTAAGCAGCAGAGAGGAGACTTCAGCCATGCCTCAGGGTGGGCTACATACATATAAACATAGGAGTTTCTGCTGGGAAAGCTTGGTTATGTCTTCAAGATACTGTATGCTCAAATGGAAGCATCTTGTAAAGAAGAAACCAGTGCTCTAATAAAGGGCAGACAGAAGCTGACCTCAGTGGAGCTGCACTGATCTGGTTCGTAAGAGACCGTGAACTAGGATTAAAATCTAAGGACTACTAGACAAGACGTTGCTGCAGCCCTGGAGATTGCCACAGCTTTCATATTTTTGCTTCTTTAGCATTCCCTCTCTTTTCTTATAATCCATTTTCTCACTTAATATTTTCGTGTTCAAATCCCCAACTGTTTCTTAAGGTTCCCATTGTCCCTGAATAGCTTCCTTTAAATTGGGCACAGTTCTTGTCAGATGTCTAACTTAGGATGCCTACTATATATATATAGGCTTAACTCAGGTAAAACTGAATTGATTCTTTTCCCTTTCTCTTTGCTGGGGTCAAGTAATCTGCTCAACAGTGATTCTGCACTTAAGATTTGGCAGAGAAAGCAATTTTAATTTTCTAATCAGCCCAAGTGACTTCATTCAGGGCCATTCAGACTTCATTTTAACCACCTTGGAAATTTGGAACATTAAAACCACTCATGTCTCAGTAGGATGCAAAGTTCTTGATTCATATCTTTGTACAATCAAGGTTGGATTATTGCATAAGAACATAAGAATGACCATACTGTGTCAGACCAAAGGTTCACCTAGCTCAGTATCTTGTCTTCTGACAGTGACCAATGCCAGGTACTTCAGAGGGAATGAACAGTTCAGGTAATCGAGTGATCCATCCCCTGCCACTGATTCCCAGCTTCTGGCAACAGAGGGTAGGGACACCATCCCAGCCCATCCTGGCTAATAGTTGTTGATGGGCCTATTCTCTATGAATTTATCTAGTTCCTTTTTGGACCCTGTTATAGTATTGGCCCTCACAACATCCTCTGGCAAGGAGTTCCACAGATTGACTGTGTGTTGTATGAGAAATACTTCCTTTGTTTGTTTTAAACATCCTGCCTATTAATTTCATTTGGTGACCCCCTAATTCTTGTATTATGAGAAGGAGTAAATAACATTTCCTTATTTATTTTTTTTCCAATTCGTTGTTTGTAGCCTTTCCTGACTATTCATTACATAAGACCTGGGTTTGCAAAGAATTCAGCAGTTAGAATGGTCACTTACAAATATCACACTGATAATTATGATTCTACACTGGATTCTTCTCAAATATATAATTACTTTTACATTGCGTGCATATTATTCACATTTTGTGAATAATCCCTGAGCTATTGAGCAGTCTCCTTCCCTGTAACTTCCAGTGCCCTTTGGCATGGGTTTAATCTTTTGGAGCAATGAAAGATTTTACTCTTTTAAGGCTTTCTTGAAGGCTTGTCTTGCCTTCCCCAGCAGAAGTTCTATTTAATGGCAAAATAGTTTATGTGCATAATGCCATGTATTGCTTCTGCAGGAAGTGTGCTTTATGAGCTAATTAATTCATAACAACAAGTATTATACTAACACATTGGCTGTCATGCTCCACAATTTCCAGTTGACCAGTGAGTATGGGGCTTTGATGGTGGAAGTGTTGTAGTAAAAGGTGAATATCTTTGAATATAAGTATCCTTAGTTGTTCTTACATATGTAGGTTGAAATTAATATGGTCCATCTAGATAGGGTGCAGCACTGTTTAGGAGACCAAAGATTCTAGTCCAGTGCTTGCAGCTGACTTGCTGTGTGACTTTAGGAAAAATCACTTGTTTTCTTTGGATGCAGTCGAACTTAACCTACCTGTAAAACAATGTAGTGGCTCCTACCCACCTTTTAAAGCTGATTCAGAATTATGGATAAAATGAACAATGTAGGTGGAAAGTATTGAATATTATATGAGCTCTCAGCATGGATTTGCTGACACCTCTTTTAATGCTGCTTGTGCCAGGTTTTCACAAAACTGTATTAAGTCAGGTCAAAATTATTCGGCAATTTCTTCAGTGTTGCTAGATCCAAACCATGCCTCAGCGGGGGTTGCCAATTTTGGTTGGACATATTCCTGGAGGTTTCTTTGCATGACATAATCTTTAATTAAACATTAATGTTTAATTCCTGGAGACTATAGCCCAATTCTGGAGGGTTGGCAACCCTAACTTCAGTCTTTATATTCTCTGAAACATCAGTAAGGTATATATTCAGATATCAAGCAGCTAGGGAATGGTCTGACTTCCTAGAAACCTCAGTTCAATAGTGAATGTCACCAGCTATCCCTAGTTATGTGTACAGGGCTAAGCCTAATAAAAGTAAAAACCTTATTTTAAGCATGGTAAATTTGATTTTTGACATTAATGGGAACAGAGTTTAGTCACTGCTGGGGCTTTTGAAATCCCATCCTATGTTTCCAATGGAAAATTACATTGGCGATAGTTCTGTCGTGAACTGAGGGTAGTTAGTGACTTCTGGTGCAGTGAGAAGGACTTACAGAAAAAAGTTCTGATTTTATCAGAGCTGGATGGAAAAGGTATGGGGTTTTATTTCCCTCCTACAGAAGATTTTTAAAAATTGAAATTTGAGTGGACAATTATGACTTTTAATGGAAAATCAAATATTTTTCAGCCTAGGAGTGCCAGGCATCAGGTTTTCGACCAGAATGCCTGGTCGAAAAGGGACCATGGTAGCTCTGGTCAGCACTGCTGACCAGGCAGTTAAAAGTCCAGTTGACTGCACAGCAGGGCTAAGGCAGGCTCCCTGCCTGCCCTGGCTCTGCGCAGCTCCTGGAAGCAGCTGGCATGTCCGGCTCCTTGGCGCAGGGGCAATCAGGGAAGCTCTGCATGCTTCCCTTGCCCCCAGCGCTGACTCTGCAACTCCCATTGGCTGGGAACTGCGGCCAATAGGAGCTGCAGGGGTGGGCAGTGCACACAGCGCAGAGCCGCCTGGCCCTACCGCCTAGGGGCCGGATCTGGCAGCCGCTTCCGGGAGTAGAGCAGAGCCAGGACAGGCAGGGAGCCTGACTTAGCCTCACTGTGCAGATGACTGGGAGCCACCTGAGGTAAGTGTCACCCACCTGGGCCTGCACCCCGAACCCCCCTCCCACACCCAAACTCCCTCCCAGACCCCTCATCCCCTCCCGCATTCCCTCCCGCACTCCAGACCCATTGGCCCAGCTTGGAGCCCCCATTCTGCACCCCAAACCATCATCCCCAACCCACCCCAGGGCCCACATCCCCAGGTGGAGCCTGAACCCCCCCCCACACCTCAACCCCCCTGTCCCAGCCCTAAGCTCTCTCCTGCACCATGAACCCCTCATTTCTGGCTCCATCCTGGAGCCCGCACCCCCAGCTGGAGCCCTCACACCCTTCTGTACCCTTGCCTCAGCCCAGTGAAAGTGAGTGAGGGTGGAGGAGAGCAAGTGATGGAGGAAGGAGGGCTGGAAGGAGTGGGGGTGGGGCCTTAGAGAAAGGGTGGTGCTTTGTGTAAAGGGCGGGGCAGGGGGTGGGGCAAGGATGTTTGGTTTTGTGCAATTAGAAAGTTGGCAACCCTATTTCAGCCACAAACTGATCGAAAAAAATGTATTTTGTTGTTGTTGAAGATATCAGATAATTTCCTGGAGAAAATTTCATTTACAGAAAAAACTCTATTTTCTGTAAAAGAAGTGTTTTGAAGGAAAATTTACAATCAGCCTTAGAGATGCTAATTTCTCTATTTTACTGACTTCATTCACATACCTTACACAATGTATTGGCCAATAGAAATGCAGGAGTGGCTTTGCATGATAGTTTGTGGCCAAATTCTCTCCCCAGAGCACAGCCCAACCACACTGGACAGATGCAAGAAGCAAAATTCTCCTCCTTAAACCAGCTTCTGCAACTGTAGCCTCAGAGCTACAGTGCATTTAGCACCCTCCACAGCTACCATACTGGATTTGCTCCCTGATGAATCAGCACAAGAACAGCTGGCAATCATGACACGTGAAGGCCCAAATTATAGGAGAACATTTGATGTGTGTAGCAACAGTTTCAGTTAGAACATTCTATGTCATTCTCTCTGAGCAAAAGGATGCATTTTAAACTCAAACCTTGTCTGCTAGAATGTTGTCTATCTTTCTGAACAGCATCAGAACAGTCACACACACCACACACACAAAATGTTTTATCACAAACAGTCCTCAAGAACTCAGCTCAGACCAAAGACCACCCAGTGCTTTAGTGGCTGTCAGTGACAAACTGTCTGGGAAATGTCACACTGGCCGAATTATCCCTAAAACAAAAAATCCAACCAAACTTCTCTTGACAATATTACCAGCAAAACTTTGCTCTATTAATCAAAGAGAGTTACCAACAACTGTTCTCTTAATTAACCTCACAGCACCTTGCTGATTGTTCTAAAAGTGTGATTGTTGACTACATATCTTGAGCGCAATCATACCCACATTATATTCACATACATGTGTATATATACCATATCTATGCATACAAACTTATAAACAGAAAGAGATCAAATGATAAACTGAGATCAAATGATTCATACTTCAATCTTAAATTATTCATATTTAAAAAAAATAACTTAAATTGCCTAGTTATGTAAGACGTTACCAAGCAGAGGATGGGGAAAATATCATGTTCAGTGTGTCTGTGCAATTATGCAAGTGATCATATTTCTTTCCGCAGTTTTGTGGCATAGTTAAATTAAATATATGAATGGTACAAAAAAGATCTATATTGTCTGAAGGCTGTTAAACACTTCAGATTGCTAAAAAAATATTATCTTAATTATCCGCATATTATGCTCAAAAGAAAATCATTAGCTTTCTCTTTATGGGAACTGTCAGTGCCAAAAATACTCAGTTCCAGAAAATATGTTTTAAATTTTTTTTTTATAAACTAACTCATACTTTCTTCATTAACACAGTTTCCCTTAGCTTTTCTATACACACACAGAGCCCTCAAGAAACTAGCCAGTTAGACAACTAAACCTGAGGAAAAGGGGTGGTCTAGTCACAACTATTGGTCATATATTGATATATGAGAGAGGCTGAACATGGGAAATAAGTCATTTGCTAGGCAAATGTATAGTTCCCAGGAAAATGGAGCCTTGATCTCAGTTGGGGCCTCAAGGCATATTTGAAGCACAAATAAATTGAATTATAATAAAGAGAAGGAAAATGGAAACAAATTGTCAGGTCTTAGTAAAATCTCTCAAACTATTTCTATTCCAGATCACCGCTTAGAAGGGTAGGTGATTACATGACATAAAATAGGAATTACTGAATTCAGTGAATGCATTTGGCAAATGTAAGCAATACGGATATAACTGGGATGGTAAATACACATCCCAAACATCCATCCTCTGGCCAGAGCCCTGGCACTCAACTGAGAGAGACAGAGAAAGGTGAATTCAGTCTTGGCAAAAAGGATTAATCCTTTAAAAACATTAGTCCATCCAGTCAGGAACATTAATATGTCTGATTACACAGTGGGGGTCACTAAATACTTCATTGAGCAGTAAATGTGAGATCTTTTTAATCAACACCTTGATTGAATTATGTTCTCACAAAACATGTTGAACAACTGCAATGGTGGGGGTGCAGGTTAAGAAATCACAGTTTGTTGGCAGACAACTCAACATACTGAAAAAGGCCTAAATGTGCCATATAAATAACTGGTTGTGAATTCGCAAAAAGAAAAGGATTACCCATGGCACCTTAGAGACTAACAAATTTATTTATTTATTCGTGAGCTACAGCTCACTTCATCGGATGCATTGGTGGAAAAAGCAGAGGAGAGATTTATATACACACACACACAGAGAACATGAAACAATGGGTTTATCATACACACTGTAAGGAGAGTGATCACTTAAGATAAGCCATCACCAGCAGCGGGGGAGGAAAGGAGGAAAACCTTTCATGGTGACAAGCAAGGTAGGCTAATTCCAGCAGTTAACAAGAATATCAGAGGAACAGTGGGGGGGGGGAGGGAGAAATACCATGGGGAAATAGTTTTACTTTGTGTAATGACTCATCCATTCCCAGTCTCTATTCAAGCCTAAGTTAATTGTATCCAGTTTGCAAATTAATTCTTAGTCAAATGCTAAACCTGAAAAGTATGGCTCTGTGGTTAATGCACTGGGCTGGGACTCAGGAGATGGGTGTTATTTCTAGCTTTCTGTTTGACCTTTGACAAGTCACCTGTACAACTCAAGTCCCTATCTATAAAATAGGGTTATAATACTCCCTTTCTCCCATCTTGTGTCTCATTTACTTAAATTGTAAGCTCCAAGGCAGGGACTGTCTCTTCCTATATGGGGCCCCAATTCCAGTTGTAATGGCTAAGCACCCCAGTAATAAAAAATATCCAATCTTGAAGCATTCAGAGGCGATCAATGAAGATTTAGTGATCCTTATGGGTATGGACTCAACCACTTGCCATGTTTAAGCATAGCCAACACAGCATCCAACACTTGGATAAATGACACCAGTGGTTACTACAAACATATGCTAAGTGAATATTTTAGATGTGGAATTCAAACCATTTGCTTCCCCAGCTGCCAAAACTGAACCTGAACTGTTGCAAATTCAGTTTCAGTGGGAAAAGTGTTGTAATATGTGGCAGTCATGCTGATGGACACCAAAAACTCATTCAAGTCCAGGATGACCTCTTTAGAACATTCAGAAAAGCTCTGAAAGGAGTTTCCTGAACTATGTTGTTAATAGCATGGTTGATGCCTCAGCATAATTATGAGTGCATTGGAAATTAGGAGATTGAATCTGACAGTCTCTGAGCTAGCCCAAAGAAAATAATATAATAGAGTTGTGTTCTAGTTCTAGTATAGGACTGTGAGCCAAGATCTCCAGAGGTCTGATCCTTGCTCAGATATTGATTCTCTGTGTCCTTGGGCAAGTCCCTAAGGAGCCATTTTCAGAAGTGGCCTCCTATTTGGATGCTTCCATTATTGGATGCTCAACTTGGCACACAATGGGCCTTGTTTCAGAGTCAGCAGGAGTTATGGGTCTTCATCTTTTCTGAAAAAAGAAAGTCAGAAAGGTATTTCAAACTGGTCACCTAAAAAAGAAGGGACCCAAATCAGAGGCCCCTTTGAAAGCTTTGGCTTCATCTTTTCTACTTCTGCTTTTACCATTTTAAATTAATAATTTAACTATTCTTCACCTCCCAAGAGCATGCTGAGCATTAACTAAGTGTTTCTAAAGTGCTATGCAAGTGCCTAAGTTTTATTAGTCATCAGAAAGATACTTTTCTAAGATATTCATTAAGAAAAAATAAATACAACAAAATATTTCCATTATTTTTAAAGAAATTCAGTAATCTTGATGGTCATTCCTTGATTTATGCATTTAAAGAAAGAAAACACAAAATACATGAGATGGTATTAAGGACAGAGTATATTCTAAGTCAGTCTCATCGTTGAATATTTCTGGCTTTCTTGGTAAAACATATGTTATTTACTCAATGGACCAGAGCATCTCCTCTGGAAAAAGATGAGCTTATAATGGAAATGCTGACATAACCTCAGCTATAGCAGCTATGAACAAAGCCATTTTAATAACATTTTTATTGCTGTAACATCTTTTAAAATGAAACACCTGGGACTTTGTTTTAAGAAAAAAATTCAAGAGGGGATTTGTGAGTCCTCCTCTGTTTATAGAATAGGAATTAATTTAAGGAGGAAAGACAGGTAGGCTAAGGAATCCACTCTATCCCTCCCACTCCCCAAATTTAGATAATTGAATACCAGAATAATTAATTGAAATGCTTATGGTTTTGCCTAGAAAAGCACCCTTATGTGAGCATTTTTTAAGAACCTAGTACAGTGGGGTAGCCATGTAGTCTGCATGTACAAAAACAAGAGGAGTCTGGCGGCACCTTTAAAGGACTAACAGATATTATTTGGGCATAAGCTTTCGTGGGTAAAAAACCCACTTCTTCAAATGCATGCCTGGGTTTTTTACCACAAAAGCTTAAGCTATGTGTTTAAGGTGCCACCAGACTCCTTGTTGTTTTTGTTAAGAACGTCTCACCTTTTAAAGAGTCAAATGGCTGCTTGCCTTAGCTCTCAGCACCTACTGTAGATAATGAGCCCAGTAAGAAGATTTCATGTTATCGGTGACTTCATACACTGTAGAATTCGAATGATTATCATTAACAATCACAAAAAAAGAGTTACAAGCATTTTGTGGAACCACTAAAACAGACTTCGGGAATTAAGGAAGAGACTGGATTATTAAAGGTCTCCTCGGAAAGCTATGATAGGCTACCATTAAGCTTTTTGAAAGTAAACAACATCCTTAAACTTTAACAAAGGCTCTTGGTTAATGATGTCATTTGGAATGTCCTAACTGGTGGCTCTTGAGCTCTTATAACTGATTGGTGGGTGGAAGCTTTGGGATTTCAGTAACGTTTAAAGTTAAAGCAGAGCAACACATTCCTTTAAAATAAGCGGAGCCAATTTTGCCCAACAAAATGGCAGCTGCCCCCTAAGACAGTAGGTTCTGATGTGCAATTTTAAAGGTTTGAATATATAAACAAAGTCATAACAGGTAAATAATGATTTACCCAATAGTTTGATATCCCTATCTTTCTACATATGTAAATTTCACATAGACAAAATAGGAGGGCAGAGAAGAAAATATGTAAGGTGTTGTCACCAGCTGGTGCTGTTACACATAGACTTCCAAGTTTTTTTTCCTTAATGCGTAAGCAAATATTCAATTTTAGAAAGACATATTATGTCTTACTAATTTTATTACGCAAGGTTCTGGAGACAGTATTGCTGTGCAAGCAGCAGGAGAGTTTACTCTCTGCCTTGGTCTCTGGTTAGAGTCAATTCTTAAGGCAGAGTAAGTAGCTCCTTGGGAACTGGGTATTCAGTTTAGGCTGAGATTCCTGAAAGAAAGAATTGGTTGCATGTTGTTTTACCACCTCTCTTCCAGAATTGGTAGATAAAACAAGTTACACTTAGAATATACCTGGGTTCTGCATCACTGATTTATCCTCATTTGGGGAACCAATTTGTAAAGCCCAGAACATCTATTACCATTTGGCAGAGGGACAATATGAATATAAGGAACTCCAGACCTTCAGTTTTGTAGTTTCTTCTGTACAAGTTGACTGCCAAACTTTGAAGGCATAAATGTGTCTTGCTTTGGAACAGCCACACCTTATAACATGTCATATATACAGTGATGACTTGGAATACTCCATTGGGCCCCAGTTCAGCAAGGTACTTCAGCACATGCATAACTTTAAGTAGATGAAAAGGAGTACTATGTGGCACCTTAGAGACTAACAAATTTATTAGAGCATAAGCTTTCGTGAGCTACAGCTCACTTCATCGGATGCAAATACAGACTAACACGGCTGCTACTCTGAAACCTTTAAGTAGATGAGTAGATCTGTTGATACACCATGCTGAATCAGGGCTCTCAATACCTCCTTTTACCCAGAGTGGTAGCCTTACACTAACATAATCTGTCCTTGTTATCCAATTGTCAAGTCATTTCAATAGCTCCATGTACATTATGTCACTGACTTTGTAAATCACTGTGCAAGTGCTAACAATTGGAATATTTTTAGCTACAATTGTTTATTCAAATTTATAAGAAGTGCTTATCCAGCACTCCAGGCCCTCGGTGGTTATGATACGTACCATCAGAATGTAACAGGTCATTCCTGACCAACCTGATTGCCTTCTATGATGAGGAAAACTGGCTCTGTGCATATGGGGAAAGCAGTGGACGTGATATACCTTGACTTTAGCAAGCTTGTGATACACTCTCCCACAGTATTCTTGCTGGCAAGTTAAAATATGGATTGGATGAATAGAGTATAAGGTGGATAGAAAGCTGGCTAGATCATTGGGCTCAATGGGTAGTGATCAGTGGCTCAATGTCTAGTTGGCAGCTGGTATCAAAAGGACTACCCCAGGGGTCAATCCTGTGGCTGGTTTTGTTCAACATCTTCATTAATCATCTGGATGATAGGATGGATTGCACCCTCAGCAAATTCATGGATGACACTAAGCTGGGGGGAGAGGTATATACATTGGAGGGTAGGGATATGGTCCAGAGTGACCTAGACAAATTGGAGGATTGGGCCAAAAGAAATCTGATGAGGTTCAGCAAAGACAAGTGCAGAGTCCTGCACTTAGGATGGAAGAATCCCATGCACTGCTACAGGCTGGGGACTGACTTGCTTAGTGGTAGTTCTGCAGAAAAGGACCTGGGGATTACAGTGGATGAGAAGTTGGATATGAATCAACAGTGTGCCCTTGTTGCCAAGCAGGCTAATGGCATATTGGGCTGCATTAGTAGGAGTATTGCCAGCAGATTGAGGGAAGTGATTATTCTCCTCTATTCAGCACTGGTGAGGCCACATCTGGAGTATTGTGTCCAGCTTTGGGCCCCCACTACAGAAAAGATATGGACAAATTGGAGGGAGTCCAGAGGAGGGAAATGAAAGTTATTAGGGAGCTGGTTCACATGACTTACGGGAGAGGCTGAGGGAGCTGGGCTTATTTAGTCTGCAGAAGAGAAGAGTGAGGAGGGATTTGATAGCAGCCTTCAGCTACCTGAAGGGGGGTTCCAAAGAGGATGGAGCTCGGCTGTTCTCAGTGGTGGCAGATGACAGAACAAGCAGCAGTGGTCTCAAGTTGCAGTGGGGGAGGTCTAGGTTGGATATTAGGAAAAACTATTTCACTAGGAGGGTGGTGAAGCACTGGAATAGGTTACCTAGGGAGGTGGCAGAATCTCCATCCTTAGAGGTTTTTTAAGGCCTGGCTTGACAAAGTCATGGCTGGGATGATTTAGTTGGGGTTGGTTCTGCTTTGAGCAGGGGGTTGGACTAGATGTTCTCCTGAGGTCACTTCCAGCTCTAATCTTCTATGATTCTATGAAAATGGCCAGAAGAGGAATTCCAAATTCATGAAAATGAAATTTTTGCTCCTACGTCTTCTAACTCCCTGAAAAGCCCAGGAAGACAGATCAGCCTTGCAGTGTGTCCTGATGAATATCATATCTGAGCTTTATTACACTGAAGGGTCAGGGATGATGGGAGAAATAAGTGCTAGAGTTGCTGACCCCCTCAGTAAGAGTATCCTACCAACCTATCCTCTACTAAAACAAGGGGTTGTTCACTTTAGTTCTACACATGGTAGCAGCTGCTCTGTGGTGATATTACTGATTTAGCACCATGCTGAACTCTGCTCTTCATGAATCTTCAAATGTGTGCTCTCTTATTGACACATTGCCCCTTTATATACGATAACAAAGGTACCCTTTATCACCATTTCCAACAGCCTCCTTACAAATGAAATCCATATATACAGCTATCTGATTTGATGCATTTTTCTGCTGGTACTTTTGTAAATGTGTAGAGAAACTAGTATTTCTTCCCAGGGCTTTTAGCTAGCTGTCAAAATATCAGCACCCTCAAAAGATGTTGCATATACTGAATTTATTAGAGGCTGCCATTTTGCTATTGATGCAACAGGTGAGGCTGTATGAGAACCCTTTATTGGTGTTACTCAAAGACTTGCTTGCTTACTGGTTCTCTTGCTAACCATCTCCAGCTGACTAGCCATTCCACATCATCCTTGAGGGAGTTATAAAACTGGATTTCCAATTCACTGTTCTGTGGTCTTAACAAACAGTATTTGGGATAGTAGGCTGGCCTAGGGGTTAGGGCATGAGGCTGTGACTCAAGAAATGTGGGCTCAAGTCCCAGCTTCACCACAAGCTTCCTGTGCTATCTTGGGCAAGTTGCTTAGTCCCTATGTGCCTTAGTTCTCCCTCTCTAAAAATGAAGAAGTTAATGCTTCATAGAATCATAGAATATCAGGGTTGGAAGGGACCCCAGAAGGTCATCTAGTCCAACCCCCTGCTCAAAGCAGGACCAAGTCCCAGTTAAATCATCCTAGCCAGGGCTTTGTCAAGCCTGACCTTAAAAACCTCTAAGGAAGGAGATTCTACCACCTCCCTAGGTAACGCATTCCAGTGTTTCACCACCCTCATAGTGAAAAAGTTTTTCCTAATATCCAATCTAAACCTCCCCCATTGCAACTTGAGACCATTACTCCTCGTTCTGTCATCTGCTACCATTGAGAACAGTCTAGAGCCATCCTCTTTGAAACCCCCTTTCAGGTAGTTGAAAGCAGCTATCAAATCCCCCCTCATTCTTCTCTTCTGCAGACTAAACAATCCCAGCTCCCTCAGCCTCTCCTCATAAGTCATGTGCTCTAGACCCCTAATCATTTTTGTTGCCCTTCGCTGTACTCTTTCCAATTTATCCACATCCTTCTTGTAGTGTGGGGCCCAAAACTGGACACAGTACTCCAGATGAGGCCTCACCAGTGTCGAATAGAGGGGAACGATCACGTCCCTCGATCTGCTCGCTATGCCCCTACCTATACATCCCAAAATGCCATTGGCCTTCTTGGCAACAAGGGCACACTGCTGACTCATATCCAGCTTCTCGTCCACTGTCACCCCTAGGTCCTTTTCCGCAGAACTGCTGCCGAGCCATTCGGTCCCTAGTCTGTAGCGGTGCATTGGATTCTTCCATCCTAAGTGCAGGACCCTGCACTTATCCTTATTGAACCTCATTAGATTTCTTTTGGCCCAATCCTCCAATTTGTCTAGGTCCTTCTGTATCCTATCCCTCCCCTCCAGCGTATCTACCACTCCTCCCAGTTTAGTATCATCCGCAAATTTGCTGAGAGTGCAATCCACACCATCCTCCAGATCATTTATGAAGATATTGAACAAAACGGGCCCCAGGACCGACCCCTGGGGCACTCCACTTGACACCGGCTGCCAACTAGACATGGAACCATTGATCACTACCCGTTGAGCCCGACAATCTAGCCAGCTTTCTACCCACCTTATAGTGCATTCATCCGGCCCATACTTCCTTAACTTGCTGACAAGAATGCTGTGGGAGACCGTGTCAAAAGCTTTGCTAAAGTCAAGAAACAATACATCCACTGCTTTCCCTCATCCACAGAACCAGTAATCTCATCATAAAAGGCGATTAGATTAGTCAGGCATGACCTTCCCTTGGTGAATCCATGCTGACTGTTCCTGATCACTTTCCTCTCCTCTAAGTGCTTCAGGATTGATTCTTTGAGGACCTGCTCCATGATTTTTCCAGGGACTGAGGTGAGGCTGACCGGCCTGTAGTTCCCAGGATCCTCCTTCTTCCCTTTTTTAAAGATGGGCACTACATTAGCCTTTTTCCAGTCATCCGGGACTTCCCCCGTTCGCCACGAGTTTTCAAAGATAATGGCCAAGGGCTCTGCAATCACAGCCGCCAATTCCTTCAGCACTCTCGGATGCAATTCGTCCGGCCCATGGACTTGTGCACGTCCAGCTTTTCTAAATAGTCCCTAACCACCTCTATCTCTACAGAGGGCTGGCCATCTCTTCCCCATTTTGTGATGCCCAGCACAGCAGTCTGGGAGCTGACCTTGTTAGTGAAAACAGAGGCAAAAAAAGCATTGAGTACATTAGCTTTTTCCACATCCTCTGTCACTAGCTTGCCTCCCTCATTCAGTAAGGGGCCCACACTTTCCTTGGCTTTCTTCTTGTTGCCAACATACCTGAGGAAACCCTTCTTGTTACTCTTGACATCTCTTGCTAGCTGCAGCTCCAGGTGCGATTTGGCCCTCCTGATATCTTTCCTACATGCCCGAGCAATATTTTTATACTCTTCCCTGGTCATATGTCCAACCTTCCACTTTTTGTAAGCTTCTTTTTTATGTTTAAGATCCGCTAGGATTTCACCATTAAGCCAAGCTGGTCGCCTGCCATATTTACTATTCTTTCGACTCATCGGGATGGTTTGTCCCTGTAACCTCAACAGGGATTCCTTGAAATACAGCCAGCTCTCCTGGACTCCCTTCCCTTTCATGTTAGTCCCCCAGGGGATCCTGGCCATCTGTTCCCTGAGGGAGTCAAAGTCTGCTTTCCTGAAGTCCAGGGTCCGTATCCTGCTGCTTACCTTTCTTCCCTGCGTCAGGATCCTGAACTCAACCAACTCATGGTCACTGCCTCCCAGATTCCCATCCACTTTTGCTTCCCCCACTAATTCTACCCGGTTTGTGAGCAGCAGGTCAAGAAAAGCGCTCCCCCTAGTTGGCTCCCCTAGCACTTGCACCAGGAAATTGTCCCCTACGCTTCCCTACATCACAGGGCTGGTGTGAGGGAAAATATGTTAATGACTGTGTGGCACTCAGACAGTGTGGTGCTGGGAGCCATAGAGAATAGATAGCAGATTAGAAACTGTGAAAAATAAATAAAGCTTTGATGGAACACAGGGAGAAAGTGACAAACAAATTGCCTGAAAGGTGTTTTGTAGCCAAAGTTACTAACTATATAGAGGGTTCCAGGGCCCAATCTTTGCATTGGGACCTGAATCTGAGTTCGGCTGGGTCAAGATTAGTTCCATTTCACTTCAGTATAGGCTTAAGTCTTAATGTTTGGATTTGAATCTGAAGCCAAACTTCCACAAATGTCGGGATTCAGTGCTCCCATTTGTCTCCATCTCTATTCCCAACGAGCTGGTTTGGCAAATTCAGGTTTATTAGTTTTATTATTGCACAATAGGCAGTTGTTCAGAATCTAAGCATTCCCTTAAATTTTAATTTAATTAGTTTGCTCACCTGTGGGCAAAATTAAAAAACAAACAAACTTAATTTAAAGCGTAGGGTTTTTTAAAAGCCCACAGCGTTGGCCTAACTCTGCTTCTATTGAAGTCAATGCTATTGGGTATAGGTCAACATTGAGTGCTCTGATTTGCAAATCTTACCCAACATAAATTAAAAAGGGATAAAAGACAGAAGTACCCCTCCTCCCAAAATAAAACAACCAACATGCTGAAATCTCCTTTCCTACCTGCATATTCTTTTAGACAAACAAAATTTGAGCCAGATCATAGTCTGGTGCAAATTGACATTACTCCATTGTTTTTAATGGAGCTACAGCAATCAACACCAGATGAAAATCTGGCCCTCCACGTTGTATTGATTTGGACATACGCTTTTGATAGAATCCTCACTGAAATTTCTATGTGAATAAGTTGTAAGAAGGAACAATGTGTCCTTGAAAACCCTTTTTCATTTTCCATTCTGTATAACTGCATCTCTCATCTCCTTGAACTTCCTCTTCTGAATGCACGTCAAAGAATTCAGTCAAGCTCCTAGCAACCTCCATGTCCATTCTTGCTAATTTTCCAATCACACATCTTGAAGAAGGATGTTCATACAAGGGCAAACATTTTTATACACAGACTAAATCATCTATTTTATGGTTGTTCCATTCTTTGCTTTAACCAACCAAGTTACATCAGAAATGGATTCAACATAAAACAAGCAAAACAAGCTCTTTGCCTGTTATTTACAGCTCCAGATGTTCATTTTCTGAGAATATTCAAATGAGTGATGTGCTGTTTGTAAACAGCAGAGGTGCGGCAGATTCATGCAATGCCCATGAAATTAATACAAAGATTCCCACTGACTTCAGTGAGCATTGGATTGGACCTTTAATGTGAAGTCTTCAATACATCTGGCTTCCTCTGCCCCTCAATCAGGAAGTAACTGTGGTATTAAAAATATATTTTTTGCCAAAACAGGACAGGAAACTTTTCATATTGATACAAAATCCATTTTTCTTCAAAAAAGGTTTGATGAACAAATTTCAACTAGTTCTAACTTCAAGACCTTATTATTATTTTCCCTTATGTCCAGTGGTCTATTGTATTTAATATTTCACTTTTCTCAATTGTTATGCTTTTTTAATTTGTTTTAGAACTTCCTGTTAGCCTTCCTCCCCCATGGTTTTAGATTCCCAGCATTACTTTAACTCCATTACTTGTTTGAGTCTTCTTATATAGCCACATTTTTCTTTTGGTGTAAATAATTACACATAACATACTTACTAATGAAGTGGCATATAGAGAGTCAATAGGCAAAATTCCACTCTCCACTTCTGAATCATTTCCCCCTGCTATTTGCTGATTACTAGAAATAACTTTCAGGCATTAGCTATTTGTGGTGGTTTAGAACTGACCCTCTAGGATACATTTCCACAGCTACTGGGGAGGGTCCTTCCTAGTGAGGGCAGATAGATTTGTGCTGGCTCTGCTCAAGCTGGTATGCTAAAGAAAGCAGTATGTCTGCAAGGCGTGAGCGATGTGTATCTGCCTGAATATGTAACCAAGGGGTTGAGCAGGATGGTACTCTGGCATCTACCTTCAGCTGTCACCTGTGCCACCCCTGCCAGCTTGCAAAGTCATTGCCCCTAGAACTTTTTCTGCAGTTTACTCCAAAAACCACATTAGTCTCCATTTACCTCAGACTATGGAATTATCTTATTTCTCATTGAAAACATCTGCACCTGTGATATTCTTAGTGATCCATGAAGATAACATGCAAGGGGCAGTGCCAGAGACACCATGGTCTTCTTCCATTGATTTGGTTCATGCACCAGTGGAAGCATTGATGGCAATCATGGACACCATCTGTGACTCTGACCCCGGCCTTTCCTGGATGGGCAAAAAGTAGAGAACCCCTATGATGTACTCTAGGTTAAACAGGGATTATTTTGGGGAAGTTCTATGGCCTGTGTGTGTAACAGATTAGACTAGCCCGGTTGTTCCCAAACTTGTTCCGCCGCTTGTGCAGGGAAAGCCCCTGGCGGGCTGGGCAGGTTTGTTTACCTGCCGCATCCGCCGGTTCGGCCAATCGTGGCTCCCAGTGGCTGCGGTTCGCTGCTCCAGGCCAATGGGAGCTGCAGGAAGTGGCGCGGGCCAACCGGCATATTGGCCGCCATGTCCAGTAGCTCCCATTGGCTTGGAGCAGTGAACCACAGCCAGTGGGAGCCGTGATTGGCCGAACCTGCAGACGCGGCAGGTAAACAAACTGGCCCAGCCCGCCGGGGCTTTCCCTGCACAAGCGGCAGAACAAGTCTGGGAACCACTGGTCTAGATGATCGCAGTAATCCCTTCTGGCTTGAAATCTATGAACCTACTAACAGGTTGTCAACAGCCTCCTTTGAAGGGGCAACTTTATTTTACCCTCCAAAACATGCAATTATCCATAATCCAGCCACTATTATTTATTATTTACAGTGGGTTTTAGAGGGACTGGGCTCTTATGTGCTAGGTGCTTCACAGACGTGAAGTCAAGATACAGTCCCTGCCCCAAAGAGTTCACAAACTATATTTATCATAAAACACAACATATGGACAAAAACAAACTGATGGAAAGGAGGAGGGAGGGGCAAAGAAGAGCTGCATGGGAAGCTGCTCATGTCCAAAGAAATGGCTGCTTGCTCTAGAGAACTCATAAACTACCAGCCTGCATCTAATCTCCCTTTCCGAAACAAGTTTATAAAAAGGCTAGTATAAACAGACTTCTCAGAGTAGGATTACTTTGTTATAATCTGAAATAAATTTAAGGGTCATCCTATCCCAATTTCACCGGCCACAATTTATTAATGGTCTCTTACAGTGGTGGCATAATTTACCTGGCAGGTTAGAGCTCGGGGGTGCTATGCCACGATAAAAGGTTATTTAATTGTAACCAAGATAAAACAACTGTTTTTTAAAAAAAAAAACATAACAGGGATTTTATTTAAACCAGAACAAACAGAACTCAATTCCATCAACTTGTAATAACATTAACTAGATGAAGAAGATATAATTTAAAAAAATGGTTCGTACACACACACACACACACACTCACTCACTCACTCACTCACACACACACACACACACACACGTATATACACACACTTACTATAACTTACTACTAAGTAAAAACAACAAGGAGTCCTTTTGGCACCGTAGAGACTAACAAATTTATTTGGGCATAAGCTTTCGTGGGATATAACCCACTTCATCAGATGCATGGAGTGGAAAATAAAGTAAGCAGGTATAAATATGTACTTAACTAAACATAACCCTATAAATAAAGAAAAATATCTATATCTATCTCTGTATGCATAGGCCATTATCTTATACATTACTCTTGGGTTTTTTTCCTAGTTTAAGGTTCCTCTTTCCCCAAATATCTCACTGGGTACTGTCTAACGCCCAAGTCAGTCTTTGAGCCTGAAGCATCTGTCATGACTACCTGAAGAAATAGACTTGGCTCCGGTAGTGCTTGCTTGTGAGGGGGCACATTAGACCAGACCCCCTAGATCTGTAGGACCTCTGGTTCTCCAGTTCCTGATCTCCAGGACCAAACAAATCAAATGATAGCGAAAGACCAGAACTGATGATCAGAAACAAACAGGAATGGATGTTCAGGAATAGGCCCTCAGACAGGGACTGACTTTCATAGCCAGCTGTAAACCAAAGAGACCCTCTTGTGTACGTCTGTCTGTCCTGCTCATTCTCGGTTCCTCAATTTACTCTTGGTGTCTCTGAGTCCCAGTTTTCTTCCATTCCTCTGTCTGTTCTCTCCCCTCTCCCTCTTTCTCTCAGTTTACTCAGATTCTGTTTCTCTCCCTTTCTCTCTCTCAGACTCTCCACTGCTGCCTCCTCTCTTTCCCTTCTCCTCCAGCTGTCACTTCTCTTCTCCTCCAACTGTCTCTTCTCTTCTCCTCCAGCAGTCACTTCCCTCTCAGAGGGAGGAGCTACCTCCTCGCCATAGAAAAATGACAATGCATTCACCTTGAACACAACCTAAATCATATATCCCCATACAGGGTTGAGCCCCTTCACCATATCTACACTAGCATAAAACGGTCTCCAACACACCCTGCCCACCCCCAATGTCCTAAATCTTTCCCAGCTAGGCTTCAAGTCAGGACATGGTACAGTGATGGCTCCTGTCTTCAGACGAGGGAAGCCCATCCATGTGCATCATTCTAGACATTTTTGTGGCATTGCATACCACTAATCACCAAGTGTTCCTGTCCTTCCTCAAAGAGACTTCAGTGCTGAACATAAATGCTCAGGTCTTTCCTCTCAGGCTGAAGCCCAAGTCTTGCTATGGGCTATTAAGATCTGTGTGGATTGTCTGTGGATCCAAACTTTTTAAATACCAAGTACTTATTTTGAGGGATGTGTTGCCATGGAGAGGATTGTTCTATGAAAAGGCAAAGCACAGTGAGACACAAGTTTTGTGGCATAAGTGAGGTAACGAAATCCAACAATAAGATCTTCAGAGATACTTAGGAACAATTTAGTATATATTTTCCACATTACAAAACTTCTTTGCCTCAACACTAGAATTACAGCAGCTGTTAGTGTCATGAACTGAAAGTAGTTAAGATTAGCTTTTAGTTTTCTTCCAAATGAAATGGCTGGATTACAAAATTTTCCATTCTGTATTTCTCAGTGCATTTACTTTATATCAAAAATTATGCCTCCTGAACCCCCTAAAAATAACAACAAAAATCTCGAAGTACCATGGCCTACATTGTCTCCATGCCATGTATAGAAGAATTAAAAATTATGGATTTGAAGTTTCATAAAACACTTGGGATAAAATTTGGGTGCACAAAAGTTAAACAGTTAAATAAAAGGCCACATAAATAAATAGCCAATGGGAGCTGTAGGTGTTCTGCACCTATGAAAGTAACTTATGTAGCTATCTAGGTCCTAGTTCAACAGGGTACTTAAGCACATGTGGAACCTGAAGCATGCAGATTGCTTCATTGAAGCCAATGGGACTGCTCACATTTAAAATTAGGCTTGTGCTTAAGTTCCTTGCTGAATTGGGGTCTCAGCTTGGAAAAGTTTATCCTAAATTTAAATTAAACATTAGAGCTGGCTGGAAATTTTCCAACATTATGTTTTTTTCACTGGAAAATGTTGATACGTTGAAACAGAAACTGTTCAGGGAAAAAGGTCGGTTTAGATTAATCTCCCCATTTGAAAAATGTTTGAAAGAAGTTTCGAAGTTGTTGAAAAGTTTTCAAGTTGCTTCAACATTTCCAAAATGACAAGGTTTGTTATCTCCTTTGAAATGACTTTTTGTTTCAAAGTTTAAATTCATTTATGGTAAAAAATGTTAAAAGATTTAAAAGATCAAAATCATTATTGACCCAATGCATTTTGAGCGACCTGATCCTCCCCAAAATTTCAGATGATCAGTTCATGAAAATTTTCAAGATTGATTTTTCAGATGGAAAAAAATTCAAAATCTTGAAAACTCTCATGGAATGGGAAAACCATTTCCTGCCACAGACTCATAAATAGGGCCCTACCAAATTCATGGCCTTGAAAAATGCTTTGTGGACCATGAAATCTGGTCTCCCCCTGTGAAATCTGTTTTTTGTGTACTTTTACCCTACACTATACAGATTCCACAGGGGAGACGAGCATTTCTCAAATTGGGGTTCCTGACCCAAAAGGCAGGTGCAGCAGGGTCGCAAGCTTATTTTAAGGGGGTTATGGTATTGCCACCCTTACTTCTGCACTGCCTTCAGATCTAGGTGGCCTGAGAGCAGCGGCTGTTGGCCAAGTGTCCAGTTCTGAAGGCAGTGCCCTGCCAGCAGCAGTGCAGAAGTAAGGGTGGCAATACCATACCATGCACCCTTACTTCTGCGCTGTTGCCTGAAGAGCTGGGTGGCTGGAGAGTGGCAGCTGCTTACTGAGGGCCCAGCTCTTCAGGCAGCAGTGCAGAAGTAAGGGTGGCAATACCATACCATGCCATCCTTACTTCTGCGCTGCTGCTGGCAGCGACTCTGCCTTCAGAGCTGGGTACCTGGCCAGGAGCTGCCACTGTCCAGCTGCCCAGCTCTGAAAGCAGCGCCACTGCAGCAGCAGCACAGAAATAAGGGTAGCAGTACCGCAACCCCTCCACAACTCTTTTTTGGGTCAGGACCCCCTATGATTCCAACACTGTGAAATTTCAGATTTTAATAGCTGAAATCATGAAATTTACAATTTTTTAAATCTTGTGACTGTGAAATTGACCAAAATAGACAGTGAATTTAGTAGAGCCCTACTCATAAACAGCCCAACCAAACAATCTAAAAGGGAGAGAAGTCATACAGTTGTCCTCATTACTCCTAGTATCTAGATAGACTTCTACTTTACTTTCTCAGCAGAGCACTGAACAGTAGACTAAGCCACACTGTTTTATTTACAAATGGTCTTCTAGCTGAGGCACTTTTTAACTAAGGGCTCATTCCTGCTTTCACTGTAGTCAGTGACAAATCTCTCATTGACTCAAATGGGACCAGGATTAAGCTTCTGTGAGGCAGACACAGGACTCCAGAGTTGTAAACAATTTTCTCTTTTGTTTGATCTCAAGTTGTGGACATTTTCTAAACAGGAGGAATGAAGACATTCCTGTGGGCCTACAGTTTCAATCGGGTGTATATACTGTAAAATAATTAATCCCATAATTATTAGAATAAAGTGTTATAAAACAACTATTATTTAATACAAACTGTGCAATGTACATATACAACTCTATACATTGTTCTGATCTAAAATTGAAGTACAATTACCTAAAACAAAAGTTGATCCAATATCTTTGTGGTTTTCAAGAGCAACAGATGAACATGGTGTTTGGGTCAGTATCTGGGTTTCGTTAAAAACCCCAAAGTTTACCTGCTTATTTTACCTGTAAGCCTTGAAAAAAGGGTTTGGTTCTAGACATGAATGAAGTTTGCTTGGCAGGATAGGTTATTCTTTCCTTAACTGGTACTTTCCCATCCCTACATTTCAAAGCAACCATGATTATTATTACAAAATAATTTATATAGCACTGCATGCAGCTTTTATCTATTTGGGTATCTGCAGTAATATAAAGTTGGAACCTACTCAGAACCCTCACTACCCTGACACAAATTAGGAAAAAGAAATAAAATTAAAGCATCATATCCACTGACAGCTAACAGAAGGGAACCTCTAACAAAACATCATATACAAAACTACATTCCCCAGCACAGTTCTTAACCCCACCCTCCAACAACCTGTAGAAATAGTTGCCCTGAATGCCAGCGGGCCTGGATTATTGCAGACCAGATGGACTGACATATTTCAGACACACATAGCCATGTTCCTTACTGCCAAAAGCTAATGGGGACTGATTTGCATGACGGCTCCTTTACACCACTGTAGCAGTGCAAAGGGACCATAAAATAGGTATAAGTGTGATTTATAGCCACTCTGCACTGCCAGAGTGGTGTAATGGGCCTGTAGTGCAAATGAGAAATGGGTCCACAGCACCCTTAGACTCTCAAGAGAACATGTCAGGAGTGGGATTTGAACCCATGGCTTCATACAGTGACCAGAACACCCAGTTGAGGAGAAGATAGAGGCTTGAGTTTGGTGCCTTAGACACCCAGCCATCCTGACACTGACGTCCTTAGTACTGACACCACTGAACACCACTAAACACCCTTAGCTCCCAGATTCTAGATTCTCTTCCCATTGAAAAGAATGGGGTTTTTACAATTGTGGGTGCAGAATTTTGTCCAAATGTAACAGAAGCTAAAGGTATTTGTCATCACTTTTCAGGGTAACGTCTAATATAAGTACAAGACAAACATGGAATAATAAAACACCAATCAAAACAGGCTCATTGTTACCTTTTCTTACCGGCCCCCCGATGCCTTTGTTGTATCCACAACTTATCTCTTGTCTTGACTGAAAGCTTTAAGGGACAGGGCTGTCTTTTCATTATATGTTTGTACAGTGCTTATTAGCACAATAGGGAGAACTCCTAATCAATGCCTCTAGACATTATAATAATGCACAGTTCAGAAGAGAAACTTCAATATATATGAGGAATACTATATATGAAGAAGCAAAGTTTTCCCTTATTTTATTAGGTCGCTATTGGCACTCCCTAACAAAACCGTGTTTATTAGAGATATTTTGTATAAACTAAGGATTACAGTCTTTGGCAAAAGAAGAACTTCTTAGCACAATCAGGATTTTCTCTTACAGAATTATGTACTTTAAAGCTGATCAGATTTTTAGACATGTCTCCATCATCTAGTGATGGGGATGTGATTTTTCCCATTTAAAGTAATAACTGAATCTTATAAAGCACTCTGTAACAATGGAAAATTTTCACTGTGATTGAGCTTGTAAACCTATGCCAACAGCTCCCTCTATGCTCCATAATATAGATACTAGTTAATTCATCCCCAGGAAGAAATATGCCAGAGAAAGTCGTCACTAAAAGAAAAATAAATAAATAAAAATAATCATGTGTATGTCATTTAATCTGTATGCACTGTGATTTAGGAAAGTCTGAAGAAAAAGATTCAGTTGGTGGTACCTGAATAACAATATAAATTCATTTTCATGTTTAACAATTACTTGATTATTTACTTTCACTGGTTGATTCATTCAATTTCTTCCTTATTCTCATTTCATACACATAGATTATTGAAATACAGGTAGTTCTCTGAGTATACAAATAATGGAACAATGAAATAAAGGGACAGTTACTAAAAAAAACCTGTGCAAACCCAGGAAAATGGAAGAGGAGGAAGAATCAAGGATTAATTTAAATGGGAGTTATATGTTTGCATGAGAAGGAAAGATATGCTGTTAAAAGAAGAGAGACAGTGTGGATAGTGCAATGTCTGGGTGTAAGGAGACCTGGGTTCTATATTTGACTTTGCTGCTTAACTACTATGTGACCTTGGGTAAGTCACTTAACCTCTCTGTGCCTTCACTACCTTTGGTGTCATCTCTATTTAGACAATAAGGTCTTCAGGGCAGGGATTGACTTTAATTATGGGTATGGTCAGTACCATCACAAAAGATGGGAACTGGAACACATGACTTATGAGGAGAGGCTGAGGGAACTGGGATTGTTTAGTCTGCGGAAGAGAAGAATGAGGGGGGATTTGATAGCTGCTTTCAACTACCTGAAAGAGGGTTCTAAAGAGGATGGATTTAGACTGTTCTCAGTGGTAGCAGCTGACAGAACGAGGAGTAATGGTCTCAAATTGCAGTGCGGGAGGTTTAGGTTGGATATTAGGAAAAACTTTTTCACTAGGAGGGGTGAAACACTGGAATGCGTTACCTAGGGAGGTGGTGGAATCTCCTTCCCTAGAAGTTTTTAAGGTCAGGCTTGACAAAACCCTAGCTGGGATGATTTAGTTGGGGATTGGTCCTGCTTTGAGCAGGGGGTTGGAGTAGATGACCTCCTGAGGTCCCTTCCAACCCTGATATTCTGTGATTCTGTGAAAAGATCTTGGCTGAAGCTTTTTGGCACTCCCACAGTATAGATAATAAAAATTAAGTCATCTCCTTATTTTACACTTAACTAAAAAATAACCTGACCTTCTGACAAATTGGTAAGAAAAGAAATGGAATGGCACACACTGAAAACCAGCAATGGGTTTCTCATCCAGAGATTCAGTCACTCAGTGGGTACTGTTTATGTCTGGTTGCAAAAGCATCTATGAATCCCAGAAGGAATCTGAACCTGACATAACCGCCATGTGCAAGTTTTTCTGGCAGACTGACTCAGAAGTGCTCATTGTTATTATTCCACTAAAGTTCAAAATTAAACTCCATCCAGAACCCCGGGAGCATAACAATAATAATAATAATAAAAAAGAAGCCCCGTCTCAGATTGAGACTGGACACCAGTTGGGCTTTATGTTCCAGAACATTAACATGGGATTTAGCCAGGAGAATTGCTACGTGATTATGCTCTGACACCAGCGCAGAACAGCTTGTCAGTAGGCACGGTCTAGGCTGGGGAAAAAAATGCAGTGAGCAGAGTTAAGACAGAGCTGCCGTTTCCCCCTTCAGTTATTGACTCTCCAAAGGGTACATTCTCTCCCTAAGATATACCAACTTGGGCCACCCTTCAGAAGCAAAGCTGTGTCAGGATTGATCCACATATGCAGGCTTCTAAGAACAAATGGATAAGCTGTTGCAGGAAGCAAAGATGTCGCCCTCTGAAGAATATTATTTATTTGTATTACAGCAGCACCTAGAGGCTCCAACAGAAACCAGGGCTCCATTGTGCTAGAGGATGTACAAACACATGATAGACAGTCTCTGCCCCGAATAGCTTACAATCTATTAGACATGACCAAGGGCAGAAGCAGAAATTGAGGTGAAGTGACTTGCTCAAGGTCACACCTTGGCAGAGGCAAGAATAGAACCTCAGTCCTCTGCAGTCCTGTCCACCAGATAACAGTGCCTTAGAGTAACTTCACTAGAACACCATCACCCTGGTCATTGTATTCAAACTTCTTGGCTTGGCTTTCAAGGTCCTACAGTAGAGGACCTACATCTCTGACTTGGTCTCCTATTCAGCAATCCTTCCCCCTTCGCTCCACCCCAGCCCTGGATGCCTGCTTTCTGTCATACCCTTCCCCAATCCATCTTCCATGCTATTTCTTTGCGCCCACAAATGTGTATTTACTTGGCTGTGTGCTGCACTCACAGGCCCACCACCTGAAACACTGCAATCAAGCTGTCAACACAACCAATCAAGGCCTGACCTGCAGCAGTTTCCTAGGTAACCCGGGCCACAGCCACCGAAACAGACTGTAGACAGTGGGAAGGAAACATGTATTTTAAAAAATTGTAGCATTTTAGATTTTTCAGTACTTCTGAGTTGTTAAAAAAACACTTCAAAAGCAGCAGTAATGACAAATACTCTTGTTAAGAAAGATTGAGCTTGGTACTGGACCACTCCAGTGCTGATGGTCATATAAGTAAGTACTTAAAGCTAGACAGAGTTTATAAGAGCGACAGGACTCCTTAAGTTCCATTCCCTCCTCTGCCATCAACCTACTTTATGGACTTTTCCAAGTCCTTCCAGCCAGATTTTCAAGTCAATATGAATTGAGGGTCCACTGGGGCTAAGGACCCCTGGAAATTAGGCCCAAATTATCTCAAGTTGAAAATTGAGGCTCTGAAAATAAATCAGAGGCCACTTTTGAAAATGTTGCCCTGTACTTCTATCAATTTCCCCATCTGGCCAAACCAGGGGAGGGGAAAAACATCTCCCATAGTTGTGAGACTTAACTAGTTTATGTTATCTATTTAGCGCTTTGGAAAATGGCAAATGCTATATAAGTATTATGCATCCTGCCCTTCTCTAGTATCTTAGTGATGCTCTTTATTAATTGGTGTACATCTGTAGATATATTAACTATGAGCCAAATTTATGCTGCTCTAGCCTCAGGTGTATATGTGGAGAAGGGCACATGGAACATTTTACCCAAACCTTGTGTACCTGCATGAGAAGTGGGCTATAAACTTAACCAAAAAAGTTTAACATAGTCACATGTCCCATGGTACACTACTGCAGTGCAACCTTTCATATTATCTCATGCCAACACTCACAACAGGGCCAATAACCAGCAGCAAAGACTGAGAAGAGAGCCAGGCTAGATTGTGGCTGCAGCAGAACTGACTTTACAGTTATATTTTGCTGTTTGTTCAGTTTACAAGTTAACCTCAAATGTGCCTCAGTTATCACTGAAATGTTGGAGCTGCAGTTGCAAACTTGGTACCTGCATTTCCTGAGGGCAACCTCCAGGGTACACCTTAGCATAGCTGCCATGGCTAGACAACCCAAAGGGATGGGAAAAGGTCCCAACCACGCCTCACGCTACCGTCTGGGGAGTGTGCACTACAGGGATCCCTGCAACTGTTGTTGCTGGTTTGTGCACTCCCTTGCCAAACCCATTCTGCCTAGCCTGTGGCATGGGGCTTGTCCTCACTTCCCCTGTTGTGACAATAGCTACTCATGCCCCAGTGTGGCCCTAAAGATGGGTGAAATGGATCTGGCAAGATAAGAATAGTCTGGAACTTTTATCCATCCTGTAAACTGAACTCTTCTTCCAACTCATATCTTTTGGGAAGTCCCCCACCCCTCCTCTTACCATCTACTTCTGCCCCCCCATGTTACTTCCTTGCTATGCCCTCTCTCATCCCCTGAGTCCCCAAGCCTGCCCCCTTCTGCACAAGACCCACTCTTTCTACTCTTATCTACAACCTACTCCCACTGCTTCTCCCCTTGCTACCTTTTTAAAAGGGATGCAGCAACACCTTTGCCAGCTTCTATCCTTCTCCTTAATTCCCTAAAATTACCAACTGTCCTCATTGTCCGCAGCTCCATCTTCAACAGGAGACTCCGTGATGCAAAAATCTCAGGCTACAGAAGCCCATTACTCTCCTAGTAAATGATACTTATGTCAAATATGAAATGCCCTGGAAAAAAATCTCTTTGTGTCTGTATTTTTGGAGTCAAGCACCTTGTTAAAAGTCAGAGATGTAGTTAATGTGTTTGCACCCTCTAGTGGCTACAGGGGTGATAGGCAGTTAAACTACACTCCAGAGTCTAATGGCACTTGGTGTTGATGCTCCATCAGGTCAAGTGGCACAAGCTGCTGCTTTTGGTCCAGAGAAATCTCCAAATTCCAGCAGAGATAGAATCTTCACTCAGTTACATGCCTGAAACTGTATGAGGATGAGCCCTGCAGAGTTTGTTTAATTTAATTAACTTATTTTAAATACAGACCCAGCAAATGATCCCATCTGCCAGAGCAACTGACTGGGTGTTCAGAATCCTTACCAGACAAAGTACAGAAAAATGTGTGCAGCTGTAGCCTAGAGAGACAAGGTGGGTGAGGTAATGTCTTTTATTGGATCAACTTCTGCTGGGGAGAGAGACAAGCTTTCCAGTTTACACAGAGCTCTTCTTCAGGTCTGGGAAACTGTAGCCTCACAGACACAGGGGCTTAAGTCTAACACCGGTATCTTCATAGTCAAACAGCGTAGCCATGATACTTTTCAAAATAGAAATTGGGTCAGGTCCTGGACCCCACCAAGATGGCTTTGCTCCCCTGTGCTGACATATTGCAAATTTAAAGCTAGCCTGAGAGGATTCCCTTACTATAAGGAGCAATCCTAAGGCAGTTTTTCCCAATCAGCATAGCTGGCCCTCCGCCACCTGCTTTCAGGGACATGTTGAGATTGTGGTCAGAGCTCCCTAGCTCTCCAGTGATCCTTAATTGATTAAGAGGTCAGTTCAGGTCAAAACAGCCCTAGGACTATAGAAATTATTATTATGAATTTATAATAAAAAATAAATCTTCTCTGGGAGAGGAAGGATGGTTCATTGGATAGGCTACTAGCTTGGAAGCAACTTCAGTTCCCTGCTCTCTCAGGACTTCCTGTGTGACCTTGGGCAAGTCATTTAGCCTCTCTGTGCCTCAGTTCCCCATCTGTAAAATGGGGATAGTAGCATTGCTTTTCCTCAGAGGGGTGCTTTAAGATTAATGACATTACATACTGTGAAGTTCCCAGATACTGTGGAGGTGGGGGCTGTTTAAGATTTAAGACTAATACAGTGGTCAATTCTTTGCAGTTCTGAAGGCATTACCAATTCTAAAAGTATTCCCCCCTTTAAGTACAGGAAATATTGCTGAAACTATGACTGTTCCTAAAACTGGAATGAACTTTTTTTAAGTGCTCCCATTTTATTTATGCTGTCCATATCCATATTTATACTTGCTATATCTAGCAAGGTATGTACAGATCACTATATATCATCACTGAAACCAAAACAGGCATTTTATTTTCAGACTTCATAAACTTTTCACTAGCTTCTCTAGGGAGGTTACCTAATCAGAAATATACGTCCAAATAGAAAGATAGAACATAAATACATTAGAGCTATCACAGAAGCATCTAGAGGCCCTAACCTAGGGTAGGAGGAGAAAGAGAGAAACAGATATTTAGCAGAGAAGCGGCAGAGCTAGGAACCTGACTCCCACTCTAGTACCCTAACTCGGCTGCACTGCTTCTCTTTAAATGACAGGTTTCAGAGTAGCAGCCATGTTAGTGTGTATTCTCAAAAAGAAAAGGATTCAGAGTAGCAGCCGTGTTAGTCTGTATTCGCAAAAAGAAAAGGAGTACTTGTGGCACCTTAGAGACTAACAAATTTATTTGAGCATAGCTCACGAAAGCTTATGCTCAAATAAATTTGTTAGTCTCTAAGGTGCCACAAGTACTCCTTTTCTTTTTTCTCTTTAAATGGTGTTTTGATATCATTTCCATTTTTCCCATTCAATACATTACCTAGAATTGGTCCCTGAATATAATTCTATATTATGCCCCTAATCATTCAGCAGTTTTGCTGGTCCTCGCTTTGATAACCCTCTTATCCCCCCATATATAATGCTCTCTTGGACTCTGCTTCTTGATTGTCTGGGGGTGTTTTTGCTGCTTTTGTTCCATTGTCTTTTGTTCCATTTGTTTGTGTGGGTGGGGGTTAAATCATTGAAAAGATGAAGGTTTATGGCTAGCAACTCAGCACTTAAATGACTGACATCATGGTAATTAGATATTGGCAAGTTCCAAGTAGTGCTGTTGCACGGTTATCATAATGATTTAAAATCCAAACTGGCTCTTTGTCTCCTCCAGAGTGTTTCCAACGTACATTTTTCCAATTCCCCTATATGGGCTCTCTCTCTCTTGAAACACAGACAATTTGTGCTAGTGTCTATCTACTGCTTACTGTGTCCTAGTTACTACAAACTCCTTTGCTGGTTTGTTTAATCAAAGGCTTTATTTTGTGGTAAATTCTTATGCATGGTGGTTGAATTGCTTGAAAGCAAGTCACCGTATTGCCTCTATGCAGGCTTGGCTATCCTTGTCACTAGACAACTATCATATTGATTTTCAAGGATTGTTATTCACATACAAAGCTTAACTGTCTGGCACCTTGATATCTGTATGACCTTTTCAGAGGCCCTGTTTCCCAGCATGCCCTTAGGTCAGTGAACAAACTACTGCTGTCTATTGTGTCCATTTGTCTAGCATCTCAAGAGGATACAGAGGAATCACAATTGTATACCAAGGTTCTGGGGCACTCATCTAAAAAAATATTAGCAAGTCTCTCAGCTCTTAAGCCTCAATTCAGCAAAGGTACTTAAGCACATAAGCTACTCATGTGCTTGAAGTTAGGCACATGCTTAAGTACCTTTGCTGAATTGGGGCTTTAATGCTATTTAAATGACTGCTGTGATTTAATTTAATAGATTTTGATACTGGTAATGAAATGCTGAAGTTTAAAGAAGTGATTTTTTATACACCACCGTTTCTTTTAACAAATAAGATTTTTTTTAAAAGAACAATTAATTTTGTTTTGAATCTTGCTTTGAGTTGTGAATACTCATCTACTGGTGGGAATGGGAGGTTGTGTACACAGATGACCCTGCATGCATAACTGGCTTGCACAGGTTGGGGCGGCCGGTGGGGGAGGGGGGTTTTACTTGTAGGCAATTTCAAAAAGTTGTTCCAATAGGTCTAATTGACATACAAACAGCTGAGTAATGTAAGAAGGTAGCAAGGGGCACGAGCATTATCATATGGAAGTGATCATTTATTATTTAAATTTTACAGCTGCCTATGGGTTGCAATCAGGTATTGGGACTTCAATTATTTATTCTGATTAAGTAATAAGAAGATGCCTGTACAAGGCTCTAGCTGCCCTATCACAATCAATTCAGGAGAACCTCAGTTAGGAACACCAGAGTTATGAACACCACAAACCTCATTTGGAACCAGAAGTATGCAATCAGGCAGCAGCAGAGACCAAAAAAAAAAAAAAAAAAAGCAAATACAGTACAATGCTGTGTTAACTACTAAAAAAATAAAGGGAATGTTTCAATTTTTTTTGACAAGGTAAGGAAACTGTTTCTGTGCTTGTTTCATTTAACTTAAGATGGTTAAAGGCAGCATTTTCCTTCTGCACAGTAAAGTTTCAAAGTTGTATTAAGTCAATCTTCAGTTGAAACTTTTGAAAGAACAACCAGAACGTTTTGTGCAGAGTTACGAACATTTCAGAGTTATGAACAACCTCCATTCCTGAGGTGTTCTTAACTCTCAGGTTCTATTGTACCACAACAGAATTGCAGCAACATTAAAATAATCACTCAAAAGGAACTCTGTCAGCCTGCCGCCCGCAGAAGAGCTCATTGCCATGGTGCTAGGATCTGTACAAACATGCTCAAGTGAGTATCTTCCACTCTGTGACAGGTTTCAGAGTAGCAGCCGTGTTAGTCTGTATTCGCAAAAAGAAAAGGAGTACTTGTGGCACCTTAGAGACTAACAAATTTATTAGAGCATAAGCTTTCGTGAGCTATAGCTCACTTCATCGGGTTTCGTGAGCTATAGCTCACTTCATCGGATGCATCCGATGAAGTGAGCTGTAGCTCACGAAAGCTTATGCTCTAATAAATTTGTTAGTCTCTAAGGTGCCACAAGTACTCCTTTTTTTTCCACTCTGTGGTAACTGTAATGTCTTCCTTTCATCATCCTCCCCCTTTCACTTGTCAGGGAGGGCGAAATCAAATGCAAATGAAATAAAGCCATATGAAACAACCACTAATAACACAGCAACTTAAATATACACACGGAGATATCTAGGGTGGAGCTTTGGGAAGGAGACGATTATTATTAACAAAGGAGACGATTATTCTGCCTTTTGCTCATAGACTTTTATAACCAGCCGGGACCAACTGGGATCATCTAGTCTGACCTCAGGGATAGCGTAGGCCACAGAACCTCAGACAGTAACTTCTACATCAAGCCCATTATTTCTGTTTGAGCTACAGCGTATTGTTTATAAAGATAGCCAGCCTTCATTTAAAGACTTCAAATGATGGCGAATCCACGACCACATTACATAAGTTGTTCCAGTGGTTAGTTACCCTCACTGTTAAAAATACACTCCTGCTTTCTAGTCTGACCTCCATCTAGCCCTGGATCTTATTCTGCCTGAGTTTCGCAATCCATAAAATGGTGATAAAAAAACTGACCTCCTTTGTAAATTGCATTGAGATCTACTGATGAAAAAGTGCATCAGATATTATAAACATTAGAGTTATTACTATCCCTAAACTTCTATGACTTTCCAATCATACAACCTCGTCTGGATGTTAAAATACCTCATCATGGGCTGGCTGGCCTTTTGAGGCAAGCTGGGTTCAGCCTTGCCAAGGAATTAGCAACTATCATAGAATCATAGAATCATAGAATATCAGGGTTGGAAGGGACCCCAGAAGGTCATCTAGTCCAACCCCCTGCTCAAAGCAGGACCAAGTCCCAGTTAAATCATCCCAGCTAGGGCTTTGTCAAGCCTGACCTTAAAAACCTCTAAGGAAGGAGATTCTACCACCTCCCTAGGTAACGCATTCCAGTGTTTCACCACCCTCTTAGTGAAAAAGTTTTTCCTAATATCCAATCTAAACCTCCCCCATTGCAACTTGAGACCATTACTCCTCGTTCTGTCATCTGCTACCATTGAGAACAGTCTAGAGCCATCCTCTTTGAAACCCCCTTTCAGGTAGTTGAAAGCAGCTATCAAATCCCCCCTCATTCTTCTCTTCTGCAGACTAAACAATCCCAGCTCCCTCAGCCTCTCCTCATAAGTCATGTGCTCTAGACCCCTAATCATTTTCGTTGCCCTTCGTTGTACTCTTTCCAATTTATCCACATCCTTCCTGTAGTGTGGGGCCCAAAACTGGACACAGTACTCCAGATGAGGCCTCACCAGTGTCGAATAGAGGGGAACGATCACGTCCCTCGATCTGCTCGCTATGCCCCTACTTATACAACCCAAAATGCCATTGGCCTTCTTGGCAACAAGGGCACACTGCTGACTCATATCCAGCTTCTCGTCCACTGTCACCCCTAGGTCCTTTTCCGCAGAACTGCTGCCGAGCCATTCGGTCCCTAGTCTGTAGCGGTGCATTGGATTCTTCCATCCTAAGTGCAGGACCCTGCATTTATCCTTATTGAACCTCATTAGATTTCTTTTGGCCCAATCCTCCAATTTGTCTAGGTCCTTCTGTATCCTATCCCTCCCCTCCAGCGTATCTACCACTCCTCCCAGTTTAGTATCATCCGCAAATTTGCTGAGAGTGCAATCCACACCATCCTCCAGATCATTTATGAAGATATTGAACAAAACGGGCCCCAGGACCGACCCCTGGGGCACTCCACTTGACACCGGCTGCCAACTAGACATGGAGCCATTGATCACTACCCGTTGAGCCCGACAATCTAGCCAGCTTTCTACCCACCTTATAGTGCATTCATCCAGCCCATACTTCCTTAACTTGCTGACAAGAATGCTGTGGGAGACCGTGTCAAAAGCTTTGCTAAAGTCAAGAAACAATACATCCACTGCTTTCCCTTCATCCACAGAACCAGTAATCTCATCATAAAAGGCGATTAGATTAGTCAGGCATGACCTTCCCTTGGTGAATCCATGCTGACTGTTCCTGATCACTTTCCTCTCCTCTAAGTGCTTCAGGATTGATTCTTTGAGGACCTGCTCCATGATTTTTCCAGGGACTGAGGTGAGGCTGACCGGCCTGTAGTTCCCAGGATCCTCCTTCTTCACTTTTTTAAAGATGGGCACTACATTAGCCTTTTTCCAGTCATCCGGGACTTCCCCCGTTCGCCACGAGTTTTCAAAGATAATGGCCAAGGGCTCTGCAATCACAGCCGCCAATTCCTTCAGCACTCTCGGATGCAATTCGTCCGGCCCCATGGACTTGTGCACGTCCAGCTTTTCTAAATAGTCCCTAACCACCTCTATCTCTACAGAGGGCTGGCCATCTCTTCCCCATTTTGTGTTGCCCAGCACAGCAGTCTGGGAGCTGACCTTGTTAGTGAAAACAGAGGCAAAAAAGCATTGAGTACATTAGCTTTTTCCACATCCTCTGTCACTAGCTTGCCTCCCTCATTCAGTAAGGGGCCCACACTTTCCTTGGCTTTCTTCTTGTTGCCAACATACCTGAAGAAACCCTTCTTGTTACTCTTGACATCTCTTGCTAGTTGCAGCTCCAGGTGCGATTTGGCCCTCCTGATATCTTTCCTACATGCCCGAGCAATATTTTTATACTCTTCCCTGGTCATATGTCCAAGCTTCCACTTCTTGTAAGCTTCTTTTTTATGTTTAAGATCCGCTAGGATTTCACCATTAAGCCAAGCTGGTCGCCTGCCATATTTACTATTTACATATTTACTATTCTTTCGACTCATCGGGATGGGTCCCTCTGCCTCGCTTATGAACTGGTAACATAGGGGCCAACTAGTGATCCCAGTTGGGTGTAATGGGGCTTAATGAGAAAGACTTATTTCAGTTGTGGTGGTAGAGCAGGGAGAGCTGGGAACTCTGTAGAGGGAGGAAGGCAGGGATTTTGCCTCTGGAAAGACCCTGAGGTAGTCAGGCTGAGTAACCCACAGGAAGCAGCACAGGCTTCTTGTGGGAGAGCCCTGAGTTAGACCTGCAACAGGAGAAACAGATCTACAGGGAGAAGAGTATGCTTTTGTCAGTGGGGAGGCTCTCATTGGACCTAAAAGGAAAAATGTAGGGCTCAAAGGTCAACTGCTGGAGTCCCTGGAGAAGGGAGATAATGGGGGAATTCTGCTGGGGAAGAAACAAGATAAAAGACGCTCTGTAGGAGCCAGGAGAAGTGGGCCAAGAAAACAGAGTACTTCAGTGGAGCCTGTGAGAGGCAAAAGGACTATTAGTTCGCACATTTTGATTTGGACTTTAAGTTGGACTTTTGTAACCCCAGGATGAGGAGTGAACTGTTATGTGACTTGACCAGGGGGCTGAACCACATAAAACCCGAAGAGGGAGTCAGGAGAAGCCACTGGCTGGGACCGGCCATTTTGACCAAGGATTTGGCCACCAGGGAAGGGAGCATGAGAGGCAAATTCCCCTGCAGCACCGCATCCAGATACTGTATGAGACAGCACCCTACAGGTGAGGACATGCACATACATGCCTCCTTTCACAGTGGCCGATCGAAGTCGACATACCCACTTGGAGTCTGTTGCTGCTAATGTGTATCATAGTCAGTGCCTGGGTAGGTGTGAGTTACCTCTGTCAGCACAGGAGTACTATCAGTAAGCAGCATTCTGAGTGTGCTTAAGAAACAGAGCCCCGGTGTCCTCCTTTGGTTTTGTGCAGATGGCTGCTACTCCTCCTGTGGGACTGACGCTTGTGGGCGATTCTGACATAGGACTTTGGTGCAGATCCTGGATGCTTTCCAGCTGCTTTCTGTTTGGAATACAACATTCCATCCCCCATACAATGGGCATGACTGACTATGACAAGAATGCCATGTTCTGGTTTCTTGGAAGATAGCTCTTTTTGTAAGAGTGAAGGGTAATTTTCTTTGGCTCAAGAAGCATGTAAACTGCTGACACAAAGGGTTTTTGTCCCTCTGCTAATCCCACTTGTTTCCAGGAGAATCTGGAAGTGCTGTAGCTACCTCTACCAGTCCCCTTCCAAAAACAGTAATTCATGCGGCTTCATTTGCTCCATTTTTGCCAGCAGATTGAATTTGTTTCTGATGCCACATAACAAAGGTGCAACACACAGGAGCACTCAATGGAGAATGTTTGTGTAGCGAGGCAGTGTGGTTCCCCGCCACCCCGGAGAGGGACGAGTTCCTCCGGATGCCAAAGTGGGCGGAGCCAGTGGAGCCTGCGCCCGTCCCCTGGAGATCAAGGCACAGGACAGGGCATATAAAAGCCCAACCCCAGAGCTCACTAGAGACCTAGCTGCCGGCGAGGCCGGATACCTGTGGCCTAGCTCCCGGTTGGGAGACTCCTGCAATTGGCGACCAACCCGAGAACTGGCCAGACCAGCCGAGGTCTGATGCCGACCAGACCCCGAGAAACTATTAAGCCTGCCCGTGGCAAGTTACCCAGAGGAGCTGCCAAGCCTAGCGCTCGCTGAGTATTCTGAGGAGCCCATGGGGCTTGATTCCTTGGAGGACACCGTCACGTCGCAGGTACCTCTGGAGGGGGAGGTAGGAAGTAGCTCGGGGGCAGTGACCCTAGTCTGGCTGCAGCACACCCAGAGCCGATGTCAGTGTGTTGCGGCCAGGATCCCCACTGACTGCCTTCGGCCGCTGCTAGGGCCCCGGGCTGGGACGCAGTGGAGTGGGTGGGCCTGCGTCCCCCCTGCCTCCCAACATGTGGGTGGCTGTCTCCCCCTCTCCCTGGCCCTTCGGTGCCAGGGCTTGTTGAACTTACCTGTTTGCTCAGCCCCTGCCTGAGGGCCTGAGTCCCAAACGCTGCACTGCCCCACCCTGACCCAGGGCCTGGGCGGGTTGCTTATTTGTTTGTTCAGCCCCTGACTGAGGGCCTGAGCCACGGACTCTTTGCTGTCCACCCTAACACAGGGCCTGGGCTTATTGCTTAATGGTTTGCCCCGTCCCTGTCCAAGAACCAGAGCATGGGACTCGCTACTGCCCGCCAACCGGGCCTCAGTAACTGTTGTTTTGTCTCTACTGCTGCTGCGGCGTGAGACCCCGTGGTCAGACTAGTTCCCCGGATGTAACCAGATGGACGTAGCAAGGCGGTGTGGTTCCCCGCCGCCCTGGAGAGGAACGAGCTCTGGCCGAACCTTTCTACAGTTTATTTTTTTAATTTCCTGGCCCCAGTTACCTGATAAGGCACAGGGGTATGGAAGGATAACACCTCTCTCCATACCTCACAACCTGCCTATGTCCAAATGCTTGACAAAGACCCAAAATAAGGTGCACAAAAAATAAGATTAAAAATTAAAAAGAGTCAGGCAGGAAACTTGAAATTCAGTGAGCTTCCTTGTTTAAGTAACCTTCTACAATCTGTGTTTCATTCATCTCATTCTCTGGTGTAAATAATGTTCAGCAATTAAAGTAGGGACAGCAAACTTGTGTGGAACACACATAGCTTTGGGACTAACATGAGTGATGTTTGTCAAAATGATTACATCTTACAGGTATGCCTCTGCCACGTGAGAAGGAATTAGTAGCCACTGGAATCAGTCTCCACTATAACAGTTGGTGTAGCCTGAAATCTGTTCTCATTAATGGCTGCTCAATGACCTTCATGAAATGAATTCGGTATCCATCCATGCGTATGTACCATGCTACTTGATCTCTGCATTATATAACAAATATCACCACATCTTACACCTGCGAGGTCACCGTTGACACCATAGAGACCACATGCAGAGACTGCATTCCTTTCTGCTCCCGTGATGTGTTTCTTTCAGGTCAGTGTTGAAGAACATTGGTAGGATATCTGAGGCAAGTTTGCACTGCTGCTCCCTGCATTCTACCTGCTCTTTGGACAAAGAGACTTTGGTTTCCAGGAATGTCATTGTGGCATAGATCAGTCGCAATAAGTTCCCTTTAAAAAAATAATAAACTTATTTCGCATCACATCAATGGAAGCTCAACATCCTTGAGAAAGCCAAAAGAACTTCAGCGTACTCTGGGTCATGGTCTGACTCGGACAATTGCCTAGAAGAATGAGCTAATCTCATGTATCAGGAAGGAAGGAAATCGTTCCAAAAAACTTAATTAACCAGGACATCAGATAGTTTGTAAAAAAGAGTATACTTGCACTAGTATAGCATATTTAATGTTATAAGTGCTACATAACAACATCTCTTTAATCCTAACAACAGCTCAGTGAGATGGGCAAGTATTACTAATGCCAGTTTACACATCAGGGAAAGCAAGTCAGAAATGTTATAGGCCAAATATTATTAGGATGAAAGACCAATGAATTAAGAAGCGTGTTTACCAAAAAATGCCACTCCACCATCAGCAATCAGGCGGTTGCCAAAAGCTTTACTGGCATGACAAGATCATCAATGACAAACATAGACCGAACATCCAACCGATAACATCCAAGACTATTTTAAGGACCTAGCTAGGGATTTGCCATGATGATGATGAACTGTTCTTAAGTGTCCTCTTTGAGTCTCCAACTCTGAACATGTAGGCTAAAATCTTCAAGTTTGGGTGTCCAAAATAAAGGAACTTTTATCTATATTTAGTTACCTAAACAAATGGCCTAATTTTCATTTGTGTTAAGCACTTGCAGCTTCTGGAAAAGCTAGCTGCTTAGGTGCCTAAAGAGGAATTTAGATGCCCAATTAGAAATCAGCAAGATTGAAAGTGTTATCCACAATGTCTAAGAGTGGGGCACCCAAATTTAAAAGGTGGCCTGGAATTTTTGGAGCTCAGCTCATAGAGGAAGGCATGTCAATACTGGGATTAGAACTCAGGAGTTTTTAAAACCTCAGAGCCAATGCTCAAGCTACCAGCTCAAACATCTCACTTCTATTATCAAGTGCTATCTCTAAGAAGATGAAGACAGAGTTACAGTGACAATGATTTCTTTAAAAAGTTGTATTGATATGGATAGAGACCCTCATGCATCAGGGCATAAGCAGACTTCCAACTATGGGGGTCAGGAAGAAGCTTTCTCTGTGGGCAGATTATTCCATAAATACCTGCTATGAGTTTTCTTGCACCTTCCTCTGAACTGGCTAGTGCAATCCATTGACAGAGACAGGGAACTGAAATAAAATACTCATCCAATCCAGTACGGCAGTGCCTATGTCATATAGTCATGCACAGTGCTTAACTTTAAGCATATACATTGTAAATTAATAATTCTTAGCTCTTAGATAGAGCTTTTTATCAGTAGATCTCAATGCACTTTACTAAGGAACTAAGTATTCTGATCTCCATTTTACTGTTAGGAAAACTGAGGCACAAGGTAAGTCCTACTGGCTTTAATGGAAGTTAAAAATTTGCTTATATATTCTTCCTGATAAGGAATGCTTTCCTGAACTGGGAACCAAACACAGATCCACCTAGTCCAATTAAAATACCAAAATACTTTTTTTTTAACATAAGCCAGTCGTTTTAGCATCTTACACAGGGAACCAAATTATCTGACACTGCTGTGATCGCTGTTTAAAAAAGAAGCAGGCAAAACAAGAAATGGCCAAAATTAAATGGGGGGGGAGGAGTTTTAAAAATTATCTGTCTGTTTCACAAATGATTTTTTAAAAGCATTCATTCCAGGAATAGGGCACCATTACAATGAGAAACCCTTTAATTATGTTGTAAAGGTCTAGTATTCCAGTGAAATGTCATTTCAAAATAAACTTCTAACAGTTAATTATCAGTGATATTTAACTTGTGAGAAAATTAAATATCACCACATACTCCTGTGATCATTTTATTGCTTTTGTAGACATTTTTAATATTTTAATGGTTTCCAAGTAACCATGTAAAAGACTTGCTACCAAGCACACTTTCCTGTCTTTCTGTGCATAGCCATCTAACCTTTCTTTTGGCTTCTTTATACAAAACAGACCTTTGAAAGGGAAGGCAGGGGTGTGGGGGTGTGTAAAAGACCATTAGAGGATAGACATGGAATCATGCCACCATTCCTTTAGCTAGAATGATTCCTAGGCATTAAGTTTTATTAACCGTTATAATATAACAGGAAATGTAATACCAAATGAACAAATAAGGAAATATTGCAGGCCTTGGCAGTTGTCAGTGGAGTAATCAGATTAATGTGCATTCCTGCAGTGAGTAACCTATATTTATCCAGGTTTCAGAGTAGCAGCCGTGTTAGTCTGTATCCACAAAAAGAAAAAGGAGTACTTGTGGCACCTTAGAGACTAACAAATTTATTTGAGTATAAGCTTTTGTGAGCTACAGCTCACTTCATCGGATGCCTCTATCTAGTGTTTCTAAAATGTAGTGTGCCATTCAGCCTCCAGAGGTGTGTAGTGTCCCATACCATTGGTTGACAGCTAGGAACTGGGACCCTTTTACACGGCACCACCATCTAAAACATAAGCTAAAGAATCGAGCCCATTCGCAGAGAGAGTACAGATTCAGTTTTTAAGACAGGCCAAATCATAGCAGCAGTTCTTAATTCTCAGTGGATCACTATAAAAATGGGTGTATGTATCTCACACTGTGTTTGATCCATAAAGGATGTGAATCTATTACAGATGATAGCTAAAAAATGTGGCTCTTTAACTCAATCTGTAGTGTACTGTGTATCTGTAGCTAGAGGTCTCTTGGTTCAGTTCTAAGTGTTGCCAACTGGCAGAGGGCACAGGGGTGTGTAAGGTTTCAGAGTAGCAGCCGTGTTAGTCTGTATCCGCAAAAAGAACAGGAGGACTTGTGGCACTTTAGAGACTAACAAATTTATTTGAGCATAAGCTTTCGTGGGCTACAGTCCACTTCATCGGATGCATAGAATGGAACATATAGTAAGAAGATATATATACATACAGAAAAGGTGGAAGTTGCCATACAAACTGTAAGAGGCTAATTAATTAAGATGAGCTATTATCAGCAGAAGAAAAAAACTGGTGTGTAAGGGTTACAGGGATCTCCTACATCTGCTTTCTACATCTTAGTTTGAAAGAGTGTCTCATAAAGTCTTTACTGAAAGCTGGTCCTCAATCATTGTGCAGTGTATGTCTGGATAATATGTAAGGAGGTCTGTATATATATTAAAAATTATGTTCTTGGGGCTGGTTACCAAAAGGTAAGAAACAGGTTTCTTTCAGGCTAGGAATGCCCATCAAGTCTGTCTAGCTGTAAACTGAGTATTGTGTACTTCACAATGAATGCCTGTTTACAGTCTGAGCAAGATCTGTTAATCAAGGGATTGCAAAGTCTCTAGGGCAGCAGAACTGTGCTTCGTTCACCCTCAGCTGAACTGCACTCACTAAGCAGGGGGTAGGGGCACCAAAGCCCAGTGGAGAGACACAGAGGGGGACAATGACAGGTGTTTCTACTTGGTGGGGTGGTCCCTGCCTAAGACTCCTAGGTACCATGTGACCCTCCCCCTCTGCACTGTTTAATGACAGAGCTGATTAAGACTCAAGTGAAAGTATTTTTGTTGTGGATCAGTAGAGCTGAAATCACTGATTGCTGGGTCTAAGCTTTAGATCTGCTATGGGACAGCATTGCTGGTAAAAAGGCTGCCCTGCCTGCACTAGCAGTGAGGTTCCCCCACTAACTGCTGAAATGACTGAGAGCTGCAGTAAGCGGTGGGACCTCAAGACATTCCAGAGGTTGCCGTACACAGGGCAATGGTGGAGTGAGTGACTGATGGAGCAACCGGTGGCAGAGCATCAGTTGAGGCATTGCTCAGTACCTCCCCCCACACACTCGGATGGTAGGTGAACTCACGCGAATACAACCTCTGGAATCTGGTCTTCGCTGATCAAGGACAATCACTGTGAGTGGGGTGTGGTGGAGGATGAGGGGAGTGGCATGTTAAAGGGACATTTGCTTGTCGGACTTTCACATTGCCAGGTGAGAGACTGAGGAAAAGGACACTGCCCAGTGTACTCTGGGGTGGGTGTTTTATTCATGATCATATGTTTTTGAATCATGCTTGTGGTGTTTTCCCAAATAAATGCTGGGTTCCTTTCCCCTTTTACTAAAAGTTTTCTTTTCCATACACAGACTCAATACCTATGAGAGGGGAAATATTGTCTCTTAGAGGTGCCCGGGGCAGTGTGTAATTTTTCCAGATTTCTGGGTGGGGATTCTGTGTTGTGTTGTCCAAAGGCACCCCCAGATATTGAACGTGGCCCTTGTTGTTGCTGACTTCACCTGGCAGAAGGGTTACACCTGTAAAGAGAGAGCAGATCCTGTGTAGGCCTGGAGGACAGTGCTTATGTTGGCAGAGGCAGATGGTGTTGGGGAACTGCCCCACAGCGGGCACATAGGATGCTGTCTTCAACTTAGAGCAGGTGGCAGTGAGTTGCCTTACAACCCAGCATACCCTGGGAAGCGTAACAGCAAACATTTAAAAACGATGAGCTAGGCTTCAAGAGATCATGAAACTTTAAAAGAGATCATAAGTGTCAGGTTTTATCTGTTTGTCTTCTGGTTTTTGAGCCTCTAAAATGCACCTGGGTCATGTTTTCAATCTTTTCTCCTGAACTATTGCACAGGTGTAACACACTAGTCTGTGTGTGTTACAGGGCCTGCACTGTGCCCAGTCCCCTAAAGATTAGAGTATATCTCAGCCGTCCCTAGCAGGCCTTGACTCTTGAGATCAAGCTATGGCAGCTCCCACTTTTAGTTCAGAATGTCCATGGTTCAGTCCTTGGTGTGGGCTAAGATGGTGGCTGTCAAAACTACACATGAAAGACAGAATCAGATCTTTTATTACCAGACATAGTACTGGCTAATGCAGGGACTTTCTTGATGGTGTTCCCAACTCATTTGTAACATTAAAGTTAGGCAGTTTAATTGTTATAAACATAACAACGGTTTAAATTACATTTTTAAATCATACATTTTTCTTCCTATGGAGACAGGCAAATATTGAAACCCCCAACATAATGTTGCTTCCTAACTTATAAATAAAAAATCAGCCCTTAAAAAATCAATGCCTTAAAAACTGTTTTCAGAAGTACATTTTGAATTATCTCATAGGAAACAGTGCTTTTTTGACAGACATAACAGAGAATTATGGAAAAGAAAAAATAGATTGCCCATGAGTTCAACATAGTTCCATAATATCTATATTTACAATTTGGATAAAATTCTGAAACATCTGACTCAGTAAGGAGAAGCAATTAAAAAAAAAATCCAATTTCCACGTAGAGGTAATGGATGAGTTACAGGATAATATTTTAATGATATATGAGTATTTATATTGGGCTAGATCCTCAGTTGGCTTATGTCACTGTAGTGCCGCTGTCTTTACCAGGGATCTTTAATTCAGAATAACCACAGATTGTTTTAGAAGCTATACATACACAGCTATCACCTCTCCCGCCACTGACATGCTACCACCTCTGAAATGAAATTCACAGCTAATAATGAAAAAACACCCACAATGGTTTGGTATGGGAATTACTGGGTGTAATTCTCTGGTCTTGTCTGACCTCTTGCATAATACAGATGATGACATTGGCCTCTTCAGGCCTTAACATCTAAGACCTGATGCAACATTGTGCTTTGGATCCTTTGTGCCAGCTAGGTTGATTTTTACCTTTTAATTTTCAGAGTCACATCTGGCCCTTCTCCAATGGTACCATGCAAAGTGCAATGCAAAGGGTGTGGAGATTAACAACATGCAGGTAAAGAAACAGATTAAAACTCAGGTGATGTATTTCACAATATTCTAATTAAGGATGCTTAAACCCTTACTGCAGCAAGTCCCACCCCTATTCCCCGCCAGTAAATAACAGCATTTACCAATTCATTTGGGAACATTGCAACACCGGAAGTTACGCTTACCAGTGCTCAGATAGCACTTGGTGATGGGTAAGTTAAAAATGCCTAGATCTCCAGATCTAGATTTTACAATTCCTCTGCCACTGGCAGGACACCTCTTTTCATAAAGTGCCATCTCCCTCCTTGAACTACTTAACAAATGTTCCTTCATTACGAAGAATTAGGGGGCAGATCCTCAACTGATGTAAATCAGCAAAACTTCATTGAAGTCAATGGAGCTTCATTAATTTATACCTCCAATAAAGAGGTTTTACTTCTACCACTCGGCACTCAGCAGCACAGAGCACGATTTTAACATAAAAAGCAGCCCTTGATGATGTATATGAAATTCTGAAGAGGAAAAAATGGAGATTGATGTTCCATGGATTTTTAAAACATTGCCAGATGGAAAGAGCTGGACATGCAAGGAGCTTGGGCAGAATTTTAGCCAGAGATCAGTTACATATAATTAACTAATAAGGGCAACAGCAGAAGGAGCTAATATAAACAGCATTGAAGAAGGATGGCAAGTGTTTGGAAAAAATACCACAGGGTATAACTACAAAACTCAAAGGACATGAAAGAGCTGGTTGGACTTTCTATCCTCCATCTGCCATGAAGTGCCCATATGTACTGTATAGGTTACCAGTTCAGCACAGGTCTGTGGTGCTAACCTCCTGGCAAATATGTCAAAGCTACATTGAATCAGCAGCCAAACTCCTGTCAACAACCCAAGGAGAAGGATATAGCTCTTGTGTCTATAATTTTGCATACAACCCAGATGGGAGTACAAGTACTTCTATGTTGAAGTGCCAAACAACAACTCCCCTAGGGCTTGTATTATCTTTCCTTCATCTTGTCTCAGAACAACTTCCATACTGCTGGGAACTCTGCAGCTGTGAGCAGTCCAGTAGAAGGCTGTGCATGGCAAGCCAAGCTTTGTGTTTACTTTCAGGCTTCTGGTTAACTGGGTTTCCCCTGTCGCCATCTTCAACAGCAATTATTCCAACAAGGCAATGCAGCTGCAGAATCTTCACACTTCCTTTAAAACAAGTTTTAGAGAAACATTCACTCATTTTGTTGGAGCACTTCATATTGTGAACAAAAAGGCCACCATTTTGATGCCTCCATAATGAACCAGGAGACAGGTTAGCAAAATAATATAAAGCCATTGCAAGGGGAAAAATGGAATTCAGCCGAGCTGATATTGTTTTTCAACATGAAATTTGGACTTTAAATATATTGATTTAACCTTGCCACTGGCATCTCTCATTTTTAAGAATGCAGGACTTTAGCTGCACATTCCCATAAGTCAGAGGATTTAAGAGACAGATGTGGAATATGGAATTATTCCTACACTAAAAAATATCAGCGTCAAACATGTTGAGCCTAGATGTGGTTTTTCATTAAATCCACTCTAAGTGGTATTGGCTAAATAGTTTCACTGACCTATTCACCTAACATGAGTGCTGATTTTGGATAAGAGAAGACCTTTATGGTCTTCTTTCAACTTTATCTATTTAATTTTAGTGCCAGGGGATGCCCTGACTGGAATAAATTCATTCTTCCCTAATACACCAATATGCGGACAGATTACTGTTGAAGGGGTAGAACAAACCATACACTCATTATGCAGGCATTGGCAGAGCAGTTTCTATAATAAGAGAAGGTTTTGTTTGTGTTTCTAGTTTTAAAGTCTGAGTTTATGTATTGGGGATGTTGTCTGACGGGCACGGGTTTGAATCACACCTGTGCTTACTCTGCTCTCCTTAGAATGGGCTGTATGGGGGGCAGTTTCTCCTTTAGTCCTCAAATATCACCTCACTATTGACGAGAGGAAAGCTGGTCTGGTGGTTAGGGTGCTGGCCTGGGACTGTTGAGATGCAGGATCAGTTCCTTATTCCACTACAGACTTCTTGAAATGCCCATACAACACAGGCCACAAGTAATTTCTTTTGAATTAAAGCAAATTTTTTTAAAAAAAATCTAATCTTGTTTTTAAAATGTCCAGTGATAGAGAATCCACCACGACTCTTGGTAAAATGTTCCAATCATTAATTACTTCACTGTTAAAAATGTACACCTTATTTCCCGTTCTAATTTCCAACCATCGGATCAGGATATCTTTGTCTGCTAGACTGAAGAGCCCATTATCAAATATTTGTTCCCTATGTAGGTATTTGTAGACTGTAATCAAGTCACCCCTTAACATTCTTATCGTTATGCAAAATAGATAGACTCAAGGAGCTCAGTCACTATAATGAATGTTTACTAATCCTTTAGTCATTTTCTTCCCTGAATCCTCACCAACAGCATTTTTCTTGAATTGTGGACACCAGAACTGGGCACAGTACGGCAGAAGCGGTCCCACCAGTAACAAATACCATGCAAAATAACCTCTCTACTACTACTTGAGATTCCCTGCTTATGTATCCAAGGATTGCGTTAGCTCTTTTGGCCAAGTGTCACACTAGAAGATTATATGCATCTGATTATTCACCAGGACGCCCAAATCTTTTTCAGAGTCACTGATTCCCAGGATAGAGTCCCCCATTTTGTAAGTATGGACTACAGACTTTGTTTCTAGAGGTATATATTTACATTTAGCCATATTAAAACACATGTTGTTTGCTTGTGCCCAGCTTACCAAGTGATCCAGATCGCTCTGTATCAGTGACCCATCCTCTTCATTATTTACCACTCTACCAATCTTAGTGCTGTCTGCAAACTTTATCAGTGATGATTTTATGTTTTCTTCCAGGCCATTAATTAAAATGTTAAATAGCATAGGGGCAAGGACCGATCCCTTTGGAACCCACTAGAAACACACCTAATCAACAATATTTCCCTGTCTTCAACTACATTGTGAACTATCCATTTAATGTGTCATGTTAGTTTCATCCTACTTTATTTTAGTCAAAATGTCATGTGATACTAAGTGAAAGTATATTCACCAATGCTATTACCTTTATCAACCAAACTTGTAATCTCATTAAAAAATCTAATTATCTATGTTGATTTGCATTAATCACATTAACCTCCTTTAACTCTATATAGTTGAATCTCTTTTCAGCCTCTCTATTTTACTAAAATTGAGACTGGTGTCAGAATGACAGGTTTATAATTACCAGGGTCATCCCATCTACCCTTTTTAAATATTGGCACAACATTAGATTTCTTCCAGTCTTCTGGAACTTTCCCAGTGTTCCAAGACGTATTGAAAATCAGCATTAAGGGTCCAGCAAGCTCCTCTGCCAGCTCTTTTAAAACTCTTACATACAAGTTATCTGGACTTGTTGATCTAAAAATGTCTAACATCAGTGGCAGCAGTTTAACATCCTCCTGAAATACTAGTGAAATGGAAAGAGTGTTATCATCATAAAATACGATTATTTCATCAGTTTCTTTCCCAAATACAGAACAGAAATATTTGTTGAATACTTCTGCCTTTTCTGCATTATTATTGGAAGTTCTATCATTTCCATTTAGCAATGAACCAATCCCATGTTAGGATGATTTTTGTTCCAATATAATTTTAAAAACTATTGTCCTTAAGTCTGCTGGCCATAGATTTCTCCTTGTGTCCCTTTGATTCCCTTATACGTTTTCATAATTCCTAGCTTCTGATGTATATTCATTACTATAACTTCCCCATTCTTCCATTTCTTATATATTATTATTATTATTATTATGGTTGCCTTCACGTCATCTGTAAACCAGGTTGATTTTTTAACCAATATGGCATTCTTCCTCAATTGTGGGATTGCGACTTTTTGTGCATCTTGTAAAGTGTTCTTAAGCAATTTCCAATTATCATTCCATTTTTCAGATTAAATTCTTCCTCCCAGATGATTTCGCTCATAACTGGTTTCAGCTTTATAAAATTGGCCCTTTTAAAGTACCAAGTATAGGTATTACTGGTCTGGGTTTTATGATGTTTACATGTTATAAATGTGATCAAGTGTTGATCACTTGTACCTAAACTACCATTAATTTTTAGTTGTATCATCAGTTCCTCTTTTTCCGTCAAGATAAGATTCTCTCAGGTTGAATGTGACATCTTTTGAGTTTTCGAGTCCATATTTCTATATGTAAATAAAACAGAATCCACAACATTACATACAGAAGCAAAAAGTGTTGCAACATTTGAGGATCTATCCATCAATCAAACTAGAGAGACAATATCCTGGAACCAACATGGCTACAATAACACTCCCTACAACAGTCAAACTGTCAGCCAAAACTTGCTGATCATAGAATCATAGAATCATAGAATATCAGGGTTGGAAGGGACCCCAGAAGGTCATCTAGTCCAACCCCCTGCTCAAAGCAGGACCAAGTCCCAGTTAAATCATCCTAGCCAGGGCTTTGTCAAGCCTGACCTTAAAAACCTCCAAGGAAGGAGATTCTACCACCTCCCTAGGCAACGCATTCCAGTGTTTCACCACCCTCTTAGTGAAAAAGTTTTTCCTAATATCCAATCTAAACCTCCCCCATTGCAACTTGAGACCATTACTCCTCGTTCTGTCATCTGCTACCATTGAGAACAGTCTAGAGCCATCCTCTTTGAAACCCCCTTTCAGGTAGTTGAAAGCAGCTATCAAATCCCCCCTCATTCTTCTCTTCTGCAGACTAAACAATCCCAGCTCCCTCAGCCTCTCCTCGTAAGTCATGTGCTCTAGACCCCTAATCATTTTTGTTGCCCTTCGCTGTACTCTTTCCAATTTATCCACATCCTTCTTGTAGTGTGGGGCCCAAAACTGGACACAGTACTCCAGATGAGGCCTCACCAGTTTCGAATAGAGGGGAACGATCACGTCCCTCGATCTGCTCGCTATGCCCCTACTTATACATCCCAAAATGCCATTGGCCTTCTTGGCAACAAGGGCACACTGCTGACTCATATCCAGCTTCTCGTCAACTGTCACCCCTAGGTCCTTTTCCGCAGAACTGCTGCCGAGCCATTCGGTCCCTAGTCTGTAGCGGTGCATTGGATTCTTCCATCCTAAGTGCAGGACCCTGCACTTATCCTTATTGAACCTCATTAGATTTCTTTTGGCCCAATCTTCCAATTTGTCTAGGTCCTTCTGTATCCTATCCCTCCCCTCCAGCGTATCTACCACTCCTCCCAGTTTAGTATCATCCGCAAATTTGCTGAGAGTGCAATCCACACCATCCTCCAGATCATTTATGAAGATATTGAACAAAACGGGCCCCAGGACCGACCCCTGGGGCACTCCACTTGACACCGGCTGCCAACTAGACATGGAGCCATTGATCACTACCCGTTGAGCCCGACAATCTAGCCAGCTTTCTACCCACCTTATAGTGCATTCATCCAGCCCATACTTCCTTAACTTGCTGACAAGAATGCTGTGGGAGACCGTGTCAAAAGCTTTGCTAAAGTCAAGAAACAATACATCCGCTGCTTTCCCTTCATCCACAGAACCAGTAATCTCATCATAAAAGGCGATTAGATTAGTCAGGCATGACCTTCCCTTGGTGAATCCATGCTGACTGTTCCTGATCACTTTCCTCTCCTCTAAGTGCTTCAGGATTGATTCTTTGAGGACCTGCTCCATGATTTTTCCAGGGACTGAGGTGAGGCTGACCGGCCTGTAGTTCCCAGGATCCTCCTTCTTCCCTTTTTTAAAGATGGGCACTACATTAGCCTTTTTCCAGTCATCCGGGACTTCCCCCGTTCGCCACGAGTTTTCAAAGATAATGGCCAAGGGCTCTGCAATCACAGCCGCCAATTCCCTCAGCACTCTCGGATGCAATTCGTCCGGCCCCATGGACTTGTGCACGTCCAGCTTTTCTAAATAGTCCCTAACCACCTCTATCTCTACAGAGGGCTGGCCATCTCTTCCCCATTTTGTGATGCCCAGCACAGCAGTCTGGGAGCTGACCTTGTTAGTGAAAACAGAGGCAAAAAAAGCATTGAGTACATTAGCTTTTTCCACATCCTCTGTCACTAGCTTGCCTCCCTCATTCAGTAAGGGGCCCACACTTTCCTTGGCTTTCTTCTTGTTGCCAACATACCTGAAGAAACCCTTCTTGTTACTCTTGACATCTCTTGCTAGCTGCAGCTCCAGGTGCGATTTGGCCCTCCTGATATCTTTCCTACATGCCCGAGCAATATTTTTATACTCTTCCCTGGTCATATGTCCAACCTTCCACTTCTTGTAAGCTTCTTTTTTATGTTTAAGATCCGCTAAGATTTCACCATTAAGCCAAGCTGGTCGCCTGCCATATTTACTATTCTTTCGACTCATCGGGATGGTTTGTCCCTGTAACCTCAACAGGGATTCCTTGAAATACAGCCAGCTCTCCTGGACTCCCTTCCCTTTCATGTTAGTCCCCCAGGGGATCCTGGCCATCTGTTCCCTGAGGGAGTCAAAGTCTGCTTTCCTGAAGTCCAGGGTCCGTATCCTGCTGCTTACCTTTCTTCCCTGCGTCAGGATCCTGAACTCAACCAACTCATGGTCACTGCCTCCCAGATTCCCATCCACTTTTGCTTCCCCCACTAATTCTACCCGGTTTGTGAGCAGCAGGTCAAGAAAAGCGCTCCCCCTAGTTGGCTCCCCTAGCACTTGCACCAGGAAATTGTCCCCTACGCTTTCCAAAAACTTCCTGGATTGTCTATGCACCGCTGTATTGCTCTCCCAGCAGATATCAGGAAAATTAAAGTCACCCATGAGAATCAGGGCATGCGATCTAGTAGCTTCCGTGAGTTGCCGGAAGAAAGCCTCATCCACCTCATCCCCCTGGTCCGGTGGTCTATAGCAGACTCCCACCATGACATCACTCTTGTTGCACACACTTCTAAACTTAATCCAGAGACACTCAGGTTTTTCCACAGTTTCGTACCGGAGCTCTGAGCAGTCATACTGCTCCCTTACATATAGTGCTACTCCCCCACCTTTTCTGCCCTGCCTGTCCTTCCTGAACAGTTTATAACCATCCATGACTGTACTCCAGTCATGTGAGTTATCCCACCAAGTCTCTGTTATTCCAATCACGTCATAATTCCTTGACATCACCAGGACCTCCAGTTCTCCCTGCTTGTTTCCAAGGCTTTGTGCATTTGTATATAAGCACTTGAGATAACCTGTTGATCGCCCCTCATTCCCAGTATGAGGCAGGAGCCCTCCCCTCACAGACATTCCTGCCTGTGCTTCCTCCCGGTATCCCGCTTTCCCACTTACCTCAGGGCTTTGGTCTCCTTCCCCCGGTGAACCTAGTTTAAAGCCCTCCTCACTAGGTTAGCCAGCCTGCTGGCAAAGATGTTCTTCCCTCTCTTCGTAAGATGGAGCCCGTCTCTGCCCAGCACTCCTCCTTCATGGAACACCATCCCATGGTCAAAGAATCCAAAGCCTTCTCTCCGACACCACCTGCGTAGCCATTCGTTGACCTCCACGATTCGACGGTCCCTACCCAGGCCTTTTCCTTCCACGGGGAGGATGGACGAGAACACCACTTGCGCCTCCAACTCCTTTATCCTTCTTCCCAGAGCCACGTAGTCCGCAGTGATCCGCTCAAGGTCATTCTTGGCAGTATCATTGGTGCCCACGTGGAGAAGCAGGAAGGGGTAGCGATCCGAGGGCTTGATGAGTCTCGGCAGTCTCTCCGTCACATCACGAATCTTAGCCCCTGGCAAGCAGCAGACTTCTCGGTTTTCCCGGTCAGGGCGGCAGATAGATGACTCAGTCCCCCGGAGGAGAGAGTCCCCGACCACCACCACCCGCCTTCTCCTCTTGGGAGTGGTGGTCGTGGAACCCCCAACCTCAGGACATCGCATCTCATGCCTCCCAACCAGCGGAGTCTCCTTCCGCTTTCTCCCCCCAGACATATCATCTGGTCCACTCTCCGCATTGGTACCTGTGGAGAGAACATGAAAGCGGTTAGTTACCTGTGTCTGTGTTACTGGAACCCGGACATTCCGCTTACCTCTTCTGGAGGTCACATGTTGCCAAGCTTCTTCACTGGCCTCTTGGCCCCTCTGTGCAACCTGCTCTACATCTTTAGAGCTTTGTGCCCCTAGAAGGCTATCCTGAGTTTGGTCCAGAAAATCCTCAGTCTCTCGTATACAACGCAGGGTCGTTAACTGTTGCTCCAGACCTTCAATCTTTTCTTCCAATATGGAGACCAGCTTGCACTTTGTACAGACAAAGTCGCTTCTGTCCTGTGGAAGAAAGACAAACATGGCACATCCAGTGCAGGTCACAGCAGCTGAACCCCCCCCTTCCATATCACCTACCTACTATGAGCTTCCTCAGAGACGTTGGCGAGATGTAAGCCTCACTGGGCTCACTCCAGGCGAACTCCCAGGCAAACTCCTGCTGTGAGCTGCTCTGCTGTCCCCGCTGGTTCGCTGGTTCGCTGCCGCTCAGCGGGTTCGCGAGGCTCTGGCTATTTTTAAACAGCCAGGCTTCCCTGACGCAAACACACAGACACCCTAATGCCCGCCCCCTGCAGGCTAGCAGCCAATCAGACACTCACTCAGGCTCTCTCCCAGCAAACACACGCTCGGATACTTCCTCAGCAAGCAAACACACACACTCGGATACTTACCAGTCCCAGGCAAACTCCTGCTGTGAGCTGCTCTGCTGTCCCCGCTGCTCCGCTGGTTCGCTGCCGCTCAGCTGGTTCGCGAGGCTCTGGCTATTTTTTTGATCCAACCTGTCTATTACACATGTTTTCCCCAGGGCAAAAATGATAAGAGGATCACACACAAGAATTAAAAGAGGCTGACAAATATTTCATTAGGAAAACAAATGTTTATGGCAACATTGACATCACACAGACATCCATGCACAGAAATAAAAACTGAAGTAATAACAATTAGTAAGGTAAGATTTGTCACCTAGACATCTTTGTCCCTGTGTTCTGGTGTCAGGCAGCAAATGCTGCCTGACCGGGTGACAAAAGAGAATACTCTCACTTCATCCATCTAGGCAATGAGGGTGGAAGGGGGGCAGAAAAGGTAATCCTTCTTGATCTCTTTCGACAATCAGATTATTCTTCTGATGCCTGAAATTTGATACCCTAAGCTCAATCTTTCTCAAGTGCTAGCAATATGTAGATGAGAGACAGCTCTGCTTATCTTCTACCATATGACCTAACGCTAACCACCAAGATGGCTCACTGCTTGGACAAAATTGGCTGATGGATGAACAACTGGATGAAGCTAAACCTGAACAAGATGGAGGTTATGCTTGTTGTCAGAGGAAATCATTTTGAAGAGCTTGTACCCATGATGCAGTGTCCCTGAATTGAAGGCATGCACCCACAATTGGTCAATTCAGTCAGTATTTGGTAGTGCACTTGGATTCCTTACTGATACTAAGATCTGACACAGCAGCATTGATAAGAAATATGTTTGATTGTTTCCTGTTGGCTAGGAGACCCCCTCTCAAGCTACTGAACCATGATCTGGTATCAGTTATTCATGCTTTCATCACGTCTCGGCTGGACAACCGCAATGCAATAAAACTGGGCGTGAAGCTTTTAGCACTTGGGAAACTCCAACTAATACAGAACAGGTCCTCAGTAACACCAGCTATTCACATTTCTTTGACCTGCCTTCTTTAATATAAATACAGAGCAATCTCTGTATAAGTTATATATTTTAAAAACCCTACAAACAAGACTTGCCACTGTGTTACCCGGGGTTCTTTCAACCGAAAGCTCTTGGTAACTTTTACTCTGTGCAAGGTGGTGTCAGGAAATAAATCAGGGGAGACACGGCCATTCGACCAATAGATGGCTGGCACAAACAGGACAACACAAGGGTACTTTCACTTTAAGCTAAACTTTACTTAGTTTCAAGCACTTATACACATGTCTGTAATAGGTTAGTAAAACACCCCCAACCCTTGATAATTACCAAAGCTTAGTCTGGCTCTCAAGCCCATCTGCCAGTGGGGAACACAAGATGTATCCAGAGGGAGAATCCGGTCCTGAAGAGTCCCACCACCACAAACTTTTTTCCCTTATTAATAGAATGACATGTCCCTTAAAGCAAATCTGTTAAGTAAGCAGTTTCAATGGTAAAGCAAGAGGTTCCTTCTGATTATCCATTAACCAGGTGTGGGTTTTTCCAGAGTTTGCAGCCTTGAGGCCCCAATAGACATTCTTGGGGCACATCCTGCTCTTCTAAAATGCATGTATCAGCAATTTCAACACAATTCTTATCAGGAAGAATGGGGTCAAGCTGCCCTCTCTGTGGCACCCAAAAAATCCCCTTCCCTCCTACCTTGCTTAAACTGAAACTGCTGAATGGCCAATTTACAGCCTGCTGACTTGGCTGCTTTTAGCAATAAGCCATAGTGGTTTCAGGCACTTTACTGGTTTTTCAAAGTCTCCCCGTACAACTGCACACACTTCTTCCTTCTCCTCCTGGGGAGAGGATGAGAGAACAAACCACATGACACTTAATGCTGTACTGGAAGAGGTTAGATACCATAGTGATGAGCATGATATAAGAATTTACATAGAACAGAACAGATAGTAAAAAGCATGGGAAATGCACCCTCTGAAAGGTGCAAAGGGCAGACTTCAATTGTTTTCCAAAGTCTCAACTTTGATTGTAAAAAAAACAATGTCTCTAGATGTTAAGGCTTTGAAGAAAACCTTGAAAATACGACTCAGGTGTAATTTGCAGCTATGACCTCTGAGTTTGCAGATAGCCTAAAACAATAGCTGTGAGAGGTGTGAATTTCCCTATTCATTTGAGTAGATGCTTACTAAGGTGCCAGTGATGATGCCTAAATTGCAGCAGCTAACAATGTAGCTTGTGAGACAGGAGAGGAAATAAGATATTATTAAGAGCTGCACAATCTACTCAAAGTGATGGATCATGTTGGATGCCCTTAAACAACCCATGGCAAGGATGAAAGAGGGTGCAGCTTGGGGAGTTGTCTTGAAGTGTTGGCTCAGCTTTCAAATGTTTGAGAAATGCAGCCTCATACATCAACATCATACAGCATTTGACTCAACCACCTATGGTGCTGAATTCCACAGGTCAACAATTTAGGGTGGGCATAATATCCAGAATCATTGAGCCACTGCAGCTCCTGCTGAAGATAAGGGTAAACTCTGGAGCTCAGAATCCCTTGAGGGAAGAGGGGGAAGTCAGGCACCGTGCAGGTTATATCAAATTGATTCATTTGACATTTACTAGTCAATTGTATCAAGTGCCACCTTCCCTCATTTTTTTTTTTGGTAGATTGGTGGTAACTACTGCATCAAGCAAGGTATTAATGAAATGGAAAGATAAAGGGTTAATGCCCTGCTGTTCTATGGCATTTACCGACTTGGCATGATCCTTTCTTATACTCAGGGTGCTCCTGTTGTGATCTACCGGCTGCAGCTGGTTTAATTCTCCAACAATGAAGCTTTACTTCCATGATTAATGAACAAATTGCTATTTTCACAAGGGCTCATAAGACAGCTAGTTGTTCCTCTCTGGTTATTTAGGAGGCCCTTAAGGCTCTCTTTGGGGACCTCATTATTTTCTATATGACTTCAAAAAGAAATAAAAAAAGCCCTAAAGGATGTTTATGTATACATAAAGCAGAGTGAGTTATCCCTCTAAAGAGAATGGGGAAAAACTGGTGAAGGAATCCGGAGGCATACAAGTAAAATTCTTAAATATTCCAAAATTGTTAAGGGTCCAGGCATCCTCCCTGAGTATTAATGTTGGACCAATATTAATAACATGCAGACAATTCTGTTCAATCATTAACATAGTCAGGGTTAGAATTAATCTGCAGAGCAGCTTATTTTATAAGCAAAAGGCAATGGACCAGATCCTCGGCTGGGATGAAGCAGTGGAGCTAATGGAACCATGAAGATTTACACCAGCTGCAGACCTTGCCCAAAAGGGTGCAAAGTCCAATGCATGTTCCCCACTGCCTGGACAGGTGAATGGTGATGTTGAGTAATTTCACTGTTTGCTGCCACGCAGTGCTTTGCACTAAAGTATCGTCTGCTGCTCCTCTTTCCCTGACTATGTTCAGGAAAGAAAAATCTGAATTTACAAGTTACACACAGATAGCTCCCATGTGAATCTGTGGGCCAGATCTTCGGTCAGTGAAAGTGGATGCCGCTCTATTGAAGTAAACGGAGCTACACTGATTTACGCTAGCTCAGGCTCTGGCCTAAAATGTTTTCTTTATTATAGACTTTGAGCCCGTCTTTCTAATCTTCCTCATTTGGGGCTATGATGTTCATAGAATCATAGAATATCAGGGTTGGAAGGGACCTCAGGAGGTCCCTCAAAGTAGGACCAACGGCAACTAAATATTGTTAGCCCTTGTCCAGCTATTCAGTGATAGAGGAGGGTGAAAGGAGAATCTCGTCTTGAATGGTTCACATAAGGGCTGGGCAAGAAGTATAGTCACTGCACTCAGGGTCTGCTCCCCGGCTATCCTCATGGAGAGGGAGAGAATAGGTAGAACCACAGGTCTGCCTCCCCACCCCTACTCAGATCTAGCCATCTGCACGAGGGGCACTCCTTAAAGGGCAGAAGCAGCATGTATTTTTTCCCTGTGTACTGGGGAATTCCAGGAGGCGGAATGAACAGGAGGAATTACACTCTTAGGTGCTACAAATGCATGTGATCTCCAATGAAGGGCTTTGCCTAAATAGTACAATCTACAACCCTTTGTCTGCTGTCACTTCCTTAGTCTAATTTAGGGCCCAACCCTGCATGGTGCTGAGCATCTTCCACTCAGATGTATGAATTAAATCAAATCTCAGTTATACCCAAGGTAGCTGAAGGCAAAGGGCGTGGAAGGCACTTGCTACATGCTGCTTCAGAATGGGTTGTGGAGCACACATCAGAGTCCTGAATTAGATCCTTTCCTGGAATAGGAAGGAGGCCACTTTCTGAATGGACCTGAAGGGAAGAGCATGTGTCCTGGTCACCCCTCTCCCAGATGGGACTGGCTGGATGGAAAAGTGTACAGAATGTTGGATGCTTCTCTAACTCAAGAGAGATTTACAAAGGTTCTGTGGTTTGTTTTACTCATCACTAAAAGTCAGGGGCAACACTTTTCTGATGAGAAAAAATTACTCTGGGTATCAAAGGGAAGATTATGAGGAGCTCCAGAAGACGTTACGGAGGAAAATAGGATGGGGAGGAGGAATCTCAAAAATTACAAAGTTTGTTTCTGCTTTTTTCCCCCGTCAAGGTTCACCATCTCTAAGAACTATGGAAATAAAATATTTGTTTTTAAGTAAGAGCAAGGTCAAGCAGATGGTGGTAACAATTTGATCTGCTTGAATATGTAATTCACACACCTCTTGGGTGTGGTGTTCTGTCCTATTTAGTGGCACTGATACTGTTTACAGAGAGAGATTAATGAGTCTGCTCTACAGCTTTAGCTAAAAATCATGTGGCATTTAGTTCATGCAGTAGAGGCTCGTGCACTTAGCTTCAGAGGTCCCAGGTTGGATCATGCCTCCTGATGACCAGGGTTTGTTGATGTTACTACATGCTCCAATGGCCCCCTCCGGCACTCCAATGGGAGCTGCAGGGGCGGTGCCTGCACAGGGGGCAGTGTGCAGAGCTGCCTGGCCGCGCCACTGCGTAGGAGCTGGAGAAGGGACATGCCACTGCTTCTGGGAGCTGCTTGAGGTAAGTGCCACTCAGAGCCTGCACTCCTGAGCCTCTCCCCATGCCCCAACCCCCTGCCCCAATCCTGATACCCTCCTGCTCTCCAAACCCCTTGATCCCAGCCCAGAGCACTCTCCTGTACCCCAAACATCTCATCCCCAGCCCCACCCCAGAGCCCGCACCCCCAGCTGGACCCTCCCGTACCTCTGCCCCAGCTCTGATCCCCTTCCCACCTTCTGAACCCTCAGTCCCAGTCCAGATCACCCTCCTACACCCCAAACTCCTCATCCCGAGCCCTACCCCAGAGCCCGCACCCCCAACCAGAGCCCTCACCCCCTCCTGCACCCCAACACCAATTTTGTGAGCATTCATGGTCCGCCATACAATTTCTATTCCCCAATGTGGCCCTCAGGCCAATAAGTTTGCCCACCCCTGCAGTAGAGGCTATTGCACTAAGCTGCAGAGGCCCCAGGTTCCATGACGATGGGGATTTGTTGGTGTTACACATACACAATCCTGCAATGATAGGGAAATGGACTAGATGACCTAATAGATCTTTTCCATCCATTATTCTCTCTGCTCCCAAACCAGAGTTTTATGTTGAAGTCAATTGGGATGTGCTACTGTGAAACTAGTGTCTTAGAGTGAAGAATCAGATCTTAGGAGACTTAATGAAGAAATCAGTGAAGACATCTCAGTGTTTAGCTGTGAAATAGAAGGCTGAATTAAGAAGTGGATGGAGAATAATTTGCAAAATATTATTAGGCTATTATAGCAATCAGTTGCATTCACTCACTCTGAATATGGCATTCAGGTTTGATCATTTCATCTTAAAAAATAAAGTAGAGTAACAGAAATAAAATCAGTCCGGAGAAGCGAAACAAAAATGATTAGAGGCATGGGGACGCTTCCATCAATGAGAGATTAAATAGACTAGATTGATTATTTCATTTGGAAAGAAGAGTAATGGGAGACATGATAAAGTTACATAAAATAGTAGCTGAGAGAAGATCAGAATGGATCTCATATATACTCTGCCCCTTGTTCCACTGAAGATCTAGGAGTTTAAATTGGAAGCAGGTGCAGATCAAGAGACTGGGGTTGTTTGGTGGGATGCAATTTGGTAGCTTGAAAGCAACTAATGTGCTGAAAACTTTCCCTTTTTAATTCAAAAACATTAAAATACTTTTCTAATTTAAAAAAGAAAAGGAGTGGCATCTTAGAGACTAACAAATTTATCTGAGCATAAGCTTTCATGAGCTACAGCTCACTTCATCGGATGCAGCACTGTAGCTCACGAAAGCTTATGTTCAAATAAATTTGTTAGTATCTAAGGTGCCACAAGTACATAAATGTATATTTTAGTATCCATTCTTAATTTAATCTCTGGGGTAGGTAGAGGAAGAGAGGATTGAGCATCCTCTCAAGCCATCCCATCCATTTCAACTGAACTTCAGCGTTATTTTTTTAAAACCAAGTTTCTGACTTGATGTGATCACAAAGAAAATCTTCTGAATGAGACCAGATGTCTCACCCAAGTTTGAAGACAGACAGCCCCCATCTACAATTTACTCCCCTGTTTGGGATTGACTGTTAAACCCATCAATCCACTGATGGTCAAATGGTCTACAGCTGGCATTGATATGACCAACTGACACCCGAATATAGACATGAGTCTGCAAAAATATGGACAGAGTCTTCAGAAAAATGTTTTCAGGGCACTTAAATTAGAAAAGTTTCAGAGTAGCAGCCATGTTAGTCACGAAAGCTTATGCTCAAATAAATTTGTTAGTCTCTAAGATGCCACAAGTACTCCTTTTCTTTCCAGCCATTTTGTGACTCTAGTCCTTCCTTTGATTTTTAATTAAAATGCAAAATTCTGAATCATTTTGACATTTCCAAAACATTTTTTTTTGGTTTGGTCAAAACTATTTGGCAAACAACACAAATTCATGAACATTTATGGGTTAAGTGAAATTGCCTTTTTTGGTGAATTAACTATTAACTGTATAATTTTTGCCTATGTCTAAACTTCACACTAGGTTCTATCTTGTAGTCCTTCCTGCGGCAATACTCCCACTTAAATTACAGGGGTTTTGCCTGACTACTGGTCAAGCTCACAAGTGAAAAATTACCTCTAACCAAAAGAACACAAAGCTGGTCCTGTATCATAAGAGCAAGTAGCAGATCTCACAAATATGCAAATCACACAGTAATAACAAATACTTTGTACTTATCTGCCCAACCAAGCTTATAACAACTATATCAACTCCTGTAGTATCTATACCTTAATATAGCACTTCTGACACCAGATCTCAAAAGCACTTTAAAATGAACAATGGTTATTTTTACCATTAATACAATAATTTGATATGATATTAATCAGAATTGAGAAAGAATGCTGTAGGATACCGAATGGATCGTCCCTGTCCTGATTAACTTTTATGTTAAGTCAAACATTAGTGAATTAAGCCGGTGAGGTAGGTATTATCTCTATTTTGCAGGAGCAGTTAGGTGACCTGTCCAATACCAGGCAGGAAGTCTGTGGCACAGCTGAGAATAGAAGCCAGATGACTTTCCCCCCTCTCGCTTTAATCCTAAAAAAAACCAAATACCAACATTATCCCATGTGTGGAACTAAATGCTAGCCAGATTTTACTATTAATTGTGATGTCTGATGAAAGAAGAGTGGTTACTTAGCAAGTCTCACATTTGATGCCTTTTTTAATATAACGCTCCTGGATACAAAGCAAATTTTCTACTACACAAATTCATGGCATGTCATGTGAATCCAGCACCTGAGAAACACCAGATGTCCTATGGGGGAGGTTATAATAGATATTTTTCCCCTCTGCATAATTTATGGCATTTTAAGAGAGGAGTGAGAGAGCATTTGAGCAAGCAAGGCACACTGCCTTTCACTTGTGTGCTATTACCCTTTTGCTGCTGACATGTCAATGCAGCAGAGCAATTGCTTCTGGTTTATTAAATAAGGTCTTGCACTGATTTAGCTACTGTTGTGTAATTCTTTCTGTGGGTAAGGGATGTTTTCCCTTTGCCAATATTTGATTGCTACATTCAGCTACACAGTTGCTTAACTTTGCAGCAGGGTGCTCTATCGGTGTGTGTCTATTTTCCTTTTTTTGAGTAAGGATCACAATACAGATGTATCTCATCTCATGCTACAAGAAAAGATCAGTAATTCAGTTAGTTCATGCTCACTTTTAAAGAAACAGGCACATCACTTTTAGAGGTTCATTCATCTTGGAGTGGAGCCCTAACAATATATAGATATCTTTCAAAAGCACTGCCACATATTTCTCTCTTCCAGTTGTGTGCTCCATTTTGCACAGACAGTGGAGATGTTAAACCATTGTAATAAAAAAGCACTCTCATTTCTGGCCAAGGTAATCATTTAAAAAAACTGGAAGGGCAGCTTGCCATGAAGCATGCAGCATGGAGAATGAACTGAAGTATGCTGAGCTTAAAGAAAACTTTGGAAAACATTCCATTTAGAAACCGTCTGCTTATAATAATAGTAATTGCATTTGCATAATCTCTTTCATGCAAAGATTTGACAAAGGGCTATTAATTAGAGCCTCAGGACAGCCCTGTAAAGCAGATATTGTACAAATGGGCATGATGAGGCACAGAAAGGAAAACTGATTTTGGGCAGGTGTAAAGACCTGGGGCCAAATGCTGATCACTTTTATTCTAGTGTAAATCCAGAATAACATTGATTCAATGGAGTTGATCTACATATTAGCAGTGCTAGTCTCCGGGAGTCCCAATTCCCAGTTCTGTGCTCTAAACAATAGGTGATCACACTGTTTTTCTCACTGCATCATATATCTCGTGGGGCAAATCTGCTCTCCTTCACATTTGTGCATATCCAGAGTGCGCAATTGTTTTTCTCTGGCTTTAGGCCATATAGCCAAGATCAGATTTAGGCTCCTTATCAGGTGATCTATTGTTCACACTTCAGAAGAGAACGAGAGACTAGATGCAGGTTTTACTTAAACTCATGCTAAGCTCGGCATCTGGCCCAATAACTTTGCTTTTTGAGAGTTCACCCACTGCTATTACTGCTCACTTTGCTTATAAACTTGTACCTTTGTCATCATGCACACCCAGAAAGGTAATGAAACCATACTGCCATGGTGCCCATATGTAAACAGCATAAGTAGCACATTTCCAAGTGTGCTAGTACAGTGGGGACCCAGGGTAATTTGGATGCTGTTCTGGCTTTGTAGTACAGGCATCACCAATGCCAGTTAATATTTCCACCAATTTTCTAGCGGAAAGAGGTTTCCCAAACTAGCTTTTGTTTGCATTAGCTTGGGTCCACTTGGGAAGTTCTGCTTTGAAGCCAGTGACGTGATTATGGCCCAATGTAACTACCACAGATTGGAAGTGAGAGATGGCCTGGAAGAATGGGCCTTAATTGACCCACCCCTTTAATCCACCCATGCCAGCCTGCAGCATGCAGCTGACGCTTTAGGAGAGTTGTCTAGCATGCCATGCAGATGGAGACACATTTGGAGAGATGGTCTCTAAGGCAGGAACAATCTCTCCAGCGTTTCTCTCAGGGTGAAGCAGTTCTGCACAGATCATATGGAGTGAAATGTCATCACATCCATGATCTAGCTCTCAACATGCAGGTGGGTGTGGAATATGATCTCTGAGTGTGTGTATGGAAGGAGGCAGGATTCTGAAGGAACAATACAGGCCTCAGTTCTAAACACAGCTCCACATTATTATTTCTTTTTTGGTTGCCTCGTTTTGCCCATTAGCTTAGATGTAGAGGTTCTCCATGATTTTCCTTGTTGGCTGTTTCTCAATTTTCCCCTGGTGTTAGCCATTCCCAGTTTATTTTTAATAGGCTTTTCTATCATGGGAAGCTGTAGTGACTTGATTTTTACATTTTCTGATTCCTTGCATTCAGATTTTCCAATTCCATGTTAATGGTGTGTCCTCTGTATACTATGGAGAAATGGTTAGAAGCTGGAAGTCAGGATGACTCCTAGGCCCTTGTTCTGGGAAGTATTCTAGCCTTTTCATGCCTCATTGATAACATAAAAGAGGTAGAACTCTGAACAGTCTTTCTGCACTGAAGAGTCCCCCATATAAAGAATTACTTGGCGGGTGTGAACGCTGGTAAATCAGCTCACCTCAGTCCCTGACAAAAATGTGGCACAGGAGTCATCAGAGACGGGAGAATATGCATCCAGAGTTTCATTCTGGGTTAGAGTAGAGTCCATAACTTAGAGAAGCCCTTTGGGCCCTTAGAAATTGTTCTAGGGATGGGCCCAGAATTTGGAGGTCACAAAGGTGACAAGCCACTAGCTTGGGGTGTACCTCTTGAGCTGTACTACTCAGGATGACCAACTGATTTTTAATTGACTTTCTAAAAATTACTTTTTTGACAAATTATTATTAATCTGTGTCTGCTACTAACTTGCTACCTAACTTGGGCATGTATATGACAGATGCCAGACACGTCACATGATGCACAAGCAGAAAATGCTCCCATACCACGATCATGGGGCTTGGACTAGATGAGGGGGTTGGACTAGATGACCTCCTGAGGTCCCTTCCAACCCTGATATTCTATGATTCTATCATTCATGGGCATGATATAAGAATGTGAATACCTTTGTGCTTCACTTTCCCCCTTTGTAAAATGCTTTTAATAACACTTGCCTTGCAGACTTGTTGTGAGGTTCATTTAAGGTTTTCAAATTGCATCAAGATCCACAGATACTACAGAAATACAGATTGCACATATTATCCACGTGGAATGGTGGTACTCTCTTTCTCTTGGTTTACTAGAAGTGCATTGCAAGTTTCACTCTCTTGTACATTGTTCTGACATCTGGTTGCATTAACATTCACTTTTCACAGGGTTCTCTGATTCCTGCTGCATGCCTATGCAGTCTGAACAGACGATAAGATGGAACACATATATATACATATATGTTATATGTTATACATATAACAAATACAGTTCCACTAAGGCATTCCCTTACACCAGAGACTTAATTTAGATAGCACTCATTGTACAGTTCAGTCACCAGCCCCGCATGCTGAAACAGTTGGACAACACAGATGAGGTTATTGCTGGTCCCCATGGAAACCAAAGTTCACATGACAAGTTGCCTTTGGACTTGATCTTGCAACATTACTCCTTCAGTTTAAAGGGTCAGATGCTTTAGAAGGCAGCTAGCGCCGCTCCCTTCCTACTTTGATATACGCCACTGTAGACTCATGGAGGCTCAATTCCTCAAAAGTCAATGGATTCTCTGAAAAGAGGGAAAGTGTTAACATGCTGTACTGACTCTCTTTCCTCCTTCTGCATATTCAGAGCCTATCTAGGCTTTCTTCCTTCTGTGTTTGCCTCCATGTTGTGGATGGAAGGGAACCATGTAGGTCATTGTGTAATGTAATTCTGAGGTGAAAAGTTGAGTTATACATCCATGAAATCTCATTTCGTGTCATCTTCAAAATACCACGTGCATGTCAACCCAAATAGCTCTTTTTTCTTCAGGTGTTTTATCTCACATAACTTGGCTGGTCTTGTTTCCAGCTAGGATATGCAAATTTGGCTCACAGCTAGTTGTTCCTACTGTCTGTGCATGATGTAGATACTGACACTGAGGTCACTTGCACCAGTTTAACTACATTGACTTCCCCTGTACGCTAATGTAAATGAGATCAGAATCAGACCCTTGTACTGTCTACGTACACGTTAATTTCAATAAAAATTACCTTTGTTGGTGCTGCACAGAAATATGCAGACATCTAAATATTACATTTTTTGATAAATTATCATTAATCTTCCAAAGATGCCAAGAGGACTCAACTGAGATTATGGCCCCAGTGTGTTAGGTGCTGCACATAGTAAGATACAGTCCCCATCCTGAACAACTTACATTCTAAATAAACAAGGCAGACAAAGGGTAGGAGGAGAGCTACAATGATAAGTAGATCGGGAATTGAGCCACAGAAGAGTCAAATGACTTGCCTACAGAAACCTGTCACAGAGCAGGTAGTGAACCCTGGGTCGTTTTGAGTCCCCATGCACTAACTTAACCAAAGAACCATCCTTCCTTCTAATCAGTACACATCTCTGTTTTTTGTCCTTAGTTCCTGATTATGAAATATTTTCTTAAATATAGAGTGAAAGTTTCTGCTCACACATTATCAGGAAAAAATTTCAGGGTATCACTGGAAAGTAGAGCGCCACTAATAATAAAATGCCCAGAGCTTGGGGAGAATTGGAATAGCTAATTATATAGCTTTTAAGATATGTAATTATTTTATCACATCATATCATGACATTTCTCCAGAATATATAAGTGTGTATACAAACATGTAGTGAATAGGCATACAGTTTTTAAGGGAGAGAGACACAGTATTGCCAACTTCAAACATTCAAAAATCATGAATCAGCTCCCCCAAAACCAGGAGACTGGCTTAAAAATCATGAGATTTTAAAAAATAGTGAATTGGTGTTATTTTTATTTGTGTTCTGGTTTTAAGTTTCACATTTTTAAGATTTTCTTCTTAACTACAGAGGCCAGAAAATTATTTTTTAAAAAAATGAAAACAGAGATTCTCATGTAATCACCATGAGTCCAAGAGTGGGGCCTTTAAGAAAAACTCCACATATCATGAGAGCTGGCAACACTTGGGACAATCAGTAGACATAGATGAACATGGCATAAGTAATATTTGCCAGGATTGCATTAATTCCAGTGAAAACTATAAATTTGTACAGTACATATAATCGTACAAAATTTTGCATGAGAAAGAACATTATGAATAATCACACAGCTATGTAATAATATGAGCATTCACATCAGAAGTGTTTGGCAAATAGGACAGCAGAAGCAATCCTATGAGATTTAGGTGGCTAATTACACCATAAATATTGAATTATGAATGCTCAACATTCAGAACAATAATCATATCAAACAACTCATGGTCAACTGACCACCTAAATACGTTTGCATAAATCACTGTCAGTGCAGCTGGTCAAGAATGACCACATTTTTTAATTTTGGAACAAATCAGAAAAAATCTCATGACTTTTTTGTGATTCCCCCCACCACGCATTTTTTGATGTATACTAATTTGAATAATAAACTTATAAAAAAATGAAATCTCATAAGGGATAACTCCCATGCCAGAAAGGAGGCTAAAGTCACTGGATACATTTTTTTGCTGTGAATAATTCATCCTATTCTCATACTCATATATTGTAAATATATTTAAATTATTTCAGTAAAAAATCTGACATAGCTGATGGAGAAAAGTTAGGAAATGTTTTTCATTCCTTTTTTTTTTTAACTTTCAGGCAGATAATAGCAGCTGACCTGATATTATAGCTAAATATTAATAAAAGGACACTGCATGCTCACATGGCACTTCACTGGTAAAGAATAGGCAAGGTCCCTGGATTCTGTCTACCGGCTATATTTATGAAGACTTAGCACTGTGGGGTTAAGTTGGATATAAATTATGGGTAAGCTTTTTGGTCATCCTCTACACCAGGGAGAATTTCACCTTTTTTGTAGTAGGAACACAATTTAATCTATCCAGAAACACAATGAGTAAAGTTTCAGAGTAGCAGCCGTGTTAGTCTGTATTCGCAAAAAGAAAAGGAGTACTTGTGGCACCTTAGAGACTAACAAATTTATTTGAGCATAAGCTTTCGTGAGCTACAGCTCACTTCATCGGATGCATTTGGTGTAAAATACAGAGGGGAGATTGATATACATACACAGAGAACATGAAACAATGAGTTTTATCATACACACTGTAAGGAGAGTGATCACTTAAGATGAGCCATCACCAGCAGCGGGGGGGGGGAGGGAGGAAAACCTTTCATGGTGACAAGCAAGGTAGGCTATTTCCCGCAGTTAACAAGAACATCTGAGGAACAGTGAGGGGAGGGGTGGGGCGGAGAAATAACATGGGGAAATAGTTTTACTTTGTGTAATGACTCATCCATTCCCAGTCTCTATTCAAGCCTAAATTAATTGTATCCAGTTTGCAAATTAATTCCAATTCAGCAGTCTCTCCTTGGAGTCTGTTTTTGAAGTTTTTTTGTTGAAGAATAGCCACCCTCAGGTCTGTAATCGAGTGACCAGAGAGATTGAAGTGTTCTCCAATTGGTTATGAATGTTATAATTCTTGACGTCTGATTTGTGTCCATTTATTCTTTTACGTAGAGACTGTCCAGTTTGACCAATGTACATGGCAGAGAGGCATTGCTGGCACATGATGGCATATATCACATTGGTAGATGCGCAGGTGAATGAGCCTCTGATAGTGTGGCTGATGTGATTAGGCCCTATGATGGTGTCCCCTGAATAGATATGTGGACAGAGTTGGCAATGGGCTTTGTTGCAAGGATAGGTTCCTGGGTAACCCTTGCTTGTCACCATGAAAGGTTTTCCTCCCTCCCCCACTGCTGCTGGTGATGGCTCATCTTAAATGATCACTCTCCTTACAGTGTGTATGATAAAACCCATTGTTTCATGTTCTCTGTGTGTGTATATCAATCTCCCCTCTGTATTTTCCACCAAATGCATCCGATGAAGTGAGCTGTAGCTCACGAAAGCTTATGCTCAAATAAATTTGTTAGTCTCTAAGGTGCCACAAGTACTCCTTTTCTTTTTACAATGAGTAAAGTTATTACCAAGGTAGGGAAAATTAGTAAGTAGATGAAACAAGGGGACAGAAAGGCAACCTTAGGATATATTTTGTTTTGATCTGCATGTCCACTTTTGTATTTTGATTTGCATGTGTTACTACCACTATCTTGGCCCACACCAAGGGCCAGGGACCTCCAGAGCTAAAAAGCATGTATCAATCTCTTGAGTTGCAGAGCCAAGCTCACCAGTAAAAAAGTTTTAACAGACTCACATTCTGTGAGGACCAGGCAGAGAGACGAATGTGACGGACACTGAGCAATGAGTTATACACACACCAGTCAGTTGAATTGTCATACTTTGCTCACTTTCATCTTGTATTGGGCCATATTTTGGGTAGTAATCCTAGCATGATTCAGACTGGCTGAGCAGAAGCAGTAGTGGGGAGTGTGTCTGAAAGGAGCCTGATGGTAGAATAATACCCGGAAGTTTTGAGAAGGGACATGAAGGATAAGAGTGAGGTCACTAAGCCAACTGGAAAAGGGAAGCTGCTCAAGGGTAAGAGAGAGCCTAGAAATGCAAGTAGGTGAAATAGAGAGTGGGATCATGAAAGTGAGGGAATCTTAGTGGGGGGAACAATGGTACATGGTGAGGGTTTGGTAAGATAATGTACTTGTCTTCACTACCGGGCTAAGTTGACCTTAGTTACACTTCTCCAGCTACGTATCTTCACTGCACTGCGTTGATGGGAGATGCTCTCCTGTCGACTTACCTTATTCTTCTGGGGGAGCTGGAGTACCAGGGTCAACCAGAGAGCGCTCTGCCATCGAATTAGCTGGTCTTCGCTAAACCCGCTAAATCGACACCTGCATCACCGATTGCAGCATCATCGATCTCCCTGGTACTGAAGACAAGCCCTGAGACACAGTTACATAATCACTCTATACAAATCAGTGACTAATTGAACTCTTTCTCTTAACTTCATTGGGTCAAATCCTTCCCCCTATTGACTTCAAGCATGGGTTTTTCTTGACTAAAGATGACAACATTTGGCATATAGTGCATTCAAAGCACTTGATATGAAATTGCCATTAAAATTCACTGTATTGAGCCCCATCATTTTCTTTCTTGTAGAATCCACCATACAGAGCCTTACCTGCCACCTATCACTGGAATTATTAGAGCATATTTTACCTATGATTAAAGAGAAAATCATCTGCCAGAGGATTCTCCCACTGCTGAAAGTCGCTGAGCCTATTCATATAAATAACTTACATATTTATATAAAAATTAAACACATTAAAATATATTTGATCTACATGTAATGTATCTTAAGTTCCACATTATACTGACGGGGCCTTTGTAATTATTGTTTCAGGGTGACCAAAAGGTTTCATTTCATTTCAACTTTTAAACATTGTACATTATCATTCAGAATATAAATAAATTTGGAAGTGAAAAATCCTTTCAAAAATCCTTTCAAAAATATATTGAAATGTTCTGTTCCAGTAAGGTCAAAATGATATCAAGCTTATCAACATATTTCATTTCAATTTGTTTCCCAAATGAAATTTCATCCAAACTGACACATTCTCACAGAAAGTTTAAATTTCAATGAAATGGTATTTTTCCAATGGAAAACTCTTCTGTAGGAATTGTTTGACTAACTGTACTAAGTAGTTCCACCGACATTTTTATAGTCTGTAGCAGTATATTTCTAAGGAGGAGTCAGTGTAAACCTTACTCTTCAATGATTTATCATCTTCCTATCAATATGCAATATGTTACTGATTTCCCTATCTGCTCCCAATACATGAATACAATTATATGTATGCATATTTAGACGAAAATCCATATTCAGACACAAAAAGTTTATGGAAAAATTTTGACCAGCCCGAGCAAGTTCATTGTTGCCCTTTGTCTAACTTTCCCTTTCTGAGAGAGGTTATTGAGAAGATGATGGAAAGGTCACTTTGGCAAAACCAGAGTATATGGTCCTCCATCCATCTCAGTCTGGTTTGGGTCCACGTATGGTTTAGAGACTACACAGGTCTTAGTGACTATTGATCTCCTAGCAATGGATAACAGTCAGATGGCCTGATCTGATTTTTTTTTTGCTATATCATACTGTCAGCACCCTTTCTTATGGATCACTGCGTAGAATTGATTACTGACTGCACAGGCTGGCAGGAGTAGACATGATGGCTCTTAAGTGGATCCCTGCTTAAAAGTCCTCTCTGGGTATGGTCCTGTAGGGTTCCTTTCTATCATCTCTCCAGGTCAGATAATAAGACAGTTTGGGCTGAAGTGTATCCATGTGCTAGTAAAACACAACCCTAAATTGGATTTTCATTGGCGCAGACAGTGTGGTATCGCAGCTTTCCCAATGTGTGGCTGGGACCCAAACAGGAACCAGCTGGCTGAAGATTTTTTTTTTGTAAGATGATTGATTGAGGAAAGCAGGGTGGAGTATGGCAGGGATGGTGTTTGGTCCCACAACTGAGAACTTTACCCATGGTCAGTTCTGGGGTACTTTTAGATCTCCATTTGATCTTGGAGTCTTAGGTGGCTTTGAGGTCCAAAGTGCCTTTGAACTCCTGTGAACTCATCTGTTTTTCAATTAATGTGGAACTGTCACCCATGATTTTGTGGCCTTAAGAATAGATAATCCTCCTGCACAAAACCTCCTTGAAGACTGCTTAGAAACTGCCAAATGCAGTGCCCTTGCAACTAAGCACAATTGGCCAAAAGCAGCACATTACACTAATCCTCCATCTATGTCACTGGTTTTCCTACCTGCTTCTGGGTTCAGTTTCCTAAGAAACAAAATACTTGGCATATCAAAGAGAAACTCTTATCCCATTATACATTAATAGAACTTAAATAGCAGCAAAGCTGTATATCCAGCTAAATATAAACCTGAAAAATTGATGGAATAATGCAGAAGTTCATCTAACCACCAAAGTAATTGCTTTTTCCTCCCACAGCTATTAACAATAAATCAAACACTGGAGATCAAAACACATATGGTTTGGTCCCTCTAACTGCCTTTGTATCTTGGCTTAGTTGCTGTCCATCTTCCTATGACACAGATACTTACTTATCCATTAATAATGGTTCTTTTTTCTAGACCGGTAAAAGGAATAGCTAGCTCCAAACTGGATGCCCACAACATAGATATTGGTTGAACCCAATGGGACACCTAAAAAACAGGTAATACCACATCCTTACTATCTTGCACTATGTGAGGAAGACCAGTATGAATTGACCTAAACTGAATTTTTATAGTTTTTTAGTACAGGACTATATAGGCCATGTACAACATTTATTTCAAAGGCTATTTGAACATGAAAGGTAACCTTTTGCTTTGTATTGAATGTGAAAGTATCATAGAATATCAGGGAATCATAGAATATCAGGGTTGGAAGGGACTTCAGGAGGTCATCTAGTCCAACCCCCTGCTCAAACCAGGACCAATCCCCAACTAAATCATCCCAGCCAGGGCTTTGTCAAGCCTGACCTTAAAAACTTTCTAAGGAAGGAGATTCCACCACCTCCCTAGGTAACACATTCCAGTGCTTTACCACCCTCCTAGTGAAAAAGTTTTTCCTAATATCCAACCTAAACCTCCCCCACTGCAACTTGAGACCTTACTCCTTGTTCTGTCATCTGCTACCACTGAGAACAGTCTGGATACATCCTCTTTGCTTTGAGTAGTTGAAAGCAGCTATCAAATCCCCCCTCATTCTTCTCTTCCACAGACCTAAACAATCCCAGTTCCCTCAGCATCTCCTCATAAGTCATGTGTTCCAGTCCCCTAATCATTTTTGTTGCCCTCTGTGGACACTTTCCAATTTTTCACATCCTTCTTGTAGTGTGGGACCCCAAAACTGGACACCATACTCCCGATGAGGCCTCACCAATGTTCGAATAAAGGGGAACAATCATGTCCCTTTGATCTGCTGGCAATGTCCCTACTTATACAGCCCAAAATGCAGTTAGCCTTCTTGGCAACAAGGGCACATTGACTGATATCCAGTTTCTCATCCACTGTAACCCGTAGGTCCTTTTCTGCAGAACTGCTGCCTAGCTATTCGGTCCCTAGTCTGTAGTGGTGCATGGGATTATTCCGTCCTAAGGTGCAGGACTCTGCACTTGTCCTTATTGAAAATCATCAGATTTCTTTTGGCCAAATCCTCTAATTTTCTAGGGCCCTCTGTATCCTATCGCTCCCCTCCAGTGTATCTACCACTCCTCCAGTTTAGTGTCATCTGCAAACTTGCTGAGGGTGCAGTCAATGCCATCTCCAGATCATTAATGAAGATATTGAACAAAACCGGACCCAGGACTGACCCTTGGGGCACTCCGCTTGATACCGGCTGCCCAACTAGACATGGAGCCATTGATCACTATCCGTTGAGCCCGACGATCTAGCCAGCTTTCTATCCACCTTATAGTCCATTCATCAAGCCCTACTTCTTAACTTGCTGGCAAGAATACTGTGGGAGACTGTATCAAAGCTTTGCTAAAGTCAAGGAATAACACGTCCATTGCTTTCTCTCATCCACACAGCAAGTTATCTCATCATAAAAGGCATTAGATAGTCAGGCATGCCTTGCCATGCCCTCCCCTTGGTGAATCCATGCTGACTGTTCCTGATCATTTTTCTCTCCTCTAAGTAATTCAGAATTGATTCCTTGAGGACCTGCTCCATGATTTTTCCAGGGACTGAGGTGAGTCTGACTGGTCTGTAGTTCCCGAATCCTCCTTCTTCCCTTTTTTAAAAATGGGCACTACATTAGCCTTTTTCAGTCATCTGGGACCTCCCCCAATCGCCATGAGTTTTCAAGGATAATGACCAATGGCTCTGCAATCACATCTGCCAACTCCCTTTAGCACTCTTGGATGCAGCACATCCCGGCCCCATGGACTTGTGCTCGTCCAGCTTTTCTAAATAGTCCCAAACCACTTCTTTCTCCAAAGAGGGCTGCATACCACCTCCTCCCCAATGCTGTGCTGCCCAGTGCAGTAGTCTGGGAGCTGACCTTGTTCATAAAGATAGAGGCCAAAAAAACATTGAGTACATTAGCTTTTCCACATCCTCTGTCACTAGGTTGCCTCCCTCATTCAGTAAGGGGCCCACACTTTCCTTGACTATCTTCTTGTTGCTAACATAAGTATAATTTATTTTATATTCAGGATTTTTATACTGCATTTTTTTTTCAAAAAAATGTTAGTGAATCTGTTTAAAGCTTAAGAAAATATAACATTACATAAACAAAATTGGATATTAAGGATAAAAATTTCTGATCCTTTTTCCCTGGATCTGCTAAACATTGTGGCTAGATGCAAAAACTTTGTCAAAGCCTTTTTCATGGAGCTAAAAGGAACTGCAGTGAATTCTGTTTTAACTAATCAGCAAGGTGATTATTCTATATCTGCAATGTAGAAAGGCGGTTAATAACACTGCCAGGTTACATTTCTCCATGCTCAATAGTTTTTACAGTAAATATGATTTTCACACTGGATTAGGCAGAATTTTCAAACATATTCCAATAGTTTATAAGGAAAAAGACTAACATGCTGAAAAGGGATTCCCTGCAAAACTTAATGCCACTGAATGAGCAAGTATGTTTTTTTTCCTACTAGTTATTGGTAATTACTTTAAGAAGGCCAAGAATAATATAAGCTTAATGCACTGCTCTGTACTCTAATCAAAGGCAACAATTATATGTTGTTCTAAAAGGTAATATTTTTTCTAACTGTTTTCCTTGTAGAGTTAGCCATGATAATCTAAACCAATATCAACTGCTTGCAAGGGTTTGAATCCTATGGGAATCAAAGTGGCCTCTCCCTATGTGGAGTCCCTTGTCGGTATGGGTTGTAGGATAAGATCTTTTTTAACGGGGACCTGACTTCACCAACATCCTGGTTTTCCCAGGAGTATCCCTTCCTGGACTGTCCCAGCCAATTACAATGAAACTGGGGTTTTGTCCCAATTTTGATACATATCCAGCACCCAACCTAGTTACCAAAATCCTCCTAACCACCTCCCCATCCCATGCCAATCTTGTTCCATATGACACTCCTCCAGATACCAAAACTTTCACACGATTCTGTTCCTGGTGATATTAACAATGTTGTCCCAACTTTCTGATTTTAAAACGGGGTCACCCAGCCAGGCTGTGCTAGTACAGCTATGAATTCCTTTCCTGTAGGTAAGTTGCTTCCTTTCTTGTCCCTAGACTTTAGTCTGGAACACCTGGTTCTACTATCTTACATGCCTTCCCAGTCACTTGAGTCTCATTTTTTACAGTTCCACTGAGCATGCTACATAAATCATAATTTATTGCATGGAATATATGACTGAGGGAGGGAAATAGGTTACTGTAATGAAGTTACACATTAATTCAGGTTTATTATCCACACATTTTGTTTGTACTCGATACCTATTCTAAGTGGCTTAACATTATGTGTCTTCCTGTTTTTTGTCTTTAGCCTGTTAACTACATTCCATGCTTTCAATTGTTCAGTACCTAGTTCTCAGCCCATTTGCTAAACATCCAGTCAGTTATCCACCTTCCCAATCCCTCCCCACAAAATCTGTTACCATCGCCCCAATACAGCTCTCAGAATTTTAATCTGCTTTCATCAGCTCTGGCTGCTGATGTTGTTGAATCTAAATGGTCCCCATTGCAGACAATTGTGACCAAAGGTTATTTCTTTCCTTTTTCCCCTATATTCTTTCAAATCTAAAAATGGGGCAGGCAGGACAGAGGGATATGGGCTGTTTCCCAGTATTTCCTCTCTCTCTTCTTTTCCCTATTCCTATTCTTTTTCATTTGTTTTTAAAAGCCTGCCTCTGGCTGCTCTCTGCACCTGGAGCCATCTGTTTGGAGAAGGAATTCAAAATGGAGGGCAAAGTATTTCTAATGGAATAGAAATTCCCCCTCAGAGGAATTGTGCTAATTAGGGTAAGAGTCCTCAACACACAGCTCTAGTTCCAACAACCCAGGGCAGCTAGGACTTGATTTAAGAACGCACACATTTAAATGGAAGCTTTGTTAAAATGGGGGAAGCAGAAGGGTGGCTTTTGTGGCTAAGGTACTAGACCAGAACTCAGAACATCTGGGTTTAAGTCCTGGCTTTGCTACAAAATTCCTATGTGACCTTGGGCAAATTACTTAATCTGATATGCATTAATTCCCCATCTACAAAGATGAGCATAATAATATTCTTTCATCTATTTAGATTGCATGCCTCTAGGAGGCAGCTATTGTTTCTTACTGTGTGTACTTACTCGCATACCAGGGTCATGGTTGTGGGGCTGGTAGGTGCTATGTAATACAAATAATAGTAGCAAAGAGACTTAAACTGCTTACCTGAAGCTGGTCACGGCTATTGATCTTATTGTGTGTATTCCCCTTTAGAAGTGGGGAGAATTTAGTCTTTATTCTTTATGTGAATTATCTGTGAACAGATTTTATTTTAATGAACTTGAGTATTTGATACGAGCCAGTGCTAACATTGGTGCTAACAGATTTTCACCATTTGGGATATTTGTGCCAAAGGGTGAAATGTTATTAAAATCATAGAATCATAGAGCCATGGGACTAAAAGGGACTGCAAGGGTTATTTAGTCTAACCCCTACCAAGATGCAGGATTTGTTGTGACTAAACCATCCAAAAGAGATGGCTATCCAGTCTTTTTTGAAAACCTCCAGTGAAAGAGATTCTACGACTTCCCTAAGCATTTGTTTCATTGTCCTACTTTTTCTTATAGTTAGGAAATTTTTCTGAGATTTAATCTAAATCTGCTACATTGTAGTTTGAACCGATTGCCTCTTGTCCCGCCCTCTGTGGTAAGAGAGAACATTTTTCTCTCTTTTTTTATGGCAGCCTTTCCAGTATTTGAAAACCTCTATCATTTCCCCTCTTGAGCGCCTCTTTTCACATTAAACATACCCAACTCCTTCAGCCTTTGCCCATATGGCTTGCATTCCTTCTTTTTGCTCATCTTTGTAACTTGCCTCTGGATCCTTTCCAGTTTCTCTACATCCTTTCTATATAGCAGCGACCAAAATTGGACATAGTATTGAAGCTGAGGCCTAACCAGTGCCAAGTAGAGCGGTATGATCACCTCTTCTGTTAATGTATCCCAGAATTGTATTTGCTTTTTTGTTGCAACAGCATCGCATTGTTGACTCATGTTCAGGTTTGATCCACCACAAGCTCCTTCTCAACAGTGCTGCTGCCAAGCCAATTATGCTCCATTCTGTATTTGTGCATTTATTTTTTCTGTGGAACCAGACTTGAGACCTCCTTCCAATGTGACATCATTCCATTAATAGTTACTCTTTGTTTTCAGTTGTGTAACAAATTATATATCCACTGAATGGTGGTTCTACCGAGCCTGCATTTCTCCAGCTTACTAATGAGAATGACATATGTATATTAGGTCCACTGCATTCCCTCTATTCAACAAACCACTTGCCCTTTCAAAGAAGGAAATCAAGCTGGTTTGGGCATGATTTGTTCTTAGTAAATCCATTCTGGCTGCTAGTGATCACCCCTTTGTCCTTCAGGTATTTGCAGATTGAATGTTTATACATTGCCCCAGTAGCTTCCCAGGTATTGAGGTCAGGCTGACTGGTCTATAGTTCCCCAGCTCCTCCTTTCCCCGTATTATTTAGCTATGTTTTTCAGTCATAGGCAAGGGCCCCATTTTGCTAGGTGCAGTACAAACAGAACCAAAAGACAGTCCCTGCCCTAATCCTTCCTACCCATATTTTCCCATTGAGTTCAGCCCATCAATACCTCCACCATGAAGAGTTATGAAATGAGGCCTAAATGAAATGGTGATACTGACATCTTCCTGACAGAAGTAGTACTGCCAACCCCAAGCATTAAAAAATAATGAGTCAGGTCCCCAAGAAATTATAAAATTGGCTCAAAATCCTTGAGATTTTAAAAAAATAATAATTTGGTGGTGGGGGTCTTTTCCTTTGCCTTCTGGTTTCTGAGCCTTTGAGATTCATGTTATCCAGCTTTGTGCAACAACTCTGAGGGCTAGGAACTTACTTTTGTTTAAAAAAATCTGAGCTTCTCCGATAATTAAATGACTCCTGGAGCTGTGGCTTTTAGGAAAAACATATAATACAGCAAGACCATAATAAAAATCTTGAGAGCTGATGACACTGCAGGGATGATCATGACTTCTCTCTGGGACTACTCCCATGCTTCAAGTTAAAGAGGTGATTACTTACCTTGCTGATACTCATCAGGTATGAGGACCATTTTCACACATTTATAAAGAACCCTAAATCTTAAAATTAAATATACCAGGATCTAGGAAAAGGACTTATATTTTATTCATTCCGTTAATCATCTATTATTCAATTTAGCTTAACAAGACAAACAAACTACAAAGTGTGTCCTGATAGCTTTTTATACTCTGGGGGAAAAAAAATAGATAATGTATGAAAAGTGTCTAAAATTGAGCAGCTTGTGGTTACGTTGCTATAGTTACAGGAAGTTCAGAGTCTTTTGCCAGTAAAGGAAATGAACAGATTCAAATAGTATTGTATGTGTGCATCTAGTTATTGCTGACATTTTCAGGAAGTAGGTTTTGATCTCCTTTGTGTAGAAAAAAAAGGACTTGTGGCACCTTAGAGACTAACAAATTTATTTGAGCACAAGCTCAAATTGTGTAGAAGAAATTCAGGGGACAAATGGATTATGAATTACAATTCCTTGCACTTTTTGTCTGAGGATCTCAAAGTATTTTTCAAATGAGAATAGGAGATATTATAAATACTATTAATCGAGTTGCTAGAAAAATGTGTTTTCTCCTTTCCCCTCATTGACAATTTAATTTTTCATCAAACAACCCCAAATCTGAAAATTTTTGACTGAAACCTGAAAACTTTTGGTTTTCAGTCAAAACATTTTGTTTTCCAATGAAAACTCAATATTTTCCATTGAAAGCAGACAATTTTTGCCAAAAAAGAAATAAATTGTTTACCTGAAAACCCAGTTTTCCATAAGAAACAGTTTTGAGGGAAAGTGTTCAGCTAATAATTGTCCCCTCTTTAGAAGGTGGATAAACTGAGGTGCTGGAAGTATAAGTGACATGCAAAAGTTCACATATAGTAGTCGGTGTTGGAGCTGGGAGCAAATGTCAGAAGTCCTGATTTTCAGTCCCAGCTGGGACCACCAAGGGCTAAAAGAGACCAGGAGCTATACCATTTTACACAACCTGAGAATCTGGCCCTGGACCTTAATGTCCTAAATGAAATTTAAAAACCCTAAACCGTAACAGATAATATCCCTAATACTCTCAGCTCTACTTCAGTGAATGTTCATGGTTTGTATTGTGGAAAAATTACCAAAAAATGTATATTTCTACCCCCAAGAGCAGATTAGGGGCTGTCCACAATCTCCACACCCCAGGGACATTTTGGGAGGTGAATGTTCATCAAAATGGTACCACCCTTCCCAGATGTTCCTAGTACATACAGGGATCATGGGCAGAACCATCCTTTAGGATAATAATGCATTCTGCCTGATGTGTCTAGTCTCCTCTGCAGCTGGTACAGAGGAAAGCTCTTCCCATTCTTCTCCACCCCCTTTTGGAGTGACGTGGAGGAAGCCACTCCCCTGAACACAGTGACTGAAATTGTGACTGGCCCTTGCACTAGGCTTAAGGACCAGTGCCAATCCCCAATATGTAAAGTACTGTAGTCTCCCCTAGAGAGGTTAGCCTCTCATGCCCAGATCCTCAGATGGATATAAGCAGGTAGCAATGTCACTCATTGACATCAGTGAGTTAGGTACCTAAATCCCTTTCAGGATCTCAGCCTCAGAAACCAAACCAAAGTAACTGGCTGCTGGGCATTGTGAAAAAACTCACAGTGGTGCCACATGAATTTTAGGTGGTTTGAGCTGGGAAAAGTATCCCAGCATTCGTAAGTGCCCTTTCCAATAGCTTGCCCTTGCTGCCTGTGTTTCCTTTGGCTTCTTCCATGAATACACAAGCCCCTTTAATTTATGCATTACAAATATAAAATGGTGGAGTGGCTTTACCATTGGGAGAACTAGGAGGCCATTTACAGGACTGCATTGTAGGTACATAATAACTGCCGTAGTTGATCAGATCAGCAGTCCAACTAACACAGCAATCTGCCACCAACAGCACCCAGCCAATACTAGATGCTTCTAAGGAGGTGCAATAAACCCAGCAGTACATTAAGGGATAACCCCCATCGTTAGAGATTGGCTTGTGCCATGAAACAAGTGAGTTTATATCCCTTCCAAAATGCATGTGCTAGTACATGAGGACTTGACTATAGCCTTTCCGGAGGAAGTTTGATGTTGTCACAAAAATGTTTTCCCATCTGAACACTCATTTAATTTCTTCTCTTTTTTCCCTAAAATCTGAAGAAAAATCAGTTTTGCTGAAGCAGAAATATATAGGACCAGATCTTGCTGCTGTTGAAGATCAGTGGGAGTTTTACCATTTATATCTTTTTTTTTTGGTTAAAACTAACTTTTCACTTTAACATAGATTAAATAAATAAATAACTAAATAAAAATTAAATAAAAGCACCACAATAATAATTTTAAAATAAAAAATGTGCATGTGTCACCCATAGAAATGTTCTGGCGGGCTATAATTTCTTAGTGGCAGTTCCCTTGTTCTACAAACCTGTTATTTATAACTGAATTAAACAACATCATCAGATGACTTAACTGACTCTGAAAATTGCAGCGTGAAAAAAATGTGGAAGTGAAGTGCCAACCTACCTATTTAAATACAGCTCTAACAATGGCCAAGGCAATCAACGAACAAAAAAGTCCACACTTCTACTCCAAACTATCAATTAGGGATAAACCACTCGTTCATTAACATGAACAAATTAGGCCAGAAATCTCGATTTGAGCTCTCTGCGGGGTTTTCAGGGCTGGTGAAAGTTACTAGATTGGTGGGACAAGAAACTGAAGTCTTCTATTAATTCTGGCTAACATTCACCTCCTCTGCTGAGAGCCAGCATGTGGCCTATGAACCTCTTAAACACTTAAAATAAGACTTAAGTGGGACTTAATCTGTGCATAGATAGTGCTCGGTGCTTTGAAAAGGGTTATATTTCACCTCAAAAGCAGATGCTAACAGTGCAAACTTTCATGACTCTGTCTTGCCAATGTATATCACCTTTGTTCTGGGGGAACCACAATTCCCGTCTGTTACACTAGTGTAAAAACAGAGCAGCTACACTGGCTGTAAAGGAGTTATGCTGATACAACAGAGATCAGTATCTTCCTTGTCTAAGGTACTTATATGACCACCACTTCCATATATCTGAAGACCTCAGAATCTTTAATTTATTTATGCCCACCAAACTCCTGTAAGGTAGGTGTAAGCAGGGTCTGAATGAGCTCTCCCCTGCTAGCTAGTTGGGGAGAGAGAGAGACTTCAGGAGCAAACTGTATTTACATGAACACACCTGCTCTCTATAGGTATCTAGCAGACAAGAGCTGTGTAGCACCAAGTGAGCAGCTTTGACTGGTGTTGGGTTACAAATCACTTTATTACTGAAAGCAGGGTAGTGAAATGTTGTTATCAATGTTGTTGTCTTTATTGTCTGAGTAAAGGGGAGCAGAACTGTTCCAAATGAGGGGGACACACTCAGCTGAAAGGACCTCATTAAGCCAGAGTCTTGAATGCCAGGCCCCTATGAACATAAGAACAGTCAGATCCAGGGTCCATTTAGCCCAATATCTTCCAACAGTAGCCAATGCCAGGTGCCCCAGAGGGAATGAACAGAACAGGTAATCATTAAGTGATCCATCCCCTGTCGCTCATTCCCAGCTTCTGGCAAACAGAGGCTAGGGACACCATTCCTGCCCATCCTGTATAATAGCCATTGATAGACCTAGCCTCCATGATTTATTGAGTTCTTTTTGAACTCTGTTATGGTCTTTGACTTCACAACATCCTCTGGCAAGGAGTTCCACAGGTTGACTATGTGTTGTATGAACAAATACTTCCTTTTGTTTGTTTTAAACCTGGTGCCTATTAATTTCATTTGGTGACTCCTATTTCATGTGTTATGAGAAGTAGTAAACAACACTTCCTTATCTACTTTCTCTATACTAGTCATGATTTTATAGACCTCCATCTTATCTCCCCTTAGCCATCTCTTTTCCAAGCTGAAAAGTCCCAATCTTATTAATCTCTCCTCATATGGAAGTCATTCCATACCCCTAATAATTGTTGTTGCCCTTTTCTGAACATGTTGATATTGCAAGCTTGCAGGATGGGATTTTCAGAAGCACTTAGTGCTTGTGTTGGCCTAACCATTGATGTCAGCAGGAATTTTATTCACTGAGTCCATGGGAGCAGAGGTAGGCCAAGAGGAATGCTTTAGAAAATCCCATCCTGAGGTGATTAATGGCCACAACTTGCATTCCTTATGCCTCTAAAACCTCCACTGCACAAAGAATGCAGAACTAGGACAAGATATCTGAAGTTAGTTTGGTACTTTATACATTATAGAGGACATATATACATTTAAATCAGTATTCTTGTTACAAATACCAGTTAGTGAGAACTGTGATGAGGTTTTTGGTCATATGAGCAGCTGTTCAAGAGGAAATGGTTGGAAAGCACCAACTCATCTCAGATGAGTTTCTAAATAATTTTCAGATACCAATGATGTGCAGTAACTACAAACTATCAATGGCCAGGTTGAGGGGACGTTGGGTATAAAACTGTGTAGGACCAGATTCACCAATATGTCCTTTGGGATGGAAAGGAACCAAGAACCCTGTCTGACTGGCCAGTTAAGCTGGAGTAATCCTTACTCCCTTTGGATCTCTGGAAGATTGCATTTACCAAACTTTGTTTGTAACACAGTAATTGGTAGCAACCCCAGGTGCACCATGATTTAGGGGCAAACACAGATCTTGACTCGATAGGTTCTAATACCTGACCGGTGCACTTGAACAGACATCTCAAATTAAAAGATGATTTACTAGGTGATAGAATGCATTGGGGAAAGAAGAAGGCAAAAAAAAAAAGCCACATCTCCCTTGCATTTTAAGAAGTTATATTGCCCAATAAATAAATAAATAAATAAATAAATGCCAAAAATAAAACAACAAAAAATCAAAGTCCCACCAAAATGGAATTTGTGAATAGCCAAAGAAACACCCTGGAAAGTTGGGTGTATGAGAGAAAAACAGCAGATGGCATCCTCAGGTGGTGGAAAGATGAAAATGCTAATTTAGAAATTCCAAGAGTTCATGGCTGTGTAAAAGCATGACTGTTGAAATTCAGCAACAGACAGTCTAAATGTCTGTTCGCAGCTTTAGGGAGCACAGCTGCTTGGTGGCTCCTGTCCTACTTGTCTCAGTTGAAATCTAAAAATCCTAAAATCTTTTAGATAATCTAAACAAAAGGCACACACTTGCAATTGAGAATAATTGAGACGTGCCACACTCTAGAAATAATCCTCCAACTTTCTGCAAGTAGTAGCTATAAATTACTGAGTCTTATGTTTGTCCATACACAAAGGGTGAACAAATACTGTTAGTAAGATTAGATTAAAGTAAAAAAAATGACAAAACAAAAGCAAAGTCTCAAGGAAGTGTGTATGTGTCTCCTTTGTGGCAGTCTGCACTGAAATGCACACTAAACGGCTGATTGGGTCTACTGACAGCCGCCATTAGACATCTGAAGGTTCAGCAGAAAGTAAAGAAAGACATAACAGTTACACAGCTACTAGCACCAAACTCTCGTTCTGGCTCTGAAACTGACTCCCTAAGACAAGTCCAATATTGCCAACTCCAAGTATTCAAAAACTTGAATCAAGCCCCAAAAACCATATGATCGGATTTAAAATCATGAGGCTTTAAAAATAATCCATCTGAAGTTTTTTTTATTTGCCTTTTGACGTTTGAATCTTTAGAACTCACATTTTCGAGCTTACCTCTGCAACTGTGAGGGCTAGAAACTTAATCTTTTTTTCTTTAATTAAAGCTGAAATTCTGATGCAATCACATGACTTCAGGGTCTAGGGCTTTAAGTAAAACACCAAATAATGTGAGACCAATGATAAAAGTACAAGAGTTAGCAACACTGCAAGTTGGTCAGCAACTGTTCACTGCTCTGTTTCCTATCTGTAAAAAGTAGATAATACTTCCGCCCCTCCATATTTTTACAATTGTGACTACTTTATTATTATTTCAAATTAAAAAGAAAATAAAACATCTTTCAATGCAATTTCTGGTACAACTAAATTTAGGAATGCAAAAAACTGGAAAGAAATTTGTGCCAAATATTGAAACAACACAATAACTTTTGAGTGTTTCTCAAGAAAAAAATAAATATGCAAAGTAAAACCACAAAAGAGTCAGTTGCCTGGTTTTTTAACCAACATAGTATTTACAGGAGTGCTGTGAGGATTAATTAATTAATGTTGGTACTAGTGCTTTGAAGATGCACATTTTATATACACTGGTCATGCTTAAAAAGTTGCAGTTTTGCCTTTGATAACTAGATCACTTTCCCTGAGTAGAGGTGAAATTCACCCCGTGCAGAGGACCAGCCTACACACATTGTAAATCCTCAAAACAGGTCTTAAGTGGAATTCAAGCAGTACACTAACCCTGTGAATTTTGTCACAGAGAGAATGTGCCATAGATATTCATATTCTCTGGTATTCCCCATTTCTGAGGTAATACCCAAGGAAGATAAGAGACCATCTGGTGCTTACTGCAAATGCTAAGATAAAGTTATAAGAACATAAGAATGGTAATATTGGATCTGACCAATAGTCTACCTAGCATAGTATCTTCTCCTCTGATAATGGCCAATGCAAGGTGCTTCAGAAGGAATGAACAGAACAGGGAATTGTGAAGGGATCCATCCCCTGTCGTCTGCTCATGCTTTCTGGGAATCAGAGGCTAGGGACACTCAGAGCATAGGGTTGCATGCATCCATAGCCATCCTGGCTAAAAGCCATTGATGGACCTATCCTCCATGAACTTATCTAGTTCTATTTTGAACCCTGTAATAGTATTGGCTTTCACAACATCCTCTGGCAATTAGTTCTACAAGTTGACTGCATAGTGTGTTAAAGTACTTCCTTCTATTTGTTTTAAACATGCTGCCTATTAATTTCATTGGGTGACCCCCTGGTTCTTGTGTTATGAGAAGGAGTAAATAACACTTCCTTAATTACTTTCTCCACACCAGTCATGATTTTATAGACTTGTATCATATCCCCTCTTAGTCATCTCTTTTCCAAGCTGAAAGTCCCGGTCTTTATAAATCTCTCCTCATAGGGAAGCTGTTCCATACCCTTAATCATTGTTCTTGCTCTTCTCTGTATTTTTTCCATTTCTAATGTATCTTTTTTTGAGATGGGGTGCCCAGTAATACATGTGGTATTCAATGTGTCAGTATAACTTGGAGTGGCTTTAAGATATTTTCTGTCTTATTATCTATCCCTTTCCTAATGGTTCTGAATATAGTTAGCTTTTCTAACTGTCATTGGACATTGCGTGGATATTTTCAGAGAACTATCCACAATGACTCCAAGATCTCTTTCATGAGTGGTAACAGCTAATTTAGACCTCTTCATTTTGTATGCATAGTTGGGATTATGTTTTCCAAATATGCATCACTTTGCATTTATCAGCATTGAATTTCATCTACCATTTTGTTGCCCAATCACCCAACTAAGTTATCCATCTAAGATATTTTTTAAAGCAACCACTGCTATAGTGTTTTACTTACATTGTAAGTTCTTTGGGGAAGAGACCATCTTTTTTTTGTGTTTGTACAATGCCTAGGACAATGGGGTCCCAGGCCATAACTTGGGCTCCTAGACATTGCTACAATACAAATAATAAAAACAGTAACTTAAAGTCTCATGACAGGCACATCAGTTAGCACCCATCAGTATGAACAGACCAGTTTTATAGATGGGGAACTCAGGAAGATTAAGGGGAAATTTTCAAAAGTGCCTTAGGGCCAGATTTTTAAAGGTATTTATGTAGCTAAGCACCTAGTGAGATTTTCAGAAGTTCTTAGGCACCTATCTCTCATCGAAATTGCAATTAAAGGTCATAAATGCTTATCTGCATTTATAAACACTAAATACCTTTAAAATCTGTCCCTAAATGTCTTAGGAGCCTCATGTTCAAGAGTAATTTAGTAGCTTAAGTCTAATTGAAAAATCAATGGGATTAGGCATTTAGGAGCCTAAATTACTTCTAAAAATGGGTCTCAGGCTCATAAATCAAATAAGTGTTCTTGAAAATTTGAAGCTAAATGACTTGCCCAAGATCACACAGGAAAATTGTGGCAGAGCCAGGAATTTAATGCAAGTCTCACAAGACCCAGGCTAGCAGCCTAATCACTGGACCATCCTTCCTCCTTGGAAAGATGTAACGCAAAGGATCTACTTGAGCTGTTGTGTAGCCATGACTGCATGGGAGAGACACTTCTCATGAGCCTGTACCAGTGCCATGGGTCTTTTAGGGTACGTCTACACTGCAACTAAACATCCGCAGCTGGCCTATGTCAGCTGATTCGGGCTTGTGGGGCTCTGGCTCTGAGGCTGCTTAATTGCATTGTAGATGTTTGGGCTTAGACTGGAGCCCTTGCCCTGGAAGCTCCAGCACAAGCCCAAAAGTCTACATCACAATTAAGCAGTCCCAGAGCCCAAGCTCCACAAGCTCAAGTCAGCTGACATGGGCCAGCACAGGTGTTTAGTTGCAGTGTAGATGTACCCTTAGTCATCCTATCTTTGCATACGGTGGAAGGCTGCCGGATGCTCATATTTTCACTGTGGTGGATCTTAGGGTGTAGAAGTTTTTTATTTTTGACATCTATCTCTCCCCATTTTCAGAACATCCTTTAAGACTTTTCATGTCAAAGGTGTTTTTTTGTTTTGTTTTGTATTATGACCATTATTGGACCTATATTTATTATCTTCCTTCAATCCCTTTCCTCCCTTCTCTTTGTATTGAACTTTCCCCTTTGTTCTTCTTTACTTTCAAACTTGCCAGGTTGATTTTTTTTGCTGTATTTTAATCTGTTTTGTACAGCATCCCCAGTGCCTGCTTAGAAAACAGGTAAGAATTGGGATTCTTAATTAGAGCCAATGGAAGAATGGAGACAATTTTTTTTGCAGGGGGGAACCCTGCGAAAAGATAGAATATCAGGGTTGGAAGGGACCACATCTAGTCCAACTCCCTGCTCAAAGCTGGACCAATCCCCAATTTTTGCCCCAGCTCCCTAAATGGCCCCCTCAAGGATTGAACTTACAACCCTGGGTTTAGCAGGCCAATGCTCAAACCTCTGAGCTATCCCTCCCCCCGAGTTTTTTGGGAGGAAGAGTCAAAAATGTGAACACTTTTTACCAGCCCTTTCATTCACTCTGATGATGATCATCATATTAGTATTCATGTTGTGATAAACCCCAAAGGGCCAGATCAGCATCAGAGCCCCCTGTTTTAGGTGCAGTACAAAAACATAGGGGGATGTGCTTCGTTAGCCCTTTGCCTGCACGAGGTGTCTAGAACCCAAAACAAGGTAACAAAATAAAAACATATTTGCATGGGCCTGATACAAAAGACAATTCAGACAATGACAGGTTTCAGAGTAGCAGCCGTGTTAGTCTGTATTCGAAAAATAAAAAGAGGACTTGTGGCACCTTAGAGACTAACAAATTTATTTGAGCATAAGCTTTCGTGAGCTAGAGCTCACTTCATCGGATGCATTTGGTGGAAAATACAGAGGGGAGATTGATATTCAAACACAGAGAACATGAAACAATGGGTTTTATCATACACACTGTAAGAGTGATCACTTAAGATAAGCCATCACCAGCAGCAGGGGGGGAAAGGAGGAAAACCTTTCATGGTGACAAGCAAGGTAGGCTATTTCCAGCAGTTAACAAGAACATCTGAGGAACCATGGGGGGTGGTGTGTGTGGGGGGGAGAGAAATAACATGGGGAAATAGTTTTACTTTGTGTAATGACTCATCCATTCCCAGTCTTATTCAAGCCTAAATTAATTGTATCCAGTTTGCAAATTAATTCCAATTCCGCAGTCTCTCCTTGGAGTCTGTTTTTGAAGTTTTTTTGTTGAAGGATAGCCACCCTCAGGTCTGTAATCGAGTGACCGGAGAGATTGAAATGTTCTCCAACTGGTTTTTGAAAGTTATAATTCTTGATGTCTGATTTGTGTCCATTTATTCTTTTACGTAGAGACTGTCCAGTTTGACCAATGTACATGGCAGAGGGGCATTGCTGGCACATGATGGCATATATCACATTGGTAGATGCGCAGGTGAACAAGCCTCTGATAGTGTGGCTGATGTGATTAGGCCCTATGATGGTGTCCCCTGAATAGATATGTGGACAGAGTTGGCAACGGGCTTTGTTGCAAGGATAGGTTCCTGGGTTAGTGGTTCTGTTGCGTGGTGTGTGGTTGCTGGTGAGTATTTGCTTCAGACTGGGGGGCTGTCTGTAAACAAGGACTGGCCTGTCTCCCAAGATCTGTGAGAATGATGGGTCGTCCTTCAGGATAGGTTGTAGATCCTTGATGATGCGTTGGAGAGGTTTTAGTTGGGGGCTGAAGGTGATGGCTAGTGGCGTTCTGTTATTTTCTTTGTTGGGCCTGTCCTGTAGTAGGTGACTTCTGGGTATTTTTCTGGCTCTGTCAATCTGTTTCTTCACTTCAGCAGGTGGGTATTGTAGTTGTAGGAATGCATGATAGAGATCTTGTAGGTGTTTGTCTCTGTCTGAGGGGTTGGAGCAAATGCGGTTATATCGTAGAGCTTGGCTGTAGACAATGGATCGTGTGGTATGATCTGGATGAAAGCTAGAGGCATGTAGGTAGGAATAGCGGTCAGTAGGTTTCCGATATAGGGTGGTGTTTATGTGACCATCGCTTATTAGCACCGTAGTGTCCAGGAAGTGGATCTCTTGTGTGGACTGGTCCAGGCTGAGGTTGATGGTGGGATGGAAATTGTTGAAATCATGGTGGAATTCCTCAAGGGCTTCTTTTCCATGGGTCCAGATGATGAAGATGTCATCAATGTAGCGCAAGTAGTAGGGACATTAGGAGACGAGAGCTGAGGAAGCGTTGTTCTAAGTCAGCCATAAAAATGTTGGCATACTGTGGGGCCATGCGGGTACCCATCGCAGTGCTGCTGATCTGAAGGTATACATTGTCCCCAAATGTGAAATAGTTATGGGTGAGTACAAAGTCACAAAGTTTAGCCACCAGGTTAGCCATGATATTATCGGGGATACTGTTCCTGACGGCTTGTTGTCCATCTTTGTGTGGAATGTTGATGTAGAGGGTTTCTACATCCGTAGTGGCTAGGATGGTGTTTTTAGGAAGATCACCAATGGATTGTAGTTTCCTCAGGAAGTCAGTGGTGTCTCGAAGATAGCTGGGAGTGCTGGTAACGTAGGGCCTGAGGAGGGAGTCTAATAGGCCCTGCTGTCAGGGTGCCAATGCTTGAGATGATGGGGCGTCCAGGATTTCCAGGTTTATGGATCTTGGGTAGCAGATAGAATACCCCAGGTCGGGGTTCATGGGATGTGTCTGTGCAGATTTGTTCTTGTGCTTTTTCAGGGAGTTTCTTGAGCAAATGCTGTAGTTTCTTTTGGTAACTCTCAGTGGGATCAGAGGGTAATGGCTTGTTGAAAGTGGTGATGGAGAGCTGCCTAGTAGCCTCTTGTTCATACTCCAACCTATTCATGATGACGACAGCACCTCCTTTGTCAGCCTTTTTGACATCATAATCAAAAAGGTCAGAGGCATTGGTACCCTGACAGCAGGATTGTCTGGCCATATAGACCTAAAAACACCATCCTAGCCACTATGGATGTAGAAGCCCTCTACACCAACATTCCACACAAAGATGGACTACAAGCCATCAGGAACACTATCCCCGATAATGTCATGGCTAACCTGGTGGCTGAACTTTGTGACTTTGTCCTCACCCATAACTATTATAACTAGGATGATCCAAGGAATGGAAAACTTGTCTTATGAAAGGAGACTTAAGGAGCTTGGCTTGTTTAGCCTAACTAAAAGAAGGTTGAGGGGAGATATGATTGCTCTTTATAAATATATCAGAGGGATAAATAGGAGAGGGAGAGGAATTATTTAAGCTCAGCACCAATGTGGACACAAGAACAAATGGGTATAAACTGGCCACCAGGAAGTTTAGACTTGAAATCAGACGAAGGTTTTTAACCATCAGAGGAGTTAAGTTTTGGAATAGCCTTCCAAGGGAAGCAGTGGGGCAAAAGATCTATCTGGTTTTAAGATTCTACTCGATAAGTTTATGGAGGATTATGATGGGATAATGGGATTTTGGTAAGTAATTGATCTTTAAATATTCAGGGTAAATAGGCCAAATCCCCTGAGATGGGATATTAGATGGATGGGATCTGACTTACTATAGAAAATTCTTTCCTGGGTATCTGGCTGGTGAATTTTGCCCATATGCTCAGGGTTTAGCTGATTGCCATATTTGGGGTTGGGAAGGAATTTTCCTCCAGGGCAGATTGGAGAGGCCCTGGAGGTTTTTCGCCTTCCTCTGTAGCATGGGGCATGGTTGACTTGAGGGAGGCTTCTCTGCTCCTTGAAGTCTTTGAACCATGATTTAAGGACTTCAATAGCTCAGACATGGGTGAGGTTTTTCATAGGAGTGGATGGGTGAGATTCTGTGGCCTGCACTGTGCAGGAGGTCGGACTAGATGATCAGAATGGTCCCTTCTGACCTTAGTATCTATAAATCTATGAATCTATTTCACATTTGGGGAAAATGTATACCTTCAGATCAGCAGCACTGCGATGGGTACCCGCATGGCCCCACAGTATGCCAACATTTTTATGGCTGACTTAGAACAACGCTTCCTCAGCTCTCATCTCCTAATGCCCACTCTACTTGCGCTACATTGATGACATCTTCATCATCTGGACCCATGGAAAAGAAGCCCTTGAGGAATTCCACCATGATTTCAACAATTTCCATCCCACCATCAACCTCAGCCTGGACCAGTCCACACAAGAGATCCACTTCCTGGACACTACGGTGCTAATAAGCGATGGTCACATAAACACCACCCTATATCGGAAACCTACTGACCGCTATTCCTACCTACATGCCTCTAGCTTTCATCCAGATCATACCACACGATCCATTGTCTACAGCCAAGCTCTACGATATAACCGCATTTGCTCCAACCCCTCAGACAGAGACAAACACCTACAAGATCTCTATTATGCATTCCTACAACTACAATACCCACCTGCTGAAGTGAAGAAACAGATTGACAGAGCCAGAAAAGTACCCAGAAGTCACCTACTACAGGACAGGCCCAACAAAGAAAATAACAGAACGCCACTAGCCATCACCTTCAGCCCCCAACTAAAACCTCTCCAACGCATCATCAAGGATCTACAACCTATCCTGAAGGACGACCCATCATTCTCACAGATCTTGGGAGACAGGCCAGTCCTTGTTTACAGACAGCCCCCCAGTCTGAAGCAAATACTCACCAGCAACCACACACCACGCAACAGAACCACTAACCCAGGAACCTATCCTTGCAACAAAGCCCGTTGCCAACTCTGTCCACATATCTATTCAGGGACACCATCATAGGGCCTAATCACATCAGCCACACTATCAGAGGCTTGTTCACCTGCGCATCTACCAATGTGATATATGCCATCATGTGCCAGCAATGCCCCTCTGCCATGTACATTGGTCAAACTGGACAGTTTCTACGTAAAAGAATGAATGGACACAAATCAGACGTCAAGAATTATAACTTTCAAAAACGAGTTGGAGAACACTTCAATCTCTCCGGTCACTCGATTACAGACCTGAGGGTGGCTATCCTTCAACAAAAAAACTTCAAAAACAGACTCCAAGGAGAGACTGCTGAATTGCAATTAATTTGCAAACTGGATACAATTAACTTAGGCTTGAATAGAGACTGGAAATGGATGAGTCATTACACAAAGTAAAACTATTTCCCCATGTTATTTCTCTCCCCCCCCCACACACCACCCCCCATGGTTCCTCAGATGTTCTTGTTAACTGCTGGAAATAGCCTACCTTGCTTGTCACCATGAAAGGTTTTCCTCCTCCCCACCCCCCCGGTGCTGGTGGTGGCTTATCTTAAGTGATCACTCTCCTTACAGTGTGTATGATAAACCCATTGTTTCATGTTCTCTTTGTGTGTATATCAATCTCCCCTCTGCATTTTCCACCAAATGCATCCGATGAAGTGAGCTGTAGCTCACGAAAGCTTATGCTCAAATAAATTTGTTAGTCTCTAAGGTGCCACAAGTCCTCCTTTTCTTTTTGCGAATTTCAGACAATGAAACCCTTCCATTGATTGATGTCAGTGACATCTTTCTGCTGACTTAATTGGATGTGAATCAGATCCTAGATGTAAAACTAGATATTCTAACTCAATCAGAAGTCATTGTTTTTAAAGTTAGTAAACAAAAATATCAGTGATCCCGCTACCTAGCTGTTGGAGTTGGCGATTCCTGTAAGTTTCATGATTGAAGAAATGGGTCTTGGGAAGGGAAGTTAAGGAGGAGATGGTAGTGGCTTTATGGGCTAATTTGGAAAGGATATTCCATTTATAGGAAGAGACATGGCATAAAGTGAAAAGATTCTTATGAGAGAAGCGTTAGGGTTCTTTGTAATGTGATGAGGCATTTGCTATGGGGATACTTTTCCTGCGAAAAGAGTTCATTCCAAAGTCATGGTGGGATGCTTTAATAATTGCTCTATCCAACCTGGAGATGAAAGCCAACCTATCACGTCAGTGATTCATCTGCATCACTTTGTCTTCAAATCACCAACCTCTTGAATGATTATTAATGAGTCAAATCCCACTTTTAATGAATAGTCAATTTCTCTTATAACAAGCTTGTTTCTGCCCACCGCACAGTACCACTGAACAGGGTTTCCCACTAACAACTCACATAGATTTCAGAGTAGCAGCCGTGTTAGTCTGTATTCGCAAAAAAGAAAAGGAGTACTTGTGGCACCTTAGAGACTAACAGCTTTCAATCAAAGTTTAAGATTGATGCAGGTTTTTATTGATCCAGGAGCTGCATATGAGACTTTATGTCATATAAGAATTTTGATGAAAATATCAGAACTGCTGTCATACTGGATAGCACCAAAGGTTAGCTTGCTGATCTCTAATCAAAAGTTTCAGGTATGTTTCAATGAGAAATCCAGGCACTCATAAAGACAGTTTTCCCTGGGTCCACTGTCACATCAATCACATCTACCTAAATGCTATTCCAACTACATAGAATAAACACAGCTTCATCTATACAGACTATATGCATCCTTCAGCACAGACACTTTTGTCTCCTTGATCATGTCCCAGAATTATTGTCATCTTCATCTACTCTTCTTTTCTGACCCATCTCTTGTGTGTTTATAGCTCTCACATGCTTTGTCATATTGAATTTAGTTTACAGGTGCTTTGGGGAAGAAAACAGTGATTGCCTTATAGTGATAGACTCAAGGAGCTCAATGTATAAAGCTTAACAAAGAGAAGGTTAAGGGGTGACTTGAACACAGGCTATATGTACTGAAATGAGGAACACATATTTGATCATGGGTTCTTCAATCTGGCAAACAAAAATAAAACAAGATCCAAAGGCTGGAAGTTGAAGCTAGACAAATTTAAACTGGAAATAAGGCACACATTCTTAACAGTGAGGGTAATAAATCAGTGGAATAATTTATGAAGAGGTGCGGTGAATTCTCCATCACTGGCAATCTTTAAATCAGGATTGCATGTTTTGCTAAAAGATGTGCTCTAGTTTAGCTAGGAATTGTTTGGGGGCACGCTCTATGCCTGGGCTATACAGGAGGTCAGGCTAGATGATCACAATGGTCCCTTCTGGCCTTGGAGTCTAAGAAAATGTGAAGGGGGTTTTTACATGTTCTACGAGGCACCTCACAGTTTTTTGAACATTGGGAAAAAATAAAACTCACAAGATTACTTAGGCTGGCATGTTCATATTAAGATGGCTCAATTCTTTCTTCATGTATATGTGTGCATTGCCTTTCCTTCTCCTAAGTGCTCATGCCCTTTGCAGCAAAAGCCAGGTTTGAGGAGAAATTTGTATGAGGTGACTTGGCAAACAGGTTGGGACTTGCCCCCCCCAGATATAAGGATTAGCATGGAAGAAAGCACAGAGATGTTAGCAAAAGAAGTGGCTATCAAGTTTGGCATCACTGGCACAGTGGAGAGCATGGTGACATACAGGTATGCGCTGCATATCGTTGATGCTTGAAGGAAAGGACCCTGGAAAGCAAGGACGAAAAGTTTCAGTTTGATGTGCAGCACAGTGGAAAGCCAGTAAAATAATTTGATCAATAATTCAATGACTTCCATCATTTAAAAAAAATCATTAATGTAAATCAGATTTCTAAAACTAATTTTCAGAATTGAGTTATTATTTATATTAAAATGTATTATTAACTAAATTATCAATGCTGTCTTTTTAATGTCACTATTGGTGAGGTTTCTTATTTGAAATGTATGAAACTGCTAAAGGCAAAAAACTTGGGGCCTTGATCCTGCAACACACAAGCCAGTATGTAAACTTTACTGCATGAATAATCTAATTGACTTCAGTGGGACTACTCCTGGGTTTAAAACACCTAAATGTTTGCAGCCACAGTACTTTTGTTCAAAACATGTCTTAGTGGCATAAAATCTGTATCACTTAAATAGTTGATTCAGGGTTAAGAAGAGAAAGTTATTTAGACTTTCCATATATTAACAAAGTTATTGTGAACTTTTTTATGTACACAGGCCAGAAGTTTCAAAAATAGGGACCATAAAGATAGACTCCTAAGCCCCTATGTAGGCACAAAGATCGAAAAGCCAAAGCTCCATAATGACTCAGGAGTGCAAGTGTTGTGGATTTCATACTGGGAATACTGATGGAGGAGAACAGTCTGGTAGAAGCATTTCATTTTTCTTGACTTATGTAAGTTCAACATATTAAAAGTTCATGTTGCTTACAAATATAGAATAATCTGTTTGCTTATGAGTTCTGTGTTTGAGTTCATGTTGTTCTCATAGTTAGGATGTTAACGAAGTCCCGCACTTGTCTTATTCAGCACAGATGAGCTTGTTAAGTGTGAAAACTCTTAGTAGAAAAAATGTCTATGTAAAGTCTGAAATTCTGTTGACAATTGGGAAACTAATTAAAGAACCAAGTACAAAACTTCCACTTTAGAAATTTAAGACTATAAAGTGGGAAGAAAGTAAAGAAGTATAAAATGTTAATCAATAATTGCATTTAAATTTTACAAAATAATAATTTAATTTTAATTTATTTTGGAGGATTTTTTTAAGTCCACCTTGAATTCAAATGATTGAACAATGAAGTTCAGATCCTGACAAAAGTGGAGTCTCAAATCTAGTCAGATAAAATTATTAATATTCATTATTTTCATTGCAGTAGCATCTAGGAACCCGAGTCAAGGGCCAGGACTCCTCTGTGCTCGGCACTGTACAAACACAGAACAAAATGATGGTCCCTGTCTCAAGGAGCTTACAATCTAAGTATAACATGAGAGACAGATGGATACAGATAGTCTGTAGGAAACAAAAAAGCAATATTAGTCGGCATGATAGGCAGTTGTCTCAGTACATCAGTACGTCAGTACATCTGTTGGCAAACATTTTGTAGGCATCACAGCAAAGGGGAGTATTGAGGAGGGATTTGAATGAAAACAATGAGCTGGCTTTGTTGATGTTTATGGGGTGTGAGGAGCAGAATGGGAGAAAACATGAAGGTACGTGTTTGGAAATTTAACAAGTGGACAGCGAAGGCTAACGTCATTGGCAGATCAGAGGCAGGAGCTGACATCTCAATAGCATATGAGAGATGATAGGTAGCATGGGGATAGACTGTGAAGGGTCCTGAAAGTGAAGACAAGTAGTCAATAAAAAACAGAAGCAGTTACTTTGACCTGTACCAGTGGAGCAGGATGTCATCTTCAGAGTTAGAGATCCTCTCTTTACCAAGCACCTCGTTATCTTCATGAGCATATAGAAAAACAGGCAAGAAGCTGAGAATATGAAACAATGTATTTTTCTACCCCTACAAATACAGTTCATAAAGGGAGCTGATGTTATACAGAAGGTGGTGAATACAGCAATTTTTCATGCAACTATTCATTCTAAATTTCAATTGAATTTGCTTCAACCACGTTTGTTAGCCTTGTATGTTCGCTTTATGTGAACATTTGAGTAATTGAGTTTTGTTCTCAAAAAGCTCCTGAACACTCATACGCAAGAAATAAATTTCAGCCCAGGTGTCTGAATACTTATGAGAAGTTCATTTGAATCTAGCTTTCCATGAGCATTAATTCAGAAACCTGATTATATTTAAAAGCCACACTCATCCAATCATCTATCTGCATAAAATATTCAAAGTCAAATGGACTGATAGAATAAGCAATGAAAAGGTTGAAGAAAGCTATCTACAAAAATACAAATAGTATGGAAGAAGAAATGGATATATCTGGGACATCTTTTAAGAATGCCTAATAATAGGCTACCTAAACAAGCATTTTTGGGTAACCTCAGAGCAGGGGACAGAAAAGCCAACCGAGAGAGAGTTTAGCCACAATTATGGCTGAAGCAGCAGCATCACATCCAAATATAAAATGCCTGGCAAAACAATTCCAGGATAGGGAAAATTAGAACTGTTCGACTTGTGACTTGTGCCTGATGGTGCAGGAAGGATGACGGTGATGAACATAATGTAATCATAATTGAGTCACACGACTCAAATTTTGGAAGATTTAATTTTTGAATAACTAGCCAGAGAATGAACAACATTGATAAAAATACTGTCAAGGAATGAAGACGTTTAAGAACTGTGGTCTATTCCCAGACTTTCCACACACAGAAAAAGGGGTGAAATTCATTCAATACAACTACCTTATGAATTATTAGCTTAACGGCAATGCTAAGAATTATTTCTGACATCATGGATCCTGCTCCTGTCTGGAGCTAATGAGTCTTCTGCAATATTTGGGATAGTCAATTGATATGTCAATGCATATCAATACAGGTTATATTAAGTACATCCCAACTCCTTACTGGACTGCCCCACATCAAACACATCATGAATCTGTGGCAACAGGACACCCAGGGATATTTTTAGTCCTCTTGTGGACTCTTTGAAACCTTGTCAGTTCCTGTGCAGCTCCATAACTTCCACCAAGACTCATTCTTACATCTTAATTTTGTTGAGGCAAACTGGCATCCCCAGTAGAGTGAGATTACTGGTAACAGTAACTTAATTGGCCACCCAGTACACATGTTCCAGGATCCAACCTCTCTCATTGGTTGTGGTTTCTGCTGTACCATTTCTGCCCAAGAAGAGTCTTTATTCAAGTGGGTTTAGTAAGATCATTCCTGCTACTGTTGCAGGGATGAATTTTTTGGTAAATAATTTGGAAGACTGCCTGACTGCAAATTCGATGGTCACATCTCTTGCCTATATGATGGTGTGTGATGGGGTATATAAACCCCATACTAGGCCTGAAGGGGTTCAAAGACAATTCTGGACCCAGGTAGGCCACGCCTCTGGGCCTGCGGAGCATGCTCCAGCTGGAGGAATGGGTTAAAAGGATTTCAGAAGCCCAGGCAAGTGCTGCTGAACAGGCTGCAGAAGTGAAGAATCCTTCTCTGGGAAGCTGGACAGAAGGTGGCACCTTAGAGGGGACCACATAGTGGATGAGGCCCCCAGACGGTGCCTTCTCCAACTACCCCGCCCTTTTGACAACCAACAGGCGTGGCAGGGTCCTGCTCATTTTGTGAAACTATTGACTGTTTGTACTATAGGGACTGTACCCCACACTGAAGGAGAACATAGGTAGGAAGTAGCCCAGGCAGCTGCCAGGCACTGATATTGCTCCCTGTGAGAGAGGTAGATCGTAGAGGTCAGGTGTGCTAACCAGTAGTCCACCTGGCCTTCTGAGCACCCTATCACAGGCAATAAAGCCCTACCAAGGCCACTTTGTCATTTTGAACTGATGTTACACCTTGCTTAATCCCAATGAAATATTTCAGTTAGTCACTCATGCAGATATACTACATTAATCTGTAGTAATGGCTCCATACCCTCTGGTAATTGTATTGTAAATACCCTATGAGTGGTTAGCTGTCAGATGTGGGTTGTAAAATCCTAGGCAACAGTCCTGAAAAATTAAAAACTCTATTGCGTAAAGATCAGCTACATTAGTTTGGATTTAGTTAGACAGGGAAGGTATTACATCTGTTCTGTTTTCCTTTAGGGTTTAATGGGTGGCCTGTAGCAACTGAGCAAGATGAAACCATTGTTTGAAACAGTATTACAGACCGTTCGGGTTTGGAAAATAGCTTTTACATGTTGGAGCGATTCTTTGCATATTGACTGCTCTGTGGCTGTATCCACAGATGACCCATTCTGCACTGTTTAAACCGCACAGAGCATGAGGAAAGGATTTCCTTTTCCTTTGAACCCTGGATTTCATTTTAATAGCTGAATTTCTGGCCAAGTGTATCCTTCAAAATGTTGCAATTAGTGGGGTTCTTCCAGGAAGGATTCAGTGCGCCATAGCTCAATGTCTGTACTTTGACCCGTTAAACTTTTACCCCCAATCAGGGAGATTGCAGATTATGTATTCCTTACGCCACTCACTCCTAAACCGAATGTTGCACCCCTTGATAATCTGTACCTTATTCCCTGATAACCAGAAACTTCTATGTCTAAACTCTGTACCATTTTCTTTTTACTTCAACATTATCTTAATAAAATTATTAAATTTGCTATAATGTCCTACCAATCAATACTGAAAGTGCCATACAATTTATCCTAGAGCTAATCAAAACATATAGGACCTATTCCAAAATCAATTGAAGATAATGGAAAGACTCTCAGTTAGACTTTGGGTCAGGCGTCTATTTCTTCTCAAGATACAAGATCAATTGTGGGTAATTGAAATTAGTTCCTAATAATTAAACATTGTGCTATTATTGTCAAATTCTTTCTATCCGATAGTATATAATCAATCTTGGGACTGAAGAATGCACAAGCATTAAAGGTGATTCATCTGTTTAAGGCCATTGGATGACCCAGTGTTCCGATTAAGGCAGGGGTGGGCAAACTATGGCCTGTGAGCTGGATCCGGCCCCTCAAGGCTTTGGATCTGGCTTGTGGGATTCCCCCCATGGTGTCGCAGACTCCGCACCGCTCTCAGAAGCTGCCGGCTCCGGGAACGGGGGTGAGAGGGCAGAGGGCTTTGTGCATTGCCCTTGCCTCCAGGCATCGCCCCCCACAACTCCCATTGGCTGGGAACGGGGAACCGCGGCCAATGAGAGCTTCGGGGGAGGTACCTGGAGGCATGGCAAGGGCAGCGAGCAGAGCCCTGTGCCCCCACCCCCACCCCAGGGGCCACGCAGGGACCTGGTGCCGGCCGCTTCCAGGAGCGGCGCCGCATGTGGACAGGGCAGGCATGCAGGGAGCCTGCCCTGGACCCGGTGCACGCCTCTGCCACCCTGAAGCCTGAACCCCTCCTCCACCCTGCCCTAAGCCTCCTGCCTGCACCCCGTACCCTTCCTGCACCCCAACTCCCTGCCCTGCGCCCCCTGCTGCACCCTGCACCCCTCCTGCACCTCAACTCCCTGCCCTGAGCTCCCTCCTGTACCCTGCACCCCTCCTGCAGCCATGCCCTGAGCCCCCTCATACACCCTGCACCCCTCCTCTGCCCCAATCCCTTGTCCTGAGCCCATTCCTGTACACCGCACCCCATCCCACAGCCCGCTCTCCCTCCTGCATCCCAACTCCCTGCCCCGGCCCTGCATACAATTTCCCCACCCAGATGTGGCCCTCGGCCCAAAAAGTTTGCCCATCCCTGGTTTAAGGCATAAGTTACACATTCCCTTGCCCCTTTATGTAATTGAAAAGGCTCTGTCCCAACAATATTTTAAAACTGTGTACAGTATATACTCCTCCTTTTGCAAGGCCTCATATAATGGCTTTCTTCTAGACAGTTCCACTAATCTGTTTAACCAATTGGCAATGAATGTTTAAAAAGTTATTTAGTTTACTAAAAGGCCCAGAAAAAAATAATAAGAAAGGAACTCAGAAACTTGATTTTGGACAGATATTCCTGAATTGTGACAAGGTGTAAGAGCTGTCACTGTCATTAACTATGGCAAGGCAATTCAAAATAATTCTTACCCAGTCAAAATTAGCAATCACTTTTCCATGGATTTACAGAATTGTGAATAATTTTCCATTTTCACTTTAAGCTTTTTTCCAAATACAAAATTCATACAGCTATTTTGTTCCCTGCAGAAGCCACCTTAGCTCCTAAAATAGCAAAATTTCTGATAAAATGGTATTTTTCACCGAGTCTAATTTCAAACAGTTAATGAAAATGTCTGTTTTTAAAAGCAAGTATTCATGAATCCAAAAGTGGGAGTTTTGCTCACATCTATCACTTCTTGCTTAATTTGATGGTGATATCCTTGGATCAAGGAATTTACAGAATCTAGTGCATATTCTACGTAAATGAGTTAGTTTTTATTCCACCCTATGGAATTCTAGTTTTATGTACTAGAGCAGTGATTAAGAAACCTTACTTAAGGTAAATTACCTCCATTTATCCTTCCTTGCTTTCTGGTTCAGAAATAAGTAAATTTCCTAAATGGACTGTTTCCAACAGTTGTCCTGCAGCCCCTCTCCGTCCTTAAACAGGCAAATTCATTATTAAGTTTTTATGTCAAGTCATATGTCATATGTCATAAGTCATATGTCATATTATGTCAAGTGTTCTGAGTCACCTCTAGAGACTGATATTATAGGCACACAAATATCCTTATACTGTTCTTTGGTTGTTTAAGGTTCTCCAACAACAACAAAATTATTCTGTGTTTCAGATTATGAGCTAGAGCTGAGCAAATAATTTGTGATAACTAATTTATTTGACAAATGTAGCCTGTTTTCCTGCTCACAGAATATCCACAAGGGGATCACAATTTCCTTGAATTTATCATTTATTTAAATTTCTTTAATGACTGTCTTGTCAAATGTATTACTCTGTGGACTGACTGAGAATATTAAAAATTAGATTGGGGTGCTTAGTCATCATTGGTCAGATAAAATAGATAGTATTGTTTCCACTTCATATGGATTTTAGTACCTTTCTTTTCTGTAGTAAATTGACTTAAAATATTTAAGCAGGGCTGTTCGTTAACTTTGTAGAATTTCAGTTTGAAACGAATTATTAGTGCAACTCAATTTGGTCCGTAATCCTAGTTTTTTACTGCCAAATTTGAACATATCAATCCTAGTGGAGTACTGAGCATAGCAGAGGTGCTGAGAAGCTGAAGGTCCCATTAATTGGAAGATTAATTGGAAGATTGGGCCAAAAGAAATCTAATGAGGTTCAATAAGGATAAGTGCAGGGTCCTGCACTTAGGATGGAAGAATCCAATGCACCGCTACAGACTAGGGACCGAATGGCTCGGCAGCAGTTCTGCGGAAAAGGACCTAGGGGTGACAGTGGACGAGAAGCTGGATATGAGTCAGCAGTGTGCCCTTGTTGCCAAGAAGGCCAATGGCATTTTGGGATGTATAAGTAGGGGCATAGCGAGCAGATCGAGGGACATGATCGTTCCCCTCTATTCGACACTGGTGAGGCCTCATCTGGAGTACTGTGTCCAGTTTTGGGCCCCACACTACAAGAAGGATGTGGATAAATTGGAAAGAGTACAGCGAAGGGCAACAAAAATGATTAGGGGTCTAGAGCACATGACTTACGAGGAGAGGCTGAGGGAGCTGGGATTGTTCAGTCTGCAGAAGAGAAGAATGAGGGGGGATTTGATAGCTGCTTTCAACTACCTGAAAGGGGGTTTCAAAGAGGATGGCTCTAGACTGTTCTCAATGGTAGCAGATGACAGAACGAGGAGTAATGGTCTCAAGTTGCAATGGGGGAGGTTTAGATTGGATATTAGGAAAAACTTTTTCACTAAGAGGGTGGTGAAACACTGGAATGCGTTACCTAGGGAGGTGGTAGAATCTCCTTCCTTAGAAGTTTTTAAGGTCAGGCTTGACAAAGCCCTGGCTAGGATGATTTAACTGGGACTTGGTCCTGCTTTGAGCAGGGGGTTGGACTAGATGACCTTCTGGGGTCCCTTCCAACCCTGATATTCTATGATTCTATGATTCTATGATTAACAGCAGGACAGGGGCTTACTGACAGCCTAATTTGGCCTGCAGAATCTTCACTACTAATGGTGATGCTCAAGCAGTAAAGAACCCAGGGTGACTCAGATATTCATAGATGTTTAAAGCAAGAAAGGACCATTAAGATCATCTTGTCTGACCTCAGGCAAGACACGGGCCATAGAATCACCTAGAGAATCCTGCATAAAGCCATAACTCCTGTTTGAGCGATAGCATGTCTTTTAGAAATTATCTGATTTAAAGAATTCAAGTGATGGCGGACCTAGCACAGCCTACATTCACAAAGAAACTAACTTTTAGGCACCAAGACAATCACTGGGATTCACAAAACTTGTGTTAGTTGCTTAGGCTCCCAGTACAATGAATGGGGAGACTCAGGTGCCTCAAAATGGGATTCACAAAAGCTGGCACGTTAGTGGGGGAGCTGCCTAAACTAGTCAATAGGAGATGCCAAGGTGAAGGGGGTGTCCTAAATCCTGCTCCTGTAAGGGTGTTCAGCTCATAAAGCCAAGCTGCAAGTAGGTGACCCCTCCACTTGGATTCTCAGCCGCAAACCCTCTCAGAATTAGGTATCTATGCTGTTTTTACAGAGGCTGGAAAGGGGGAATATTGGGGAAGAAGAGGCTGATCTCCCTCACAATTTTTAGCCCAGTAGATAGGGAACTCACCTGGGATATGGGAGACCTCTAGCTAAAGTTCTCACTTCACTTGAGGGGAGAAAGGATTTCAAGAGGGATCTACCCCTCTCCAATACACGCCCCAGCCACTGGGCAATGAGATGTTTTGATCTGGGGCTTCCACCATCTTTCCTGTTAAAGCAGTTCTATTGTGACTAAACAGTGAAAGACTCTTGGACCAGAGAAAGCACAAGACAGAGAGAGACCACAAATATGAGAATGATTCTGTAACCTGGTGGGTAGAGCACTCACCCAGGAGATGGGAGACCAAGGATCCAATTCCTCTGCTGAATGACTCCCTATGCAGAGTAGAGCTGCATTTTACAGCTGAGTCTGGCTACTGATACAGGGCCATAACCTGCCATCCTTACTACATCCTTAAATCCTTAACCTGGCAAAAGTCCCACAGAGCGTGGAAAGGTAATGCTGCCACTGCATTCTATGAAAGGATCTAGGTCTTCAAGGCTATCAATCCAGCGCCGTTCACAATACCAAATAAAGTTTAAAAATGGGAGTAATAACAGATGCTGTCAGACTGTTAAGTATAGCGGCACTAACAAGTAGAATATCTCAAATAATGTAGCTTCTAGCCATGGGAAATTATTTTACAGTCTGCTGAAACTTGCTGTAAGGAAGGGTTTTCTGATATTTGTCCTAAATTTTCCCTCTATCTGTATCACTCTGTCCCTCATCATTATACACTTTGTACTACATTAATCAACTCCTTTCCTGCCTGGGAATAGCTCATTCCCTTCAAATAGTTACCAGGACTTCTTATAGACAGTATTTAGCTAAGCTATGATTACCTTTTTTATATTTTCTCACCTATGTCAGATCTCTGCTCTCCCCTGAACTTTCTTCCAATTTATATCTTTCTAGTATCAATATGCCCCAAATTATTTATCAGAATTTGTAAAGATCAGGTCTCAAAGGGCTGGACTATATAAAGAGGACGTCCCAGCTCTCTCTGTTGTTATTACAGTTGGCTGAATAATAGATTTTTCAGTTTGCTGGCAATTTGAAAAATCTAAAGAAAAAATTGCTTAGGGAACACAAACTAATGTTTTTAATTTTTTTGGAAAGTCAAAAAGTAAAAAAATATAATTTGGTGTTGAATTAAACATTTTGTTTTGACAAACCTGAAACATTTCATTTTGATTTTGGCTATTTATAAATGTTCTGCATTGTTTTTAATTTTTTTAAAAAGTTTGGAAACAAAAAGCCATTTCAAACCAAAAACTGAAAAGGGCTGTTTCAAACAGGTCAACACAAAATATTTTGACATTCATTCCCAACTGAAACAATTTGGCAAAATTGACACAAATTTCCTTAACATTTTGTGTTGCTGATTCAGCATTTGGCACGGGAAAAAAAGTTGTTTGAAAACTGTCACCCATCTCTAAATGTGATATATCTTCTTTGCCTATGCTGCCCAAAAGTCACATCTAATTTTTTGCTACTATGCAAGTTCTTCTCAAACTTAATGGATACTATCCTCTATTTTATACCTACATTTTTTTTATTATTTCCCCCCATATATTAGCTTCTGTTTCTATAATCTGACTGTCATACTTTTCCCAGCAATATCTCTACATTTCCTAGGGCTTTTTGCATTGTTTCACCCTTCTCCTGATCATTAAATATGGTAAAATACGACCAGTTCTGTCACACATCCCTAGTGACTCCCCGCTAGAAACTGCTTCCAAATTTGAAATATTGCTGTGTATCATCAGTAATGCTGCACTTTTGTCACAGCTGTCATGGGAACCATAAATTAGATAATTTTCATATTATATATCTTCGTGCCTAAAAATTTCAAAAAGTCAGAAGTTAATGTGGTGGGGTAGATGTGATGATAAACGGTTGAATAATTGTCAGTGAAAACCTTGAGAGCTCCAAAAAAAAATTCTAATGAATGAATTTTAGGATTAATGAGGCCTGATCCAAAGCACACTGGAGTCAATAGCTTAGAAACAATCATGTGTTAATATACAGGACCAGGCTGGTGAACTCTTGGTGAGAATGCAGATTGTAAGCTCTCTGGAGCAGGAGTGTATCCATTTTTATGATTGCACAGCACTATCCTTCTGTTCTCTTTGTATTAAAGTTGGAATAACTGATCCTTGCAAGTCTTGCATTGTCTGTATAATCATTGCCAGTCTAAACTTTTGCCAGTATAGAACCCCGACCTCAAACTGAGTTTGTGTCTGCTTTGCACTGCTGCAACTTTGAACCCTGATGGAAGTTCCAAGAACAAGGCAGGTAACAGTATAGCACTTCTGTCAACTTGGCCCACTGTTTGTAAAACATGAGATTTTTTACAGGAGATTCTTCTATGTAAACGGAAAAGTATCACTGTTATCACTATTAATAATAGAATAAAGGAAACAGCAGTTCATTCCTCACTCATGTTGGACAAATCCATACCTGCACAGGAGTGCATGGTCATGGTTTGGAAAGGTTCCTTTTGACCTCATCCTGCAGCATTGAATTCCATGGATGCTTTGCCATTAACTTCAATGCATACAGGATCAAGGCTTAATGCATAACTCTGGCTTCAGTGAGCACAAAACAAGAGAATGACCTCTATTACATGCATCTGGAATATAATCGAAAGCCCACTGAAGTCAGAGAGCCTTCCAATAAACTTCAATAGTCTTTGGATCACATCTCACATTAGAATTATTACATGCATTTAAAGCTGATTTGTGCTGAAAACCATGCATCTAGATGGCCTGTTGGACAAAAATTAGAAGGAAATACAAAGTACCACATATATATAGAGTCTTTAGTTTGATTAATACCACCTGTGCAGTTTCTTTGTACGGTGTTTGAATGGCTGGTACTTATTTTCCATAATAATTTTAATAACTTTCTGAACCATATTTTACTTTGATGTTTCTGTGTCATATAAAACCAGTTTAAATGATTCGCTGGCTCATTTTTATGTTAAATATTTTAACAAGTGCGATTTGCTTGGACATCAGGGAGTCAGTCAGACATAATGGAGTTCTGCTAACAAGCATCATACAAAACAAAAAAGAAAACGACAGAAAGCTGAAACTCGCAATAATTACATTATTTAAAAAAACAAACTGACAAACATAACATTTGACTAAAATGGAACTAGATTCCCAGTTAAGGATGAAACGCTATCCTTAACTCACTTAATTATACAGCACTTAGGAACTGGAGAACATGTCATGGAAATGTATTGTGGTGCCTTGAAGGTAATTCTGTTTGTATTACATGCTGTCTCATGAGGAGTTATGGCTCCAACCTATGGCTTACAAAGCAACACTGAACAGCTTTACCCTGGACAGCCTGACCTTTTCATTACTGATATAATTGATGTGTATTAGTATCGTTTGTAGAAATAATGGTGATTTAGTGATGCATTTTGGAACTTAAATCCTTACTAAGTCTGGAGTAGTCCCATAGGCCCTGCAGTTGAGGATCTAAGGGCGTGTGGGAAGAGAAACACTTCCATCCAAGTCATGCATATTTTTTTTTTAACACATGAAGTAGGAGGATGTTGAAAAGAGTTTGTGTTTGGTTTGGTTGAGCTTGCACCTCAACTCTGCTGAGTTCACCATCTGTCAGATGAAAGTTGGTTTTGTTCTTAAGGTAGTTTATTCGGAACTTTTAAAACAAGTACAGCAGGGAGCACTCCTGCACTGGACTGGAAGCGAAATGGACTCGATGACTTAAGTATTATTATTATTATTTATTATTTGTATTGTAGTAGTAGCCACAAGTCCTGATCAGGATCAGGGCCCCATTGTTCTGTGCACTGTACAAACACATGAAAGAGAGAGTCCTTTCCCTGAAGACCTTGCTATTAAGAAATAGGTGTTTTCCATCTCTGCTTCCTATGAAATAATGGGACAAACAAAATAAACCAGCAGTACAGAGAATGAGGTCACTCAGGTCTACTGGATCCTTCAGCTCAGGGCCACTAAACTATGATAATGTCACATACTCTATTTCCCTTTGGAATTCCCACTTACTATTCTCTGAATTACAGTGGCACCTATATGTGTCAAATGAGATTAGAGAACCATTGAGCCAGACACTGTACAAACATATAGTGGGAGATAAAGTTTACAGTCTAAACAGCATCGGAAGAGCCATAGCCCTAATACAGGTGAGGCTAGAACCCAAGTCCTTTGATTTCCAGTGTAGTGCCCTACCCCCTACACCATACTGTGTTTTATGAACAGACTCTCTTCAACCGCTCACCTCCACCTCTCTCTGGCAGCTCCTGGCGACAAGCCTGTGCTACCGAGTTGAGTGAACAACTTCACTTCTCCCCAGAGAGTTAGACCATCATCACTTTGATGCTTTCACGCTTGAGTCTCCCACACAGCAGCACCAGCTTAGTGTTTAATTTTGTTTCATTAGAAGATAATTATTTTTTAATTATATTTCATTATTTCTCTTAATATTTTCAAGCCTGGCACTGATGGAGGCTTAGCAAAATTCAATCCCTTTTTCATTAGATAGCGTAGGTTTGCATTCACGTCACATCTGCATTAGAGGCCATCACTGCTTCATGCGCAGCAATAATGTCCTAGACAGGAGCTCTCATAAATATCCAGCTCATGTCTACAGACAGTGGGCCCCTCATGCTGAAATCACATGTACCACAAGACTGCTACAGAGTCAATGAATGTTCACGGTGGGTTAAATACTACCTTCCTTCCTCTGGCACATCTCCCAGCATTGCCTTGGTAAGAATTGAGAAAAGGCAGCAGGATTCAGTCCTCCGTGCATAGCTTCAATTTGCACTATGTAAGGCACTAAAATTAATTTGAGATTTTTCTGCTTCACATTCTACAGGCAGAATCAGGAACTTCCCTAACCATTTGTGTAGCCTGTCTAGGGGCCTTGTAGAATTCCAGTCCCTGTGTTCAGTGTTCCAACTCCCAAAGGGCCGAGAGAAGGGATGGAGCTAGGTCCCCACTTCCCCATCCCTTGCTGGGAGCAGCGTATGGTGTTCCTTCTTAGAGGGCTTTTCCTTCACCATCTCCCCTGGTTCTAGTCACACAGATAGAAAGTGGAAGACCAGAAGTCTGAGGTGCAGGCAATGCGATATTTATTGGAGTTAGTTCCAGCAAGCATGTATACCATAACTCTGATGTCACAGAGCCTTGTTTCCCAGTATCCCATCTCCCACTCCTTAGCAGGCATATTATTCTCAAATGCATGCCCTCTGTCCCGCCCCTTACAATTTATGTTCCATTTTGGGGAGTCATAAGTTTGGGGTCTTTGTCCCACCTCTTTTGTATCCCATGGGGTGAGGAGTGAGGTTGTGCTAGGGTCAGCGACAGGCATTGCTTTGGCCTTTTAGTGTTTTATACCTTCCCTCCAATCCCACTTGCCCCCTCCCAACTGGTTGCTTGACCTTGCTCTGAGATAGGAGTTGAGGCAGTCTTCAAGTGTGTGCTCGTATATTACACTTTCATCATGCGCAGTTAACACTTTAACTGCTCTTATCTGTTGCCATTATACTAACAAACCCATCTGGCTAGGCAGAAGCAACATACACAGGGTCTTTGTCCTTTGTTCGCACATATTAGTAAGAATGTAAATGTACCAAAAATCAAACAGTCAAGCAAGACCCAAAATTCTATCTCAGGTGAAAATACCAGCCTGAATCCTACATTGCTACTAGCACTCCAAACATACCTCATGAAAAGGCATACGAGTGCACACACAACCCTGCACTCCAGAGAGCTCTGGGCATTTCCAAAATGCACACTGTTGTTCCTTACATCTTTGCTGCTCCACATCACCCCTTACCATGTGCTATGTGCAGTTTGCAAATGCTGGTGCTCTCATTTTTCGCTACAGTAGTAACCACAACAAAATTCTCATTCAGCATCAAAAGGTTGAAATGGAAAACACGTTGCCAAACAAAATGTCTCCATTGGCCATGAAGACAAAAAGCAGGGTGTGAGTTAAGGTAGGGGATAAGCATGAGGATTCCACCCTGACTCAGAAATGGCTGCCTTTCAATTTTGAGTAGAGTAATACATAAATACATAATACATAATACATAAATGATCTAAAGCACTTTACACTCCTTTGGGAGGATAGGAACTATTGTAACATAATACATTATAAGTATTGGGCCAAATTCTGAAGTCTTTATGAGTGTGAGGTATGTGTAAGAGAGGGCTGAGTAAAATATTGAATAAGTACTAGATCTGGCCTCTGAATGTGTCTCATTTACCCTTGGTGTCTCGCATTTCTATATCTAGTGCAACTTCATGTGCTGTACATTTCAGCACCTGATTGTGAGACACAAATTCATCTGGGTGGGTGTTTCATATTAAAAGGAACACAGAGACATAGATCCCAGCAGGCGGGACTTTACTAGGGAGTGTATTCGGTCACTGGGGCAGTATGGTAAGAAAACCCTCTATGAGAAATTCTTCAGCACTGTTTGTATAATAGCTGTGACTGGATGCTGGCTCCCTTCTCTATACTTGCAACAGAAGGTAAATGTGAATGATATGCACTCTGGGAACTGGAGATTGTTTTAAAAGCTGTCGATTTCTATGTTGAGAACACCGGCTTGTGAACTCATCTGTGCTTATTAGCACAGGGACGGCCAATGAGTTGAATCATTCTTGGAGCAAAGGGAAATAAAGAACAGCAATGCACTTCCCTCCCACTGCCAAAATTCCTCCCCCATTTCCCCTTCCCTGCACACTGAAAAACAAGCATCAATGCCCAAAATAACTTCACTGCAGCACTGAGGGATTTTTTGAAATTTATTTTTACTGCATGTTATTCTGCAGCACTGTTTCCTCATTAAAAGTTAAGTCAGGAGACAACCAACATAAAATCAGAGGAATATTAAATTCATAGTGTGCTGTGGCCTTGTAGAACTCTACATGGCTTTGACTAGTTTGACAATGGTTAAACAATAAGGACCATCAAATTTAATTTGTAATGATTATACACCAGAACAGTTTCAATCAAGAGGAGAATGCCTATATTTGTATTGTGACAGTAGCTTTCAAATAAAAGCTCATTTTGATCTCTTGGAGGACTTGGTCCAAATTCAGGGTTTATTGCACCTTGAGCCTTAGAATTTCATCAAGCATCCCAGAGTCAAGAGAAGTGTCTTCATATCTTCAGGTTATTCTGTAACCGCTGTGGGAACCTTATAATCTTGCACAACATTGATTAATTTCAGAGGGAACCACAAAGATACCTATAGGCAGAAGTGAGGCCTTTAAAACTGAAATAAACGGGGCCTTGCACTAGGTCTTACTGACCACACTTCTATAAGCAAACTAACAGCATAATAATTGGCACTGACTGGCAGTCTGATAAACAACCTCCAGAGGCAGAATTAGGGCTGAATGGACAGGGAAGAGATGTTATCCTTCAGAAAAGCACTTACCAGATGCTTAACTTTAAGCATGTGCTTAAATGACAAGGGGACTGAAGTGTATGCTTAACTACTTTCTCAAATACAAATGGGTGACTGAATCAGGGCCCACTAGAGGTGATCCCTCCCGGTCAATTATATTGGTTAGGCACATATCGGCAAGCTTGAACTCCTTCTGCCTACAATGTACAGGTACCTGTTTTGTGGCTAAATTACAGACTCTGATCTCCAGGGCTGTCAAACTAGCCCTTTTGCCAGAATATAACTCACTTTTACAGCACATCTGGAACTGATTTCACCATAGTGTGTTTCCTTTTAAAACAACTGGCAGGAACTTTCTCTTACATTGACATTCATATAGAAAAACCCTACATCAATGGAAAGTTTCTAGCCATGCTCGAGGGTAGGATCAAGTTAGATACTTCTCTAATAAAGCCTATCAAAGTGTTGTATTCAGATAAATAAGAAGAAATTGTAAAAAAAAAAAATCAGTAAGGCTTTCAAAATTGCTATAGATAATTCTGCATCTATAATGCCCCACAAGTGCTCTTGCATTTTAATTGGGTATTAATAAACATAATCCTCACAATCCAGGTATGAGATATTCCCACTCTGAAGAAACAACTAGTCAAAAAATAGTTTTCCTGCCTGGAATCTACTTGTTTCTATGCAAAAGAAAATAGCTGTGCTGTATAACCTTTCCCTTTGAAGGTTATGTGCATTTGATCCTGATTGAGAAGCTGTACTAACACGGTTTCAGAGTAGCAGCCGTGTTAGTCTGTATTTGCAAAAAGAAAAGGAGTACTTGTGGCACCTTAGAGACTAACAAATTTATTAGAGCATAAGCTTTCGTGAGCTACAGCTCACACACGGTGTCAGGTGAGTGTGTGGCATGATCATACATAATGTACTGAAACCTTGTTTCCATTATATTCAGTGATCTGATCACACTTCTGTAAAGAAACCCTGCGAAGCTGAGAATCTGCATGAGTTTTTGTGTAATTATCCTGCTGTACAGTACAATAAATAAAGGTGTTTAAAAAAAAACAACCAAAACACCATCTGAACAAATGATGTTTGTTGCCATTGTCCCTAATGGCTTGATCCTGCATCTCCTGCAGTCAGTGGTAAAGCTCCCTTCAGCAGTGAAGATTCATGGCCTCTGTGCACAAGTATTCTCCTGTACATGCAGGACTGGGTCCCAAGTGCCTACTTACCGTCCACAAGGGCACTGATTCAGAAAAACTCTTTATGCACATGATTTAAGCATATGTATCAGTGTTTTGCTGAATGCGGGCCTAACAGTTGCCAATTTTTTAAATTAAATAGAACACTCTCCCCAACCTCCCCCTCCCTCCCCACACATACATATTTATCTCTTTGCATTTGGGTGTAATTCAGATATTGAATTATTTTACTTTCCCCATCTGGCAGCATATTTATCTCCTTACTCAACTCTTTAGGCAGCGTGGTCGTTTATTTGGCAATTACAGCTGTTTTCTGTTATGTTCTTGTTGCACTCTTTCGGCTACTCTGTCCACCTTGCATAATCCTCCCTATACCCACAAGATTCATTAAAAGACACTGCCTGTTTTCATCTGTTTCAGATTAAGCTTTTATGCAATGCCAGCCTTTGTTACACTAAAACCCTGTGATGAAGGGTTGTTAGGTAAATGTTACTCAGGATCAAATTCACCCAACAGCATAATGGGGGTAAGAAAGGCCCCAAAGAAGAAAAGGACAGAGGGTGGGTGGCTCTGCAGAGTTTCCTTCCCGCTGCACCCACTGTGCATTGTAGAATTGGGCTTCATGTCAGTTTCAAATAGGCCAGCATGGAAGGGAAAGGGGACTCAGTGGATGGGAAAGTGGCCACTGAGTTCAGAATTAGGCATTCACAGTGGCCAAAGCTGTCTGTGTAGAGACATTAAGCTAGGGGTCATCATGAGAGCTGAGCAAATTGATTTTTCAGTTCAGTGGCCAAAACAATAACCCAAGGGGGGAAAAACATTTTTGATCAAAAAACATTTGAAACAAAAATGAAAAAAATGATTTTTTTCAGGGGGGTTGTTTTCTTTGTGAATGTTTCCCACCCTTTGGGGGGCTTTGATAAATACAACTAAATTTCAAAACCAAATGTCATTTTGAAATGGTCACAATGAATCATTTGACTTTTTCCCCAATAAATAAATAAATAAATGAAATAAAAGCAAGCCGTTACATTTCCAGCTAAATGATTTGCTGAATTCACAAATAGTTTCAGCACCCTGAAAAATGCATTTTCACAATTAATGTACTGTTCGTCAAACAAAATTTGCCCAGCTCTCGTCATCATCGTGACCCCTATTCCATCAGAGAGGCTGGAGGAATGGCTGTGGAAGGCGCAATCCAACACCTTGCCTGTAAGCCAGGAGTTGGATTCCTTTCCCTCAAATCTGCATGAATCCTGTTTATTTCAGCTTCAGGCGTTTGTTTACGTGAGAATGTAACCTTGGTGAAAATCCCACATGTGCAGTGAATTTCCTTTGTGACTTGGGGGGATACAATGCTCTTTCACAGCATTAAAGCTGACACAGGCTAACATTTGCATTTACAAGAACTGGTTTATGACTAAGGCTCCTAGAAAGATGCTTTTAATGTTCAGCTATATTTTACTTACTGCTTTATTTTTTTCTTTACCAAAAACAAAATTGCTAAACAGACAAGAACCAACATTTCAAAAACATCAGCGCTTTCCATGAGCCTTATTGCTACCTGAAAACATCAGCATCAAACTCCTCCTACATCAAAAAAATAATTAAAAAATAAAAATAGAAGAAAACAAAAATCTTACTTTGACATTTCCATGAAAATTGAATGTTCCCCTTATACAAACACAGATGACTGGTTTCATTACTGAATGCCAGGGGGGGTCATACATCTATAAAATACCAAAAGATTCTGCCTGTCAATCAATCTCGGTGCCAGTATTTCTCCAACAGGAATTTGCTTTTTGTAGAGGAAAAAATGTTGTATTGGGGCTGGATGTAATGTTAAGTGAGAAATGAGCAGGTAGGCCAGTTGGAAAGGAGGTGCAACCCTTATTAATTGCAAGAGTAACCAGCTCCGACCAAGACTGCTCAGGATTCAGAAAAACATCTGGGTCCAGATTCCCAAAAGAATTTGGCTTCCATTTAGACACCTAAATAAAGTGTTCAGAGTTTCAAAAGTCCTCAGATCCTGTTGCTTTCATAAGCACATTAGCATAGCTACTCATGATAACATGTGGTTCCGAGGATAGGACACTGTACTAGGAGACAGGTCTCCTCAAAAGTGTTGCTATTGCTATAAAATGTATAGTGTTGCTATAAAATGTTCACTATTTTATCTTGACCCCTGGTGCTTTCTTAGAAGCCCCTGTTCCTGGAGTCCTGTGATTACATGAGAATCTCAGTTTTCATTTCTATAACAAGTTTCTAGCCCTCATGGTTGTGGAGAAAATTTTAGAAAAGTGAACCCTAAAGGTTCAGAAATCGGAAGACAAATAAAAACACCTTTTTAAAAAAATGCTTATGATTTTTAAGCCCATGTAGTGCTGGGGGGTGGGATGGGGGCTTAACTCATTATTTTTGATCCCTGGGGTTGGCACTACAGCCTCAGTTCTATCCCCAGCTCTGCTCTTGACTTGCTGTGTGATCTTAGATAAGTCACCTGTGTGAACTGTTTCTCTATCTGTAAAATCCAGTTAATTATACTTACCTTCCTTTGTAGAGAATTTTGAGATGAATGAAATGAAAAATGTTCTCTAAAGTATTATCCTTATATCTCCTTTTTATGTTATTTTTACGTCTCCCAAACAAAATTTAACTTTTAAATAATATAACCTATAATGAGGTTAAAAGACTTTGAAACACTTTTCTAAGTCACTACATTAGTTATTTATAGTCTATTATAGCCTTGTATGCACGGGGCAGGTTTTTTCAAAATACAGTGGCTAACATGACTCATTACAGCTTGACGATGTTGTAGTTTCAAAGTCCTCTTGAGCCTGGCAATTCTGGTGAGGCTAGTATCTGCAGTGACTCTGCTGACACAGACTCTCTCTGCTCCTTGAGGATCTGAGTTTTCACATTTTCCTCCTGCATCAAGGTATCTGAGATTTTTTCCAGGATTTTCAAGTGAATCTCAATACTTTATCTTAAGCCTCTCTGACTGTCCATTTCCAGAAGCAAGAGCACTGCTTTGGTGCAAGGGGTGTGTGTGTTTATTTTATCCTTTTACCTGGGCACTGCCAAATCATCCCTGCTAAAGTGTTAGAAACTGGGTGATAGGCCATCTTGCCTAGTGGTTAAAGCAAGAGTTCAGCTACTGGGTGGAGCAGAGTCCAGGAACGAGCCTCAGGTCAGTGCTGGAGGATCAACGAGTTGGAGCTGAGGATCAGTACTGGAGAGACAGGAGCTGAAAGGGAACTGGGACTGGAGCAAATCCTCAAGGAATCTATTTTGAAGCACTTGGAGGAGAGGAAGGTGATCAGGAACAGTCAACATGGATTCACCAAGGGCAAGTCAAGCCTGACAAGCCTGATTGCCTTCTATGATGAGATAACTGGCTCTGGGGATATGGGGAAAGCGGTGGATGTGATCAATCTTGACATTAGCAAAGCTTTTGATACGGTTTCCCACAGTATTCTTGCCAGCAAGTTAAAAAAGTATGGATTGATGAATGGACTATAAGGTGGATAGAAAGCTGTCTAGATTGTCAGGCTCAGTGGGTAGTGATCAATGGCTCAGTGTCTAACTGGCAGCTGGTATCAAGCAGAGTGATCCAGAGGTTGGTCCTGAGGCCGGTTTTGTTCAACATCTTTATCAATGATCTGAATTATGGGATTAATTGTACCCTCAGCAAGTTAGCAGATGACACTAAACTGGAGGGAGAGGTAGATACGCTGGAGGGTAGGGATAGGGTTCAGAGTGACCTAGACAAATTGGAAGATTGGGCCAAAAGAAATCTGATGAGGTTCAACAATGACAAGTGAAGAGTCCTGCACTCAGGAAGGAAGAATCCCATGAACCGCTACAGGCTGGGGACCAACTGGCTAAGCAGCAGTTCTGCAGAAAAGGACCTGGGGATTACAGTGAACGAGAAGCTGGATATGAGTCAGCAGTGTGCCTTTGCTGCCAAGAAGGCCAATGGCATATTGGGCTGTATTAGTAGGAGTGTTGCCGGCAGATCGAGGGAAGTGATTATTCCCTCTATTTGGCACTGGTGAGGCCACACCTGGAGTATTGTGTCCAGTTTTGGTCCCCCAACTATAGAAGGGATGTGGACAAATTGGAGAGAGTCCAGCGGAGGGCAACAAAAATGATTAGGAGGCTGGGGCACATGGCTTAGGAGGAGAGGTTGAGGGAACTGGGCTTATTTAGCCTGCAGAAAAGAAAAGTGAGGGGGGATTTGATAGCAGCCTTCAACTACCTGCAAGGGGTTTCCAAAGAGGATGGAGCTTGGCTGTTCTCAGTGGTGGCAGATGACAGAATAAGGAGCAATGGTCTCAAGTTGCAGTGGGGGGAGGTTTAGGTTGGATATTAGGAAAAACTTTTTCATTAGGAGGGTGGTGAAGCACTGGAATGGGTTACCTAGGGAGGTGGTGGAATCTCCTTCCTTGGAGGTTTTTAAGGTCTGGCTTGACAAAACCCTGGCTGGGATGATTTAGTTGGTGTTGTTCCTGCTTTGAGCAGGCGATTGGACAGATGAACTCCTAAGATCTCTTCCAACTCTAATCTTCTATGATTCTATGCCTGGAGCAGAGCTGGAGCAAGGACTAGACCATCAGGAGCACAGGCTGGAGAAGGGACTGGAATAAGGGCAAGCACAGCTGCAGGCATGGTACACACTGAGCAGTCAGAGAGGTGGTGCTGCTGCTGCTGGACTTAAAAGCCAGACAGCTTCCCTCCCTGACCAATCACGTGATACAGTGAACGTAGCCTGCTGCAGGCCAGCTGTGCTTGTTGGGTTGACAGGAGACTGACTCTGCTCAAGGCTCTGATCCCTGACATGAAAATGTAATCCCTTTGGGGCTGTGAAGAACTCTCAGGATATTTTTCAGAAGCACAAAGTAAACATTCTGAACACATACAGCTGGTATAAATTTGGTTGCCAAGTAGTGGTGTAATTGATCAGGAGTAATAATCAATGAACTGTAAATAGGTTTCTCTGTCACATTCAGAGGATGGAAGTGAAACTGAAGTGGTTCCATTGTTTCTATCTAATTTAGTCCACCTAGACATTCACACTGCACTTATCACCGTGGTATCTGAGTGCCCAGTGTTGTTTGTGTCTTTTAGCTATGGATGAAGGGCCAGATTCTGCTAGCTCTGTGAGTAGTCCGGTTGACACCAGTGAGACTACTCGTAAAGCAAAGGTTCTACCCAAGGTGCTCATTCTTGTAGTTCAGTCATCAGGTTTTGCTGAGTTTTGACTTTCCTTGGTCCATCCATGTCCCTAGCAAAGGGAGGTGCAGCTGCTTGAGAACAGCTGCACACTTATCTTTGTGAGAGGGTCCTGGGAATATCTTTGCACAATTGGAAGTCAATGGGAGCTGCAGGTTTTCAGCATCTCTGAAAATCAGGCCACTTCATTAGGCACCTAATTATGAATTTTTGCCGCCTAATTTGAGGCATTCAAGTTAGAAAATGAAACTCTGACTCCACTGAAGTCAATGAGAGTTTACCATTGACTTGAGTGAGATGAGGATGTCACCCCAAGGCTTTAGTAACTTATCAAAGATCACAGAAGGAGACCCTGTGTGAAAGGAAGTGAGAATTAAGGGGTGGTTGTGTCTACTACCCTGGGAGATATAGACCACATTTCTCTCCTGTTATGCTTGGGATAAAATAACAAAGATCCATAATTCTTCATGAACCAAACCTAAAACTTTCTAGAAGTTCTATTTTTTTAAAAAGACAGTGTGAGTACTTGTATAACTCCCTGTTTCCACTGGAAGAAGAGGTGTTGAAATACCCCATTCACAGATTCCAAGACCAGAACGGACCATTGTGATGATCCAGTCTGACCTCCTGTATAACACAAGCCAGAGAACTTCCCCAAAATAATTTCTTTTGAACCAAAGCAGCAGTTCTCAAACTCTGGGTCGGGACCCAAAAGTGGGTCATGACCCCATTATAAGAGGGTCACCAGAGCTGGCGTTAGACTTGCTGGGGCCCAGGGCCAAAGCTTGAGCCCCACTGCCCACGGCAGAAACAAAATCCCAAGCCCCACTGCCCAGGGCCAAACCTGAAGCCTAAAGGCTTCAGCCCTGAATGGTGGGGCTCAGGTATTGGCTTTGGCCTCCCTGCCCGGGAGTCGGGGCTTGGGCTTTGGCCCCTCTGCCAGAGGCGGTGGAGCTCAGGGCGGCTCAGGTTTCAGTCCACCCTCCTGGGGTCATATAGTAATTGTCAGAAGGGGGTCGTAGTGCAATGAACTTTGAGAACCCCTGAACTAAAGCATATCTTTAAAAAAAAATCCAGTCTGGATTTAAAAATATCCAGTGATGGAGAATCTACCACAATCCTTAGTAAATTGTTCCAGTGTTTAACTACCTTCACAGTTAAAAATGTACACCTTATCTCTAGTCTGAATTTGTCTAGCTTCAAGTTCCAGTCAGTGTCTGATAGACTGAAGAGCCCTTTTTCAAATATTTGTTCCCCATGTAGGTACTTAAGCACTGTTGTCAAGTCATCCCTTAATGTTCTCTTTGTTAAGACAATTACATTGAGCACCTAGATTCTATCAGCATAAGGCATGTTTTCTAATCCTTTAATCATTCCTGTGGCTCTTCTTTGTATCCTCTTCAGTTCTTCAACTTACTTCTTGAATTGTGCACACCAGAAATGGAAACAATATTGCAGAAGCAGTCACATCAGTGCCAAATACAGAGGTAGAATAACTTCTCTACTCCTATTCGAGATTCCCCTGTTTATGTATCCAAGGATTGCATTGGATGTTTTGGGCACAGGGTGGCCACGATGAAACACGGATTGTTTGCTTGTGCCCAGTTTACCAAGCGATCCAGATTACTCTGTATTTATAACTAGTCCCCTTCATTATTTACCGATTTTTGTGTCATCTTCTGACTTTAGAAGTGATTATTTTATTTTATTTTCCAGTTAATTGATAAAAATTTTAATGAGCATATGGCCAAGAACTGTTCTCTGTGGAAGACCACTAGAAATACACCCATTCAATTACATTCTGAGACCTATCAGCCAGCCATCTTTTAATCCATTTAATGTGTGCTAAATTAATTTTGTATTGTTCTAGTTTTTTAATCAAAATGATTTGTAGCACCAAGTCAAACACCTTACACACATTTAAGTATGTTACATCAAAACTATTACCTTTATCAATCAAACTTGTAATTCATTCAAAAAGAATATCAAGTACGTTTGACAGGATCTGTTTTCCATATACCTGTGTTTATTTGCATTAATTATACAACCCTCCTTTAATTCTTTATTAATGGAGTCCCATATCAGTCTCTCCATTATCTTGCCTGGGATTGATGTCAGACTGACAGGCCTATAATTATCCGTTTAACCTTTTTAGATATTGGCAGAGCATTAGCTTTCCCCCAGTCTTCTGGAACTTCCCCAATGTTCAAAGACTTACTGAAAATCAGAAAGCAGCTGGTCTTGCAATATATCTAGGCATTGACCTCTGGTGAGAATTTTTGATTTCTCAGCTGATTTTCACACTGGAGAGGTGTGGACATGATAATACATGCTTGAGATGACCATAACAACTTTTGGATAGCTGTCTGAACTGAAACCGAGAGCTCCAATCCTTTTGGCATTCGCTCACCACTAGTAATGGCTAGCTTAATGAAATACGATATTAATCTGTCCTTATCTTAATCTAAATATATGGCTTTTGTTTATAGTATTGCGGTAACAGCATTAAAGTTTCCATGACCTAAATAGTAAAGACAAGTTTCCTGATTTAAAAAAGACAGTCTTATAATCATGTAAACCCGATTTATATCCTGGTTTAAAATTGGAGATTAAGGGCAAAATTTCAGATAAGGTCAGAACCCACGTGGGGACCAAACCAAAGTCATCAGATTCTCAAGAGTGTGCAGATGATAACAGCTCACATTGAGCATTCTGTTGCATAGATTAGAGCAGCGGGGTCCTGAGCTCTCTTGGAAATCTGGTCAGACATCTTGAAATAATCAGGTAATGTGCCTGTAATAACAGAATCTTTTCAGCACACACTACTTTATTTGATCTCATTAAGAATAAAAAAATTGAAACTATATCCTGTGTTTTTTTTCTCTTCTCTCCTCCCCCCCAAATATGCTGATATAGTTTTACACATGGAGTTTCTCTTTCCCGATACCAGCAGGTTTTAAATACTAGTGACTATATTGGCCATTCCATAAGACTAGATAGAGTATAATGGGCAGAAAGTGGTAGCATGGGCCAGCATAATGATTAGCAGATAAAGGAGTAATCAAAACAAGGAAGACGGCAGCTACCCGGGCTCTTGGGTCTCTGCTCCCGCGGGGAGCACCATGCCTGGAGCCTGGGCAGCTGCTGGGCTCCCAGCAGGGAGCCTCAGAGCAGCAGGGTTCCTGGCAGGGAGAGTAGAGCTGGGCAGGCACAGCCCAGTTTGGAGCAGGGAGCCCTGGGAAGCAGCCCAGCTGGGAGCAGGGAGCCAGGAGCCCAGGCCGCAGCCTGGTGACCCACTTGGAACCAAGATGTCCCTGGGGTCCCAGCTCCCAGCTGAGCTGCTGCCCAGGCTCTCGGCTCCCCCACTTACAGCTGAGAGCCCGGCTGCACCGAGCCTCCCCGCTCCCCACTGGAAACCAGGCAGCCTTCCAGGCTCCGGATGTGGAGCTCCCGGCCAGGAGCCCAGGTGGCTGCTGTGCTCTCAGTGGGGAGTGAGGAGCCAAGAGCATGGGGCAGGCAGCTGGGCTCCTGGTGGGACGCAGAGAACCAAGCATCTGGGCGGGCAGCCATGCCCCCCTGTGGGGAGCAGGTAGCCAAGAGCCTGGGAGGGGACAGCCATGCTCCCGTAGGGAGCTTCATGGAGCTGAGAGCCTGGGCTCTCAGCCCTCCCCACTGCCCCTTTGAAGTTGGTGGAAGCACTCCTGGTGAGGATGTGCACCACTGACAGAAGGAGAACAGCATGGACATGAATCACCACAGTAATTACTGTGGTGGCTGTAAGTCGACCTAACATAGGTAGACTAAAGTTTGCAGTATAGACATGCCCTGAGTTTCACAGTGCTTAATACTAATGAGGGCATTATAAATGCCTGAAACAGACAGATATGATAGAGTTTCACCACTAAATTTTTGGCCTCGTTCAAACCTGACATTGCAAATGAAACTCAAGGTGTGTAAAATAACAAACTAACACCTAAAACTGGGCATAAAGTAGTTTTTATTTCAGCAAAACTTTCAACTTTTCTGCAACTGTAAACTAAATATGTTTGGACAGAAACTTGGGGGTTTTTTTGGTTTGGTTTTGTTCTCCAGTGAAATCTTAAAAATAATTGAGGAAAACATGAAAAAATATTTGTTTTGCTGAAAAGCCAATTTTCCATTAAAAAGTATGGAAATATTTTGACCAGCTTTATTAAAATTATAAAGAAAGATTGAGAGGGTCCATGTGTTCTACCACTGCCAAGCTCCACAAAGGTCTAAAGTTACAGTAACTCATGCGAGGGTAGTGAGTAGGTTGCAATACAATTAGGGTTCAATTGATGAGGATTCTGAGGAGGTGTCTACTCACTTCTGGATATTAGTCCTCATCAATTGTTTCAGATAATCTTGGGCATAGAGAGACATCCCTGCCCCCAAAGACAGGCATCCGATGGGACAAACAGAGATGTATCCTGTTTGTACCAGGAGCACTTGAATATTCCTAAGCATCAAAATAAAATATCTACCAAAGATGAGGATTCACCAGCTATAGTGAATCCTGAAGAAACAGGCCTTGTGGAATTTCTCACCATTGTGAAATATACATATTTCTGAAGAATGACTTTGCATTTGGGAATCACCAGCCAGTGAAAAATGAAACATTTCCTGGGAACATTGGGGAGAAGTGCCCAAGCAAGGACTAGAATGATGCTGAATGACCCAGCTGAGTATCTGGCTCAGATTATCTTCTCCTACCTCCTTGACAGATCAAAACCGGAAGGTGTGCTGTTTTAGGCTCTTGCTCTTTCAGAGAATCAGCTACCAGCTGCCAAATAGGCTTGATAAGAAAACTGCCAACTTAATCCCTGGAGTAACTCCAGTGACTTTGGCAGTAATACGCTAGCAATCAGTATGGCCTCAGGAGATTCTTAGGAGAATGTTTGCAAGCATATTTGCTGGCAACAACTCTAGCGTTTCTTGAAGCCCAAGGCAACCTCCAGCTTGTCAGATTCCAGGTAAGGTTCATCCATCCCTAACACTGCAACTATCAAAAACTGAGCCTTAAAAGAGAAAACTAGCTTCACTCTCAACTCTGGGGCATTACCTTCTCCCTGTAAAATGGACCAGATCCTCACATGGTGTAAATTGACATTAACTTTCGTGGAACTATCAGCTGAGGTACATGGCCCATTATAGCTTAGCAGGCCTGATTCTTCTCTTTCACACCAGTGTAAATCAAAAGTGTGGGCTAGTGCATAGGAACAGAGCTGGCATGTAGGAAACCGGGATTCAATTCTGGCTGTTAGTGATTTGTTTGGGAAATTCCTTTCCCTACCTGTGTGTCACTTTCACACAGAATACCGTGTGTAAAATGAGGTTTCTAATTACTGACCTCCCTCAGTAAAGCATGTTGAGATGTATAAATGAAAAGCTAGGTGTAAGAGCTAGGTGGTATTATGGGTAATTCCATGGGTTCATTAGAACTGCTTTACTGAAAAACCATGTAAGTGATGGGAGAATCAGACATATAATTATTTATTTTAACTTGCTCCTCTTAATTATTTCTTCAACAGGAAGGAAACTTTCTCTGGAGTTAAATGCCATATGAGCAGATAAAACACAAATATCACTGCAAAGTACACTGTGGCCTTCAAAGGTTTTTGCATTTGTGGATCAGCTTTTCTACTGCATAACTCCCTTCTCTGCTTATGTTGACCTAATTGCTGTATCACTGTCCAAGATTTTCCCTGCTTGGCTGTCTCATTTTTTAAATTTCACAGTAGGAATTGCTCAGCTAAAATGAGATGCCATTTTTAGTGTAAGCCAGGCTGTTCAGTCCTTTTAAAAGTTGACTTTCCTTGAAAGAGGCTTATGTATATTTTCACTGAGGGTATGTAGCTCATGAATGCATCAAGTGAAAGTTGGTGTATTCTGTCACAAAAATTTGCTAAGCTGCAATTTGAATCAAGCATCACAGGTCAGGGGAACTTGGCAAAAACATTAAGTTATTACCCAGTAAGGGAAAAAACCTACAATAACTAGATTCAGGGAGCCTTAGGGATTCTGGGACATCATTAGGTTTCCCCTCTAACTGTTGAAAAGGGATTAAGTTAAGATTTTTGTTTTGGAAAGGTCATAGCAACTTGCCAATAAGAAACTGCTTAATGAAAATGGATTCAATGCTTTCACATCTGCAGTACTACAGCTCAGAGCACACGACAGCTCTGGAGCCAAGCTGACTTAAAATATATTATATCCAGTGTGGCTGTCAGTCCCAGGATATTGAAGAGACAACGAGGGTGAGGTAATATCTTTTATTGGACAAACTTCTGTGGGGGAAAGAAGAAGAGCTCTGTGTAAGCTCAAAAGCTTGTCTCTCTCAGCAACCGAAATTGGTGCAATAAAAGATTTTACCTTGCCCATCTTAAAGTATATTATACATTTCTAGAGGGGAAATGATGGAAGTGCTTGTGAACAAGAGAGTCTACATTTTTAAAAGCAACTAGCCATTTTGGGTATTAAATCTGTTACATGTTAGACGGGGGTGCTGGACCAATTTGTACAGTGGAGGTGGGGCTTAGACTCATTGAACCAAACTGTAAACCCCCTGTATATGATGGAAATTGCTTCAAGACAGTGGGTGCAGTAGCACCCCTAGTTCCAGTACCTCTCACTTAGGAGAGATTTATTTTCAGAGGATGGGTGTTCAGCACTTTCTGAACAGCAGGCTTCTTAATGGTGTTTGAAGTTAGAGACCCAAAATATTAAGGCATCCAAAATCACAGCGACGTTTGAAAATTTAGGCTGAAATAACTTTTTTTACATAAAAACCACGAATACTAAACTCTTACATACTGCTTTTCATCCATATATCTTACAGTGGTTTATAAAGAGCAGTAAAATTATCCCCATTTTAAAGCAGGGCAAACTGAGGTACATAGAGAAAAGATGTCTTCTTCAATCTTTCCCTTTCTCAGCCCAAATCACTATTGATTTGCACCTTATGGAATCATTTTCACTATGGTAAAGCGGGCCGGGAGCACTACCAAAGAGGAATGGTATCATTTTACATACACTTTGACTATACAAGTCTAACTCACCCCTGCTCGGTGTGGTACTCTGTCCCTCTCTACTGGCAGCTAGACCAGCTAGAGACTGACAATCTTGCTACAGTCTTGGGTAAGGGAGATGCATCTCTTAGCTCAGGCCGTAGCGGTTCATGATTTCCAGGTTTGATCCCAGCTGCCAACAGACCCATCAGTATTACGCAAGGTTCTAGGTAATGGTGAATCAGGTTCTCTGACCATTTGTGGGTATATGGGCCAAATTCTGTTGCCCTTTAAAGTCAGTAGGGTTCCATGAGCAAACCTACAATCCTGTTTTGTCCCACAGAACTTAAATCTTCTGTCCGTTAGGGGAAAATAATCTCCATTAATAACAAATCCTAATACAGCAACATACTGCAGATTCTCTACAGCTAAGCAAATTGTTTGTGTCATAATAATGGCAAAGCTCAGCTCTGTACAAGCGTGAATCCAAACTATTTGGGAAGTTTGTAAAAGTTGGAGATCAAGTTAAGTGCTAAGAGACCTTACATTATTATAATAAAGGCAATATAATATTTCTGTCTCCACTGAGTCCAAGAAACAATAGAAATCTTATATCAAATCAGGTCTTGTGAGAATCTGAACTCTGCATTCTGTCAAGAAAGCATCCCAAGTCTCAGAAGCTTGGATCCATAGTAGCATAATTCAGACCTGGCCCAAATCCTGCTTATTTTCCTTATGAGAGTTGTTTTTCATGAGGTGTTCTCTGAAGTGGAGGTGGTCCATTCATTTACACCAGGCCTAAATTTGGTCCTTTGTCTGCAGTGTGACAGTAGTGCCAGTGTGGTGTATGGAGTAACACCACGGATGAATTTGGACCAGTATGTTTTAAATGCAGGATCTATTGGCACTTTACCCTGAAAGATAGTCCCTTTCTTAGCTTGAGTGGAATCTGATGAAACATCAAAGCTCAGAGCAGCGCTGCACACGCTGCTGCAAGCAGAGTGCAAAACCACTGGCAGGGAAAACAACGTTCCAGTCTACCTTTAAGATGCTACTGCTGAAGTCATAGCCACAGGTGCCGACTTTCCAATGTACTGGTGGGTGCTCAATCCCTGGCTCTGTCCCAGGCCCTGCCCCCACTCCACCCCTTCCTCCAAGACCCCGCCCCAATCTGCCTCTTCCTTTCCCTACTCCATCCCCACCACACCTCTTCCCACCCTGTTTCGCACCCTGCCCCACAGCATGCTGCCCCCTTGCTCCTCCCCCTCCCTCCCAAAGCCTCCTGCACACCGCAAAACAGCTGATTGTGGCAGGCGGGACGTGCGGGGAGGGATGGGGAGGCACTGATCATCGGGGCCTGCTGGCGGGTAGCAAACATTGGGGGGTAGGAGGGAGCTGACAGGGGGGCTGCCGGTGGGTGCTCAGCACCCACCATTTTTTTCCTGTGGGTGCTCCATCCCGGAGCACCCAAGTAGTCAGCGCCTATGGTTATAGCTAAGTACAGGGTCGGATGACAGGGTCTAAAAACCTTTCATTTCTTACAGTTACTGATTCAAATAGGACCAAGCTAGGAGTAATGTAATGGCGCCTGACATGAATTTGTTATCATAAGCCAGCGGTCAGAATTACTAAGGTATTTAGGCATCTGAAGATGCAGATTAGCATGTATTAGGACTTGCTGAAGTGCTTAAGTCAAGTGAGTTGGGCGCTTAACTCTCTTTGGCACTTTTGTAAGTTCCACTAGGCACTGATGTGTATCTTTAAGTGCCTAAATACCTTTATCAGTCTGGCCCCAGCTCCTGTGAGAAAATGTCCATATCAAGGAACCATCACATCAACTGGGATCTTTGTTGAAAACAGTAGCAGACAGAGGTCAAGAGCCCATGGGGCATGGAGAATGAATGAATGTTCTTTTCAGCCTTTCACATCAGGGTTGAGGCACACTGATGAAAAAACAGAATGGAGAAGCACAGCTGCTTTCAGGTCTGTATTTATTGGATGGATAAGTGGGACTCCAGCATCCAGGGTTGTCAATCCATCACCTTTCATGAGCACTATTGTAGGGGGTGTGGTCAAGGGAAAGGGGCTGTGGCCTGGAAAACCTTATGTGATGCCCAGATGCTGGAACAGCCGCTTGGGGACTAAGGGCAGCTGGCACAAGTTAGAGCAGGCCATTGGTGAGACAGCTGGGGGATTAAGGGACTAAAAACCACTTTTGCATCCCGGTTCTTCATTTGCACTCTGAGTGCTCCTCAGCAACAGTATCTGGGCCACAGTCTTCTATTTTGACAAAACAAAATGTTGATGAGAAAATGACTGATGTCACGAGGATTATGGGCCAATTTCTGTCACACCCATGTGATCCCACTGAAGTCAACAGGGGGCTTCATAGGTGTAATGCAGGACCGGATTCAGCCCACAGGGTCTAAACTACATGGATTGATACTGTCAAACTCAAAGAAAACTTTATGAAAAGGTTGTGTGAGGTAGCTGCTGTCATCTGGGTGAATGAACACACCATATAGTCCCCTTATTATTCTAAATTATATTTTTTCAGTGGATCATTTTTTATTCTTTTCTAATGTTTCCTTTTGTGCTATGCAAATCCGAGCTTTCTTATTAAAAAGAAAAAGAATACTTGTGGCACCCAAATTTGTTAGTCTCTAAGGTGCCACAAGTTCTCTTTTTCTTTTTGCGAATACAGACTAACACGGCTGCTACTCTGAAACCTGAGCTTTCTTATTGTGACAGATGACAGAATTTATAGGACCTAAACCTATTTAAATGAAGATGCCAAGAACAGCTGCAGAAACAGCTTTTACTCCTACATGCCATTTCCCAGATTTTGATACATTCAGTGCTACTTGTACAACACGTACAAGAGTGCCAGCTAATGCTGTTTGTAAAAACTATTGGTCTTGGCTTTGCTCTAGTAGAATTCCAATAGGACACCTGCAGCAGCATAACAAAATCCATTTTTAAGACAATGCCCTGAAAGGAATTCTCTTTAATTTCATTATGCTACTGCTGTTTAATCCCCTGCTGGTTTATGTAGTAGGAAGTAAGCAAAAGTGTTTTTTAAAATGATAACTCTGATTAGAAGTCTCCTAACAAAGCATTCTGCAAAGTTGCATTATATAATATGATAAACATCAACCTTTAAGCATGTATTTATACATTAAGAATATGTGCTTACATTTATCAGATAGCTAGCTGACCACTGCCACCGAATGCATCCGATGAAGTGAGCTGTAGCTCACGAAAGCTTATGCTCAAATAAATTTGTTAGTCTCTAAGGTGCCACAAGTACTCCTTTTCTTTTATCTGACCTACTTTCTAAACACTACTACTAATACAGATGGTAGTGCATGCCATGACAATGTCTAACCCAAAGCCCATTTACGTCAATAGGAATCTTCTCATTGACTTCAGTGGGCTATGGCAGTAGTTCCCAACCAGGGGCACATGTAACTCTGGGAGTATGCAGAGATCTTCCAGGGGGTACATCAACTCATCTAGATATTTGCCTAGTCTTACCATGGCTACATAAAAAGCACTAGCCAAGTCAGTACAAACTCAAATTACATATAGACAATGACGTGTTTATTCTGCTCTATATTCTATACACTGAAATGTAAGTACAGTATTTATTTTTCAATTTATTTATATTATAATTATATGGTAATAATGAAAAAGTAAGCATTTTTTCAGTAACAGTGTGCTGTGACACTTGTATTTTATGTCTGATTTTGTAAGCAAGTAATTTTTAAGTGAAGTGTAACTTGGGGGTACACAAGACAAACCAGACTCCTGAAAGTGCTACAGTAGTCTGGAAAGGTTGAGACCATACAGTTGCACAACAGATCAGTTACCCTGATGATGTGTCATGCTGGCATGTATTCATTTATTAATAAAAATGCAATGTATTTAATCTTGCAAAATTATTGTATGACTATTGAAAAAAAATGTAAGCTTTTGAAAGGGTAAAATCATGCCTCTTTACCCTGAAGGAATTATTTAAGAGTTCATAAAATGGTGAATAACAGAACTGTGAAATATAATTTAGTTAGACCCTTAAAAGGGTTTTGATAAATTCCTTCACAATAAGAAAAAAGCTTAGCCATAGAGTGCTGTATTCTAATACCCTTGAGCATGCTGAGTAGTATCTTATTCCTTGAATAGTCCTGTTGGTTGGAGAATATATGGGTAGGTGGGAGAAGAGACGCAAACCCTATCATGGATTAAAGACTGCGTAAAAAGGTAGGGAATAAAGAGCAGGGGTAAAATCCTGGCCTTTGCTATTGACTTTAACAGAAGCAGGATTTCAGCCTCGGCGGTCAGTTTTCAGTGTGGAAAGAATCATAGAAATGTAGGGCTGAAAGGGACCTCAAGATGTCATCTACTCTAGTCCTTTCCTCTCTTGCCCCCCTGTGACACTGTATGATTGAATCATGACTATTTATATCTTTAATATGGCCACTGTTATACAATTGCAACAAATCTTGTTCAAAGTATGTCATGTAAGGTACTAATGGAAAAGTTACAATCTATCAAATATGATTATCCTATTTATATGCAGGTATCATTTTTGAAACTGAAGTTATGAATATTGACTATATACCTGTATTTCAAATGTGTTTGTCCCAGGGTAACTCCCACAAGGTCATTTATATCCAGTCTGGCCAGCACATTGTGAATGGATCATTCAAGTTGATGGCCCATCAAAAAACACTGAAGCTTGTCCCCACCCAGTTAGCCTTCCTGTGGATGCCTTAGCCAAAGTATGGGTAAGGGCTGCTCCTCTGAGTCATCAAATTATGCAAGGGCATGTGACCAGTTTATGTGACCCTGGACTCCATCTTGTGCATGTAATTTTCCACAAATTAAGACTGAGAGCATCCCCTCCACATGGGAGAAAGTATAAAAGACCCTGGAAGCATGTTTCCTGCTCTGATCTCTGGACTATGGTGTAAACTAAAGGGGGCATTCCAACCGATGTACTGAGGACCTTGCAATCTTTTGGAAGTTACCAGAGACTTTACAAGCCAGCAGTTTATTCCATCACTGCCACAAATCTAATCCAAGAACTTTGTAATGATTGGTTTCAGAGTAGCAGCCGTGTTAGTCTGTATTCGCAAAAAGAAAAGGAGTACTTGTGGCACCTTAGAAACTAACAAATGTATTTGAGCATAAGCTTTCACATCCGATGAAGTGAGCTGTAGCTCACGAAAGCTTATGCTCAAATAAATTTTAGTCTCTAAGGTGCCACAAATACTCCTTTTCTTTTTGTAATGATTGTATGTATATGTTTTCTTTGATCATTGTAACTCTCTCCTCCATCTTTTCTCTTATAAATAAACCTTTATGTATTAGTTATTAAACGACTGGCAACAGTGTGATTATTGAATAACATCTGAGTTATATATTGACCTGGCTATGTGGCTGATCTCTTGGGATTAGAGGGACCCTTTGTTTGATGAAACTGGTTTTAAATAACCACTCATCATAAAGTCTAGTGTCTGGGTGGTGAAACAAGGACTGGGATGCCTAAGGAAACTGCAGTTTGGACTTCTGATTAAGCAGTGTGATGCGACAGAAGTTTATTTTTGTTTCTCACTTGGTATATCTAATATTGGAATAACCACCAGTTTGGGATGAGCCTACCCTATTTCTCAGCAGTTTGTCCTGAATCTGGTATCCTCAGCTATAACCCACTGAGGCACAGTGACACCCCTCTGAGGCAGGAGTAAGAAAAAAAAGAGGTGTTTAGGGAATCACGGCTAGGATTTATGGTGTTCAGTGTAGATTTCTATTTGTTTTCTGAGAGAGAGGCTGAAAAATGGTGAAATTTGCTAATAACTTAATTTAGTAAATACAGGACATCTTGTGAGGAATTCCAGATGGCCCTACTCAAACTAGTTTGCCAGAGGCTACATGATGGCAGATGAAAATTCACAACAAAGAAGTATAAGGCAAGGATCAGATTGGGAAGAAAGAAAAGGGTGTGTGGAGTCACCAAAATGGCACACATTCTCTGTAGACTATAGTGATGTTCCAAATATGATGATGGGTGTTTTTTGAGCTCCATGGGGTGCTGAGTTTCAGCTCGCACTGTGTGGTTGAATATGCCCATGAGCTCTTGATGATGGTATCTCCCAAATGACATCCACTTCCATCACCAAAATGAGAGCTATTCACAGGAAACTGCAGATCAGTAAATTCTCCCTTTCTTACATGAGGACTGAAATAGCTAACAGTGTTGACATTTAGATCATCACTGGGCAACCACATCACTGAGATGAAAGGTCTTTCAGTGCTATATCGTTCCAGGCCCTGTGCAGACCTGGTTCACATTTTTTAGGGTTTTTTTTCCCCTTTACAATCCTAACAGCTAGAGACTTACATGAAAGCTGAAATTCTGGAGAACAAGATCCTGACACCTCCCTGAAGTTACAGAGACACAGAGGAGTGTAATGATGGTTTCCAAGCCCTGGTACAAGGGAACATATTATGTAGACTTCAGAAAAACTTTCATAACATAATAATAGGCTGCATCTCTCCCTGTTTGGTATGTACTACTATATCACAATCTTCTTTTTTGACTCATCATTTGATAGCATTCTGCAACATTTTTCATGTATTTCATCTACTCATTAGCACAAGGAAATCCAAAATTCAAGCTGCATTGCTTAAGTTGTAACTGATCAGATAATTCACAGGGTAATTTCTCTGTTCCATAGGCTGACTGTAAAACCTATAACTAGGTTTATTGCGCAAATACTCCTGGAAAGTGAAATTTTAATTTGCTTTCAACAAAGATTCCAGTGCGTCCATTTAAAATTCACTTACCATGAACCTGAAGTGTCTTCATAAAAAAAACCCAAAAACATGAAGAATGAAAACAAAAGGGAAGTTAACTAAACCAAAGTGAAATTGTATGAAAATGTGAACATATCCTCTTAGAAATATTTGTCCAGCTGTAAATTAAGCCATTGATGCACACAGCTCGGATCTGAATTAGCTGGAAACTGAAAGTTCTACTGGTACAACAACAAAATAAACTACTTTGTTGGGCCCTGATTCAGCCAAGCATGTGCACAACTTTAAAACACATACTTAAAAGTTAAAAACATGCTTAAGTGCTTTGCTGAAGCGAAGCTTTAAGGAGCAAAATTCTGGCCTGTTATGATTTGTATTGCAGTAGTATGGCAGCTTTCAACTCAGTCAGCATACCAAGGATCTCCAGAGCTAAAATCATGAACTGCTACAGCTTGAGCTAAAGAGCCAACAGGGCTACCATAACACATAACCTCTGTGGATTGGTACAGACAGGGACCTGTAACACACACTCCCCAGTGGGTGACAATAGCAGCTAGGGACCCCAATCAGGGTTCCACTGCTCTAGGCATTGGACAAACACACAGAAAAAAGATAGTCCCACCCTGAAGCACTTAGAATTTAAATATACCTGGTTTCCCTCAATGGGCTAGACAGAAAGAGTTAGAAAACCACTCTTCAGACCTGGGACTCTGGGACAGGTGAGACTCTGATTCAGTGCTTCTGTGAGTGTCCGTGGTGGAAGCTTGACTAATGCTTTATAGTATAGTTTCACAGCTCCAGAGACATGTAGTTGGTAAGCTTTTGGGGCTTGGCCAGGCCCCTGCACTCCCTAGTGGCAGCAAGCACTGGCAAAGGTGCACATTGGTCTATTTTAACAACAGTCCGGAGCCATATTCCTTGGGTTTATCCTCAGCTTGGACACTATGCTCCTTAGTGTAGTCATTTAAAGCTTAACCCATGGACCGGAGGTGGGCAAACTACGGCCCATGGGCCATATCTGGCTCGTGGGACAGTCCTGCCCAGCCCTTGAGCTCCTGGCCAGGGAGGCTAGACCCCTGCCCATCCTCTGCTGTCCCCCCTCCCCCGCAGCAATGCGCCACATGGGCAGGGTGGCTGGCTCCAGCTGGGCGGCGGGGTTGCGAGCTCCTGCTGCTCTGAACTGCATGGTAAGGGGGTGGCAGGGGTGGGGGTGGTGGTCCTGGGGCACAGTCAGGGGACAGGGAGCAGGGGGCGGTTGGATGGGGCAGAGGTTTGGGGGGGTGGTCAGGGGACAGGGAGCAGGGGGGTTGGATAGGCATGTGAGTCCTGGGGGGCCTGTCAGGGGGCGGGGGTGTGGATAGGGGTCAGGGTCGGGGCAGTCAGGGGACGGGGAATGGGGGGGTTGGATAGGGGGTGGTGTCTGAGGGGGGCAGTTAGGGGCAGGGGTCCCAGGAGGGGGTGTTCGGGGACAAGGAGTGGGGGGGTCAGATGGCTTGGGAGTTTTGAGTGGGGCAGTCAGGGGGCAGGAGGTTGAAAGGGGCAAATAGGGGCTAGGGGCCAGCTGTTTGGGGAGGCACAGGCTTCCCTACCCGGCCCTCCATACAATTTGCACCCCGATGTGGCCCTCACAAAAGTTTGCCCACCCTTGACATAGACAATTTAAGTCAATGGAAAAACTCCAACTGACTTCAACTGTCTTTTGAACAAGTCCTTTCACACTGGTAAAGTGTGTTTTCATGAAATATCTGATACTAAAATAAAAGAGTATGGGCAAACAGATAGCCCTTCCTACAGATACTGGCAAAGTTCCTCCTAGCTTTCTGTTCTGATCTCGTATTAGCTTCTTGCGTGCTCACACATAAAGATATTGCTAAAGGCAAATTGAGAATCATACTGCTTGTGCTTCAAAGTCTGGCTTTAGAAATCCTCCCTTGTCCCTGTGTCGTAACAGCAGAGTCAGGATTTGTAAATCAAACTTTTTGGGGGGTGAGGGCGGGTGGGAGGAGGATTATTCAGGATTTATTGTCATAGCTGGTAAAACTGTTTTTGAATTTGTAAACATGTTGCAGAACTGAAAACTCTTTTGCCAGATTTGTAAGATGTGTAATCCTTACAAACTGAGAGCTCAATTGGATGCTAATATTTTTAAACCAAGTCAGCCTAAATTTTTATAATATTCGACATGTAACAGAATGTCGGCCTGTACACACAGTCCAGCTCATCTCTTACTGGGACATAGCCCCTTTAAGACCAGGGGTTATGGGGAGTTGTAGTCTTGTCCAGGCAGGGTACATGATGGAGAAGGGTCAGCTGTCTAATCATCATGTGACTTCCTTCTGGAGACCATATAGACAAATGCCACAGGCTCACTTGTGGGAAGCTGAAGGTTGAAGTAAAATCCTAAGAAAAGTCCTTCCATGGGGCTCTGTCACAAGAGGGGTGGTATCTGGCATAGGCGCCGACTCTGTGGGTGCTTCAGGGCTGGAGCACCCTCAGGAAAGCTGAAAGTCAGCTCCTGTGGTATCTGGAAAAGGCAAACTAAAGGAACTCTGCTTGGGAGAGGCTGGAAAGGCCTCCACTAGTTGTAAAGAGTGGTTGTTGTTACTTTGATCCTGTTGTGGATCAAAGTTAATAAAAAGGAGAAAAGGGACAAAAACTGAACCTTATCAGACACTTTGTTTTAACTCCCTGGATCCTGTAGCTTCAAAGGCCTGACCGAAACCCCTCTGTAGTCAAATGAAAGAGTCTGTTTGACTTCCAATAGGGTTTGGATAAGGTCCTTAAAGTAATCAAAACTAGAAAAGTACATACTAGGGGCTTGTCTTCACTACTGGGGTAAGTCGAACTAAGTTACGTGAATAAGGTTTGTAGTCCAAGTAGTGCGATGGATAGGTGACATCTTGATCCCAGTGATGGCCATGGCAAAATGCCCATTGCTTTTAATGGGACAAGGAATTTGCCAAATCTGGTGAAACAGTGCTGATCAGTGGGAACAGATCTGCGGCCATTTCTTTAAATTCTCATTGCATTCAAAGGAAAGAATTTCTGGCTCCTGTTGGGTGTAACTCAACCGAAGATAAAAGATGCTACATTTTACAGTTGCCAATTATAATCTGACTAATCTGCCTTGGACCAAAAATGCCTAAGAAAACTTGTGTTTTCTCTTTGCAAGATAGAGGATTTGACCACACTGAGACACAATGGTTAGTGGAAAGAGAAAGAGAGAGCAAGAGAGAACTTCTTTGTTTTTATGCTTATCTGAGTTCAGAAATTCATTGATTGTAGACCTGGAATTTAGTGATCATTTCAATATAATAATCAAAACTGGGATCCCCTATGTCAGTCCATATAACTGAATGTGTTTAACACACAGTCAAAATTAAAAATTGTGTGCTGTTAATTAATGCAATGACAAAGCACGTTCATTCTATAAGGGGTTAAATCCAGTAATTAGCTAGGCAAATTATTCAGTGTAGGAGTAGCATTTGCACAAGTTCCTTAACATATGGTGATAGCAAGTGCGAATATGGTTGTCAAAGTGGATTTTCATTGTGTTGTCTAATATGATTAGCTTAATGAAAGTGATTGTCAGTGAAGAATGTCCATGGAACAGCTCTGGTGGTACTTACAAATGCATTAGGGAATGATTTCTTCTTCTCCTTTCAATAGCCACAGGCTAGTACTGTGACAGAGATTGTTAATATCTGTACTGATCAGTGGAATTTATAGATGTACCCATATTAAGAATAAGTCATCCTACTAGATCATATTGCTACATATATTTATAATAAAAATATTATTTTGGCAGAAATATTCTAAAGGAATATACTCTAGCTGCCAGAATGAAAATACAATTAAAAACAACCTATTGCCAAAAACAGCTCTGTCATTGATCATGGGGGGGGAGGGACGGGGGAGTTGTGGAATGTTAAAACACCTTGCTATTGTTGTTTTGTACATTCATTCCCTCCGCCTCCATCATAGCTGGCCGCTGGGTATTTTTACTCTCTTTGCAATAGCCAGTTATGCAACTCAGCCTGTGCAATGACAACTTGATAAGAAAAATGATGTGTTCAGAGATGTAAATAGTTTGAGCGCACACAACTATTTCCTTAGATTTAGGGAGGTTGCATAACAGTAGAAAATCAATTCAGAAAACACCACCTCTTAGGCAAAAATTTTAAAAAAGAGGGGGTGGGTGGAAAGGAGAAAAAGGGAATTTATCTTTCCAGGACAAGTATTCAGATAGCTTGCACATTTCACATTTTCACAGCATGTTCCAAAATCACAAATGCAAGATTAAACCTGACAGAGCCAAATAGATTTTAATTGCTCTTAGCATTAACGTAGAGTTCAGTTGTGGCTTTTGCCACAGCCCCAAGCAAGGGCAATGTGTAATAACTGCACTGCCCCAGAAGCAGACCAGGGACCAGATTGTGATTCATAGAGGTTTCTGGTTCCCCACTAACTCTGCAAGAGGGGAAGTAACCTGTGCCAGCATTTTACCTGCTTCAGATTACTTCTCCTGGTGCTCAGCTATACTGTTGGTAAGTTGTGGAGAGGGGCAAGGTCAAGGCTGCCCCTGCTCCCAGCCCACATGGTCAGCAGGAGAAGCAGCTCTGCAGAAGCTGCTCTCCTCCATGCACTATGATCCACAATATGATAGTGTATGCAGAGAGAAATAAGGCAGCATAAACAGCCTCCCACACTCCTTTGTACAGGAGTATGATGGGGTGGACTAGGCCCTCAAGCCCCATTCTGGAGTCCACTTGGTCTTGCCACACCCTGCCCCAGAAAAGGGCAGTGGAGAGAGTCCTCCAAGTGGCCTAGAGTGATGGCATGGGATGCAGCCTATCAGAGAGGGGCTTCACAGAGCAGGCGATCTGGGCCCAACAGGCCCATATAAAAGGAGCTGCAGTGCAGAGCAGAGAGAAGTTCCTTGCTAGAGCCGGAGGAGTGTGGATGGTGTGCCTGGCAGGCTGAGGGACCTCCAGGACCTCGGACAGAGCAGTGCTGGCAGAGACCAGGGTGAACGTGAAGGAGCTCTGGGCTGGCTGCTGGGACTCAACCAGGACAAAGCCCCGAAGTAAGGGTGAAGAATGAGCTGAGGCTGCATGGAAGTGGCTCAGAGAACCATAGCAGCAACACAGCTTAGTTAAAGGGACTGGGTGGATGGCTGCTACCTTTACGGCCCCTGGACTGGGTCCTAGAGGGCGGGTGCAGGTATCTCCCACCAGCCACTGAAAAAGTGTCCTAGACTTTGATATACCCAAGAACAAAACTGAAGAGTTGGGGACAGAAAGGCCTCAAAAGGTGAAGAATCTTTAGGGAGGAAGCCCTGGTTGATGTGGCCCCACACCAGGGCCAGGACTGCTTGAAGAGCAGGGACAATTCAAGAAGAGCCCAGAAGGGGCTGAGAGAGAGGCCCACTGAGGGGTATGTGGATAGGCCCCCCTGTTGGACTGTTTCCGTGAAAGGGATTTTTATTTCACGTGCAGACTGTGTGTGACTCGGCCAGAAGGGTGATTCACCAAAGACCCACCCCAAACTGAGAGTGCAGGCACACAGTGGGCACTCATGAGAGATGAGTGGGACCCCATTACAAGGAGCATAGCCAAGGTCATGGGCTGGGTCTTAGTACTTTCAAGGCACTTTACAAACATTAATAAGACCTTAGTGGTACCCTTTGTCCCCATGATGGGGAAACTAAGGCAAATTTTGATGTGTCGACTGATTTTTTTCAAGTGTCCGTGCGAATATCTTAGGAAATTGGGGCTAAGTCACTTAGACTTCAATCTGGCATGCTTGATAGGTGGCACATCTCAATCCAAGCATGTTACCCTGGGGTTCTGTGATACAGATTTGCTGCTTGTGGGTTTCCAGGTGGGAGTTTAAAGTGTCTATTGAGACCTATAAAGCCTTATACACCTTAGGACCTGCCTTCCTGAAAGACGATCTCTTGCCCTGTGTGATACTGCTACAGTTGAGATTACCAGGGGTACGTGAGTTGGAGATCCTCTTAGTTTAATGGAGAGGAAGCTGCTGACATTGTATTGACCACATTTGCTCAGGTTTGAATCTATCTCTTGCTCCTCTTTTGGGCCATGTGGCCAAGTCCATCTTGTCACACAGCTCTTTTGGTTGAGGAAGAGAGCTAGTGATAGCTAGGGGAGGGGTTGTTTTTTGTTTGTCTCTCTTCCGCTGGGTCATGATTGCCTATTAAAAAGTTACATTTCTTATTGTGAAGAATATGGAATGTTTAGAATTATTTTTATGATCCATGTGTGCCGCAGTTCATCCACTCACTTTGTATTGCTAGGCACTGGGTGGATTGATTTCTCCTATGGGAGTGGGAAAGGAGGTATAGCCAAGTGTCAAGTATACTGTCCAAGGTGAAACCAGATAATTTGACAAAAACTGGCTGGAATCAAACCAGATTTATGGAAGGCCCAGAAGAGACAATGGATGAGCCAGTGATTGGAACACTAATGCTCAATGACTGAGAAGCAAAGCACATGTGAATGCAGCATAACTGGAGAATAAAGGGACGAGGTGTCAATGTTAAGAACTAGGCACATGGGCACATCTTCTTTCATGTGGCTATTGTATTCTAGTTGTCTAATAAACACTGCCTAGTTCTGGAAAGGTTGTCCTATGTCACTGCAAATGCTGCACCCTGAAGGGTGAAAAGTCTCTCAATGTTACCCGGGGTTCTTTCAACCCAAAGCTCTTGGTAACTTTTACTCTGTGCGAGGTGGTGTCAGGAAATAAATCAGGGAGACACGGCCGTCCGACCGATAGATGGTTGGCGCAAACAGGACAACACAAGAGTGCTTTCACTTAAAGCTAAACTTTACTTAAGTCTCAAGCACTTATACACACATCTGTAAGAGGTTTGTAAAACCCCAGCCCTTGATAATTACCAAAGCTGAGTGTGGCTCTTGAGTGGCACAGCAGCAGCCTGTCTGCCGCTGGGAAACACAAGATGCATCCAGAGAGAGAGAGTCCAGTCCTGAAGAGTTCCCCTACCTCAAACTTTTCCCCCTTATTTATACATGAGTAATAGAATGACATGTCCCTTAAAGAAAACTTGTTAAACAAGCAGTTCCAATGGGCAAGCAAGAGGCTCCTTCTGATTATTGATTAACCAGGTGTGGGTCTTTCCAGAGTTTGCAGCCTGGAGGCCCCAATAGACATTCCTGGGGCACATCCTGCTCTTCTAAGATGCATGTATCAGCAACTTCAACACAATTCTTATCAGGAAGGATGCGGGGTCAAGCTGCACTTTCTATGGCACCCAAAACTCCCCCTCCCCTCCTGCCTTGGTCAAACTAAGCCTGCTGACTTGGCTAATTTACAGCCTGCTGACTTGGCTAATTTTAGTAATAAGCAATAGTGGTTTCAGGCACTTTACTGGTTTGCCAAAGTCTCCCCATACATCAACAGGAGTATGAACAAGTTGGACCCATGTGGAGAAATGGATTGCTGGAGCCCACAGTCACAGCAATGTGATGGCCACATGGGATGCCCTTGTGAAAAGCTAAACTCAAGGGCGTGGAGAAATCTAAGGGGCTTTCCAAAGAGCCTGTGGACACAGCACAGAGCTGGTGAATCCATGACTCTTATAAATGGCAAATCCAGCATCTTTTTAGAATATTTGTCAGTAGCCCCTAGAGCCTGGAATAGATCTTCCTGCAGTAAATAATAGGCCCTACACTGCAGGCTCCCAACCTGAGGAAATGACTGGAAGCAAGCAGTAAGGAGCCATGTTAGGAGTGCCTGCCAGGCTGGAGAGGGTGCCTTGTGGGACGAGGTGTGATCAACTCCAATCACGTGTCCCAACCTGGCCCCACTGCAAACGCTCCTTCCTTCACAGTACAGCAACTCCTACTAAAGTCTCCATAACCCTGTCCATTGGCTAGTTCCCAGGAGACACTAATTTCCAAAAGGCTAAAGAGACTGGCATCTCGGAGTTCACCTTTCCCGTTCCACTCCCTGAAATGAAGTTGTGATAAACCAGTGCACCATGTTAATCTCATTCCCATTTTGCCTCATCAAAGACCATTATTCCAGAGTTAGAGTAATCTTTAAACCATGCCTTCTGCAGGTGATGAAGGTCAAGGAGGCTGAAATGCTACTCTAAACTCAGATTGACCTGTTTGTGTTTGCCACAAGAATAAAGACAGCAAACCTTATTGAGACCATGTGTAAAGTAGCTTGCTTTCTACTTTTGTGCATACCGCATGGAATAGTTGAATACAAACCACAAAACAACCATGGGAAATGGAGCCCTGCAGCCAAAATAAGGAAAGTGTTTGCCAAAGCGGATAAGATTCTCCTGCAGAGAACTGTTGTGTTAATTTTATCCAGCAAAACAAAAATGCAGACGTGTTTTAACTGTTTCATTACATTATTAGTAGTCAATATTTATAGTATGGAAGAATCAAAGGAGCTCACTCAGATTGGGACCTTGCGGAGGGTGCTGTACAAACACAGAAAAAAGAAAAGCGCTGATGTAGGGGCTTTGCATTTGATATCCTCTTAAAAGGCTCTTCCAAAGGTGACATATCTGGTACCTGGGGTGCATTAATCCCATTTATTGGTTTCCTCAAAATATCAAGGGCTCGTCTACATGGTCAGTTAGTGCACAGGAAACTGGGGTGCAAAGCTACATTGCTGTAGCCTGCCACATGGTAACTGGTTGTGTGGACCCTGGTATTGTGCACTAAAAGTTGCTCAGCTTAGTGCATGGCAGACTGGAGCTCTGTACCTTCACACTCCAGCATCCGGAGCACTGTGTAGACAAGCCCCAAGCACACAGCATGGGATTTTCAAAAATGCTCAGTGTTGACCCAAATCTCCCATTGTTGGCCTAACTCTATATACTGTGAGAAATCCTACAAATGCAGTTTAATAGGAAGGCACTCCCAAAGTACAGAGAACAAGATTTTACCAGCTTTGCGTACCAGCTTTGCATAAAAGCTACCTGTTTTGTAAAATAAAGTAGTGATTAGCAATGCAGAGTAGTTAATCCAAGGGGTCCTTCTGGCCCTACTATCTGGTTCTTGGCTATGATTGTCTAATAAATAAAATACTACATCAGATCACCTAGGATTCCATAGCTGTCACTGCCTTGAACCCCCCCAGTCACTTGGAAATTCATAGTGGTAGGAAAGGGAATACTCAGCTTTACCTGCTCCCAAAGCATGGTTGAGCACAAGCAGGATCTTAGTTTTTAGCTGTATAGGGCTTCTGACATGTTGAGCAGATCTGACTCCATCCAGCAGATGCCAGTGGTGCATACACAAGCCAGGTCATTACAGTACATTTGAATTAAGGCATAGGCCTTTGAAAACAAAATATGAAACTTTAGGTTTAGAGTTTCAAAACTGCCTTGAGGAGTTATAAGCCTGGGATCCACTCTTTTGGTTTGTTTTTATTCAAGGAAGTAAAAAAGAATACATACCTACTAATTTGCAGTATTTCAAATTTTGCTCGGGGGACCAGATCGTCGTGATATTAAGCATAGGTTTAGTAAAAGACATCTTATTAAAGCTAGATACTTAAGGAACAGTTTATATATTTAGGTGCATTTATTTGAACAAATATGTCTGAAGTTAGTTCTAAAGTGTTTCTCAGCTACCATGAGTTGCCACCACTCTTTTTAGCATGCCGGCTTAAGTGGAGCTAGCATGTGTACATCTACCTGAGTTGGGAATTAACACCTCCCAGCTGCAGCATAGACATGGCCCCAAAGAAGAGTGAAGCTTTGGGTAAGCAAACACTGAAAACTGTTTTCATGAGAAGGTGCTAAGCAGCCTGCAAAGCCCAGTTTGAGCTTCTGCAGAATGGAGACCCTATGGAGCTGGCAACTCAAATATAGGTGTTCTTTTTACAAAGTACAGACAACTAAAAGACCTCCAAATATATTATAGAATTAATGTCATTCAAGACAGATTTTAGCAGCACTGCAGGAACACCACAGAAGATAGTGTGAAAATTAACAGATGCACATTGCACGCCTACACAATAAGGGTGAAATTCTGTACTGGCTAATGATAAATTTGCAAGAGGCAGGGTGAAACGGTGCATGTGAAATTGTTTGAACAAAATGAGCAGTATGTTCTAAAAAGTTCCTATGACCCCATAGGGGTTTCTACATGTTTGAAAAATGAAAGGTACTAATCAGATCAGCATGTCTCCATTGACTTCAGAATTATGCCATTTTACACCAACTAAGAATCTGGCCCTTATCTTTCACCATCAAAGAATAATATTTATCTGAGTTTGTGCTATCTTCCAAATGCATCTCAGGCATGAGTTTCTCTTTTCAGCAATGTGATTGTGTTTAACCCTATTTATATCTCAGTTATTGCTTTTGTTCTTGAGCAGCTTCACAAAATTGAGATGAATGGTTCCTATTGCTAGACTGAGAAGTAAAAATCTTACTAAGTTGAACATGAAGATAAAAACTTTTCTAAGAATAAAGTAAACCTTGGATACAATTACAAAACAATAGTGAAGCAAATTGTATTCTTACATGATTTGGTGCAATTCCTGTTGTCTTCAGTGAAAGTTACATTCACCTATATGACACCATGAGATAGGGATAATCAAATTTGATGTATAATTTTCCTTAAAGGATCAGACAAAGAAAGCATGCAGTTAAGCCAAAGGCAGTCCTTTGCCAAGGAATTTGGTTGTACAAACAAATACTACATTGGCAATGTTGGTGAGTGATGACCTATGATAATAGGTCTTTCCTACCTCTAATTTTTAATAGTTTCTATGTATAAAAGCCATAATCTGCACCTTTTTCAGGTGTCGTTGTGGTGGCTTCATACACCCACACTTCAGATATTTTGCCGTTAGCTCATCCCCAATACCAATTTGCATTAACTAATGGACATAAAATAGAGAGGGATTGGCCAAGTTCCAAAGGGAAAGATTGTATAACTGTATCTAATATGAGTAAATTCCATAGAATCCTCTATCTGTGATCGCCCAGAAAAGCAGTTTTTTAAAGTTTGTTTCTATTTGGAATTTTCTGCAATCTCCAAGCCATAAGAGATCCAGCAAGGACACATGAACACCCCACATGCTTCTTATAACCTGCGTGTAAATAGATTCAAGATAAGCTAAAGGCTAGATATACAAAGGGATTTAGGTGCCCATGTCCAAAATGTATATCCTCCAAACCCACTCTCTGCTTCCCATAACACTCTAGGTACCTACATTTCTAGGCATGTGCACAGTTGCTTAAGTCCCAGTGGGATCCTCAAACTAGGCATTGCCCCACCTATCTCATCTGCAGGGCATGCTCTGAGCACACCTACCGGATCAGGCCTCGCACAAAACAATGACAAAGGAGGAGGTGCATTCCCTATGTAACAGTGGTTAGAGCAGATGATATCCCCAGGCTCATGTCCCTGATCCACATCAAGCAGACAGGGGATTTGAATCCAGGTTGTTTTCCATGTCTGGGATAAGTGCTCTTAAACACTGAGCTGAAGGCTCTTCATTCTTGGTTGGGTTTTTTTTTTTTTTGATGGAAAGGGCTTACTTAGGCACCTAACTCCTGGAGAGTGTTCACAGCTGTGAATCCCAGGCAGAGGGAGGTGCCTCCTGTGACGGGATCCCCAGGGTGCAGCCTGGGACTACGGCCCCTGAACTCCCTTCAGCCTGTCTCTCACAGTGCCTTGCTAGTGACCAGCATCAAACCCCTCCAGGTGCTGTGATCACTCAGCACAACCTCATGGGGAGCCCCACACCCAGCTAGATCGCGTGAATGCTCCCAGAGCCACTCATGAATCACCAGATGAAAGGCACCAGAGCCAGATCCCCCCAGTTCCCAGCACTGTACCTCAGGAGTATATCATCTTGCACTGCTCAAGACGAGCAGTGCAAATTTATTAACTGGGTCACCACTTCATCAGTGGAAAGTGGATATACACCAGCCTTTGCAAACCTGAGCAGATTACCAAACACTTCAGGCAAACTCACTAGTAAAGATAAACAGTTAAACAAATTTATTGACTACAAAAGATAGATATTAAGTGATAGGCAAAAAGTCAGAGTTAGTTACCAACATAAAATAAAATATAAACATGCAGTCTAAACTCTCAACCCTAATAGGCTGGGCAACATCTAGATTAAAGCAGTTTTTCTCACCCCATTGGATATTGCAGTCCTTAATATATAGGTTTGTCCCTTAAACCTGGGCCAATCTCCTCTGTTGGAGTCTTGTCTTCTTCTGAGTATCTTTGTTGCTTGCAACATGGGTGGGGGCAGGAGAAAGGTGAAGCATGGGCCTGCTCTGTTCTGTTTTATACCCTCAGTCCCATGTGCTTGGGGAACACACAAGTCCAAATATGTCTGGTGGGCATTACTGTGTCTCTAGGTAAGGTTGAGCAATTCCCCTGGTGTGGCCTCAGGCAGGTGAGTCATTGAATTATAGCTCTCTTGCTGGATAATGGCTGATGATAGGTTGTTTGATATCCCACCCGGGTATTGGTTAATTTCCTTGCTGTTGTCTCTAAGGAACTAATACCTGGCTGATTCCCCAATTTAAAGCATGTTTTAGTGACAACCATACAACACAATTCTCCTACCTTCACATGCATTCATGACATACATATATGGATAGAAAAATGACTTTCAGCAGATCATAACCTTTCCCTTGACACCTCACATGGCCTGCTTTATATGCAAGATCATAATTATATATAAGTGAGAAACATGGGGGTTAGAGAGTTCTCCCCCAAGGTACAGAATGTCACACCTCCCTTCATACTGGAGCTGGGGGCTTCACTCCTTTTGACAGACAGGGATTAGACCACATCCCTCTTCTCAGTATTTCCTATTGGCTAGTTTAGCTCCCCACTCAGCTTGCTGGCTTTTGTAGATCCCATTCTCAAGCACCTAATTTTCCCCACGTATTGTACAAGAAGCCTGGGCACCCAGCTCAGGGCCGTGGATTGGAGCAGGCTGTTTAAATGTTAGGTGCTGCAATGCTGAGCCTAAGACCCTTTTGTGGATCTAGTCCTAGGTTTTATTGCTGATAATACTTCTGCCCATAGGGACCTGTCCAGCAAAGCACTTAAGCATGTTCCTAAGGGAATAGCCCTGTTGACTTTAATTTACTTGAATTATGCAAATAGTCCTGACTTTAATGCTGCTGTTCTTGTGCTTAAGTACTTTGCTGGACCCGTCTTTGCCTTGGATCCCAGCATACGACTTCATGTAGAGCCATCCAAATCTAATACATTTCCATTTAGTGGGGCTACTTCAGACTTTCTTTAGGTTCCACCCTTATGGGTTGCAGCTTCCCAGTGTTGTTGTTCAAGAGAACTTGAATCTCAAATGTTGTTGACAATGTTGAGTTTCAAACAAAGGAACAGGTTTTGCGTCTTTCAATACAAGAGCAACAATCATTCCCCGGGTCACTCTGAACTGAGCCCTGGTTCTTGCCACTGGCATGCAGGAGAGCCAGGTGAGAGGTTTTAGACAAATAGTTTATTCACCAAAAAATGGATATTCAGTCCCCCAAAAGTATTCATTAATTTGACACACATAATTTCAGCCTGGAGAAGGAGGAAGTGGGGGTGATACTACACCCAGCCCGTTTTAGCCCAGCTATTAGGCTATTTACCTGGTGTGTGGGAGATCAATGTTTGAATTCAGATGCTGGAACAGATTTGAACTGGGCTTTTTTGATCACCAAAAATTCAGTTTGACTGAAACCAACCCCCTGTGATTTTTTTTTGTTAGAATGGCCACCAAACAAAAAAAAATCAAGAAAAGGAGTACTTGTGGCACCTTAGAGACTAACAAATTTATTTGAGCATAAGCTTTTGTGAGCTACAGCTCACTTCATCAGATGCATTCAATGGAAAATACAGTGGAGAGATTTATATACATAGAGAACATGAAACAATGAGTGTTACCATACACACTGTAAGGAGAGAGATCACTTAAGGTGAGCTATTACCAGCAGGAGAGCGGGGCAGCGGGGAGACCTTTTGTAGTCATAATTAAGGTGGGCCATTTCCAGCAGTTGACAAGAACATCTGAGGAACAGTGGGCGGGGGGGGAAATAAACATGGGGAAATAGTTTTACTTTGTGTAATGACCCATCCACTCCCAGTCTTTATTCAAGCCTAAGTTAATTGTATCCGGCTGCTACTCTGAAAGAAAAAATCAGTTACACACCCAGCTCTAGGATGCCACAAACAGTTCATTGATTTTTGAGTCCTTAATTTATTTCAAGCTTCAGAGGGGTCCGGATACTTGCATCCGATGAAATGGGTATTCACCCACGAAAGCTCATGCTCCAATACGTCTGTTAGTCTATAAGGTGCCACAGGACTCTTTGCCTAATTTATTTCAGATTCCGTTTGGCTTGGTTGTGGATTTTGTTTAAAAAAAAAAAGTTTTGCAAAGCTCAAATTGTCTATGTCTCCCTCTGGCAGGGCTGGGAAGACACAGAATCACAATTGGAAGTTTGGGGGATGATTTTTGCAGTTTCCTGATGTTTTTGCTTATCATCACAGATCCAGAATTCTACAGCACACAAAGTACCCCTTGCAAACAACCCCTGATAAGTAAAAAGTACTGTTTTTCTGTGAGGAAATAATTGGAATTTGCAAGGTGATAGGAGATTTATTTTTCTCTCTCAGTTATGGTTATGGAGTTCTGCATTACATAAGAACAGTGGAGAATTCTACAGCTGCTATTTGTGGCCCTTTAAAATTAACTCAGGCTTACAAGAGATACTTCAGATTCAATACTTTCAAATTGTATTATCTTCATCCCCTATCTCCATTCCTTTTACTTCCTGCTGCTTCAATTCATGAATTATTTCCAACACACTGCCTGCTGCATTTGTTACATGTAATATCGGCAAGAAGCCATTTCCAGAAAGGCATTAACTACTATTAAAAAATGTTTAAAGAGGAAAAGGAGCTCTTAGATTGCTTTAAAATTGTTAGTAGAAACCAATTTAATGTGTCTGTCTTTAAAAAGTCCTTTTTTGTATTGCTCTTGGAACCTTTTCCTTAGAGCATTCGCTACAGCAAATCGCTTTGCCTCCATTCCAAGCACAGGAGTAGAAAGGTTTTTCTTATCTTCCTCATGGAAACATACATCCTGTGCTTTAATGGAAGCCCAATAATTGTGGCTATGTCAATCTAAAAAGTAAAATTCCTTCTAATGGGCTACAAGACCAGAATCTGGTAAATCTCACAAGCTGAGCTTATCAACCAAAACAGTTTTCTTAACTAAGAAAGGGAAGTTGCTTGACAATGGCATGTGACTGAGAGGCTACCTGGGAAGTGTAGTCGAGTCCTTTCCAGAAAGCCACCAGCCAGAGAGACCACTGACTATCATGCTGACCAATAGCATCTCATTGTTTAACTGTACTCTCCCATCAGTTGATTCTTGTCTTAGACTTAGATTGTAATTCCCTGGGGGCATGGAGCATCTTTTTGTTCTGTTTGTATAGCACCTAGTACAGTGGGGTCCTGGTCCATGACTATTTCTCTTAGGCTTTCTGGTAATACAATAATAATAGATGTCATGCAACTAAATAAGTAGATCTGCCTTATGTACAACCTCAAACGGTCCCAGCTATTTTACCATCTAGATCAGTGTTTCCCAAACTTGGGACACCGCTTGTTCAGGGAAAGACCCTGGAGGGCTGGGCCGGTTTGTTTCTCTGCCGCGTCCGCAGGTTCAGCCAATCGCGGCTCCCACTGACCTCGGTTCGCTGTGCCCAGCCCAGGGGGGCTGCGGGAAGCGGCACGGGCCGAGGGATGTTTACAGTAGGAAACAAACCGGCCGGACCTGCAAGGGGCTTTCCCTGAACAAGCTGCGTCCCAAGTTTGGGAAACACTGCTCTATATTAGAGTAGAGCCGAGGGCCCCCAACCGAGAACAGGGTCCCATTTGTGCGAGGCACAATCTCTACCCCAAACAATGTATCTGTGTTTTCCATGTAGATTATAAAGGATTCCATAGTTTTACAGACTTTAAGGCCAGAAGGGACCACCTGATCATCTCATCTGACTTCCTAGCTATCACAAGCCACTAAGCATCACCCACACACCAAGCCAGCTAACCAGAATCAGACTGAAGCCCTCAGGAGACTACGCTTTTCTTTGCCACAGGTAGAGAACAGAAGAGACCAAGGTGCACCAATACAAGAGGCCCCTGCCATGGCAGGGAATTAATTAAGTGAGATATATCCAGAGGATTCTACCCATGTCCCACGTTGCAAAGGAGGGCCAAAAAAACCCAACAAAAAACAAAAACAGAAAACAAAAGCAACCCCAAGGTCCCTGCCAGTCTGACCTGGGGGAAGATTCTTTCCTAACCCTGCATGAGGTGATCAGTTAGACCCTGAGCACATGAACAAGACTCAACAGCCAAGCACATGAGAGAATTCTCAATACACTCAGATCCCTGTCCCACCCCGGGCAGTGTCCACTCTCCAGCCATGGCCATTTCTGTTGCTTCAGAGGCAGCAGACAAAAATAGAATACAGGGGGAAATCCTTTTCTGACCCTACTCAAGACTGGCTGAAGCCCTGAAGATTTTAGGAACATCCAGCATGAAGCAGAAGGGATCTCCAGGGCTGCCGAGTTCAGTCCAGCACCACCACCAGCAACCCCATCATGCAATCCCATTAATAAATTTATGAAGCTCTGTCTTAAAACTACATTAAGTTTGCCTCCACAACTCCTATCAGGAAGCTATTCCAGAATCTCTCTGCTCTGATGGTTAGAAACCTGCTTCTAATTTCCAGCCTAAATTTATCCATGTTCAATTTATACCCATTTGTTCTGGTGCCAGTATTGTCCCTTAGCTGAAATAGGATTTCACACAGCCACGATGGGAATTGAAGCCCTTGATGTATTTATAGAGAGCATTCAGATCTACCCTTTGCCTTCATATGAGTGGGAGGGAAAACAGAGGTATAGAGAGGTGACGTGACTCTCCCAATGTTCCACAGCAGGGCAATGGTTGAGACAGGAATAAAGCCCAGGAACTTATTGGTCGCTGTAGTTGGCAACAACAACATCTTCTGTTTTTATAGGTCCCTCAGTCCCCTTGTCTGTTCTGGGGCTGGCTATTAGCCTTGGCTACTCAGGCATATCTCCCATTGGCCAAGGGAGAGTGTAGGCTTGTGGGGGCAGAATTTGGCCAATGGTTTGTTTTTAAAAGGCCATATGGTTTACTCATTTGGTAGCAACCTTTCCAAAGTATATGTAACCCTTCTGCCAGGTGGAGTCGGCAGCAACAAGGGCTGGGTTCAATATCTAGGGGTTCCTTTTAACAATACAACACAAAACCCACTTAAGCCTCTACCACGTAACCTGGGAAAACCTACATACCACCCCTGGGTGCCTCTAAAAGGAAATACTTCCCCTCTCACAAGCACTGAGTCTGTGTGTAGAAAAGAAAATGCTTAATAAAAGGGGAAAGTAACCTGGCATTAATTTAGGAAAATACATCAAGCTTGATTCAGAAGCATATGACTATGAGGGAAATACCCACCTCAAAATACCTTTGCCTCAGGTTCTCACCTTGCAATAAGTCCAACAAACAAAAGTTTCTTTAATGTGCCACCCCCCTCTCCCTCCATGGCACCCCACTCACATTTGTTGTCCTTGGTCAGCAAAGACCCAGAGTTCAGAGGTGCATTCATATGAGTTCACCTCCTACCATGGGGATGTGGGTGGGAAAGGAAGGTATAGAGCAATGCTTTCAGCTGCCACTGCCATGCTGTTCATTCTACATCACTGCCCAGTGCCTCAACTACACTGTTGGCCTCCATCATTGTTCGATCCACCACTGCCCTCTCTAGTGCAACCTCTGGGATTGTTTTGCAGTCCTATTACTTAACACAGCTCTCAGTGATTTCAGGAGTTAGTAGAAAGCCTCGTTGCTTGCGCAGTCTGGGCAGCCTCTTTCACCAGAGACACTGCCCCACAGCAGATCTAAGGCTTAACACTTAGACCTGGTTATCAGTGATTTCAGCTCTTGTGATCCACAACAAAACACTCTCAATTGAGTGTTAATCAGGACTGTCTTTAGATAATGGAGGGTGGCATCTAGGGTCCTAAGGCAGAGCCCACACCACCAGCTACAAACACCTATCCCCACCCTCTCTCATCTCCACTGGGCTTTGGCACCCCCCCACACACACCCTTTTAGTGAGTTCAGTTGAAGGTGAACCCCTCAGTCAGGGCCTGCTAAGCACAGTTCTCCTATTTACACAAAAAAGGTAACACTTTTTTACCCCTGCACTCAATAACAAACTGACTTGCAATCCAACACCAGCCAAAGGTGATCATTTGGGCAAAGCAGCTCCATCATGCTGCACACCTAGGCAGAGTGCTAAAAAGTCTGTGCTAAAAAGGTCGATTCATGAAATCTTCTCCCCCACCTCATCACTAGATGTCAGGGGAGAGCTCATGGAGACCCTGCTTACATGTAAAAGATCTAGTTAAATTCTGTGGTCACTGATGATGTTCTACTTTTTAAGATATATTATCTGAATTTAGAAGGACTCAATAAGTCAAAACTTTACCGAACTCCTTTTAACTGAATAAGGTCACTATGGGTGAAAGTCAACCCGTGTGCAGAGATGTGGAATAAAACTCAGGTCCACTTAAGCCCTCAAAATAAGCTGTAAATTTTGACAGAGTGGATAATTAACCACTGGAACAATTTACCAAGGGCCGTGATGGATTTTCTATCAATGGCAAATTTTGAATCAAGATTATATGGTTTTTTTTCCAGAAGATCTTCTCTAGGAATTATTTTGGGGAAGTTATATGACCTGTGTTATAAAGGAGGTCAGACTATATCGTGGTTCTCAACCTATATATCACTCTGTACTGCATATGTGTTATCTGGGGCTCAGGTTGAGAACCACAGTATGGCCCCCATGAACAACCCCACAGACCCCTAGGCCCAGCACCTCCCTCCCCCACAGTGCCTCCTCCCCAGAGACCCTCCACAGCATGGGGCCAGGAGCGGAGCTAGGGTTGCCAACTGTTCTATTTGCAGAAAACGGAACACCCTTGCCCTGCCCCCTCCCTGCCCCTTCTCCAGGCCATGTCCCTGCTCACTCCATCCCCCTCCCTCTGTCACTCACTCTCCCCCACTCTTGCTCACTCACTCATTTCCACTGGATTGGGGCAAGGGGTTGGGGTGCGAGAGGGAGTTCGGGGTCCCACTGCCAGTGTGGGCTCTGGAGTGGGGCGGGAGATGAGGGGTTTGGGGTTCAGGAGAGGGTTCTAGTCTTGGACAGGGGGTTGGGGTGTGGGAGGGGGCTTTGGGCTGAGGCAGGGGGTTGGGGTGTGGGAGGGAGTACAGGCTCTGGGCTGCGGGGTGCAGGCTCCAACATGGGGCCAGAAATGAGGGGTTTAGGGTGTGGAAGGGGGATCTGGGCCAGTGCAGGGAGGGGGGGTGAAGACTCCATCTGGGGGTGCAGGCTCTGGGGTGGGGCCAAGGAGGGGGGTTGGGGTGAGGGCTCTGGGCGGTGCTTACTTCAGGCAACTATCTTGAAGCAGCGATAGCTCCTTCTCGCTCATAAGTGGAGGTGTGACCACGTGGCTCTGTGTGCTGCCCGCACCTGCAGGCACCATCCCCTCAGCTCTCATTGGCTGCTGTTCCTGGGAGCTGCTGAGCTGGTGCTGGGGGCAGGGTCCCTTTTCGACCGGGCATTCCAGTCAAAAACTGAACTCCTGGAAACCCTAGCAGAGCCCTTGGCAGGGGGCCAGGCGGCAGGGACCCCAGATCCCACTATGTGGGCTCAGGCGACAGCCCCAACCTGCTAGACCCTGCCGTGTGGGGTCAGGAGGCAGGGCAGCCAGGCGGCATCCTGGACCCTGACTCAGTGGGGCCAGCCAGCAGCCCTGACCCCAGACTCTGACCCAGTGGGGCTGACCAGCAGCCTTGGACCCCCACTGCGCAGGGCCAGCCAGCAGCCCTGGATCCTGTGGAGCAAGCTGGCAGCCCCAAACCCACACCCTCGCCATGTGGGGATGACTGGCGACCCCGCTGCCGCCCCCTGTGGGACCAGGTGGCAGCCTTAGCCCATAAACACCCACCGTGCATCCCAGTGGCCTTTAGCACACAGCTGGGCCACACCTATGTTCTAATTGAGCCGCATGTGACCTGTGGACCACGGGTTGAGAACCACGGAACTAGATGATCACAATGGTTCCTTCTGGCCTTGGACTCTATGGAGCTCTTCAATGATCTGAAATTCAAAAAATATTCCTATAAAAACTGGGAAGTAGGTCAAATTACAAAGGATGATTATAAACTAATAACACCAGCATGTAGAGATATACTTAGAAAGGCCAGCCCACAAAAAATGAGATTGAACTTGCTAGAGACATAAAGGGTAACAAGAAAACATTGTACATACATTAGAAGCAAGATGAAGACCAAGGACAGGGTAGGCCCACTACTCAATGGGGTGGGGGGCGCGACAATAACAGAAAGCGTGGAAATGGCAGAAGTGCAAAATGACTTTTTTGTTTCAGTTTTCACCAGAAAGTTTAATAGCAATTGGATGTCTAACATAGTGAAAATAAGGTAGGATCTGAGGTGAAAATAGGGAAAGAACAAGATAAAAATTACTTAGACAAGTTAGATGTCTTCTAGTAGCCAGGGCCTGATGAAATACATCCTAGAATACTCAAGGAGCTGACTGAGAAGATATCTGAGACATTTGCAATTATCTTTGAAAAATCACGGAAGACGGGAAAGATTCCAGAGGACTGGAAAAGGGCAAATATAATGCCAATCTATAAAAAGGGGAATAAAGACAACACGATCAGCTTAACTTCAGTATCCGGTAAGATAATGGAGCAAATAATTAAGCAATCAATTTGAAAACACCTAGAAGATAATAAGGTGATAAGTAACAGTCAGCATGGATTTGTCTAGAACAAATCATGTCAAACCACCCTAATAGCTTTCTTTGACAGGTTAACAAGTAGGATAGGAGGGAAGTGATAAATGTAGTATATCTTGACTTTAGTATGGTTTTTGATACTGTCATGCATGACTTTCTCATAAACAAACTAAGGAAATTCAACCTAGATGAAGCTACTATAAGGTAGGTGTATAACTGATTGGAAATGCATCCGATGAAGTGAGCTGTAGCTCACGAAAGCTTATGCTCTAATAAATTTGTTAGTCTCTAAGGTGCCACGGGTACTCCTTTTCTTTTTGTTTCCAGAGAGTAATTTCAGTCGTTCACAGTCAAGTTGGAAGGGCATATGAAGTGGAGTTTCGCAGGGATAGGTCTTGGGTCCAGTTCGGTTCAATATCTTCATCAATGATTTAGATAATGGCTTATAGAGTAAATTTATAAAATTTGTGGATTATACCAAGCTGGCAGAGGTTGCAAGTGCTTTGGAGGATAGGATTAAAATTCAAAATTATCTCAACAAACTTGGAGAAATGGTCTGAAGTAAATAAGATGAAATTCAATAAGGACAAATGCAAAGTATTCCATTTAGGAAGGAACAATCAATTGCACACATACAAAATGTCTGCCTAGAAAGGAGTACTGTGGAAACTGGGGGGGGGAGGGGCAAATTGGATCACAATGACCCAACAGTGTAACACTGTTGTAAAAACAGCAAACATCATTCTGGGATGCATTATCAAGAGTGCTGCAAGCAAGAGATAAGAAGTAATTTTCCCCCTTTACTCCACACTGATAAGGCCTCCAAGGGAGTATTGTGTCCATATCTGGGCACCATACTTCAGGAAAGATGTGGACAAATTGAAGAAAGTCCAGAGGAGCGCAACAAAAATGATTAAAGTCTAGAAAACCTGACCTATGAAGGAAGATTGAAAAAATGGGGTTTGTTTAGTCTGGAGAAGAGAAAACTGAGAGAGGACATTATAACAGTTTTCAACTACATAAAAGGTCGATACAAGGAGGAGGGAGAAAAATTGCTCTTGCTAACCTCTGAGGATAAGACAAGAAGCAATAGGCTTGCACTGCAGCAAGGGAGGTTTAGGATGGACATTAGGAAAAACTTCCTAACTGTTATGGTAGCTAAGCACTGAAATAAATTGTTTAGGGAGGTTGTGGAATCTCCATCATTGAGTGTTTTTAAGAGCAGCTTAGGCAACACCTGCCAGGGATGGGCTAGGTAATACTTACTCCTGCCTTGAGTGCAGGGGACTGGGCTAGAAGATCTCTGAAGGTCCCTTCCAGTTCTACAGTTCTGTGACTCTATGGAAATGCCTTCAATAGTGCATAGGCTTTGCGTGGTTCATGTCACCTTGTAAGTACAGGTTCACTACAAACAAGATGATAGTTTACACCAGGGGTTCTCAACCTTTTTCTTTCTGACCCCCACCTCAACATGCTCTAAAAACTCCACGGCCCACCTGTGCCACAATAACTGGTTTACTGTATATAAAAGCCAGGGCTGGCATTAGGGCATAGGAAGCAGGGCAATTTCCTGGGGCCCCATGCCAGAGGGACCCCCACAAAGCTACATTGCTCAGGCTTCAACTTCAGCCCTGGGTGCTGGGGCTCAGGGACCTGGGCTTCAGCCCCATTCAGTGGGGCTTCAGCTTTCTGCCCTGGGCCCCAGAGAGTCTAATGCTGGCCCTGCTTTGAGGCCCCCCTGAAACCAGCTCGAGCCCCTCTTGGGGGCCCCAGACCCCTGTTGAGAACTGCTAGTTTAAACAGTGCAACACATTTAAATACTGTGTAACTTTCAGTTCACTTTAGTGTCTATGGCTTTTCCTCTGAAGTTAAATTTAAGTTGGTCCCTTTAAATATACTTTGTATCATCTTAAAGATTTCTTCAATGACAATAAATGTGACCTTTTAAACCATCTGCCATAATATTGTATTTACCTTGAAACTTTCTTCTTGCCCTAAGTTTCACCCTGTCCACAGAAAAAATACTCACCCTATGAAGTTAAGCCACACTGAATACTGAATTACAGACAAGATCGTATCACAATTATGTATTATTTGCTGGACACCATGAGAGTGGTCAGTCTGTATGATGCTTCAAGGAAGACAAATCTCTGCCACAAGTGGTCTAAACTGGACCAGATGTGCTGGGTATTATGTGACCACAATAACACTTACTCTGATTGGGATATGCTGAAACTGACAACAATCAAAAGTGATTGATGTGGAATAATTGACTTGAACATCTGTTTTGTGGAAGGATTTTGTGTCAATTTCACCATCCGCCATACCACTATTTTTTCCCCCAGTGCTGATGACCTGAAGATATTTTTTTGCCACACAAACCACTAAATCCCTTGTCTGGTTAGTGGTTTTGTGTAGTTGCTTCATGACAAGCACTGTGCTATACTGACACATTGTCCACAGGCATATTTTATAGCCATACTCACGAGATTGCATTCGATTTTCTATGTAGTGGTATAGTCAGCTAAAAGGTTCAGATACCCCTGAAACCGATTGCATCATTTGTGATGGATTCCCCCACCTGGGCTGTTGTTACATTAAGTGCTGCTTAATTGAGGTAAGGGACACAGTTCCAAGGGAATGCAAATGAAGGTATTTTATTTAAACAGACAAGTTATTAACAGAGACCCACATGCTATAGAAGGGCTTGAAAGATGAGAAAGAAAGCTCATATTAGCTTCTCCCCCTGCCCCCTTTTACTCCAAATACCAGATACTTTGCCTCAATTCTTGTCTCCTTGTAGGAAGATGGTCACTGAGCACTTTTTACCCTTACAACTGCTAGCAGAGCAGGTGGGTACTTAACTTTCTTGATGTCCCTAGGGAAATTCCAACCTGTATTTCACCACTGAGCCAGGCTAGCTGTGCAGTGCAGGGGTTCAAGGCACTCACTTGTGCCCTGATGGAGGCTACTCATGTTGAAGGAAGCAATAGGGTAGGGGAAGCAGGTTCTGCAGTGCTGTTCCATTCCTTCTCTGTGAAGGTTGGCAGGAGGACGGCCAAACGGATCCTCAGCTGAAAGGGGAAGAATTGAGAACACTTCACTTTCTTGGACTTTTTTATTCACGTGTGTGTGTGTGCGCAGATTATATTTTTATAGAGGGCTAAGTCATTCAGATGCACTGAAACTGGCCCATCCAAAAGTGGAAGAGTAAAGTGCCTGGAGCTGGGAGAGAGGGGAAACTGAGGCAAGAGTGGCTCAAGAGTGTGAGTACCGACCTCAGAGCAGACTGTTACAAACCACAAACTGGTTGTAAGTTCTATACTTAGATTCTACCAACCAAGCATCAAATGTAAACTTCACAAGCATGATAACAGCTTTAAGATGGACCCCGTGGGTTCTCTGGTCTAACTCGCCACCGAGGTGAGCCTGCCTTTGTGACAGACAGTCCCTTACACCAAAAATCAGAACAATATTCAGGTTACTCCCAGTCCCAAAGGACCAGTCAGTTGCACCTTAGCTATTACACCAATGACAACCCTTGTAGCCAACCCTATAATAAACTAATTAAAGATTTATTTAGTAAGAAAAATAAAAGAGAGTTATTTTCAAGGTTAAGCAGGTGAACATACAGAAACAAATGCATCCGATGAAGTGAGCTGTAGCTCAGGAAAGCTTATGCTCTAATAAATTTGTTAGTCTCTAAGGTGCCACAAGTACTCCTTTTCTTTTTGAGAAACAAATGAGTTACCGTCTTGGGTCCCAAAAGGTGATAGAAGGTTCTATAATGAGCAAGCTCTATATTTCCTTAGGGCTCAGGCCAAGCAGCTAAAGATCCCTTGCTTATGCTTAGAAATCTTTGCCTCCCAAAGTCTAAGCAGCATAGAGATCATGGGCACATCTACACTTAAAACGCTGAATCAGTGCAGCTGCACCAATGCAGCTGTGCTGCTGTGGCTCTTTCATGAGACATTCTGCATGATGGGAGAGAGCTTTCCCATTGGCGTAGTGAATCCACCTCCCTGAGAGGCAGGAGCTCTGTCGACAGGATAAGCTCTCCCACCAACAAAGCGCTGTCTACACCGCTGAGTGACCTACTTATACCAATATTGGTCTGTAATGTAAACCAGACCCCAGTCTCCTCCTGGCAGGGATTTTTATTCCCCTCCCCTAGAGCAGTGGTCTCCAAACTTTTTACACACACGATCACTTTTTAAATTTAAGATCATTCCAGGAACTACCCCTCCCCTTCCCTGAGGCCCCACCCAGCTCACTCCATTTCCCCCTCCCTCGGTTGCTTGCTCTCCCCCACCCTCACTCACTTTCACCCGGCTGGGGCAGGGGGGTGGGGTGCGGGAGGGAGTGCAGGCTCTGGGCTGGGGCCGAGGGGTTTGGAGTGTAGGAGGGGGCTCCGGGCTGAGCCTGGGGCAGGGGGTTGGGGTGCAGGAGTGAGAGGTGCAAGCTCTGGGATGGAGTTTGGGTGCAGGAGGGAGCTCTCGGCTGGGGCAGGGGGTTGGGGTACAGGAGGGGGTGCGAGGTGCAGACTCCAGCCAGGAGGTGCTTACCACAAGCAGCTCCTGGTCGGCAGTGCAGCGGGGCTCAGGAAGGCTGCCTGCCTGCCCTGGCCCAACGCCGCTCCCAGAAACGGTTGGCGCTGTCATGTCTCTGCGGCCCCTGGAGGGAGGGGGACAGTGGGTCTCTGTGCACTGCTTGTGCCTGCAAGCGCCACCCCCTCAGCTCCCACTGCTTTGTTCCCAGCCAATGGGAGCTGCAGGGATGGTGCTGGGGGCAGGGGCAGCGCGTGGAGCCACCTGCCTCCCTCCCACCAGGGGCCACACAGACGTGCCAGAGCCAACCATTTCTGGGAGCGGCGTTGGGCCAAGGCAGGCAGGCAACCTGCCTGAGCTCCACTGGGCTGCCAGATTTTTAGCAGCCAGAGATCACGATCGACTGGCAGAGGTTCCAGGAGTGACCCGTTGATCACAATCGACCGGTTGGTGACCACTGCCCTAGAGTTTAAGATGATGGGATGAGTCCTCATGCATGTCTCCTCCTCAAGGGTGTGGGAGAGCAATCAACAAAGTCTTTTGTCCACTGATGTTCCACAGTGGTTTGTCTGGTGCCTTCGGGCCTCCTTTTGTTTTGCAGGAGATAACACTTCCTGTGGCAAATTAGTATTTCACACTTGGTAATGCTTCTCTCCTGACTGTGGGGGTTTAAAGTTTTGGGGCAAACACTTTTACAATTACAGAGCAAACATTTAAATATTACCTTATAACATGTGATACAGATATTTTAAGTGAGATTGCCTCATTTTTACATATAGCATCGTACAAGCATTTCATGAAGTATAAACACTAAACACACGCTTGTAAACCTAACATCCATTTGAACAAGGCTAACGCACACGAGCCAGGCTGGTTTCTACCTGTGCATTTGTCAGTGTTCAATTGAGGCCTGGGGGCCTTGGCATGAGCTGGCATTTGGTCTGCCAGTGTCACAGTGGACGTTATGTTTTTCTGGATGGCTAAGTCATTGAGACGCACTGAAATTGGCCCATCCAAGAGTGTCTGGGGCTGGGAAGGAGGGGAAACTGAGGCAAAATGCACCAGATACCAAGATTATTGTGGGGGGTATGCCCTCGCCCTAGTAGAGAGGGAGCTAAGAAGCTCTTCTGGGCTCAGCCAGCACTAACCAGACTCTCCAGCAAGGCTTGCTCTGCCTGGAGGGAAGAAGCTTAAAATGGGAAAGCCTGCCACAAGAAGGGGTGGCAATCAGGGGAACACTGCTGTGCCTCAGAGACTGCTGGCTAGAGGGATAGATCAGAGGCAGGAAAGAAAGTCATGGACCCTGCCATCCTTGAGACTGCAGGGAGCAGGTACAGAATGGGGGTTATTAAAAGGAGGGGGGCCTAAAGATGGACCCTAACCCCAATGAAGACACTAGCCTTCAGATAAGCTGAGCAACAAACTTTGGGGTTACCGTATTTCAGGTTCACCGAAAGAGAACACTGAAGGAGGGGGAGGGAAAGCTGTGGGAGAGGAGAGAAGGGGGAAGGGGGCTGGGGAGGGGTACATTGGGGGGGCTGGAGGGGTTACCTACAATGGGGGTACTCACTGCAGGGAGGGGGCAATGTCGCTCCCTGTCACAGTGGCAGGGCAGCTGGCACAAGCCCAGGATGTAATGGCACCGTCAGTCAGCACTTTCTTGTGGGACCCCCCTCCCCAGGGCTAAGAGCTGGGGCCTCGGTGGGTGGGATCCAGCAGCTGCGGATTGCAGGGGATTGGACCAATCAGATACAGATGCAGGGGAGGGACCAATAGGGAAGCGAACCATCTGGGCTCTTTCCGAGCTGCAGCTTGTCTGCTCTGCAAAACCCCCGGATATTGCCTGTTATTTGAAAATGCCACCCAGACAGAGAAAGGAAGCTCAAAAATGAGGCAATGTCTGGGCAAACACAGATGTATGGTAACCCTGTCCCAAAGGGGTAACAGAGAGACTGCCTAAGAGGTTGACCACCTCTTCTTTTTTAACTTTGATTATCCCTGTCCTTGGAAAGGAAGAGGGCAAGGACCTTTTTTCTTTGATTGTTTGGAGAAACTCTTGTATGCAGAAGCAGAGGAAGGACTCTGTGAGTGCTAGAGAAGCAACCCAAATGATGGTGGTGGGCACTCAAAGGGGCCTCCCCCCACCATAGAGACCCTGTCACTGACATAATGGAAATCCCATTTTGAGAGACAGAGAGAGAGAGTTTAAAAAGTAGTAAAAACAAGTGAAGAGGACACAGGGTGTGTGTGTGGGGAGACACTGCAATAGTGGAGTATTTATAGTGCCAGCAATTATAAGGTAGTAAGATCTCAAGGCCAAACAGTAATTCTATGGGGCCGACAGGATCAGAACATAGTATTCTTAAACTATAAGCCCTTTAGTGGCAGAAGCCATTTTTTGTGTGTTTGTGCAGCACCTAGCACAACAGGGTCCTGGTCCACGACTGAGGCTACTAGACGCTACTGTAGTACACCTAATGTGGTTTTCATCAACTTCCAGTCCTTTCCTCTAACTAACTTACCACCCAGTATTCCTTGAATTAAGCCACATCAGTCCAAAGTTCCACACATGTCATCCACTCCAGAAGGAGATAAGGGAGATGTTAAAGCTACACACTCATTGGGAGCAACATCATTTTAATGACTTTCATTTCCATTTTTAAATAAAATATATTAACCGAGTCTTTCCAGACTTATTTCCTCTTCTAAAAAAATATCCTGTCTTTTCCTTTTTGGTGTGTCCTCGGGCCATCCCTTTGATGCTTTCCAATATTGCTGCTGGGTTAAATTAGTATTCTGTTCAGATGCCTAGTTATGTTAGGAGATAAAGGAAAACACACTAAACATAGTACATTTGTTTAGCAGGACTTGAAAAGGTTTCATTAGCTGGAATTTTAGATTCATCCCTTTGTCCAGTATTTCAAGTGTTAACTAGCAGCTCTGTGAACAACAGCAGCTGTTAGCTGATTAGTAGTTCTACATCAGGAACATCTTGATCCATTTCTTTTTTCCCTCCAATCAACTATTTAATAGTGATACAGCTAGGTGTGTATGTAATTACTATAATTAATACTAGATAACTAATTAATAGTGCTGTAGGAAGTACAAAATCAGATTAATGTTCCTATGGCAACTTGGCCTAGAATGCTGGGATTTTCAGTTCAGGAAGATCATTATATTTTTCATCTCCAGAAGTGTCCTTTTATCATCTGGGGAGGTTGTGAGCAAGCAGGTTTAGTGGTTAGAACTCTCAGCAGTGACACTGTGTGTGGGTTGGATTTTAAAATCAGTACAAATGTCAAATTAACAGTTTTGGGTGGAAATCTGAAAGCAGGCCCCTAATCTGATCAGGTCAACACAATGGCTTTCTGAATCTGAAGTTGTGCAGTTTTTTTTGCGGGGGAGGGAGTATATTAAGGCTTTGCTTTAGCAAATCACTTGCTGCCTCCTCTGTGCCAGTCTTGTTGCGTTGCCTGGCACAAAGCCCACTCATTCCTGAACTTCTGAATGAGGGGGACCTGTAGTTTGAGCTTCTGTGGGTAAATATTTCAGAAAAAAATCACAGGAAAATAAAAGGAACAATTCCAAGATACAAGAGTAGCATTGGTTAAAACATTTTGGATCCAGATGTTTTCCTTCCATGATGTCTCCCTAACCAAGAAGGGGAAACCATTGTGCATCATGGGAGATGTGGCCAAACCAGGGATCCCACCCTGTGAAGTAGAATGGGGGCATAAACACCTAGACTACAACTCCCATGAGGCACCATGACAGTTCAGGTACACAGAGATTAATGTCAAACTGACCTGAAATGAAACCTTTTGATTTGGGTTGACAATACAAACATTTTTTGTTTAGGTTTGAGGCACTGCAGCACCAATTTCCACATCAAAATATTTTGGGAGAAATATTTTGGGTTTTGAAGTGTTGCCAGAAATCTGAAGTTTACCACGAAAAATGTGAAGGGAAATAATTCTTTTGTTTTCATCAACATTTTCTGCATAAAAATAAACAGTTCCTGACCAGCTGTGCTCTATACATGACCGGTAGTAAATGACTGGTGTGCTAAACATAATTCTTTCAGTCTTCTGATTCTATGGGAATTCAGAAGCAGGCCTTCCAACGTGAACTGAAAGAATAACCTGAGACAGCCTGACACATGGAGGTTCACAAACATTCAAATTAATAGTGTCCGGCAATGAGATAAAGATTTCTATGTCACCATCTTGTGCAACTCTAGGAATACAACACTAGCCTTCTGACCAATTCCTTAGTACAATGAGTTGCAGTTAGGAGAGAAAAGCATTTCTCGTGTTGTCTTTTGTGCTCTGATGATCTAATATTATAGAACTCTTGGAGTTCTTTTGGATTTTTCAACCCATCAATGACCTTGCAAGTGAATCTGGCTCTCTTGGGATGTCAAGTCAAGCCAGCAGATGGATACCTCTGTCCCCCACAGAAGGGAGTCTCCAACCGCCACACTACCCTATGTGTCCTCCTTTTGACATGTGAGCCTCCCGGCCTTTGGGCCATGTGGCTCCTCTTCCCGGCACACACCCTCTACTCTTTTCCTGGTTTTGTCTGATCCATCATGTAGAAGCTACTGTTCCTAAATTCAGTGTCAGTCTTGGAAAAATGTTGTTGGAATGGTGCGTAGTGATGGCAAACACTGGCTGAATGGTCAAAAGGCACCATCTTTATACTTCTGTCCTGAAAACTCAGGTCAACGCCAGTTTGTCCTTCAAGCAAATTAGAATTATCCAGATATGATTGTATTATGCAGTAAATAGCACAAGTGGTTGATAAAGATCTAAACATTTGGGTGCTTAATTGAACCACCTCCAGATGTTTTTATGTTCAGCTCATCCTTAGCAATTCTTGTCACTATGACTATAATCATTAGAATAGAAAACCCACATTATCTAATGAGCTATATGTACTAGCTATTCCCTGCCTGCCTACATTTTATGAGCACTTTTACATAATTATACATCATGTTTACTTGCAGCTTTACAAATCTGGAAAATGGATTTTGATGGATGGGGCCAGAGCCCTAGCTGGTTTAAATTGCCATAATGAATGGGACTACCTCACTTTGCATAAGCTGATGACCTGGTCCATGAACTCTAGTATGACTGGTAAGAACTAGCTGAAAAAGGAAAGGTTTCCCAAAAGTTTGGAGGCTGTTTTCGTTTTGAAGGGTTTGAGATACAACTGGCTGACATCTTCTGGGGAAAAGCATTTGGTAAAAAATGGGGTTGCATCAAATGAATGTTTTCCCCCAGGAAATGTCATTTGACAACATTTCTCTTATTAAATAAATTCCCTTTTTTTCCATCAGTTTGAAAGATTTTCATTTTGAACTAATAGGGAAATCATAGTCACAGGTCCTCCCTTCCTCCTCCTTTATTTTTTGAAAGGCCATTTGACAAACTAAGCAAATCAAAACCCCACAATTTGTGTTCAGAAAGTTTTTACCTGCTGTAATGATTGGAGTGAAATACTTACTGTCAGACACACAGGCTCTGTGAAACAGCTTCCTATATAGCTAAAGGAGGACCACTGGAGATGACCACTGGTATCTTTTGAAGACTCTCAAATCATGGTCTACAGCAAGAAAATAGAGAAGATATTTGAGGGCAGGTCTAAGATGAAAACCTTGATTTCTTACTTGATTTCTTTCCCTCATCTAACATTCTCATCTAGGCCAGAGGCAAAGTGCTCCCTTCCAACAAAAATACAAATATTTCCATCTTGATATTACTACTAGCATCAGTAAAAACTTGATAAACACTAGGTCCCAGACTCTGAATTTGTTTACACTGGCATAAATCTGGACTGACTTCACATGATAATTTATGCTGGTGTCAACTGAGTTCAGAATTTAGTGCCATAATTTTTTCCAAGACATTTAGGTTTACTTGAAGACTCTCTTTCAACTCTAGCTAAAAATTTATTTTTAGGCAAAAATGTAAAGAAACGAACAAAAAAGCCTACACAGGTCTGAAGGTAACCAGTGCAATTCAGTTGCACCCTGGCTCCAATTCCCTAGTTTCTTCCCCCAAAATGAAACTGAAACTGAAAAGGTGGAGATGGAATAAGGATCAGTTCAGAACTTAGAACATACCTTAAAGTTATATAGGTATAAGTCACAGACCTTGATCCTGCAATGGACAGTTTGTGGGTGGAGAACATGCAGAGCCCCACTGAAGTCTAAATAAAACAAGGATGGGCGTAGGATGAGTGAGTTTATATTTCGACAGGTTTCAGAGTAGCAGCCGTGTTAGTCTGTATTCGCAAAAAGAAAAGGAGTACTTGTGGCACCTTAGAGACTAACAAATTTATTAGCATCCGATGAAGTGAGCTGTAGCTCACGAAAGCTTATGCTCTAATAAATTTGTTAGTCTCTAAGGTGCCACAAGTACTCCTTTTCTTTTTGAGTTTATATTGAAGTCAATGGGGCTCTGCAGAAGGGCAGGAATTTGTACACTGCAGGGTTGGGGCCTGAGACTATAAACTTTCCTGGGCCAAGACATCTTCAGTTTGTGCGAGGCACTGTGCAAAGAGCTGAGTGCATAATTGATTTTTCTGTTCAGTGGCCAAAATGAAAAATATGGAGACAATGTGGTTCATTTCAAACCAAAACTGATTTTTTGCAGTTTCGCCTCAAACGATTTTTGTTTTGTTTTAGGCCGTTTCAAAATGGGATTTTAAAAAATGACAGAACACACTATTTCAATTTTTTTTGACCCCACCCCCTTTTTTTATTCATCTGAAAATATGCACCAAATTCACAAATCATTTAGGTCACTTTGAAACTGAGTTTTATGGCTAATTTATTATTCAATCAAATCATTTTGCCCAGCTCTCATTGTGCAAATGAATGAGATTGCAGTCAATAGTGCTCTGCTGATTTCCTCCATTTGAGGACCTAGACCAGCACAACACATAAAGAAGGGAAGGAAACAGGGATGTGATCCTATAATATAGCTTGGAAACCTACAGTAGCAAGTCTTCAGCATATGGAATATCTGTAGCTTTGCTTTGCTTTCTTTCAGGCTATGTTGCAGGGGTGACCTTCTAAGGGATAAAAGCAGAACTCCAGGGGAACCAAGCAAATGGTTTATGAATCAAGGAATTGCCTAATAATGGGACCATTGAAACTGAATTCTAGGTAGTTCAGTGGTGATCCAGGATGTTCTTTCTGTACATCGAAACCACTAAGACAAAAGGGGCAAAGCAGGCAGTAATGTCTGTGTGGTTTTTTGGAAGTTCTCTATCTCCATCTGCTGGAAACAGTGCATCATTGTCTTGGATTGAGCCCTTTCGCTTTTTCGACTGCAAGTAAAGGCAATTATTTTCTGAAGTCTGAGATAATACAGCTACTTTTCACTACATACATTTTCTTTCAAAGGGGTGTCAGTAACAGGAGACTCATGAATAAGTAGGTCCAAGGTGTAATTATTTGTCATGTCCCAGCGGCACCCCTAGAGCCAGATAGTAGTATGTGGAGCCCCACTGGTTTTCATGTGAATAATCATTATTCACTACAATTTCTGGAAGTCGTGGGACTTTTGAACATTTCCATGAATACTCAATAGGGTCTGAGTATTCACTAGAGTTGGTAAAAAAATGGAATTTCCATCCCACAGGAAATTCTGATGTTTGCTTTTACCCCAGATTGGGACAAAATGTCAATTTGTCATGGAAAAGGAGGTTCTGAACATTTTTATTTCAAACACTTATGATCAAAACAAAACTCATTGAATTAATTCAACACTGAACTGCATTTCCCTTAGCTTCCACTGTGCCTCATGCTCCCAATTCTCCATCATGGGCTGGGCTCCACAGCTGGACAATCTCTCTTATTATCACTATCAGAGGCTCGTTCACCTGCGCATCTACCAATGTGATATATGCCATCATGTGCCAGCAATGCCCCTCTGCCATGTACATTGGCCAAACTGGACAGTCTCTACGTAAAAGAATGAATGGACACAAATCAGACATCAAGAATTATAACATTCAAAAACCAGTTGGAGAACACTTCAATCTCTCTGGTCACTCGATCACAGACCTAAGAGTGGCTATACTTCAATAAAAAAGCTTCAAAAACAGACTCCAACGAGAGACTGCTGAATTGGAATTAATTTGCAAACTGGATACAATTAACTTAGGCTTGAATAGAGACTGGGAATGGATGAGTCATTACACAAAGTAAAACTATTTCCCCAGGGTATTTCTCCCTCCCACCCCACCCCCCCACTGTTCCTCTGATATTCTTGTTAACTGCTGGAATTAGCCTACCTTGCTTGTCACCATGAAAGGTTTTCCTCCTTTCCCTCCCCTGCTGCTGGTGATGGCTTATCTTAAGTGATCACTCTCCTTACAGTGTGTATGATAAACCCATTGTTTCATGTTCTCTGTGTGTGTATATAAATCTCTCCTCTGTTTTTTCCACCAAATGCATCCGATGAAGTGAGCTGTAGCTCAAGAAAGCTTATGCTCTAATAAATTTGTTAGTCTCTAAGGTGCCACAAGTACTCCTTTTCTTTTTGCGAATACAGACTAACACGGCTGCTACTCTGAAATCTCTCTTACAGTGTGTCATAAGAACATAAGAATGGGCACACTGCCTCAGACCAGTAGTCCAGCTAGGACAATATCCCATCTTCTGACAATGGCCAGTGCCACATGCTTCATAGTGAATGAACAGAACAGGGCAATTTATCAAATGATCCATCCCCTGTCATCCAGTCCCAGCTTCTGACAGTCAGAGGTTTAGGGACACCCACAGCTTAGGGTTGAATCCTTGACCATCTTGGGTAATAGTCAGTGATGGACCTATCCTCCATGAACGTACCTAATTCTTTTTGAACCCAGTTATACTTTTGGCCTTCGCAAGGTCCCCTGGCAACAAGTTCCACAGGTTGACTATGTGTTGTGTGAAGAAGTACTTCCTTATGTTTGTTTTAAATATGCTGCCTATAAATTTCATCCGGTGACCCTTGGTTCTTGTGTTATGAGAAGGGGTAAATAACATATCCCTATTCATTTTTTCTGCACCATTCATAATTTCATAGATATCTATCATATCCCCCCGTAATCTTTTCTAAGCTGAAAAGTCCCAGTCTTTTAAATTTCTCCTCAGATGGAAGCTGTTCCATCCCCCTCATCATTTTTGTTGCCCTTTTCAATTATTTTCCAATTCCAATATATTTTTTGAGATGGGGCAACCAGACCTGCACACAATACTCAGGATCTAGGTGTACCATGGATTTATATAGTGGCATCATAATATTTTCTGTCTTATTATCTATCCCTTTCCGAATTGTTCCTAGCATTCTGTTCACTTTTATTGATGGCTGCTGCACATTGAGCAGATGTTTTCAGACATTCTCAGGTCATGGGATTCCCATAATGCACCATACCAGTTCAGCCAGAGGTGAAGCCATGGTGCATCTTGGGAAGTGTAGTCCAGCCAGAGAGCCTGATCCATAAGGGCAAAGGAACAGAGACAAAGGGACTTGCTCAGGATCACTTTGCAGGTCAGTGGCAGGGCTGGGAACTGAACTCAGACCTTCCTTCCCAGCCCAGAGTTCTGTTCACTAGGCCACGCAGCCTTCCCTATTGACTAAGATGGTGCAAAGAAAAAGCCAGAAGAAGGAGATGGAAATTTGTTAGTTCTTATTAAATTGCATACACTGTCTCAGACAGAAACAGACTGTGAGCTATATTTATCCCTCAGGCCAATGGGCACAATAGCAATAGAAGCCAGTGAGAGGTGCACCCACCCAAATGCGGGGGAGGGAGGGTCACCTCAGTGGTAGCAGCTTTACTGGGCTGTATGTTAAGACATATCTTTTTTGATCATGGGTTTATGTGAATCCAATGCTTAGAGTGTACTTCAGTGTGAAAATATTTTAATTATTGACTTGAGTTTATTACACTAACAGCATTTAGTTATGCTGAAAGCATTGCTGGAGGAGCTTTTAATGATGCATAATAAACTGCCTGAGAAAGGTCAAGTAAACAGTATTACAATGGTAGTGTATAAACATTAAAACAGCTGCTGTCTTTTAACTGTATAAATTTCATTTTATTAGATACTGATTGATAAAGATGGCATTTGCAATGAAACATGCTACTGTATTTTGCATCAAATACTGAAGCAGAAAGGCTGAGCTTCTGTGCTGGTCTCTTAGAACCCTTTTGTAGGCATCCTTGCAAAGAACTTGGCAGCTCAGATCCACCTCCTATCACGCAGACCAGAATTGTTTCATTATGCTGTCCTGTATCCCAGAATTCATCTGTTGTCTCTTGCCTTAAGCTCATCAGCGCAGGGATTTTGGTTGTTTGTCCAGTGCCTAGAGTAAGGGGGTCCTGCTCTATGATCTGGGCCTCTAGATGCTGCTGCAATATAAACAATAACTAAATTGGTTCTTTTCTTAAAGAGACACAGAAAGCAATATTAATTATTTCAGAAATAATTCCAGGAGCTAGCCAAGAAAGCTCCTGGAGTCACAGCATTGGCTAGAACATAATGAAATTACAATGGAGAGTGACAGGAATGCTGGAAAATTCCTGGCAAGTAAGTAGACAATACTTAGATTCGCAAAAAGAAAAGGAGTACTTGTGGCACCTTAGAGACTAACAAATTTATTAGAGCATAAGCTTTCGTCAAGTGAGCTGTAGCTCATGAAAGCTTATGCTCTAATAAATTTGTTAGTCTCTAAGGTGCCACAAGTACTCCTTTTCTTTTTGTGAATACAGACTAACACGGCTGCTACTCTGAAACCAATACTTAGATTGTTTCCCTTTGAGGCAGGTATCATCTTTTTGTTCAGTGTTTGTACCGAACACAAGGCAATGAGATCTTGGTCCTTGTCTGGAGCTCCAATGAGTTGCTGCTATACAAACCACCACCAATATTCATATGTAGAACTGTAAGATCATGGACCAGATTCAACTCTCCTTAAAGACAATGGTAAGACTCCCATGGTCAGGCTACTGTTGGTCTGCCCTGGAATATGGCCACTTCATATTCACAGTTCCTCCATACAGATGCCTTTCACTGCTGCCTCCAGAAGAGTCTATCACTCTTTCAAACTCCCCAAAGCGGCTTTATTGTCTTTTACAGTTTCCTTCTCTCTTGTTTGGCTCTTGGAGATGTTACAGAGGAAGCTTTGGACATTATTTTCATGAGTTCATGGTACAAGCAACACCTGCCATTCTAAGCTTCTATTTTTTCTTAAATGCTTAGAATACTACTTGGCCCTTTTGTCCAGCTTCTCTTTCAATTTAAGATGAATACAAGAAAAACCCATCTGGATGCATTTCCACTTGGGAAGTCAACTCTTTTCAGTTATTTTGCTACTTACTTCTCTGTCCAATGGTGGTTCCATTAGACTGGATGTAGAAGGAGTGCTCTTACTGCACTGATCTAGCTGGAGAAGCAGAGTGCCCCTTGCCCTGGAAGAGAGGGGGGGCTGTTAGCAGACAAGGGGAGCTGTGGGAGGCTAGGAAAGCAGCTCCTTGTGGCTTACTTCACTTCACTTCTGTACCTTGGCTGCATGCTTGATGTTTTATAAAGAAGGGTTCTCCTGTGAACTCTCCCACTTCTGGTGAAATCAGAATTCAATCCTGCCAAGAATTGAGAACTCTCACCTGATCCGGCAAAGCATTATTTAACTTTAAGGAACATGAATTATCCTATGGACTTCAAAGAGGCTACTCACATACTTGTGTAATTTGCTGGCTCCTGCTCAAGTGCTCAGCAGATGGCCATAATGAATACCCATATTCATACATAAATACCTTGGTTTGCATGTGAGTACAGGTGTTTCCTGTAATATTCCCCCAAAAGTTCCTTTGCACAAGCATTCAGGAAAAAAAAGTGAACAACGAAGTGTGTGTGTGTGAGGTGGAGGGGAACTTGATCAGACATATCAGCTGTTTGGAATCTGAATTAAAGTTCACCAACACTGTTGTGCAGTATTCTCCCAACTCTAGCCCTGGGGGATGCTTTTCTATGAAACAAGGGGACATTTAGGGTTGTTGTTTTTTAAATCCTTAAAAAGAAAAATTATCCCCTCTCTCTCTCCATTTGTTGGACAATGTGGGACCCAATCCTGCAAGTCCTCAACCCATGAAATTCCAATGTCAGTTAACCAAATACAGGGGGAAATTCTGGCTTCATTGAAGCAATGGCAAAAGCCCCTTTGACTTCATTGGGGCCAGGATTTCACCCTGACAGGCTTGGTGGGTGTATATGCCTTTGGACACACCGTGTAATTAAGCCAGATTTTCAAGCGGGGTCAGTTGCAACACTGGATGGAACGTTTGGAGGGACTGGCAAGGGAGATGTTAAAAATTGGGCTATTGTATCAGTGAGAAGTAGGCACACATCTGCTGGCAGTCAGAATGAGACCAGCAGATAGCAAGCTCAGACATGGGAAGAGTGGATTTCTCAAAATATTACCATGTGTAGTTGGAGTCTGGCCCCATTGTAGAGCAACTGTAAGAAGGTGCAATTCCATTGAAGCCAGTGCTTCTGTGAGCATTGGGATTAGCACAAGTTAGACCAGCGATAGCCTGAATTAACCCTCTATTTCAAAAGAAGTCTGAAACAAATAGACAAAGAAGGTTTAAAAATGCACCTGATGCTATCTTCTGTTTTAGAAACTGAACATTTTAAATCAGTCCATAAGGTACAAGAAAAAAGGTTTCCTGAAAGTGTCTGTTGCCAGATCTGAAGCGATATTAGTAATCCTGACATATATATTGCATTTTGTATTTCAAAGGGGCTTCAAGCCCTTTACAGGATCTACAGACAGCCCCTCTGGGATGGAGCCCATCAGAAAGGTGGATAATTGGTAGGCAGCATGTGCCACACCACTGCAGGAACAAGGACAGTGATGAAATACCTACTCTGAGATGTCCTGTGGCTCCTTAGGAGAAGGAAGGGTGGCCCATTGGGTTGTGTGTTAGTCTAGTACTCTGAAGAGCTAAGTCCCTGCTCTGGTACAGATTTCCTGGGTAGCCCATAGCAAGTTACTTAGCTTCTCTGTGCCTCAGTTTCCCACTTGTAAAATGAGGATAATTTTCCTTTCCTACCTCTCAGGTATGTTGCACGGTTAAGAACATTAAGGGCTGTAAACTGCTAAGATATTGTGGCAAGGGTAGGCCATAGAAGTGCTCAACTAGATAACACTCATTAAGAGGGAGGGTTTCTCTCTTAGCTCGTACCTGCAAGGGATAATCACAGCAAGTCAAATCGTACTTCTACTCATCCACCGATTGGATGATGTAGGGTTCAGTCAGTCCTGCCTTGATTCAATCTTACTAGGAACTCGCAGGGTAGTTAAGCTCTGGAATAGGCTTCCAAGGGAGGTCGTGGAATCCCCTGTCATGCGAGCTTTCTAAGAATAGGTTGGACAAACACCTGTCCGGGATGATCTAAGTTACTTGGTTCTGCCTCAATGCAAGGGGTGGGCTAGGCTAGATGACCTCTCAAGATCCCTTCCAGTGTGCTTTGAAAAGGGGTAAATCCTAATTCTTAGGCACAAAGGAACTAGGGTCGGGGAGCCACCCCCCAAGGACCATACACATAGCACTTTTTGCTAGGGCATTTTTATCATTTCTCCCCCTTAAAAAAGTTACTGACTGCAGTCCCCTGCCCCTTCCATCACCCTAAAAAGACTTATTTGAGCTGCTCAGTCTCCAAGCTCAGGACCTCATTCTCCCCTATGTAGTAACTCACATAGGACAGCAGGAGTTCTGTGAGTTACAAAATAGGCTGTTTCCTCTCAATCTTTCCACCTGGAGAAAAATTGAGGATCCCACCCCATAGTCCATGAAATAACGTCTGGCTCCTATCCCTCTTAACCTAGATTCCACAAACTAGTACAGGGCTTCCCCTATCCTGCCTGGTTTCAGAACCATACCCCACCAAGTGGATACATAGCATGGAGTATAAACACAGCACATCTTGAGTTGAACTGCCCTTTGTTTCCCCTGAATGGTGTGAGGCAGATTGCAAAGGAGAGGAAGGATGGCCTTGTGCTTAAAGCACTGACTTAGGCCTCAGGAGACTTGGGTTCAATTCCTGGCTCTTTCCCTGATTTCCTGAGTCCCCTTGAACAATTTACAATCTCTGTGCCTCAGTTTCCTGTCTCTAAGGAGTGTGGGGGATCATCCCTTTGCATGTTTATTTAGACCATACTGTCTTTGAGGTGTGGACTGTCTGGCTATGGCTAGAGTGGATGAAAACCTAATCTTGGCTGGGTGCCTCTTGGTGCTACTAGAATGCCAATAAAAATAGTCAGACTAATCTGCCCAGTCCTCTGTGTAGAGCTCAGACCCTTTGTTGCACCTATAGGTTTCAAGGGAAGAGGGAGCAGGCCCTCCTGCATCCATATACTGAGAAGGAAACCTGTGCTAGCTGGTGGAGGAGAAGGGTAGGGAGAAAGGGACAGTCTGATTTGAAAAAAAGAAAAGGAGTACTTCTGGCACCTTAGAGACTAACAAATGTATTTGAGCATAAGCTTTAATGAGCTACAGCTCACTTCATCGGATGCATTCGGTGGAAAATACAGTGGGGAGATTTATATACACACACAGAGAACATGAAACAATGTGTTTTATCATACACACTGTAAGGAGAGTGATCACTTAAGATGAGCTATTACCAGCAGGAAGGAGGTGGGGAAGGAGGAAAACCTTTTGTGGTGATAATCAAGGTTGGCCATTTCCAGCAGTTAACAAGAACTTCTGAGGAACAGAGAGGGGTGGGGTGGGGAAGAAATAACATGGGGAAATAGTTTTACTTTATGTAATGACTCATCCACTCCCAGTCTCTATGCAAGCCTAAGTTAATTGTATCCAGTTTGCAAATTAATTCAATTCAGCAGTCTCTCGTTGGAGTCTGTTTTTGAAGTGTTTTTGTTGAAGGATAGCCACTCGCAGGTCTGTAATCATGTGACCGGAGAGATTGAAGTGTTCTCCGACTGGTTTTTGAATGTTATAATTCTTGACGTCTGATTTGTGTCCATTTATTCTTTTACATAGAGACTGTCCAGTTTGACCAATGTACATGGCAGAGGGGCATTGCTGGCACATGATGGCATATATCACATTGGTAGATGCGCAGGTGAAGGAGCCTCTGATAGTGTGGCTGATGTGATTAGGCCCTATGATGGTGTCCCGTGAATAGATATGTGGATAGAGTTGGCAACGGGCTTTGTTGCAAGGATAGGTTCCTGGGTTAGTGGTTCTGTTGTGTGGTGTGTGGTTGCTGGTTGGTATTTGCTTCAGGTTGGGGGGCTGTCTGTAAGCAAGGACTGGCCTGTCTCCCAAGATCTGTGAGAGTGATGGGTCGTCCTTCAGGATACGTCCTTGATGATGCGTTGGAGAGGTTTTAGTTGGGGGCTGAAGGTGATGGCTAGTGGCGTTCTGTTATTTTCTTTGTTGGGCCTGTCCTGTAGTAGGTGACTTCTGGGTACTCTTCTGGCTCTGTCAATCTATTTCTTCACTTCAGCAGGTGGGTATTGTAGTTGTAAGAATGCATGATAGAGATCTTGTAGGTGTTTGTCTCTCTCTGAGGCGTTGGAGCAAATGCGGTTATATCGTAGAGCTTGGCTGTAGACAATGGATCGTGTGGTATGATCTGGATGAAAGCTAGAGGCATGTCAGTAGGAATAGCGGTCAGTAGGTTTCCAATATAGGGTGATGTTTATGTGACCATCGCTTATTAGCACCGTAGTGTCAGGAAGTAGATCTCTTGTGTGGACTGGTCCAGGCTGAGGTTGATGGTGGGATGGAAATTGTTGAAATCATGGTGGAGTTCCTCAAGGACAGAACAAAGAAACAACTCTGACATCATAATCAAAAAGGCTGACAAAGGAGGTGCTGTTGTCATCATGAATAGGTTGAAATATGAACAAGAGGCTACTAGGCAGCTCTCCAACACCACTTTCTACAAGCCATTACCCGCTGATCCCACTGAGGGTAACCAAAAGAAACTACAGCATTTGCTCAAGAAACTCCCTGAAAAAGCACAAGAACAAATCCGCACAGACACACCCCTAGAACCCCAACCAGGAGTATTCTATCTGCTACCCAAGATCCATAAACCTGGAAATCCTGGACGCCCCATCATCTCAGGCATTGGCACCCTGACAGCAGGATTGTCTGGCTATGTAGACTCCCTCCTCAGGCCCTACGCTACCAGCACTCCCAGCTATCTTCGAGACACCACTGACTTCCTGAGGAAACTACAGTCCATTGGTGATCTTCCTAAAAACACCATCCTGGCCACTATGGATGTGGAAGCCCTCTACACCAACATTCCACACAAAGATGGACTACAAGCCGTCAGGAACAGTATCCCCGATAATGTCACGGCTAACCTGGTGGCTGAACTTTGTGACTTTGTCCTGACCCATAACTATTTCACATTTGGGGACAATATATACTTTCAAATCAGTGGCACTGCGTTGGGTACCCGCATGGCCCCATAGTATGCCAACATTTTTATGGCTGACTTAGAACAATGCTTCCTCAGCTCTCATCACCTAATGCCCCTATTCTACTTGTGCTACATTGATGACATCTTCATCATCTGGACCCATGGAAAAGAAGCCCTTGAGGAATTTCACCATGATTTCAACAATTTCTATCCCACCATCAACCTCAGCCTGGACCAGTCCACACAAGAGATCTACTTCCTGGACATTATGGTGCTAATAAGCAATGGTCACATAAACACCACCCTATATCAGAAACCTACTGACCACTATTCCTACCTACATGCCTCTAGCGTTCATCCAGATCACACCACATGATCCATTGTCTACAGCCAAGCTCTATGATATAACCGAATTTGCTCCAACCCCTCAGACAGAGACAAACACCTACAAGATCTCTATCATGCATTCTTACAACTACAATACCCACCTGCTGAAGTGAAGAAACAGATTGACAGAGCCAGAAGAGTACCCAGAAGTCACCTACTACAGGACAGGCCCAACAAAGAAAATAACAGAACGCCACTAGCCATCACCTTCAGCTCCCAACAAAAACCTCTCCAACGCTTCATCAAGGATCTACAACCTATCCTGAAGGATGACCCATCACTCTCACAGATCTTGGGAGACAGGCCAGTCCTTGCTTAGAGACAGCCCCCCAACCTGAAGCAAATACTCACCAGCAACCACCAAATACAACAGAACCACTAACCCAGGAACCTATCCTTGCAACAAAGTCCATTGCCAACTCTGTCCACATATCTATTCAGGGGACACCATCATAGGGCCTAATCACAGCAGCCACACTATCAGAGTCTCCTTCACCTGCGCATCTACCAATGTTATATATGCCATCATGTGCCAGCAATGCCCCTCTGCCATGTACATTGGTCAAACTGGACAGTCTCTACATAAAAGAATAAATGGACACAAATCAGACGTCAAGAATTATAACATTCAAAAACCAGTCGGCGAGAACACTTCATCCTCCGGTCACATGATTACAGACTGAGAGTGGTATCCTTCAACAAAAAACATCAAAAACAGACTCCAACGAGAAACTGCTGAATTGGAATTAATTTGCAAACTGGATACAATTAATTTAGGCTTGAATAGAAACTGGGAGTGGATGAGTCATTACATAAAGTAAAACTATTTCCCCATGTTATTTCTCCCCCCACCCCACCCCTCACTGTTCCTCAGAAGTTCTTGTTAACTGCTGGAAATGGCCAACCTTGATTATCACCACAAAAGGTTTTCCTCCTTCCTCCCCCCCTCCTTCCTGCTGGTAATAGCTCATCTTAAGTGATCACTCTCCTTACAGTGTGTATGATAAAACCCATTGTTTCATGTTCTCTGTGTGTGTATATAAATCTCCCCACTGTATTTTCCACCGAATGTGTCCCATGAAGTGAGCTGTAGCTCACGAAAGCTTATGCTCAAATACATTTGTTAGTCTCTAAGGTGCCAGAAGTACTCCTTTTCTTTTTTGCAAATACAGACTAATACGGCTGCTACTCTGAAATCTGATTTGAAAGCAGCTTTAGATATAACTATTCCAATAGCAATTTCCTAAATCTGCAAGCAACACATCTGGCCACTAGATGCCACTTCTGCTCCATGCAGTGTTATCTTTGGAAAACTCAACCAAGATTGTTAAAGTTACAGTATTGCCACTGAGGGACAGTTGCTGTTCTGTTTCCTTAAGAGAAGGGAGACAAAAAGGGAAAGGATATGAGCCACAACCTAGGTAAAGACAGGAAAACTGTCAGTAGTAGTTTATTAGCTTAAAACTCTGACTTCAATAGTTACTCCAGAGCGAGAATTTGCCTCTGTCAGTGTATTTTACCAGACATTGGTGGAAAGACTTTGTGGAAAACTCAAATGTAGGGTGATCTGGATCCTATTCTACCAAATGTACCGAAAATGAATGGAATTGTAGAGTTGTAGATCTGTGGTGGTGAAGAGTGCTAACAAAAGGCAGAGAAGTATTAGTGTTTTCAGATCCTACCTTTATCATGTCATTCTGCTTAGGATATCATCCAAAACACTGCACCACCAGACTGTATGTACCATTTAATATTATCTTGTAGATTATGCATAACCCTTCTGCCAGGCGAAGTCAGTAGCGACAATGGCCAGACTCAATATCGAGGGTTCCTTTTAACAATACATCACAGAACTGGCTTGAGCACCCACCCAGTAACCTGGGAAAATTACAACACCACCTCTGTGTGCCACTAGGAGGCAATACTTCCCCTTTCACAAACACTGAGTCTGTTGTGTAGAAAAAGAAACTTTTAATAAAACAGGGGAAAGCTGGCATTAATTTGGGAAAACTCTGCAAGCGAGATTCCAGAAAGCATGACCATGAGCAAAACACCCACCCCGAGTACATTGGGCCATGTTCTTTGCTCAGGCTCTCACCTTTCAGTGGAGAAAGTCCAATAAACAAAAGCTCCTTCCACTCCCCTCTTCCTCCACCAGACCCCACTCATAGTTGCTGCTCTTGGTGAGTGAAGATCCAGAGTTCATAGGTGCATTCACATGAGTTCACCTCTCCCCCCCCCCACCCCAGGGGAGGGAGAAGGCACCCTGGCTCGCTCCACTGTCAGTCACTCTGCTGCCACTCACTCGCTTGGCCATCAGCCACTCACTTGCTCTGCCATCAGCCATATGCTCCACCTCCACTTGTTCGCTCATCAGCCTCTCCACTGCTGCTCACTCGCTCTACCAGCAGACGCTCCACTGTCACTCCCTCCACCATTGTCCTCTCTACTGCGACCGCTGGAGTGTCTTGAGGTCCCACCACTGAACACAGTGCTCGGTGATTTCAGCTGTTCATGCGGGAGCCTCAGTGCTAGTGCAGGCTGGGCAGTTTCTTTCACCAGAGACACTGTTCCATCACCATCTGATATTTAGGCCTGGTTATCAATGATTTCACCTCTACTGATCCACAACAGCAAAAGACTCTCAATAGAGCCTTAATCTTCTCTGTCATTGCACAGTGGAGAGGAAGAGGGTCAAATCATGTCTCAGACCCTTAGGCAGGGCCCACACCACCAGGAAGAAACACTTATCCTCCACCTTCTCTCATCCCCATGGAGCTTCGGTACCCCCTTTCCCGCTGCTTAGTGAGTGAAGTTCAGTTGAGGTTGAGTCCCTCAGTCAGGGCAGTTCTGTTGCCCTTGGTTCACACAACAAGGATAAAAACCCTTTATTACCCCTGCCCCCCAATAACAAAGAGATTTTCGATTCAACACCAGCCAACGGTGAGCATTTGGGCAAAGCAGCTCCATCATGCTGCGCAGTGGGCAAACAAGGTTGGTTCCTGAAATCTTCTCCCCTAGCTCATCACTAGATGTCAGGGGAGAGCTCATTCAGACCCTGCTTACATATGTACACTGAGAAAGATGACTCCACAGATAGTGTAGCTCAGAACAGAATTATGCCAGTTTGTATCAGCTGAAGATCTAGCCCACCAAGTCTTTCGTTTAACATTGAAAGAGTAAGTTTTTTTTAAAAAAAAAAAAGAATTTGTCCCACTGAGAACCAGACAGATGACTATCAAATTAATTTCTCATAAGCCACCAAACAGGAACATTTGGTCACTACCAAACTGAGCTGATTCAACCATGCCAGAGGATGTTCAAGTGATAGGCACCATTATGGGAGGAGATCTCTCTCCGTATATACATAGTTATTAGATAAGGTGCCAGTAAATGGGACTCAAGAAAGTATAGCCTAGTTCTTAGGTTCTGTAGGTGTAATGAACTTGGTTTGCACCAGGGCTTCTCCTCTGGCAGCATTTTAACAGGCACAGTCTATGCCATCCCGATCTTTTCTTGAGCCAATCATCACTCAAAAGAAGCACTAGCTAAGAAACTTGGCTTCTTGTCAGCCACAGGATGTCAGTGTTTCTACAGCTTATTACACAGTAAGTTTGTCAGTGATGATTATTCACTATACCTTAAATATAATTCATTTATGGGGGTGGGTTCTTCAGGTCCAGAGGTAGTAAGTTACACATTTCATATCGTATTCTTCTAGTTAAGAAATCCTCTTTAGAGAGAGAAATAAAGCTATTTCGAAGCTGGATTTAAATGGCTTCATTTCTCTATTGTCTATAGAGAAAAGTCTAAAGATCTTGGTGATTTTCATACCGCAAAGCCAATGTTTGACCTACTTACTACCCTTTGATCTGACAGGGAAACACCAGACATTTACCATTTATGTGGATCTGATAGTTTGAACCTGGAGTGTATAAAGAAATGTTCAACAATGTGTCTTTGAGATTACCAAAAAAGAACAAACATTAAAGCTGTGACTAAGAGTATATTAAATATATACAGTAAATAGCCATCACATTGGTAACCCTGATATATTGTAGCAAGCATTTTTAATACCTCTTGCTAACTAATGGTCATTTTCCTTGGATTGACAGGATGGCAGAGCTCACTTTATATTGGAAAGGGGCAGAGGACCAAAACTGATATTTGTACTTTCGTTGAAATAGTTCCTTTTTTCATGGAGTAGCCCAACTGAGACCAATGGGAATACGCACAACATTAATACTCAAGATGAGTAAGGGGTATCAGAATGCAAATGTCCAGTCCATATAGATGTGTTTGATTTCCTTTATACACAAATGGACTTTCCCTTCAGGCCATTCTCTTCGCTTAAGTTGGTTTTACTTCAATGGAACTATTAAAATTCCATAAAATTACTCCTGCTTTATGTCCAGATCAAGATATCTTGACTCCAGTTTAGTAGCACTTTACTCCTTGATCATCCTCATTGATTTCAGTATACTCAGTTTAAGAACTTTTACTCAATATGAATACTACCTGAATCTGGCCCTTGTCTGGTGTAAGCAATTAACAATCAGACCACCTGGTTTAGCTATACCCAGCACCATGGGCCCCTTGAAACTTAAGGTAAACTCCCATTGATTTCAATGCAGCATTTGAAGTCAATGGCCCATTGACTTACTGACCCCATTATTTAACTTCACATCTAGATTTGTTAGAGTGGGAAGCATACTATAAATTTGCTATCTTGTTAAATTACAAGCCCAATGTGTGTTCAATAATCAAAAGAGTGTCTCTGGGTCTAATCCTCCACTCCCTACAGTGGCAAATTTTCCATTACAGCCAGTGGAAATTTTGCCTTCATCGAGGCTGCATAAACAAAGCTGTTATAAGAACATGACAAACCTTTTGTAGCAAGTAATTTACTGAAGTTGGGCCTTGTTTACAAGTTATACGTGCACAGATCTGGTTTGGAAAATATTTTTCTCATCCAAGATTGTTCACACCCTTTATTGTAGGATCTACATTGTTTGGCAACTCTGCTATATCCATGCCTATTTGTAATTTGTGGTGTGTGACAATGTTGCCAATAGAACTGGGTGAAACATCTTGCACAAACTCCCCCTCCCGGAAAAAAGCATGTTCTGGTGACAGAAATATTCTATGATTTTGTGGTCATTTAGCAAGTGCTTTCTTTTTCAAATAAACCTAAAAATTCCCTCCCAATCTGAAATGTTTGTGGTTGAACACTTTGGAAATAAAATTTTTATGTTTTTTGTTTGAAATGAAAAATCATTTTGAAGTTTCCTTAATGAGATTAACAAAATATTCTAAAGAGTTTCCCAAAACAAAATCTATTCTGACTTTCTGAAGTTGCCAATAACCCCCCTCCCAAAAAAAATCCATTATTTGCTCATTTCTAGTTGCCAACTCCTGATTTTTATCCCAAGTCCCACAATATTTGGGGTGCTTTTTTCTTCAAACCTCATCTCAGAGGTATGTGAATTTTGTGAAAATATCAGCTTCATTTAAAGAGTTTATAGGCATCATGGTTTCATAGAGAAGCCTGAAAACATTATTGGCATGCATCCTACAGGCTGACAACCCAAAGAACCCAAAGTGTGTTATTAATATTAGTTGCTTAGATTTTTGAATGCTTGGGTTAGCAAAACTGGATTGGTCACTTATATCTCATGGTATATTTCTTCCTTTTTGACTGGATGACAAAGGCTTTCAAGATGGCTGCGCAAATACTTCCAACAAGAAACTAGCATAATACTAATCATGAGACAGGAGCTTACCAAGCCAGTTTTGTTAACAAAAGAGGCATTTGTACAAAAGTGTGTAAAGTGAATAATGAAGATCACAAATACTATCTAGATGATTCATGTTTATTCAAATGAGTATCCACAAAGTTTTAAGCGGTATCTATCCAGCTTTCTGGGGGAAGGATGGTCTTGTGTGGTCTGCATTTAGTTCATAGTTGTGCCCCACAACTTCTCCTATGACTAGCTTAATCTCTCTGGCTCACTGCATCTGGAAAATGGAGATCCAGTACTCCCTTTGTTTGTTGATTGTAATTTCTTCAAAGCAGGGACTGTCTCTTACTAAAAATTTCCGCAGTGGGCCCTGATCACAGTTGGGGCCTTCTGAAACTACTATCATGTAAATAATCATCAACCTATGGTGGGCATAGAGATTTCCAGCTTGACGCAAGACAAAAATGAAGTTGCATCGTGAAAACTATGGGGGTCTTGTACCACTATGCTGCATATATAATGCTCATCGACTATCCTCCTTTAATATTTTATTTGTTCACTGCCTTTAGAGAGATAAGTTGTAAATTTCATAAAAGAAATTCTATCTAATGAGTGACATAGTTTAAAGGACCTTGTGTTAACAGAGCTCAGAGTAAATATTGATAAGGTAAATATTAACACGGGGATCGTTCTCTCCATTAAAAATTCTTGCAATGCATTGTTTATCAATATGCTAAGGGAAAGCTCCACTAGGAACTCATTGTTTTATATTCTGCACTGTGTAGCAGCTTCTACCTAAATGATTTGTATTTGTTTCTGTAACATAAAGCCAGAGATCTGATTAACTGACGTGAATAGCAGAGCCCAAAGACAATATCTGCTCATTTTAAAGCAGAGTAAAACTTTGCAGGAAATATCCTTAATTTGTCAGTATGAATGCATTTAGCTTGTTATGTATGCAAGAGCAGCAAGATATCAGTAAAATATATTGCCCTTCCAAAATAGACACTACCACTCATTTTATGAGTTGATGCCAAATTCTCTCTCTTATTCAGGCAAAGTCCTCACTTATCTCAATGGGCATAGGGGCACGGATCAGTGTTCATGTCACGCTCCCTGTCAGTACCCAGCCCGGGTCAGGGAAGCTAATGATCCAACCAGCGGACCAAATTCGGTGATGAATCCTGATTGCATGCCACCTGAGGCACATTGCGCATATGCTAAGAAGTGGGATTTATGCTTTAGAAAATACTATAGGGTGTGACTCATATGTACTCTGTTTCCTGTGTAGACTGCATGCCCATAATAGGAGCCTAAACGGCATTGGACTCTTAATGGGAATTGGGGGACCTGATATTTTCACACTGACTTTGAACTTCCAGCTTCTATTGAGTTATACTATTTTACACAAGCTGATGATCTGGTCTGCAGTAGTTAGAGGGGAGAGGAAGGATAGCCCAGGGGTTAGGTCACTGGCTTGGACTTTAGAGACCTGGGTTTAAGTCCTTATTCTGCCACAGCCTTCCTGCCCGATTTAATGACTTGCCAAGGGTCAGTACACCTCCATGCCACATCTGAAAAACCAGGATAATACCTACCTCACAGAAGTGTTGTAAGGAAACTACCTCAAATACTCCAATACACTTGGATGCTCTGGTAATGGATGCTATGAAAATACTTTAGACAGCACACACGGTCATTGAATTCAGTGAGAATGGGTTAGGACCTTAAATGCCTGATCCTACTTGCACTGTTGTCAGTGAATGCTTTGCCATTGATCTCCCTGGGGACAAGGATGAAGCCCCATGACTTTCATTTCACCATTTAATGGCTAGAGAAAAAAACAGGAGTAAACGTTTGCCCCAACAACAATGAATATTTACCTTAGAATGAGTTAAAGACATTTATATTGAGTAAAGTAGTAGCCTCACAGAGGATCAAAGACAGGCTTTTTTTAAAAAAAAAATCCAGCATTTCTTTGTGACAACACATTATGGCAACTCGGCTAGCACATTTCTCGGCTGCAGTTCCACTTTATTAGCCCCAAGTAAAAAGAATTGATATGTCTGGATAGATAAAGTAAATGGAAACTCAGGACTCATTCCAATTTTCTGTACTTTGACATATTTTACAAACCTGAGAGTAGCCAATGCAATACTAGTTGCTCTTTGTATATAAATATCGTACATTAGAAGATCTCTGAAGAATTGTTTGTTTACTTTTCCCCTCTGCTTGCCTATTGGTTTTATGATTGGAAGACAAATGCAATATTTCCTTACCACATACGTTTGCAATCCAAAATACGATTCCAGAACAAGCATTCATCTTCATTGGTTGGTTTCCAGGCTGATAAAACACAGGGAGATATTTTCCAGTGGTGCCAAATACTAATGTAGCAGAAGTTTATAACTGTAATGAGTTCTTTGCCACGGAAGAATGGTTCTTAAAGGCTTTTGATCAATGCTACCCACAAGACAAATTCACCGCTGGTGTAACTTTGCTGACTGGAATTTAGATGCACTAGGGATTAATCTGAATCGGGTTTTATAATAGGTTTCTGTTAGATTTCTTAGTCCCAGCCTCCAAAAGTAAAAAGAATTAGAATGCATCAACAGGTGAGCTATAAAACCACTGGCCACTTATGGTCATTAGAGATTACACTTTTCACAAGAGTAGGGATGTTTTCCTCTAGTTTTAATGTGGGTAGCTATATTTTGCCAACCTACAGTCTCACTAAGGTGATCTACTGCTAAAGAGGATTGCTGTACAGTTAGATTGCTGCTAATCTTCATCTAAAGAGGAGCTGCCCTGCCATGGTGCCTGAAGGGGTACCTCTATATGTTGCCGGGTCTAGTATTTGTCTGGTTTCCCCACTGACTTTTTTTAAATATTCTGGGAATGTGGCTTTATTGAGTTGCGGCAGGCATACTGGGGAAAGTGGAGAGGCTGTTGAGGGTTGCTTCATAATATGAGGATTATCCTTCATTGATTCCCATGTTGTTCTGTGGCAATACCCACCCACTTCTATCTCTACCCATATGCACAAGAACTTTGACAGCAGCCATTGTAGGGGGAGTGCCCAGAAACACAGAAGCTCCTACAGGAATCACACATTCCAGGACATAGCATGAGCTTGTAGGGTCAGGAAAAATTAGGCCCTAATTGGATAAACAAAATAGATAGCTTTGAAAGTTATTCTGCTGTGATAAGGAGCAGCAGATGTCTCAGGGAAAACTGAAAGCTATTTGTAGAAACAGTTCTACACACTGCCAAATTCTCCCCTCAGTTACACCTGTAGAATGCCATTGAATTCAGTGGGATTGCATATGTGTAGCCAAGATTCAGCATGAGTTGAAAAACAAAGTTGTTTTCATAATTCAAGTACCTTTTGAACTACAGAACAAAGACAAATACGGAGGATTAAAATCAAAAGTCAGAAGATATTTTGAGTCAAGCAAAACATTTTGTTTGATCCTACACAATTTTTCATTTCGAATTCAGGCAGTGAAAAAAGAGGAGGAAGTGGTGCTACCCAAGTTCAAATACTTCATGCACATCAGGGAGAGAGGGAAACCTGCATCTCCCACATCCCAGGTGAGTGCCTCAAGTACTGAGTAATGGTTACAAAGAGGATGTATGGCCACCATCTCCTCCTCCTGCCTTCTTTTTGTTACTCCAGGACAAAAAAATCAAAATGTTTCAGTAATGTCAAAATGAAGCCATTCCTTTCAACATTACCAAAACATTTTGATTGTTCAGTTCCATCTGAGCTATTAGCCCAACTCCACATGAAGTTGTGAATAATTGTGAGACAACTAAAACTGGTTTGTTAGCAAATGGTTTATTCTCTGAAAACATCTTGCCCAGCTCTGTACTGACTGTGATTAATGAGAACCAGGTTCAATTCCCAACTATACCATAAACTTCCTGGATTACCTTGGACAAGCCATTTAATTTCTGAACCTCAGTCTCCTGTCTATAAAATGTCCATAAATACTCCCTTTGGCTCATCTATTTGGACTGCAAGCTCTTTCGAGACAGGGATGGTTTCTTATGATATGTTTGTACTGTGCGTACAGTGGACTCTGATCTTCGTTGGGGTCACTTGATACTACTGTAATACAAGCAATTCCATATACATGTGGTAGATACGGGTTCTTAGCATGCTTTTAGGGAGAAGGAGGGATGATCTCGACCAGAGTAATTCCCTTGGTGATAAAAGTCATATAAGGAACAGGGTAGATCTGAGATCTTCTTTCATTTGAAGAACTGCCACCCAGCTGTTTTATTTGGGGGCCAATAGAACCTCTGGAGTCCAGCAGATCCACCAAACCCAGCCACCTGCATAACTCAGCTTCTCCTTCACTCTGGTGGAGCTGAGCTGACAAGGCTAATTCTGTGGCCAGCAGCCCTTGAATCTGTCAGGTAGGTAATTGTCCACATTTTACAGTTGTGGAAACTGAGGTACATGATTCATGTAAGTTCTTATAACAAGCCTATTCCCAGATCTGCTAGAATAACAGATAACATGACCCTACTTGAACCAGCAGACCATGCTTCCGATGAAGTCCATATTAATTACCCAGTACCATGTCAAGTTCTTAGTCTGCATAATATTAACCCAGTTTTATTTTAATCTGGTGCTGCTGTGCACATGCATATATCTGCATAATAATGAATATAAGATACTGTGCATATGCATTAGATTACTTGCACAGCATCAGTATCATAGCTATTTTCAATTCCTGCCTTCCCATATGCCAACAGCAATTAGACTACGTTATGGACTAATTGCTTGTGGAATTTCATGTTTATTTCAAAGTGATTTCTAAACTCCACGAGCACCAGAACAACACTTTAAAATGCGAGAAACTTCCTTTAAAAAGAGAAAGACACTCATGACTTAAAATAAATGCTGAGCTTTTTGGTAGACAGGAAAGGGGATTTAAATAGTCTCTTTTTCCGTACATTAGACTTTAGACTACTTCATAAATTTTGGACCTGATTCTCACCTGCCTGGCACCTTGTGCAGTGAGCACTTCTGCAACATTACCATAGAGTGCTATTGTTATTTGGTTTCACCCGCTTGGCACAGCTGTGATTAGACAACATGCAATGGGTAGATGTTCATAATGGACATGTCTTACCTCTGTGATTCACTAGCCCTCAGACAGCTGTGAGCAGTTCATGGACTATATGGAAAAAAGTCTCATAGTAAAACAATTCTTTAAACACTTTCAGGGTCACTAGGAACTCTCTCTACTCATAGGGATTTTTGTGTGCGTGCAGTAATGGACCAACTCCCACTAGTTTAAATAGGAGCAGAACAGGCTTTACTTTGGAATTTATGTATTGCTACTTTTAATCATTATCTGAATTTAAAATCCTGTGAATCTGACATTATAGTCACCATAGCAACTAGCTGTGACATCACAGATGAGGCATTTTAAATAATATTTGGCCTTTTTCCATCTTCATGATGAATAAACCCACAAACAGCCCGGAGAATGGTAAGTATTCTTGTCTAGTTCATAGATGGAGAGGTTTAAGGCAGAGAGAGCTTGGATGACGTGCCAAAGGTTAGTTAGGGAATTGGTATTAGAGCTGGGAAAAGCATAAAAGAATTCCTGGCTACACATCCTGTGCACAGAGCACAACAATAATATTTCATTGTTTAATATATGGCTTTTGTGCCATAGCCCAGCATGGGGCTTTACAGAGAGAGCTAAGCCAGTCCCTGCTAACAGCAGTTACAGCCTCGTCCCCAAAGGAAGAATCCACATGAGGAACTGGGAAGTATGAGGTTGCTAGACATTCTTCCATTGCTGCACTCCCTTCAAGGTTTTCCCTCTTGGAAAAGAGCACTAGGCCAGGGTTTGCAACCTTTTTCTTTCTGAGGCCGCCCCAAAATGCTATTAAAACTCCATGGCCAAACTGTGCCACAATAGCGGGTTTTCTGCATATAAACTCCAGGGTCGGCGTTAGGGGGTAGCAAGCAGGGAAGTTGCCTGGGGCCCCATGCCACAGCGGCCCCCATGAAGCTTCATTGCTCAAGTTTCAGCTTCAGCCCCAGGTGGCGGGGCTCAGGGACCTGAGCTTCAGCTTCATGCAGTGGGGCTTTGGCTTTCTGCCCTGGGCCCCAGCGAGACTAATGCCAGCCCTGCTTGGAGCCCCCCCCCCGAAACCTGCTCAAGGGCTCCCTGGGGGGCCCCAGACCCCTGGTTGAGAACTACTTTACTAGGCGATTTTAGTGCCAAGCCCACCAGGTCCACCCTTGGCTGCCCAGCAGCACAACTCCACTGGAATTGCACTCCTAAGGTTTTCCTTATTGCCCATAGCTACCTGACATAGGGCTTTACGCAGATGTTTACATTGACAGTAAGAGCTGGGAAAACACTGCAGAAGTGGCTGCAATGTTCATTCACCTCTTTAAATAAATTCACGTCACCTAGTATTTGCACCTGTGCCAGACTAGGCTGGGGATAGAACAACAGGCTCTAAAACACAGGGGAGACAATACCCAGTGGGAAATTATATCCCCCTACTCTTTTAAGGCTCTGGCCTCTTTTTAAGGAAAAAGGCCTAAGCTTCCCTCTGTTGAAGGCCAGTGCAACATACTCCCTTCCACACTCCTGGCAGGCTCCTAGCAGCCTTTGCAACAAAGAAAACAAGGAATTAAACAGTATTATCTACAGACCTTTTCAAAGAGAGTCTGACCTAGTCCTTAAGCAGGCAAGAAGCATTCCGCTTCTCAGGTTCTCTTTCTACTTAGCTCTGCTCCACTAATTGCAAGAAGATCCATTTTTCTCCCTTTCTGCTTCCTGTACCGGGGGGTCAGATGAAAGCCTTCACAATCTGTTTCCAGGGTTGCACAACCTCTGCAGGGCTGGGCAACTCCCTGGCCCTGCCTTCAAGGAATTAACCCCTTGTCCCCTGCTCAGGTCTGGGATATCCCACCTATTTACAATGCTGATTGGGGGTTAGGTGTACAGAATAGCATGGCTTCAGCAATGGAAAATCCAGAGCCCATTTCCACGTAGGAAGAATGGGAATTTTGCTGCTGACTTTGATGAGGACAGGATCAGCCTCTTAATGTGCACCTAATGTTTGGGTTCTAACAGTGCTATGGGGCCATATCTATGCCAGGCTGAAATTTGACCCTCAGTGTGAACAGGGAATAGACATTGATTGCCAGTACTGCCATTGCAGTCTCTTCCTGTGCACACTTTGGCAGGAGGAGCAGCAGCTCTTGCTCTATGAGTGCCACTCACACTTGACACTAGAAAATTGTCATATAAACTATGGGCTTTTCTGACATTTGCCACTGACTCTGTTTCTACCTGTAGTGGCTTTGGTGCCCTTGGAACTGTCTAGATCAGTGGTTCCCAAACTTGTTCCACCGCTTGTGCAGGGAAAGCCCTTGGCAGGCCGGGCCGGTTTGTTTACCTGCCATGTCCGCAAGTTCGGCCAATCGCGGCTCCCAGTTCAGCTGATCGCGGCTCCCAAAGGATGTACTGGCCGCCACTTCCAGCAGCTCCCATTAGCCTGGAGCAGGGAACCACGGCCACTGGGAGCTGCGATCAGCCGAACCTGTGGACACTGCAGGTAAACAAACCGGCCTGGACCACCAGGGGCTTTCCCTGCACCAGTGGCGGAACAAGTTTGGGAACCACTGGTCTAGGGATGTCTTAAAGCGTCATGGGCTGGGGAATTGCCTTCTCTATTCATTACTTGTTTAGGTCTGATTCCATCTAGCAGAGGGGCATACCAGAGCTGCACAAGAGTAGGGACATGAATTGTTTGGTAAGATTGATTTTTTTCTTCATTGCCTTCCTCCGAGCCCATTGTTCTGGTATTTAACCTCTCCCCCTCAGTTTCCCTGCCTTGGAAGGGGGGACCAAATCCACAGATCTGAATACACTGTACCCTGACCTAAAGGATAGGGTTGACTCTTCTCTTTATAATGAGAAGAAAAAAACAGGGATTGGTAGCAAGGGTTGATTTCAGAAACTGCAGTTACATCTGGCTTGCACTTGCATCTAATAATGATATTGATCTCTTAGCAGTATTTTGAAGATTCATTAGTTAATATCAAGAAAGTATGTGGAAAGTGCTAAATTACAGAGCCCCCATTGACTTCAGGCCCATGATTATTTACAAATTGGATCCTAAATCTATATTTTTCCTTTTTCTTTCCTTCTATTTGGAACATTTTAATATGCTTCCTTATCTAAACCATCCTAAATCATAGCAGTAATAATCCCGCATTGGCAGAGAGATGTGCTCAGTGACCTGTTAGTTCTTTTCCATCTCTAACTCCTCTGATCTCTAACTTTTGAACAAAATACACCATATATCCCAGTAACTGGGGGAGGCTCTTCAGAGAGACAGAATAATCTCACCAGTATACATTCCACAACAAGGGTATACACGATTGTATAGCTCTAGAATCTGTAAGCAGATTTTTTTTTCGCCTGCATATTTTTATTTTATGCTTTACTGCTCTGGTGACAAATTTTAATTTATATTTATTTTTTATGTCCAGTGTTTTATTATGTTTGCACTCATCTGAGTTATAGACCAGAATGGGAGATTGTTATACAGTAGTTTACTTTTAAAAGAAATAGGGCTTTTCAAGCAGCTAATACAGGAAGATGTATCACCAGCCTGAATAATTGTGACAACCATAGACCGTATCAGTGCCTGTTTGTTTGCACAATACCCTACTGCATTAAGAAAGCCATCCCAGCTGTCTTGGGCACTGGAGTCACCCATTTCATCACTTGACACTGCAGCAGATGTTATGGATTGATAACAGACTTCACTTCATTCACTCCACATCTAAGATTACCTCTGGAAAAAAAAAATCAAATACATTATAACACTCCCAGCCATTTGTAAAGAAAAAAAATCAGCAATTTATTCTCTCTCTCTCTCTCTCTCTTTGTAGTGTTAAATGGTCCCTTTTTGGCTTTGAAAATATATACTACTTGCTTTTTTTATTTACCACTTTCACAGTGTGGTAGGTCTACAACAGAGTAACCAAGCAAAAGAGAGGTTTAATGATTTAATTAAATTAAGACTTGGACAGGTTTTAGGATTATGAGTTACAATCTCAGTATATCGGATGCCTTATGTTTACAGTGATAGTATGTAAATGTGGTGTGTTCATTGTACTGGTGGCAGAAACATTGAGCAACCCGACTGCTGCAGTTCGTGGGCTAGTAGACAAATTATGCTATGAGGATGCATATAAGCATCCCTCCTGCTGATGTATGATACTCTAGTCCAGTGGTTCTCAAACTTGTTCCGCTGCTTGTTCAAGGAAAGCCCCTGGTGGGCCGGGCCAGTTTGTTTACCTGCCATGTCCGCAGGTTTGGCCGATCGCGGCTCCCAGTGGCTGCGATTCGCTGCTCCGGGCCAATGGGAGCTGCTGGAAGTGGCAGTCAGTACGTCCCTCGGCCCATGCCACTTCCAGCAGCTCCCATTGGCCTGGAGCAGCGAACCGCGGCCACTGGGAGCCGTGATCAGCCGAACCTGCGGATGTGGCAGGTAAACAAACCGGCCCGGCCCGCCAGGGGCTTTCCCTGCACAAATGGCGGAACAAGTTTGGGAACCACTGCTGTAGTCTACTAGCAACATACCAGAAGATTGTGTAGTTAAAGACTAGGTCATGATGCAGACACACAGCAAGAGGGCAGAGTTAAAGTGGTACTTTTCACCGTAGCCATTAACTTGGCCATTTCTTGGTATCTAAGTGCTTAAATTTAAAGTCTTTAATAGACATGCAACTTTACTACTGGAGTCAGACTGTCATTTTACAGCCTGCTCTGTATATTGGGCAGCATGTAATTCATAGATTCCAAAGCCAGAAGGAACCAATGTAATCATCTAGTCCAGGGATTGGCAACCTTTGGCACGTGGCCCATCAGGGAAATCCGCTGGCAGGCCAGGATGGTTTGTTTATCTGCAGGGTCTTCAGGTTCAGCCGATTGCAGCTCCCACTGGCCGCAGTTCACTGTTCCAGGCCAATGGGGGCTGCGGGAAGTGGTGCGGGCCGAGGGATGTGCTGGCCGCTGCTTCCCGCAGCCCGCATTGGCCTGGAACAGTGAACCGCAGCCAGAGGGAGCTGCGATCGGCCAAATCTGCGGACGCTGCGGGTAAACAAACCATCCCGGCCTGTTAGCAGATTTCCCTGATGGGCTGCATGACAAAGGTTGCTGATCCCTGATCTAGTCCAACCTCATGTATTACACAGTCCATAGAATGTCTCCAAAATTATTCCTACAGCAGATCTTTTTTAAAAAATCCAATCTTGATTTTATAAATTGCCACTGGTAGAGATTCCACTATGGCCCTTGATAAATTGTTCTGACAGTTGATTACCCTCACTGTTAAAAATGTACACCCTATTTCCTATCTGAATGTTTCTAGCTTCAACTTGCTGCCATTGGATTGTGCTATAGCTTTGTCCGATGGGTTGAAGAGCCCATTATCAAATATTTGTATTTATAGGCCATGATCAAGTCACCTCTTAATCTTCTCTAAAGAGGCAACAACCAGCTCAGGCCTAACAGAAGAGGGATTCAAACCTACACAGGTGTACGCTCATTGGGGCTTGATGTTTTAGCCATTCTGGTGAGCACAATATTACAGGGCCTCAGGGGCAGGCCAGGAAGCTGACCATGACTCTCAGAGTCTCAGTCTGATTCCTGGTTCCCCTCTACTCAGTGCCGGATGTACCAGATCCAAACCTGCTGCAGTGTATATCCCTCAGTGCACTTCTGCTGGCTGCAACAACAGCCTTGGCTCTGCCCATTCCCTGCCACTTGCTGCCTATATGAGTGGGAGTGAGGGACACAGCAGCCTTGTGGGGCTATTCTCCACTTCTGAGCTGCTGCCCAGTTTATGTGGACGAGTGTAATATAGATCTCCTGGATCCCAGGCGTAGGTGCACAGTGTGTGCCTCAGTCTGGCCTTTAGTGTAGTGAAATCTGGGTTAAGAGACTGTTGAAGTTGCATGTGTAAGCACAAAGGCTGAGATTTTCAAAAGAGTCTCAGGGAATTAGGCACCCAGTTCCCACTGAAATTCTGTGGTATCAGGGGGCTGAATTCCTATGGCCTCCTTTGAAAGCCCCAGTTAAGAATGTCAGGAAATCAGGGGGAAGACTTTCAAAGCCCTTAAGTGATGTTCCATTGAATGGGGACTTGTGTTCCTAAATCTCTTTTCCACTTCTGAAAATCTCAGCCAGCAACGTTAAGGGTGGGTAGAGGAAAGGATGCAGATCAATTTTGGGTTTTGTGTGGAAACCATGCAAAAAATGTTTGGTTTTCGAGGCTTTGTCTCAAATTAGTCTAAACATGGTAGTTACATCTCAGGTTCCCTCTGAGCACGCTAACACCCAGAAATATACTGATGCTGAGTGTTCAGAGAAACCGTAAGAGACAGGTCTCTGCTCTAAAAGTTTGTGGTCTAACTGGAGTTGACAGACAAGAGAAGACAAATCATAAAAAAATTAAGGAAAGACACAAATTATATTATTGCAGGGTTTTGCACTTTAGACCTGTGTGTGTCTTGGACATTCCGATATATTTGTTGCTATTTTAATGGCTGCAAGCATGTTCATTTTTGGTAGACGATGCTGCAGAAACAGGTCTTTAGGAGTGACTTGAATTAGGGTGGTGACTTGGCAGACAGATTTTGAGAGGCTGTCCCGAGTATAAAGGGAAGAATGGAAGAAGGCGCAGAGATATTTGTATGAGAAGGAAATGAAAGGAGCATTAATGTTGGTGTCACTAGCAGAGCAGAGGTGAGAGGAGAAAGACTGGGAAAGGAGAGGAGGTCAGAGAAATAGCCCTTGGTCAGAGATATGGGCCCATATCCTCCCATTGAAATCAATGGGTGATAGGCACCTAAATGCCTTTGAGTATGTGGTCCATAACCTTACCTAAACTGGGGGTTATCCCCCGTTATGTCCATTGGGGTGGTCTCTATATCAGTGCAATCCCCAGGATAGACAGGCAGAAGCAGAAGTGTGGGTAGGCAGGTGGGTGCAGTGGGTGAATGATACAATCAGATTTAAACGCAGTCAAATAACTAATCTCAAAGGGAAGCTTAGGAGCTCTAAACCCATGACCTGCAACTAAAAACAGACACATGAACCCAAGTGAATCTAAAGGGATGAGTTCATATAGCTCTAGTCCTTAATTAAATCTGGTAGATACAGCCGTCAAAGGAAGCATTGGAATTCACCATAGAATCGTAGAAAAGATGCTAAAATACACCCATGCAACTGAATCTAGGTTATGTCAAAATCTTACTACGTGGAGTGGATAGTACGTTTTGCACCCCCCTGAATAAGGGGTGGTGCACAGGGACACTGCTCTGGTGGAGGGCCCTATCTTCTCCAAAGCTGCTTCGTAGTCACTTCGCTCCATTTACTAGGAGGCAGCATGTTACTCCAGGCCTTCCTCTATGAGCTGGTGTGGGGCAGGATGGAGCCATGGCTCTGCCTCCTTTCAGATGATTTGCTTCTCCCCACCCAACACACACCCTTTCCAGTGATTTGCTCACAAGACAGAGTACAGCACAAGAAATTAGTGGGATTTTTTGTGAGTTGCCCTTGCCTGGGCCACACAAGGGGGATGAGTGTGACACCTGCCAAGAGGCAGTGACTGCTTTTGAGAGTCTAGGACAACAGCTCTCAACCTTTCCAGACTCCTGTACCACTTTCAGGAGTCTGATTTGTCTTGCATACGCTCAAGTTTCACCTCACTTAAAAACTACTTCCTTACAAAATCAGATATAAAAATACAAAAGTGTCCCAGCGCACTATTACTGGACAATTGCTTACTTTCTCATTTTTACCATATAGTTATAAAATAAATCAATTGGAATATAAATATTGTACTTCCATTTCAGTGTATAGTATATAAAGTCATATAAACAAGTAATTGTATGACATTTTAGTTTGTACTAACTTTGCTAGTGCTTTTTCTATAGCCTGTTGTAAAACTAGGCAAAAATCTAAATGAGTTGATGTACCTGCTGGAAGACCCCTGTGTACACCCAGGAGTACATGTACCCCTGGTTGAGAACCACTGGTCTAGGACAGGAAATTGAACTGGGACTCAGAAGTCCTCGGTTATCTTCCCATTTCCGACCTGCTGCATGGAACTGCCCAACCCACTTACCCAGTCTGTTCTGTTTTCCCTCCCAAGTTCTCAGCTTTTTGCTCATTTTCTCTAGAGGCAAACAGTCTCTTTGTAGAATGCCTAGTACAGGGATCAGCAACCTTTGGCACGCGGCCCATCAGGGAAATCCGCTGGCGGGCCAGGATGGTTTGTTTCCCTGCAATGTCTGCAGGTTTAGCCGATCGCAGCTCCCACTGGCTGTGGTTCCCCGTTCCAGGCCAATGGGGGCTGTGGGAAGCGGCAGCCAGCACATCCCTCGACCCGCGCCACTTCCCCCAACCGCCATTGGCCTGGAATGGCGAACTGCGGCCAGCGGGAGCTGTGATCGGCTGAACCTGTGGATTCTGCAGGTAAACAAACCATCCTGGCCCGCCAGCAGATTTCCCTGATGGGCCATGTGCCAAAGGTTGCCGATTCCTGACCCAGCACAATAGCATCCTCAGTCACAGATGGGGCCCCTAGGCATCTCTGTATATAAATAATTATGTCCAAAACCACTGTATGTTAAAAGAATGTTAAGGTTGCAAAGTTGAACATGCAGATGTTGGGAAATGCTGGAGTGGAGGTTGCCTGCACAATCTCTATACACCTCCTCCTTGTCTATATGCATTATCATGCAGTCTTTGATTACATGATCACATACTACTTTTTCACAGGACTATGCCTCATTCCACAGCCTGCAACAGTTGGAAGCATCAGTTACAGGGAAAGTCTTGCTCAGCCATAGCAGTACTGGGCTGGAGCATGCTCAGGGCAGAGGGAATCTTCAGAGAATTTAGCTGCCAAACTCTAAGAAGTCTCAAGTGAGCATTTTTAGAGTCTTATAACTTGGCCCATTTGGGCAGTTCTTCTTGGGAAGATAAAAAGGCACATCCCTGACACAAAAGATAACTCCCTGCCACATTTCAAGTCTCTACTCTAAAGCACGGAGGTGCAAAAGCTTCTAAATGAAATGGTTGTAAGAATTATTTTTTTTATGTGGGAAAAATAATGTATTTCATTCTTGGAAACAATTAACCCATTGTTGCTGAAACTTTAGTCAATCAATGTTACACCAATGCTTCTGGGTGGGTCATTGGCAGCGGGGATCGAACCAGGGACCTTTTGATCTTAATGCCTGAGCCAAAAGGCTCAGTTCTCATAGCCAAAGCTGTAGCAAACTCATCATTCACTAGCTCCTACTAGAGAAGGACAGAGCACCCCGCCAAGCAGGCATGGCTTACAATAATAATCATCTGCCTGAGACAGACAGCCGGTATGGAAAATTTCTGCACAAATGGTTAAAGTGGCAAAGATATAAGCAACTGAAAAGAGGGACTTATCATGGTAATGTTAGGCAACCTTAACTACAGGCCGTGCTACCTGCTTAGCTGACAGAAATATTATTAAAAAAACAAATAATTAAATTGTCCATCCTATAACCTTTGCCAACACAAGGGTCATTCACTACATGGCCAGCAGTTTGCAGTGTTGAAACAAAAAAACTTCAAATATATTTCCTCTGGAGTAGGGAAAAGTATTGCACAATAATGAGCCAAATCCACTCACTTGGGTCCTGTGATCAGTCTACGGGACTCCTCCTTCTGGTAAGGATTTGGCCTGATGTAAATGAGGTTTAGTTTACCATATCTTTATTCATCTGCTGACTCTTATTTTCTTTTTTCAAATTCCTCAGAGCATGACTCTTCAGCGATGGAAATTTAAGCAGAACCCTTTATGGGTTTTTTTGTACGCACCTGAGTAACCGAAAGAGACGACGCTTTGTGTTGTCATAGTGGAACGTTCCAACCTCTCCCCTGAAACTAGCTATTGCTAGATTTGATGACAGATGTTGATGCAGGAAGAACATCGAGCAAAGGACACGTCTCGCTACGGGCTCCGAACATCTACAATTGCTTGTTTCACACGACTGCAGTAGAAATGCACTCTAATGTCTGATAAAAAGGCTGGCAGAAAAAAAGCAAGTAGATTTCTTTCCCATCTAATGTATAATGAAACATTAATATAAAGTCTCAAAGAAACTCCTCAACTGAGGAAAATACAGAAAATTTTCATTATGTTAAGTCAAAGCCTCCAATTCATTTTGTCTACAGTAGAAAGACATGCAACAGTAACTTACTGCAGGCAACATTTCATAAGTTAATATCTAGCCCATTATTCTTGTGTATGTTTCCTGGAAAGAATGTTAGTTTTTCTCTATTAAATACATATTCCAATAGCTCATTAACTTTCCTATTGTTATTACTTTTATTCCCTCTGCTGGATTCTGCTGTTGATTACACCAGTGTAAATAGGGGGTCACTTTTATTGAAGTCAAGCAACTTCTCTGAACTCAGTGGATTTACACCAGATTTACATCAGTGTAATGGAGAGTAGAAGCTAGCTGTCTCTGTCATTCTTCACTCACCTCCCATCCCACCCGACTGGGAGAGTCACCAGATATGAGCAGCCTTGTGAGGCCTAGGACCCCATCATCCTGTCAGAAAAATGGCCAGTATCTGAACAAAAAGGTGGAGGTTGCAACCAACCTTGTAAAAAGAAGCAGAATGGGAAAACCTTGGGCTGTTATTTTGCAGAGAGTGTGGGTGCTGTGCACAGGTCACATACATCAAGTGGTAATGGGGGCATGTCAATTAATTGACCATAAAAAGTGGACTGGTGTCATTTTGTCACATTAAATCTGTGCAAGACAATGTGTGAGGCAAAGCTGTAAGGTTCTCCTCATGGCCCGAGCCTCTATGTGGCTATGGGGAAATGGGGAGATCTAGGAGCCCAGTATTCAAGTAATGCAAGGTTGGTAAACTATGAAAGAACCCTGAAGAAGCAAGTGTCTGACATACACTGGTCACTAAACTTAAGCTAACGAGGGCCCTACAGAGAGAAGTTTGTGGCGAGGCTGACCCTGAGATTCAGAGGGCAGTACGCAAAGAAAGATATGTAGACTCCCATCCAGCTCCCCATCTGTCACTGTGTGTTTCCTGCTCTACTGTCCAACTGGAGTCGTGACAGAAACCGACTCTTCCCCATACCAACTCTAGCTAAAACAGGTTGTTCTCGGTCGCATAAAAGACCTGATCAAAAGCCCATTGAACTTGATGGGAGTCTTTTCATTGACATCAATGAGCTTTAGATCAGGCCCCCAAAATTCCACTTGACTAACTTCAAGAGTAGATACGGGCCTGGAACTTGAATCCCACATCTATCCATCTATATGCCTTCCCATCTAGATCCAATTTTGATGGGACTACACATAAAGAGTTTAGCAGGATTAGAGCACAGTCGCCCCTTTCCCTGCATGCAGCCAACCAGCTCTAAATACCACATGCAAGCTAGAAAGGTAAATAGTTATTGGGACAGATCTTCAGCCGCTGTCAATCGGAGTAGCTCCATTAAAGAAGTCCCCTCCAATGAAGTCAATGGAGCTACAATGATTTATACCGATTAAAATTCTGATCCTCTATAAACCAAAACCTCTGAGGATGATAAAGGAGACATAAATAAGGCCTGAAGGATGAAAACACTTTTCTTTCCACTGCTCATATGAACAGAGAGACATATAAGTGAAATACATTTTCTCCTGATTCAGTAGGTCTGCTACACACTTCATTTTAATCAAGCCCTATCATCCTTGTCATATCGCTAGTCAACGGTTGATCTCTTATACCTTTTTTTTCTCAGCTCTGTGCACACTCACTGTACATTTCCTCAGGTTGGAACATATCTCTCCTGCTCTTCCCTCCTCCCCTCATTCCACTGAAACAAATAAATTGCCTTCATGTTTTTTGCACATCCCAGGAAAACAATTACACTCCACGTCTAGATCAAGTGAAATCCCTCATATTCCTCATTTCTCCTCCTAGGAAACACAGTACACACTCCTGGAGTCTTCGGCCTGCTCGTGGGATGATTAGTTATTCTCACTAAAAGAATTCAGAAAACTAGCATACATACCAGGTGAGTAGTAGTTTCAATGCATTCATTTTAGGGCCGGGTCATCTGAGGCACAGACACATTATGTGTCTTGCCTGGAGTCACACTACAGGTCAATGGTAGAATCGAGGCTAGAAACTATTGGTCCTTCTCAGGAATGGATGATTAGTCTAGTCCTGAAGGAACCAGCAACTCAGGAGAAGCGGGTTTAATTCTCTGCTTTTCCACAGGCTTCCTGTGTGACCTTGGGCAAGTCACTTAGCAGCAGCTTTTTGCAGGTATTTAGGTGGCTAAAATCCCATTAGGTGACTAGCTGCATATTTGGGTGCCTCAATACCTTTGAAAATCTGGCTCTTAATCTCTTTCTGCCTCTGTCCTCCATAAGTAAAAATAGCCATAACCTACCTTGCGGGAGCGCTGTGAATGCATGAATGATTATGAGGTGCTTAGACGCTGCAATATCGAGGGTCATATACTTACTTTGCCACTAAACCACACTCTCTCCTCACGTTAAAAAATAGCAATTTAAGCTAAACCTTCCATTTAATAATAATGTGCAATAATGTGCCTCTGTTATAGAAACTCATTTACAAGTTGTCAGTTGCATGTGCTGTTATTGCCACAAGGTGTCACGGGCTGAAGCAGTATGACATGCCCAAAGTCATGCTATTTAAACCTTGCTGCAAGCTGGGAAGCTGTATGCATCTCACTGCTATAGTATCAATCACATCATCCCCCCACCTCCTCCATTTCAATTTTGCACACGTCCATCAACATGAGTCTTGAAGTCAAGGAAACAAATAGAATCTAAATAATGTGAGGAGGTAAACGACCCCATGAGAAGGGAACAAAAAAAAAAACCATCAGTGGCATAGTTCATGTGCTTAAAGATAAGCACATACTTAAATGCTCTGCTGACTTCAGTTGTCTAGCACAAGGCATTATGATAAGGAGATAAATTCAGAACAACAGAATGTATGGTAGTACTCATTCCAGACTAAATTCTAGTGCAACTCCATTGAACTCTGTGAGGGTCACCTGGGTAGAAGTGAGAGCAAAATATAGCCCTCACTGGCTATAAAGAACCAAATTCATTGGGACCACTGAAACCATAATGAATTTGGTCCCCTATTTTGAGACATAGGCATTTCCAATAGAGCTTGAAGATTTGCATCATTAACTGAGTGATGAAATAGTTAAGGTTCACTTCAAAGCCAGAGAAGATTTTGTTTTTCTACTGTTGATTACCCTCTGCAAACACAGCAGTATTTTGTTCTCCTATCTGGTATTTTATTTTATCATCAAGTAATGACCACACATAGGATACAAGCCCTTCTTCGGAAACTACTTACATATGATAACAAGTCCCAGAGCATGAAAAACAATAAGCTAAAAATCATTTAGTGCAGGCCAACATCTCTAAAAAAAGAAATAATCTCAGCTCCTACAAATCACATCAGTAAATTCCCTGGCTCTGTGGACTTAAGTTTTAATGAGAAGTGATTGCTCCCATTTAATTTTCTTGATAGCCTGCAGCATTGAAATTCTGCACAACAAATAAGGGCAATTCTCTGAAGACACTATGTAGGTGTGAGAAGGACAGCAGACAGTCTAATAATAGTGGCTTGGATCCTGAATCATGGGAAAATGTAGATAGGCTGTTCTTTGATCTGAGGAACAAACCTGTATCCTTACATTTAAATTCTGAATGATTGTGACAAAGAATTGTTTCCAGTTCTCCAATAAGTTGCTTGTAAAGTCCTTTCTAACTGAGTATATTTTTTTTAGAACTGGTTGACATTTTTTGAAATTTTGATTTTTTTGATAAAAAATGTCATTGGCATTTTGGATTTAGAAAGAAAAAAGGAAAGGAAGGAATATTTCAGAGAAATTGCAAAGGAGCTCTATTTTGTGAATTGCAATTTTTCAAATTTCAAAAATTCCAATGAACAGTTTTCTCAAAAGGTTGAATTTTGAAATTGCTTCTCATTTTCTGATCACCTCCAATATTTATCAATATGCACAACAGTTACCTGGCATGATCATCATGACCGCAAGTAAAGACAGGTTCTCATCTGAGGAATAATAATAGAGCCAGCTGTAAAGTTTTTGATAATTTCATTGTTATGTAATGTGCAAAAGTTTTGCCCTTGTAATAATATTCTGCTTAATAAGACTTGAATGCCCAATACTTCCTGAACTGTCTGAGAATTCTAGGTTCAATGGTACCAATGCTCCAAGAGGAAAGTCTAATGAAAGGCATTTGCAATTTTAAGTGTGTTTTTTTCAAGCATTCACGCCAGAAATCTGATGATAAGAATTATGCTGAATGAGGCCCTGATCCTGCAAACATTTAAGCATATGAGTAATTTTAATCACATGAGAAGTCACACTGTCATGTGCTTAATTGTTTATAGGACTGTGGGCCCAATCAATGAAAAGAAATGTATCTAACCAATCACAAAGAAACAGTGACTTTCAACTAACAAGCCACATTTTAAAAGTAGTAATTAAAACAATCAAATAATTTTGATTTATTAATAAATCCAGAGAAATCATGAACTGTTCATGGACATTCTATAAACACAAAAGAGAAAAAACTAATTGCGTAATTGATTTGTTGTGATTTATTATTTAATGTCTAGAAATCAAGTGGTTAAATAAAGATCTATGGAAAAAAATAAATTCTAGAGATTTTGGGAATAATTCCTATAGACACCTATTAAATTTACAGAGGAGCCAATTGATTTCATCCTCATTAAATTCTATAAGACTTTTCCTTAAGTATTTTAATCCTAAACTGAATGTAGAGTAATTTCTGAACCTAGTACTCATCAGAGCCAAGCAGAAAGATCAGAAATACACAGCCACTGACATTGCTCTAATGATACTGTACATTTTCTTAACCTCTATTAGGAGGTGAGAGAAGATGAATATCATAGATACTGAGGGTTTTTCTACTTGAAAGTAATACAGTACATCTGGATTGATGAATGCTAAATAATCAGTCTTAAGAATCTGACATATTGAATTGACTGGTCAGACTACTCAATTAATGGCTATAGGTATCATATGTGCCTTCTATCTGAAGCATTTACACTTGACATGGGATCCACTAACATGAAACAAAATCTCTGACCCTTATTTCTGGCAGTAACAGTAGCTGAAAGTATTTAATATGTTGTGGGGCTCTTGTTGTGAAATCTCTCTATTTAAATATTCTAGGAGAGCTATAAAGAGTTTAACTGAATACAGTGCAAATCTAATATTCATAATCCTTGATGTCTCCTGTGGTCAAGTTTACAGTGAGCCATTTGATTAACCTTCATACTGTGAAGCATTTCGTAAATCCTCAGTGTCCTGCATAAAATTAGTTTCTGATAGTGTCCTAGCATAAGATACTATCCAGTCTAAAGGTAAAAGTCGGGGCCTAATCCTCAACTGGTGTAATTAGCTGAGGATTTGGCTGGGAAATATATTTTGTTTGCATTCGATTTGTAGAAACTCACTGAAGCAGATATATTTTTGGATGATTAAAACTTTTTATAAACAACACACTGTAAATTATGCAACTGTATTCGATCATTTGGATTTAATTTTATGAACCACATTGCAAGTCTAAATTTCCCCATCCATGCAGTTAATCAGATTAAATAAAGACTAAAATACCCGATTATAGAAAACAACAGTGCTTGATTCTTCTCTCAGTTACACCAGTGTAAATCAGGAGTAACAGCAATGAAGGCAATGAGGTTACAGTGGTGTAAGTGAGTGTATATAGGATATTCCAGTAATATGTCCAAGATTTTCCAAGGTGACTGGGGATTTTGGGTGCCTCAATTTTTAAATGCTCATGTGGATACACATTAGAGAATCCTGAAAACCCACCCTACAAAAATCAAGTCTCTTTAAGGACCTGGTCCAACAAAGAATTTAAGGCCATTTTGGGGAGACTTAAAGTATCTCAGATTGGGAACCCACAAATTAAGGCATGTCACTTTGGTAAATCTTGGCACATAAAATATATATTGGAGCACATATATATATATATATGTTTGTGGTTGCCAGTGGCACAAAAATATGTATATGTTTCTCTCCAACCAAATCATTTTTACAGTATATATATATTTTTATATATTATATATATATATACTGTAAAAATGTTTTGGTTGGAGAGAAACATATACATATTTTTATGCCACTGGCAACCACAAACATCCATTTTTTTACATGTTTATTTAGACTGAAAGCAAACAAACTTCTTCTAAAGTGCTCTAAAAGAACACGAACGCCAACTGCATTTAAAACACAAAACAACAACAAAAACGTGTGTTGCAAAACCTCTGCAAAATGGTGTGCCTACCAAAATGAGATACAGTTAAATATGCATGCTCATAGGTATCCTACTGTTTGAAAGTATATGCATTTATATGAGGATTTGGGCTTTTCTTTAGATCCCTTTTCAAACAACACATATGAAAGGAAGATAACTTTAAAAAGCTGGCTTTTCAAGGAGAATAAAACTTGGCATGTCATGCTTCTTCTAATATGTTTTTCCTCAGTCTGACCTTTGCTTTAAATTTATATGATGGAAGTTTTAGGGTTGTAGGACTGGGAGGTAAATGTTTGTCAGTTTCATAAGCTTTTCTGGAGAATACCCAGCTTCAAATCCAGCTTTATTTAAAAAAAAAAAAACAGAAAGAAATATTTTTCATGCCGCTTCAATTAGGCCCCCGGGTGAAGATCATACAGCTTTGAAACTGTTCCGTTTTGACAAAGTTCCAAAGTGCTGCACACATTAGGGAAAACTAGAGTTTGCTGTAATGTAAACTGTTTAACATGCACACTGGGGTCAAATCTAAATTTTCCCAAGCGTTTGGGTTTGTTTAGACATTAGAACATGGTTTGGTATCAGTGACTAGGAAAACTTTAATATTGTCGGTGGGAATCTACCATCTTTCTCTGGTAAAGTTCCAAAGGCTACTGCAATAAAAATATTCATTTACCAAGGGGGCTATTGTGATAAGCATCCGAAGACATTATGCATTGGTGTGAAAGAAGCAAGCAGGCACAGACATCAACATTGTGGGTGAAAAGAAACAAGTCTTCCTTTCTTTTTTTTTTTTAATTCCTTTGTAGGAGTTCCAAAGTTCAGTTTTAAATGAGGGGTTTTTTTTCAGGGTGGTCTAGTTATCTGTACTCCCATATTTTTCTGATTGAATATAACAAAGATTGAATAGCTCTGAGACTCGCTTAATTCAACAATAACTGCATCTTTTATCTCCGTTTTCCAATCATGCCCTTTGAACCAACGCACACTGAATTCACCTGTAGTGTCTAAAGCACACACAAGAGACCAGGTGGTGTAAATCAGCATAGCTTTATTGGGCCAGATCCTCAGATGTTGTAGAGTGATGCTAATAGAGACCAGCTGTGGAAGGAGGAATTGGTCAGTATGGATATACTTTTCAGATTCTCAACCATCCTTCTACATAATGAGCAGGATTCTCATATATTCTAAAGTTCAGATGCTCTAAGGTATTTAGGTGCCTAACTCCCATCAAAATTACTGACACTTTGAGGGAGGAGGATCCCAGAGCCCTGACTCCAGCCTGAGCGTGAATGTCTACACTGCAATTTTACAACCCTGCATTCTGAGCCGCGGGACCCAAGTCAGCTGACATGGGCCAGCCACGGTTGTTTAATTGCAGTAAAGACATATCTTTTAAGGCCAGAGCACTGTCAAGGGTCCTGAGTATAAATGGAAATCAGACCTGTTGGTCTACTAATCCTATGAAGCTCCCAAATCAGAACAGTAGAACTTTAAAACCATGTGGCACTTGCTTTCCTCAAGTATAATTTGTTAACGGCTGTTTAAAAGAGCTGCACAGAAAAAGCCATTTGCAATGCACAACAAGAAGTTTTATTGGTCCTTCAAAGCCCAGGAACTATGTGATGTATTCTTGAGTGCCATCTACTCCTCTGAAATTAGTTCTTTGATCTATTTTCACTAATTCCAATGGCACAATCTTCAGCGAGACCCCAAAATGATATTTAATACAGTTGGAGAACACTTCAATCTCTCTGGTCACTCGATTACAGACCTAAGAGAGGCTATTCTTCAACAAAAAAACTTCAAAAACAGACTCCAACGAGAGACTGCTGAATTGGAATTAATTTGCAAACTGGATACAATTAACTTAGGCTTGAATAGAGACTGGGAGTGAATGGGTCATTACACAATGTAAAACTATTTCCCATGTTTATTCCTCCCCTGCCCCCACTGTTCCTCAGACGTTCTTGTCAACTGCTGGAAATGGCCCACCTTGATAATCACTACAAAAGGTTTTCTTCCTCCTCCCCACCCCCGCCCCCCGCCTCCACTGTCCTGCTGGTAATAGATCATCTTAAGTGATCACTCTCCTTACAGTGTGTATCGTAACACCCATTGTTTCATGTTCTCTGTGTATATAAATCTCCCCACTGTATTTTCCACTGAATTCATCCAATGAAGTGAGCTGTAGCTCACGAAAGCTTATGCTCAAATAAATTTGTTAGTCTCTAAGGTGCCACAAGTCCTCCTTTTCTTTTTTTAATCCCTTCAGAGAGCATTACAGAGTAGGCCAGACAACCTGATATAAATACACACCTTTAAAACCATGAGCTCCATAGTCAGACAGACAAACAGGTAGATGGATAAATAAAAATCCAAGGCCGTTTTCTTTTCCCCTGGCAGGGCCCATCCTGAAGAAACCTAACAAAACACTGAGGCCCAGATCCTCTGTTGGTATAAATCAGCATCCCTCTGTTGGCCCTGAATAACTTAAGGTGGACTGAGCATTCTTTTGCAGTCAAATAAAGTGCATTGGTTATTTTCTCAGCTGGGGGAAATCATAATAGTTTCATTGATTTTAATGGAGCTGTGTTGATTTACAGTAGTTAAGTATTTTTGCCCCCCGTGCATAACACAAAAATTAGACAGCAGGTGTGTTGTTTTCAGTAAAGTGGAAAGGGTTCCTTTTTTTCATTTTTGTGTGTGTTCCTTTTAAAAAATCTTTCTTAAAGCCAGTGGATCTGATTCTGATCTTACTTACAACAGGATTACTCTATTGCCTTGGATAAGATTGCTCCCACTATACTCCAGCACAGGAGCAAAACCCTGCTCAGCATTTGTGGCTCAAAATCCTCCATAAACATTTCAAAGCTGCAGCTAGACTTTGAAAAAACCAGTCCATTAAACACTTCAATACATCAGGATGTAGATCCTTTCATCTCTAAGTCACCAGTTCAGATACAATCCAGGTCAGAAGTGGCTGAAAGGGGTTCCTATCTAGCAGTCATTTAGAGGCCTACAGTGAGACGAATGGCTGCTCTTAGGCCAGCTCCCTAGAAGGCACATGGCACACACCCGCCATCGTAAGGGGACACTGATTGGTATATGTTGGCAGTCTCTGCTGAAGCACGAAGGACTGAATAAGCTTGACTCTGGCTTGCAGAACGGAACCTTCCAAGCATGCTTGACTTGAGACAGGTTGGAAAATTTGCACAGCTCCTATACGTAGTAAAAAACAGGAGCCCCACCTCCTTCCAAAATCTTTTCATGAGCATTACATTTGTTTTTTTAAAAAGAGAGAAAAATATATATTTCGGTACAGCAGATATCACACGCTTGTACCGTAACTCTTGGACTAAAGATTCTCGTGAATAAGGGTGCATGTGTTGCTTTTATGTCCTAATATTTTCTGCGGGTGGGGGGGGGGGTAGAAAATACATATGCTGTTGACATTATTGTAACTATTCATCAAAGTGGACCAGGAATGAAATGCCTGAGAATTCCGGCTCTCCTTAGATTCCATGCAATAGCAAGCGTATATTAAAACATGACTATATATGGCACCAGTAACAGTAAATCGGTTTGCATGTTAGAAGCAAATGGAAATGATTTGGGGCTTTCTTAGGAAATGGCAGCTTGACAACTGTCAGCTCCAGAGAATGCTATGGGCTGCATAGACTCTGCAGCCACAGATCCTTTGTCTGACTGAGAGCAGATGCAGATGGAATAATGTGAGCTCCCTTTTATATCACTTCTCCACTCCTCTTATTCCCCAAAAGTAAATGCAGTCTCATGCTAAGAGCAGGGGATGGGAGCTAGGACACTAGGGATGTGTTCCTGGCTCTGTCAATGATTTACTGTGTGGTTTTGGTCAGTCTCCTAATCCCTTTGTGCCTCAGTTTAGCTACATATAAAATGCACATAATAACACTGACTGCCTGGTGGGTGAAAATCAATAAACTAATGCTTACAAGTGCTTTGAAATCTTTGGATGAAAAATGTAATACATATATGAGTGTGTGTGTGTTTGTGTGTATGTGTATGAGAGAGGGAATACACACACTGGATGTATCCCTTCTTGTATAGATGTCTTCATGCTGATGTAACTTGAGAAGGTGGGACAGTGGGCAAAAGAAAGCAGAATATAAATTCCTACTGAATCAGGATTTGTTGTCAGGATGATGTAATGGGTCCATGGCCTGCTGACCACATACAGAATTATCCTGGTCCTTCTGCCACAGGCTTTTACCACTTGAGCTAAAGAAATTAACTTCAGTTAACACTTGAAGTAGGTTTTTTATCTTCCACTATAGGGCAATATAGCCACATACAGATGCACTACAACGAGGAGAAATCACATTCAATTTTCCACTTCTCCAGGCTGCTGTACCTCTATCTTAGGTAGCACGGAGCAAAACAAGAAGGTAGTTTTCAAAGAGGAGGTGGAGTGTCATTCAAGTGTCTCACATGGATGACGGTGCAGAGACATTGAAAAGTCCAGAAAAGTCCCAGGATTAAGGTCCACACTTAATTAATTGAGCTCCACAGCAAACCTGTAATTGTATCAGAATATCAGCTTTCAATTAAGTAATAATAGTAAGTCTCTAGCCCTCATGATTGTGAAGAAAAGCTTGAACACATGGCCCAAATCAAGCCACTGCAGTGATGCCTTCCTGAATCTGCAGAGAGCCTGAGACAATAGCCCTTAGAAGAAGGAACTACCAAAGCATTTCTATGGACCACTTCTCTTGGGCCCCCACCTATGCCACCCCAGCTCAGGACTCTATGAGTGGCAGGGGTGGTCCACCCACTGGCAGATTTAACTAGAGCTGGTGGAAAAAGTCAATTCTGTGTTGCAGAGGTTTTAGGTATTTCAAAAACTAGTTTTGTTCCAAGTCAGGATGAAAACCAGTAATTTTGAAATTTTCTATGAAAAAAATAGCACCCCCAAGGCGGTCTACCTGCTGGAACTCTAGAAGCCTTGGGGTACCTGAGTTGGGTCAGTGAGCTGGCAGGCAGAACATTGTCAAAAATTGAACTGATACAACAAAATGTTTAGATTTTGATTAATCAGAAAATTCCAACAAAACAATGTTTTGCTGGAATATTTTTGACCAGTTCTGGCTATAACCCTACTGCTAGGGTAAGTGCTTGGGCGGATTCCCTCCTCCTTCATCTATACCTCCTTGGGGTGATAAACAGGAATCTGCTGCCACCTCTGCTGGTGCTTCCATGACTCAGCCCATATCTCTAGGAAGGGACAGGTCCCTGTACCAGTGGTGGAGGGCTGAAGCTATGGGGCAGGGGTGGCTGGGCATGACCCTATTAGTAGTATGTCTGGGCTCTGGGATAGTCTTGATACAACTCTGGTCCCATCCAATCCAAAGAATGGTGGCCAGGATGCAGGTCCTCGAGATTGCTTTGGGTAGTGATGGAGGTTGCAAAATAATTGAAAAGGGCGCATGCTCATAGCAATGACAGAGAAATGGAGAAACCACTCCCCACTTCTCCCAGGGGGGCAATAATGAATTATGAATTATTCCCAGGAGTTTTGTGTAGGATTTATGTTGCATTATGGGGATTTCCCAATGACATTATGGTCATTGCGTAGGCCATATGAGTGAGGAGAGCCACTGGACTACAGTGACCCTCAGTAGGTTCTGGTGTGACATATTCTATACTCCTGAAATAATAAAGGCTTCCATAGGCTCTCTGATTTGTAGCTGAACCAAGCAGCTATTTTGTTCATGCACTGCAGAGCCAGGAAATATTTCCTGGGGAATGGACTGTCACCTACACTGTTTAGAGTGGCTGATCTCATTCCAGTCATGCTGACATGACAAAGAAATGCCCAAAAGGAAAACAAGAAGATCAGATTTCCAGCAAAAACTTAATTCTGTAAAGGAAAGATTTTCTACCAAATCCAAAAGGGATAAGGAACTGTCCTTCCAATGTCATGTAGCATATAAAAACCAGGTTGCCCTACGAGATATGTCCATTACTCAAAAGTCTTTAAACTTGAAATCAAAGTGATTCTGTTTTAATAGAATTGCCACAGAATCTGATGCCATATTTCATTCTGTACCTTGAGAGACAAGGTGGTTGAGTTAATATCTTTTATTGGACCAACTTCTGTTGATGAGAGAGACAAGCTTTTAAGCCACACAGAACTCTTCTTCAGGTCTGGGAAAGACCCGAAGAAGAGCTCTGTATGGATTTCATATAGATTCATAGTCTCCTATTTCTTTCCACAAGGAAAATGTAGTTACCTTGAACACTAAGAACAAACTAATTGATAGGCAGTAAAATGTCGCTGATTTACTCTGGGGACTGATTCTGACTGCTGTTGGTACTTGTCACAGAAGTGAATGGGAGTTATGGATGCCTGGCATCTGTCCAGATTAGGATGTTGGTGTATTAGTAAATTAACAAATGTGATCCTTCATGAGAGGATCCACCATGTCGCCAGCCACTGCTACCTTTAAGCCTTCCCTTTAATCATACATCTAGATGGTCTAGATGACCTCTTGTGGCTCCTCCCAATCCTACAGTTCTATGACTGTATGATCTTCTATAAAGCCTATAAACTCTAGTACATAGGATTTCAACCTCAGGAGTGTTACAAACAGGTGTCAGGGCTTCATGACCACCCTACCCTTCCCACATTGCTGAATGGGAGAAGGTTCCAGAATGGAAAAGGTTGAGAACCGCTAACCTCATCTTCCCCTCTTGGCAACATCATCACAAGAAGCTCAAATTAGAAATTATATAATCTTTTAAGCTTGCATGTTACTAATCAAAGTCAATTTACAATTTCATTGTTACCATGTTCATCCTCTTTCCTGCTACCCTTCTGATGTTTACTACCATCCCTCATCATGCACTGATGGGTGTATAGGAAACATAGAGATATCGTGGGTATAATTCTGGCCCTATTGAAGTCAATGGGAACTTTGCCAATGACTTCAGTACAGCTGGGATTTCACCTTTAGGGCCCAATTCTGAACACGGTTATAACCTCATGCATAGTTACCACTGTGCCGAGTCCTATTGACTTTGGTGATTGCTATACTTTTCAGGATCACTTCCATGCTTAATCCTGTGAAGCACAGATCTCCCTTACTTGCAGAATGTCATTGGGCCAGATGGTCTGTTCATGAGGGTAAGGCTTTGGAAGATCAGTGCTTTAGACTGAATTTACTTTTGAGATAGGAATGCCATCATCTTTGATTTACACCAGTATAAATCTTCAGCACCACTAAAGCCTATGAAATTCATTCTTATCTCACCTTTTTGTAAACAGGAGTAACACCACTGAGGTATGGGAGTTATACTAGTGTAGAATTGCTGATTAGAGCTGATCTAAATTCAAATCCCATGGACATTTTTGAATTTTTGGTTGAAAACCCAAAAACTGAAAGACTTTACCCCAAACCCAAAAGATCTTATTCAAAATCTTTTGGGATTCTGGCTGAAATATTTCAACAACAAAAAAACCCCAAACAAACAAAAGAGTCCATGTAAAGTGGATGCTTTGAGTGAAAAATTTAGTTGACTTGAAAACCCAATTCCCTGTTGAAAAACAGTTGTGACAGGAATTTTCTACTGGCCCTTCCCCAGATTTCAGTGGAATTGCTTTAGATTTACACTAGTGTAAATGATAGGTTTCAGAGTAGCAGGTGTGTTAGTCTGTATTCGCAAAAAGAAAAGGAGTACTTGTGGCATCTTAGAGACTAACAAATTTATTAGAGCATAAGCTTTCGTGAGCTACAGCTCACTTCATCGGATGCATTTGGTGGAAAAAACAGAGGGGAGATTGATATACACACACAGAGAACATGAAACAATGGGTTTAACATACACACTGTAAGGAGAGTGATCACTTAAGATAAGCCATCACCAGCAGCGGGGGGGGGGGGGGCGGGGAGGAGGAAAATCTTTCATGATGACAAGCAAGGTAGGCTATTTCCAGCAGTTAACAAGAATATCTGAGGAACAGTGGGGGGGGGGAGAAATACCATGGGGAAATAGTTTTACTTTGTGTAATGACTCATCCATTCCCAGTCTCTATTCAAGCCTAAGTTAATTGTATCCAGTTTGCAAATTAATTGCAATTCAGCAGTCTCTCCTTGGAGTCTGAAACTTTGAAGTTTTTTTGTTGAAGGATAGCCACCCTCAGGTCTGTAATCGAGTGACCGGAGAGATTGAAGTGTTCTGCAACTGGTTTTTGAATGTTATAATTCTTGACGTCTGATTTGTGTCCATTTATTCTTTTACGTAGAGACTGTCCAGTTTGACCAATGTACATGGCAGAGGGGCATTGCTGGCATATGATTGCATATATCACATTGGTAGATGTGCAGGTGAAGGAGCCTCTGATAGTGTGGCTGATGTGATTAGGCCCTATGATGGTGGCCCCTGAATAGATATGTGGACAGAGTAGGCAACGGGCTTTGTTGCAAGGATAGGTTCCTGGGTTAGTGGTTCTGTTGTGTGGTGTGTGGTTGCTGATGAGTATTTGCTTCAGACTGGGGGGCTGTCTGTAAGCAAGGACTGGCCTGTCTCCCAAGATCTGTGAGAGTGATGGGTCGTCCTTCAGGATAGGTTGTAGATCCTTGATGACGCGTTGGAGAGGTTTTAGTTGGGGGCTGAAGGTGAGGGCTAGTGGCGTTCTGTTATTTTCTTTGTTGGGCCTGTCCTGTAGTAGGTGACTTCTGGGTACTTTTCTGGCTCTGTCAATCTGTTTCTTCACTTCAGCAGGTGGGTATTGTAGTTGTAGGAATGCATGATAGAGATCTTGTAGGTGTTTGTCTCTCTCTGAGGGGTTGGAACAAATGCGGTTATATCGTAGAGCTTGGCTGTAGACAATGGATCGTGTGGTATGATCTGGATGAAAGCTAGAGGCATGTAGGTAGGAATAGCGGTCAGTAGGTTTCCGATATAGGGTGGTGTTTATGTGACCATCGCTTATTAGCACCGTAGTGTCCAGGAAGTGGATCTCTTGTGTGGACTGGTCCAGGCTGAGGTTGATGGTGGGATCGAAATTGTTGAAATCATGGTGGAATTCCTCAAGGGCTTCTTTTCCATGGGTCCAGATGATGAAGATGTCATCAATGTAACACAAGTAGAGTAGGGGCATTTGGGGACGAGAGCTGAGGAAGCGTTGTTCTAAGTCAGCCATAAAAATGTTGGCATACTGTGGGGCCATGCGGGTACCCATCACAGTGCCGCTGATTTGAAGGTATACATTGTCCCCAAATGTGAAATAGTTATGGGTCAGGACAAAGTCACAAAGTTCAGCCACCAGGTTAGCCACGACATTATCGGGGATACTGTTCCTGACGGCTTGTAGTCCATCTTTGTGTGGAATGTTGGTGTAGAGGGCTTCTACATCCATAGTGGCTAGGATGGTGTTTTTAGGAAGATCACCAATGGACTGTAGTTTCCTCAGGAAGTCAGTGGTGTCTCGAAGATAGCTGGGAGTGCTGGTAACGAAGGGCCTGAGGAGGGAGTCTACATAGCCAGACAATCCTGCTGTCAGGGTGCCAATGCCTGAGATGATGGGGCATCCAGGATTTCCAGGTTTATGGATCTTGGGTAGCAGATAGAATACCCCAGGTCGGGGTTCTAGGGGTGTGTCTGTGCGGATTTGTTCTTGTGCTTTTTCAGGGAGTTTCTTGAGCAAATGCTGTAGTTTCTTTTGGTAACTCTCAGTGGGGTCAGAGGGTAATGGCTTGTAGAAAGTGGTGTTGGAGAGCTGCCTAGTAGCCTCTTGTTCATACTCCGACCTATTCATGATGACGACAGCACCTCCTTTGTCAGCCTAGTGTAAATGAAATTGGAAGTGGGTCTATTAACTTCAATAAGGATTCCGCTCAATTAAGAATCACGAAATGTGGCCCTCTGTCCCTTATCTTTGTGTAAAGTATCATGAGCATTATAAATAATATAAATAATAGTCATGACACTTCACAGCAGCCTCATGTACTATCTTTTATGATAAGTGGAATGATCCTGCTGAAAGCAGGGTGTGTTGTATGGGAATTACAGATTTGTGGCTTAGCAATGTCAGAATTAGTGAGGTTCCAATGTAATGGAAATTTCACTCATACTAATAAATTTCATAGAAATGGGTGAAGAACTGGTCTAAGACATGAGTAAAAATGATCCCATACGAGACATATTTTTCATCTTTTATTGTACATATGTCCACTTCAGTATGATAATTGCTTTTAATGCTTTCATTTATGGACCTAACTGATTGTGAGCAAAATTTGGGGACCGTGCATATACCAATGGAATTTCCATGCACACAGGGAAAGCAGAATTTCAGAGTTCATATCTACCATGCAGAGCTGAGTATATTTTCTCTCCAATAAATTATAGTGCAATGTTTTCATTGAAAAGATCAGAACTACTACAGCTGTTAAGTCAGGCCTATGGCATTTGAAATAACATTTCCCTGTAAATAAAACATATATAGAAAGAAAAGAATCAACTTTTTGTTTCAGTTCCATATGTTTGTATTTCTGTGTGTCAAAAATGCTTCATTGTACTATTTTATGAACATATTAGATTATGTCATTGGATGTCAGATTAGTGGATTCTGCCAAAGGATATATACTAGGATGGGTGATTTTATAGACACGAGATAGATAAATTTTTTCTGCTCTAGTGACAGAATCTTAATCTTAATCTTGATTCTTTTTCAGTGGTGTTACAGCATTAATATACTTTTTTAATAAAAAACATTTTATTTATGCTGTTTTTATTACATCTAGAAATGATTGGCCGTGTTGAAAACCGTTTCAGTAACTTTATGCTCTCAGACCTTCTTTCATTAGTTCATATGAGTTGGAACAAAGAAGTGGGATGGATGGAATTAAAGAATATGTGTGTGTGTGTGTGTGTGTGTGTGTGTGTGTGTGTATATATATAAAGAAGTAGTGATCAGACATTACAGATAAGAGAAGCCAGTGGTGCTCCTGGGTGATGTGTGTATTCAACTCCAAGCTGACTCCTCTTATGCTAATACAGCCAATTTCCTCTTTTATTTCATTTCTGGAGCCTGAATCTGTGATCTCTGATAACGTTCCCAAGGATACCGCCTTCACTCACAAATGGGGAAGCAAGGGGGGAGGGGAGGTAGGTGACGGAGACATGTAACTCGCAGAGAGCACTAGTGGATGAATAATTTAAAACTCCGCCCGGAGATTTGAGGCAAAACGAAGAGATAAGAGACACCACAGGGTCTTCTCTGTTTATTCAGAGCTTCATCTTCCAATGACAGGTGACCTCCAAGGTCAAGGGCATGATGGGAAATGGAACCAACAGTGGGAAAAGGTACTGCATCCCAGAAGAAAGTAATGATTCACTTTGTGTCAAATGAAAAATTGATCTTTTTCCTTGCAACCTTCCACCCCCCGCCCTTTTTGCAAGGAAGTTTTGGGCCTGCTTCTGAGCTCATTCAGCACAGTGGGTGTAAATCAGAAGTAAATCCACTGGTTTCAACAGAATTACATCAATAAGATAAGAACCAGCACCTTTGAGTAAGAAGTATGGTGTCTGTGTTCATTCACAAGGTGTATATTTTGTCTGTATTTTTATCAAATCAGATATGAATATGGATTGTACATAAGAAACATTACTGGCGGATCCCAGCTGATGTAAATTGTTATAGTTCTGTTAACTTCAATGGAACTACACTGGATTTACATCTTCTCAGGATCTGGCCCCATATCTCTAAACGAAACATTTTCCCCTAGCAATTTTATTCCTTCATTTTACATATTCTATATTAGTTTTAAGGTATTTACTGTCATTTTTTAAAGCAGACTGAAACATTCTATGTTCTCCAGAAACATCCCAGATCCCTAGGCAATATAAGAGCAAAATAATGCACATAGACAAATATAAATCATGTTCACTTCTTCACTTAATAAATCCCCAAACTTAGTGTTCCTTTGTGATTAGAAAAATCTGAAGCCATTCATTCTGGTCATATTTATATTGTTAATTTTAGGATCTTACACATTGTGACAGTAAGAAATTACCCTATAAGAGTTCTGTTCCACATTATCAAAACCTTCTGCTCGGTCATTCCTATTTGTTTCAATATAATACAGCCATGACCTCTACAGCAAAAAAAGGCAATGTCAAATGTTTCTCAGTGCTGGTTTACATTTCCCTCCCTCTTAAACTGCTGTTTCTGCTTTCCTCTGTTTGAATGTTTCCCGTGTTTTCATTCCTGAGCAATCACATACCTTTTATCTTTTTAGATAAACATGAAAACACAACAAGGTCACTGCCCGGTGAGAAGTTAAGTCGTTGCGTGACTGCCACCCAGTTGTACCATGTACAAGTTCCACACCCTGTTCCCCCCGTCCACCACTCATTTTCTCATAAATACCCCTTCGAGGCCTTGGAGATGTGAGGACAAGTCACAAGAATGACTCACGTCACAGCTTGCCACACAGGGTGCCCGAACTAGTTAACCTAATCCATGCATAGAGGAGCACAGCGGATTGGCGCCACACTGCCGGGGCTTCTAGCATGAACCTTAGCCAGCTCTCTCCCCCGCAGTCCCTTTAATGTTCTTGTTTTCAGATTTATAGCCTCCTGGAGCTAGTGCACTGCACACACTCCTGGGACAAATCCTAAGCGTCTTCCTCCCGCAAGTAACCCCACTGGCTTCACTGGGACTGCTTATGTTGGGGAGGTGGCCCACAGAGTTGTATGGCTTTCTGTACATATCATGTGCATATTAGGCTCCTGTTTGTCTCAGCACGGCAAGGCAGAGGTCCTGATCCTGAACTCACTTATGCCAGTGCCACTAGGCAGCTCTACCCATGTCTAACTGATACTGTTGTGTAGAGATGGCAATTAGGCATAATGAGGTTGCAGAGGCATTTCACACAAGGAACAAGCACTGAGTAGTAGAGGTTGAAAATAAAAAAGCCAGATCCTCCTTGATGTTGCAAGTGAATGGTAGGAAAGAGGGACATAGCCACAACCTATACCTATGTAACAAAAGTAATATGCAGTGAAAGGATGGTTTTTGCCACAGGTAGCTTGATGTTAAGAATAAGTGGTCCTACAGGCTAGTGATGCATCCAACTTGATGGTTCACAACAATTTATGCATGTGCATATATGTGTATACATACACACACACACACACACACACAGAGTGGATGGTGGTTAACTACAATCATAGAATCATAGGACTGGACAGGACCTTAAAAGGTCATCTAGTCCAGTCCCCCACACTCATGGCAGGACTAAGTATTTTCTAGACCATCCCTGGCAGATGTTTGTCTAACCTGCTCTTAAACATCTCCAGTGACAAACCTGCTATTAACAACATTTGATTAATTGAAACTTTTTGATGGTCGCTGGTCCTGCCCAATTGACTTTAATATTAACTGGTCTGGATATTGCCAACAGGCATGCTGGCTACGGACTTTCTTTCTTTTTTTCTTTTTTGGCCATGCAGCCCTGGGGGTCCCCAGTGCCCCCACTCCATCTGGAAAGCCCCAGCCACAGGCAGATTTATGGGAGTGCAGCCCAGAAGGAAGTGCTCAGGCTTCATGGTACCACTCCCTGTGTTCTCTGGAAGTGTCTTGGCACTGTGGCTGGCGACCAGGATGCTGAGATGTGCTGAGCCTGGGGTCGCAATGCCAGAGCAGGGCACAGCCTAGAGATGGTAGGGAGAAGTAGCGTGTAACCCCAGTGCTTCCTTCTGAGGTTGCAGCCCTGCAAACTTAGCTGCAGCCAGGGCTTGGCCCATCCCGGCACCGCCTTTCATAGAATCATAGAATGTCAGGGTTGGAAGGGACTTCAGAAAGTCATCTAGTCCAACCCCCTGCTCAAAGCAGGACCAATCCCCAATTTTTGCCCCAGATCCTAAATGGCCCCCTCAAGGATTGAACTCACAACCCTGAGTTTAGCAGGCCAATGCTCATACCACTGAGCTATCCCTCCCCTTTCCTGGCTGCAGACTGAGAAGGAAGAGCTGGGATGTGCCAAGCACCAGCTGTAGGCAGTTTTGCAGGGCTGTAGCCAGCAAAGGCACATCCCAGCTCTTCCTTTCCTTGTCACAGCCCTGCAAACCTGCCTTTCGCTTATTGACAACTGTTGGATAATGGCAACTTTTGCTCTTTACCGAGAGGTTGCTAATTAGTGAAATCTACTGTATATTACTACATGTATATTGGCAAAGCCTTTTGGGTTCTAAGCCATTAACAGCTGGAAATTTCCTGTTGGTATCACAATAGAAATAAGTTTCTCTCTATCTAAGGTATTTATGACCCCCTATTACCATAGTGTCTGAGCACCTCGCTATCCTGCTGTGAGGTAGGAAGTGCTATTTTGCCCAGATTACAGATTCATAGACTTTAAGGCCAGAAGAGACCATTAGATCATCTAGTTTGGCCTCCTCTATATCGCTGGCTATTAAATGTCACCAAGTTTCTCCTGCATTGAGCCCAGTAACCTGTGTTTGCCTAAAGCATCGTCCAGAAAGTCATCCAGTCTTGATTTGAAGACTTCAAGAGCTGGAGAACCCACCACTTCTCTTGGCAGTTAGTCCCAATTGTTAATCATTCTTGCTGGTAAAAAAATTCATGCTTTATTTCTCGTTCGTTTGGCTTCAGCATCCCACCTTTTGCTTTTGTATTGCTTTCCCTCAACAAATTAAGCAGCCCTTTAGCACCCAGCATTTTCTCCCTGTAAATATTTTTATGCAATATAATCAAGTCACCTCTCAGTCTTCTCTTTGATAAGCTAAACAGCTGGAGTTCTTTAAGTCTCCCACTATAAGGCATTTTCTCCAGCCTTCAAATCATTTTGGCGGCTCTTTTTTGCACCCTCTCCAATTTTTCAACATCTTTTTAAAATGTGAACACCAGAACTATAGGCAGTATTCCATTATTCATCTCACCAATGCCATATCCTGAGACAAAATCACCTTCTTGCTCTTCTGTTTATTATTTAGGGATCATATGAGCTCTTTTTGCCACAGCAGCACTCTGGGAGGTCGTGTTGAATTGCTTGTCTGTTCTGCCCCTAAGTCCTTTTTTAAAGTCACAGCTTTCCACAATACAGTTCCCCATTCGGTAGATATGGCTTGCATTCTTTAGATGTATAACTTTGCATGATAGGGAGCTGATGTGCAGAGTTGCCAAAAATCACAGAGGATGCCTGGTCAAGAGCAGAGACCTGCACCCAAGTTTGCCAAGTTCTGGGCTAGCACCTTAAAACACTGGACCATCCTTACTTTCTGTAGGAAGAAAATTAAGGAGGTGAGGGTAGAAGGTTCAGAGGCTAGGGAATTCATTGCATAAAGTGCACTGTGAAAGAAGGCATGGAGGTGCTCATGGGAGAAGTGGCCAGTAGAGCTTGAGATCATTGGTGGAGTTGGAAGTCAGAGGCTACTTGATTTTTAAAAACAGCCAATACAGTATAAATTGCAGTAGACAATTGTGTAAAAACAACAGGCCATGTTTTTTTCTTACTCTAAGATCTCCACTGGTTGAATTACACTAGAATTGCACTTTTGTAGCAGAGAGCAGACTTTAGCCCATTCCTTGGTGAAGCAAATAAAGTATTCCATCAATAACTTCATGGCTGAAGAAATATCATGTGTGGAGTCACATGATCATATGCAATGTAATGAAATCAGTTCTTCCTGTGTCACCTTGGGTTTTATATCCATGCTATTTACTAATGGTGATGGACCACATCTTACTCCTGGGGGAATTCTATGCCAAAAAATTAAAAATTCTGCACACAGTATTTTAAAATTCTGCATATTTTATTCATCAAAATAACACAATATAGTCACACTGGTTTCAATTATTTAGGTAACGTATTTAAACTACAATACAATGGATGGAGAATGGCAGTGGGGATCATTGGAGGAAATCCCCAAACTCCTTTAGAACTTGTCTAATAGTAATCTAGTTTGGTTTGACCCTTTATTTCTAGTTATTAATCAACAGATATATGCACCCATATGCTCAGGGTTACATCATAGGCAAATGAAGAGCAAGTGAGGGCTGGGGAATCGAACTCACAATTTATATTGGCTACTGACCATCTCCAGAAAGGTCAGTAGCAAACAGTTCATGGAGTACATTCTGATAAGAATTTTTTTCAGTCTAAATATTTAGACCAGTTCTAATAACTAAAGCACAATAAGCATTTATAAGGCCATATTCTCCTTTACATCACTCTGGCCATGTAAAGGACCTTTAAAACTTTTACACCTGTTTTACACTTCTGGGGGAATTCACAAAGAAAATGGGAACAATTAACTAAGCAGGAAGGCTGCTATGTTCTGCTGTGCCTGAGGGGACAGAGTCTGCCCCACGCCTACCTCCTCAGACACACCCCAAAGCCCTGCCCCTCCATGCTGAACGTGCCGCAATAGTGAGCAAGAGGGACAGAGTGTCTCTCTCTTTCTCACGCACAACTGCCCACCCCTTCACCTTCCCCCCCAGGTGGTGATTTACATCTCTATTGGCTGCTCTGGACACCTGAAATGACTTGCTTGTGCTGCCAGGGAGAGGTGTGTGACTGCTCTTGAGGCTTCCCTTAGTTCCCCCGTGATAAGCCATTTTTCTGCGGGGAAGCAAAGAAATCTTTGGGAGACATGAATTCTGCACACGCACAGTGAAGCAGAATTCCCCCAGGAGTAACATCCTCAGATGGTATAACAAGCCATAGTTCCATTGAAGTCAAAAGAGCTACACTGATTTGTGTCAGGCGAGGATCCTGCTTAATATTTAATATATTTCTTTGTATACTTTTAACTCAATCCACACCTGCCACACCGGGAAACTTTAACACTCCATCAAATCATTTTTACTTATCCTTGTGCCAGTGGTTAACTGTTTAATGATTGGTTTCAGAGTAACAGCCGTGTTAGTCTCTGTGAGCTGTAGCTCATGAAAGCTTAGGCTCAAATAAATTTGTTAGTCTGTAAGGTGCCACAAGTACTCCTTTTCTTTTTGTTTAATGATTGCTTATTATATCTGAAGATGTGACGTGCTAATTATTAAATGTCCCCCAAAACCAATATCTGTTCTCTAAAAACAAAATGTGTCAGCCCATTGACTTTAGCTGATTGAATTTGCTAGGAGCTGGACAGGTTCCTAATTCCTGACTTCCTGTTAATACTCTTAGTCAGACTTTTGGACAGAAGAATGGATAGAGAGGCCTCAGGCATACTCTCTATCCAAAACTCAAAGTTGCGAGGCGATAATAATACCTCTAACTCTAATCGAAGGCTGTATTCCCTCTATGACAGATTATATTTCACTGCTCACAGAGCTAATAGCTGCCTCTCCATCTCCAGCACTGCCTGAATTAACTTGTGGCAAAGAGAACATATTGATGTTTAAAACAAACCATTCAACAAACTCAGCTTGCACGGCCTTCCTTACTTTTCCATACAGTACCACAAGCATCCATGTGGTTGGCAAAACACATTTGTATTGTATTCTGAGTAATTGTCAATGGGGAAAAATTTCCCATATATTTATAGATTGGTTTGTTTCACTGTATTGCAGCTAACGCTATGATTGCACTCCCATTATTAAAATTAGGAATGGATTAACCCAATAAAAGAAGAATCCAAAAAAAGAGTTTGGACAATATTTTTTCACCTTATTTGTCAGCTCCATTGGGTACCTTCACTTCCAGATTATGGCTGGTTCAAAAGCCTGTCCAGAAGATTGCATATGATCCAGCCATGCTGATCCATATTTCTATTGCAGGGGCTGACAGGTGAAATCCTGGCCCTATTGAAATTGATGTCAAAACACCCATTGACTTCAATGGGGCCAGGATTTTACCCAAATACTGCAGTACTCTGTTTCTAGCAGTCATTTTCTTCATTTTGCAGAGATGGGAGCAGAGTTGCAAAGATGGTCAAAGACCATGTCGGAAGACCCCCTGTGCCACAGCTGAGAAAAGAATCAAGGCCTCCTAAGTCTGGTTCATGCACTCTGTCTGCAGGAGCAGACAGTTCCAGGCATATCTGAGCAGCCCTTTCAGCAATGAAGGAATAATGCTGATGGTCTTCACAAATAGTTCATCCAGTGGGTAAGTCTTATCTTAAACACAGGGCCCTGATTTAGGGGTTAAAGCAGGAACAGAGGGTGCAGGGAACTGAGCAGTTCCTCTTGGCTCCATCAGCTGCTGAGAGGGGAAAAACAAAACAAAGCACTTCATTTTTCTTTCATTTACACTGGCTTTACCTTACTGTAACTCTATTGACTTCAGAGGAGTTACTCCTGATTTACACCAGGGCAAATGAGAGGAGAGTCAGGTCCCAAGCCAATATAATAGAGGCCGCCTGTTCTGAGAGAACAAATGGATTAAGAAATTACTTATACTGTATGTCCAAGAAGCATGTAAAAAGACCAGGGTGGGAGTAAACAAAAACCTTCAATTATCCAGGCCTAGACTGGTTTACATTAAGTGGAGGAAATAAGGCTGGCAGTATGTTTGTGGATCTGGGACAGGATTGCTTCCTAATTCAATATGTGCCACGACCAACCAGGAAGGAAACCATATTAAAATTGTGATTAGGCATGATTGAATACATGGAGGTAGGGGAGAAGCAAAGATCACAAGCTCAGTAGCTCAGGGACAAATGAAATAGAAAAGCCAGAGGGAAGAAAAATGACCCCGTCACTGAACTTCGGTGAGGCCAGCAGAGAAAATAGTAGATTTATACGATTTTGTTTTAAATTTATATTTGTCACTTGTTGTCAGGGTGAGTGGGTGCCTTGACATCAATAAAAACAGCCCATTGCAAATCAATAGCTCACAAAGACCCTGCTTGAAAGGTCGGTCAAAGCCCGGTACAACAAATAAGGCATAGTCTACACTGAAATGGTTTGCTGGAATAGCTATGCTGGCAAATCCCTCCTAGTCTAGGTGCACCTTATACTGGCAAAAAATGTTTTTACTGGTATAGCTAATACTGGTTCGGTGAGCAAAATAACCTGTGCTAGCAAAGGTACTTTTTGCTGGCATAACTGTGCCTTCACTAAGGCTTTTGCTGGTCTAGCAATCGGAATCACACCCCCAGCCAATACTGAAAAGTTTCTAGTGCAGATGTGGCTTTAGGTATTCACTGTGCCCTGGTTTTCACCAAATCTGCAGTCTGACTAACTGTTAGAAAAAGCAAGTTCTAAAGCCATGCTGTCCGCTCTGAGAACACCCAGCCAACAGCTGTACAAAGGTTAAAGCTCTGATAGAGCAACCCCGCTGATACCAGGGTGATGGGTGCAGCATAAGAAGCCGAATAGAATAAAAACCCCTACAATGGACGCAGAGTAAAATGTGATCACTGCAATAGTTTGGTTCCAGGTCATGTAGGAAACACAGAATAAAATGCAGGAGGGCAAAGTGCCAGAGCAAGAGGCAGATGCTGAAGTGGAGTGAATAGAAAGGAGGAGTATGTAGACATCAAACTGTATTTATAACAGGACTATTTCATTTGGATGGATAAAGTGATTCAGGAAACTAAATTTTCCACCGATGGTGTTGTACTAGCCCTAATGTCCCAGCCAAATTCCACTTTGAGTAAGTACATACTGCACACCTGAATTCCTGCAGAACGCAATGGCTGAGATTTCCCAAGCCAGCTAGGGGATTTAGATTTGATTTCAGTGGGAGTTGCTCATCTAACTCCGGGGTTGTTCTGAAATTCTTGGCCGATATTTTTCACTTCCTGCGTCAAGGTATTGTATGCTGTTGCTGTGCTGTGTTCGACAGGTATGATGTGCCACCCAAGAGGTAGCTTCGTTTCAGGGAGAGGTTAATTAATTCATACTTTGCAAAGCACTTTGGGAGCCATCAGGAGGAAATGCATTATATAATTATGATGTATTATTTTAATTACTATTAGAACATCATTAACTCTTCAGTGTTGCACTATAAATGTAAGAAGTGACAGTAACTACTTCCGCTGTTCCTGAAGGTAAAACAATTGCTCCAGTGACTTTGCTTTTCCACATAAGATAACAATTTTTTGTTCCATTTGCAGCCGACACGTTGCTGCAACCTCCCTTCCTTTCCTTTGGTTCCCAGATTTCATAAGAAAAATAAAGTGCTGCACTGGGAATATAACAGATCGGGGCCGGGGCTGGGGGGGAGTGAAGAAAATGCCAGTTGATAAAATTGAAAGAAGTCATGAAAACTGATTAAAGGAAAGTGGAAATAATAGAAGGAATTAAAATAAAAGAAATAAAGATAATACATAAAAGAGGCAGATAATTTGAGAATGAGTCAGTAGGGCCATTAAAGGACAAGTGTAGGAGGTATGATGACAAATGAGTTGGATTTTGCCAAGAGCTTCGTTTCCCCCCAAAAATGTTAAAGGACTCATGCCTGAGGCTACCATACTTGTCCTTGGGGGTGGATAAGAACATAAGAACAATCATACTGGGTCAGACCAAAGGTCCATCTAGCACAGTATCCTATCTTCCGACACTGGCCAATGCCAGATGCTTCAGAATGAACAGAACAAGTAATCCTCTAGTGATTCATCCCCTGTCAGCCATTCCCAGATTCTGGAAAACAGCATCTTGGGATGGTAGTTTGTCCCCTGAAAGGTACCTCTTCATCATACAGAAGTTATTGCATTCATTACAGGAGTAACTAGATGAAATGCTCTCAACTATGATATTCAGGAGGCCAGAGTAGGTGATCTAATGATCTCTTCTGGCCATAAAATCTATGATCCTGAAGGTTGCAGCACCATAAATATGAAGAGTTTAGGACCCCTGATTCAGCAAAGTACTTAAGCATGTGCCTTAAGTCCATCCCTGCTCAGCAAAGCCTCCTTTATTTCAATAGACTTAAGCATATGCCTAAAATTAAGTGTATACTTAAGTATTCTGCTGTCTCGGGCCCTAGGTGATCATCAAGTCAGCTATGATCATGCAGGCATGACGGTCGTTTTAGTCTGATGTTTTATATCTGAGGAGAGGGCAAAGATGCAGGAAGGATCACCATCACTGCTTAGCAGTAGACAGGTACATATGGAGTCAACGATGTGTCGTGGGTGTTCTTGGAGCTGGCAATCATAACTTCTATTATAAAGTGTGCTATAGGCTTACATGTCAAAATCTTGATGAGTAGCAGAGCTGATGGAGATCCTTGTACTTCAGGTCACCATTATCCTCCTGGGTGGGGAGTGAGGGGAAAAATGAGTAAGTGATACTTCATTGTTCAGCCCTTAATATTTAACCACTTCTACCCAAGGATATGGAAATGCTTTATAAAGGTTAGTGAAGTAAGCATCACTACACTTCTGTGAGGTAGACATGCTCCAACTGGCACTCTGTAAATGCCTGTGATATAGATGGAAGTAGTATTCCCATTTTGCAGATGAGGGAATGGAGGCACAGAGAAGTGAGGTGACTTCTCCCATAATGCAGGAAGTCTGTGGCCGAGCCAGGAATAGAAACCAGATCTGATTCCCTGCCCAGCACCTGAGTCCCAACACCATGCCTCCCATCAATATTCCATATATATGATGAGGCTCAAATTTGCAAAGTTGCACCTATACATTTGCAAGCACAGTTCATCTATGGGCAAAGATCTGCTTGCTTGCCCCTCTATCTGATTTGAATCAGAATATGTTTGAACTTCGGGAACACAGCCCAGAAAAAATGCATTTGTTAACTCCCATGAATATTCACAGAATAATTTTTCTGCATCCATCCATGTCTTTTAATTGGAGTGGCAGTACTAACGACCACCAGTGTTCAAAAATCATGAGCCAGGCCCCCCAAAAATCATGAGATTTTAAAACATAATACATATTTTGGTTCTTTTTATTTGCCTTCTGTTTTTTGCATCTCTAGGGCATAGTCTTGTCACAATATCAAGCTTTCTGCCATAGCCACAAGGGCTAGAAACTGATTTCTCTCACCTAATCACAGGCCTCCAGGAGGTGGAGATTTAAAGAGACTCACCAAATAGCAAGAGATTTGCAATGAAATTGACGAGGTTGGCAAAACTGGCATGGAACTACTACTGTTTGAATTGTATTCATTAAGGTTTCTCCAACACAGTTCTGGTGTATGGAGTACCCTATTTTCTTTTGAAAGTCAAAATTATTATTCATAAAGGAAAAATATCCCAGAGGTTTATTCAAACTAGCTTGTTGAAATAAACTGCAACTAGCACTAAACTATTAAAATGAAGGATGGATCAACCAGCTATATCTGTCTAGCTATATCCAAAATAAATGTATATTCTATTGTATTCTATTCTATATAGGTTTTTATACCACTCTCATATAGCTTGTGGATCTATATTTGCTGGAGGCATGCTAGTTCCACACTGCCAGGGGACTTATTTCTGAGACAGTTATGGCCTAAAACCATGCCCTTCACTCTGCTTGAGTGGCACAAAAGGAACAGAGCATAACAGAGAATTTATCCCACATATTCTAATACACTGTTCAACAAGCTTCAGAGTAGCAGCCGTGTTAGTCTGTATTCACAAAAAGAAAAGGAATACTTGTGGCACCTTAGAGACAACAAATTTATTTGAGCATAAGCTTTTGTGAGCTACAGCTCACTTCATCGGATTCATTTGGTGGAAAAATGCATCTGATGAAGTGAGCTGTAGCTCACGAAAGCATATGCTCAAATAAATTTGTTAGTCCCTAAGGTGCCACAAGTACTCCTTTTCTTTTTGTTCAACAAGCGTGAGATGATATTTTGCCAGATACACATTTCCTAAATGTATTCAGTAAAGACAAGGTTATGAATGGCCATAGTAATTTATAAAAAGTGAAATAATATTATTCATACTGCATAAACATTTAGGGCCAGATCCTTGGTTGGTATAAGTCATCATAGCTCCATTGAAGTCAACAAAGCTAAACCACTGAAGTCAATGGAGAGATGCTAATTGGTGCAGCTACCAGATGAGGATTTGGAACCGTATCCTTGACTTTTCATGATCCAAATCCGGCAGGAACATTATTGGGAATCGCATTAACTAAGCCATTGTATGCTGTTTTGCAAAGTAGAGATTGAGTACCAAGCTACAAACAGATCATATGTAGAGCTTTAGGGACGGACTCCTTTCTCACTCACATCAGTTTTACACTAGTGTAACTTCTCTGGAGATCATGATTTACAGTGGTGGAAGCAAGAGGAGAATCATGCGTTTAATGATGGCATGGTTTCCCCACTTCATAACCTCAAGCTCATCCATTTGTCTTGGATCACTTACTGTATGGAATAGTTAGCTATTGTATCCAATATCTGCTTGGCTTATTCATAATTCTTAGTTGTCAAATGTGAAATATGGTTCTCTGCTTAACTTTAGGTAGAACTTTTCTGCTCCCAAAATTAGTGATGATTAGCTTTTGCCATCTCTTTAAATGGTCCCTGTTTTGAATGGATATTTGCTGACTATCAGGGCAAGCCAACTCTGATTACTGTGATTAGTACTTAGGGGCTGAAATGTGCTAGGGTGTAAGGGGGGAGAGAGGTCTTGTCTGAAGATTAATTATTGGGAGATTGTTTAAACTTATCCCTGGAATTATGAAGCTGTCTGCTCATTTATAAAGAAAAGTGCAGGTCTGTTATATGTACTCACTATATGTTTCTAGTTCTTTTAATTACCTAATGGTATAGGTATGATTTCATACATATAATTGCAATCATGGCATAAAGGAAAAAGACCCTTGCTGTTGTCCCCTGATGAAATAGCTCTTAAGATAAATGGGAGAGCACAGGAGACAAGTTTGATCTTCATATTTAGTTTTGCCTTGGAAAAAAAAGTCATAATCTACTATTCACCCCATGCAGATGTCCAGCATAAGGTCTCTGTACTACTTGATCTCTCTTCAGTCCTTAAAATCGGGCTTAAGTGACACTTAAGCCTTATGCTGGGTCTTTGCACTGTGAGAAATAGTGCAGTCAGTGGGTTTTGTGTGTACATGCAGTAGTCCATGGTGCCACTGGATGGCAATGGCTGCATTTGTCACTAAAAACTTTGTTTCAGTGCTGCAGCCACATTGCTCTTCAAAGCAACAAGAGCCAGCATTAAGAGCCCGATCCTTCTTCCTCTGAAGTCATTGGAAGCTTTGCCATTGTCTTCTATGGGAACAGAATAGGGCCCTTAGTGTCTGAAGACGTAAACCCATAGGGCTTAATTGTCTCCTGTGCCTCAGCTCCGCTCAGTGCAGGGTGAGGAGGTGAGGGAATTGATTATGGCTCGCGGTTCTTGTGCTGCCTCTGTCCTCAGTGTCAGAGCAGCCTAAGGATTGCTCTAACTTATTTTATGGAGGCGGCCATGCCCTCTTCAGCCCCCTCTGCCAGGTTGGTGTTGGAGGTGGCAAGTGCAGGCCCTACCTCTGCTTTATTTATGCCAGCAGAATGTTCCTCTTCAAACTGGTAATTCTCCACTGACCATTAAGAGCTAGAATCGCACCCCTTCACCTCATTAGATTGCCCCCCATAGAGCAGATAAGCAGGGAAGGACAAGGAAGGGTGGTAGGGAATGAGTTGGTCTTGGTGCGGAAGTGTGGGAGAGGTGGTGTTGTTTGCTGTTCAAATGGACTTATCACAGCTCAGGGGCTAATCGCGGCCCTTACTGGTATTAAATAGTTCCTTTTAATACCATGGAACAATGATGGTGTAGAGGTTCAGGCACTATTCTGTGGCTCTAGAAATCCAAATTCAGTTCCCAGCTCTTGTATAAAGAAAAGGAGTACTTGTGGCACCTTAGAGACTAACAAATTTATTAGAGCATAAGCTTTCGTGAGATAAGTGAGCTGTAGCTCATGAAAGCTTATGCTCTAATAAATTTGTTAGTCTCTAAGGTGCCACAAGTACTCCTTTTCTTTTTGCGAATACAGACTAACATGGCTGCTACTCTGAAACCTGTCATTATGCAAAGCTCTTGTATAGAGTTCCTTTGTGATCCGGGCAAGTCATTTCGTCTCAGTTCATTTTACAGATGGGATAATGGCACCTCCCTGTGTCACAGCGGTGCTGTGAGGCTAAATAAACTGAACATTGTGAGTTGTTCAGATACTAGGGTGATAAGTACCTGAAATAGGTAAATAAGTATTCACGTCGTAGCAGTACTTGTGTGAATAGGAATACTGCAATCTGGCCCCATGTGAGTAAAGTTACTCATAAAGATTTGCAGGGCATAATGTTCCTTATTTAGAAATTACAGGCTAGATCTCTAGCTAATGAAGGTAATGGCAGCTAGGCAAGCCATTGAAGTCATCAATTAATACCAGCTGATTATGTGGCCAAATGTTTAGGCACAACATCATCCCAAGTGAGCCGAGACGATCAAGAGTCAAGGGAAGAGGAGAACCAGGAATAGAATGAGGGAAGAAATAAGGATCCAGAGGAAGGAAAGTGGAAACAGGGGGATAGTGTGTGTGTGGTAGGGGTAAGGGTGAATGAGCTGTAATCAGATAAATAGACGCTACTCCACTACCCCATTGAAACAACCTCTGTTATTTCTAAATGCCTGGAAGTTTCTATTTTTCTTGCACTATTCTATTTTTTCTTAAACACTTCCCCTCGGTGTCCTCCCTCACTTCTCCCATACCCAGGATGTTTGACCTTTCAGTGGTGATTGCTCATAAATTAGCTGACCTAGGGCAAAGTACTATAATCTTGAGAGTAGGCTGTAAGGAGAATGGATTGCAGTAAGCATGGACTGCGCAAGTTTAAAGGTGTCTTTTTTTAGCCCACCCAAAAATGCTGAAAGTGTAGCCATGTTAGCAATGAACAGTGTTTGCAACAATGTGGGAAACATCTCCCTCATGACTGAAAAATTATTTCCAACCAGGGGAAAGGAATGACTTCTTGTGAGCAAGCTGGCTTGGCAGCCTTTTTAATTCATCCCCGGAGCAGGAGGAAGGTAAGAGGTTGGTGAGCTATTTGGGTTCAGTGGGACAACTCACATGGGGGAATACCCTCCCATGTCCATGGAACTATATTATTCACTTCATCTAGGTACTTTTTTGGCCCTCGTCACCACAGTATCTGAGCACTTAACAATCATTAATGGATTTTAGCCACACAACACCTCTGTGAGATATGGAAGTATTACCCATCTTTTACACATGGGAAACAGAGGCACAGGATAGGATACAATGACTTGCTCATACAAGTTCAGTCAGGAACTGAATGCAGGTATCCCAAGGCCCTATCCACTGGGCCTCCCTTCCCACCTCCTCCTGAATAGAAATCACCTACTTGAGTATATGATGCTGTATGTGACCTCAAATTAGCCTTTATGGTGACGAGGTATTCTTTGGCCTGTCAGGACTCATTTGCCATGGAGCTCTCCAGGCTAGCAATACTCTCTACAAGTCCATATTCACCAAGTCTAAGGAATCTGAAGTTTGATATAATCTTGTAACTCAGTTTGAGGTTCATTGTCCTTTTGCCATTTCCAGGAGACAGAAGGCATCTTCTCATGACCCTCGAGCATGCTCCCAATACTCAGATGATAGGTCTTTGAGATCTATCAGCATGGTCACAGAGGATGTGTGGGTTAGATGAAAGTGAGGTTAGATGTGTTAACGATCTGGTGACAATCTATGACATTTTAACCACTAAATATAGCTAAATATAGGGTGGGACAGATTGTTAAGCATAAGGCATAAGGGGATAACACATGTTGCAGGAGACCAGTTAAAGAAAAGAGGGCACTAAACACCTCTGCAGTCATAGGACAAAGGAGGGTTAGTAAGTTACAAACCATTGTGTAGCAAGGAGGTGTGGCATCCCTTGGAAATTGACAGGGAGGAATGGAAACACATCCATGGTGGACAGAACCAGGAAGTCATCACCTGCCCCGTCGGAAGCAGAGCGGCATGTCAGGAACAGGAAGTATAAAAGGTGGGCCCTGCAGCTCAGTTGGGCTTGAGCTGCTGAGGGAGACAGATGCTTCTCCCCTGCCACCGTAGCGGGATGTCGAGGAGGACCTCTGCTGCCCCGAGGACTTGCCTGAACTTCCAGAACCTCCCACCACTCCAGACACCGAGGAGCTGCTGGGACCACCATTTGTGGTGTATCCTGGGGAGATGGAGGATGACCCCTGGATCTAGGTACACCCCAAGGGGTGGGGAGGAAGTTGCCCTGGAACAGCTGACTGTAATCTGGCTGTGTTGCTACCTGAAGACAGGTCAACATGTTGCGGCTGGATCCCCACTGACCCAGTGGAACACTCCACCACTGTTAGGACCCTGGACAGAGACCTGGTGGAGTAGTGTGGGCCCTGGTCTCCCTACCCCCTGCTACCCAACCCCTAGAGTGGCAGCCTCCTCACCTTAGTGCCAGGAGGCCTGTGATTACTATCAACCAGAGCTAGGATGCTACACCCTGTACTGCTCTGCCCTGTCTGAGGGCTGGAGCCTCAGGCTGCTTGGTGCCCCACCTTGCCTAAGGGCTTGGGCCCCTAGACTATTCACTGCTCTGTCCTGCCTAAGGGCTGGAACCCTAGACTGTTTGGTGCTCTGTTTTGCTTGAGGGCCAGGGCTCCTTGACTATTTACTGCTCTGCCTGAGGCCAGAGTCTCTTAGACTGTTTGGGGCTCCACCTTGCCTGAGGGCTTGAGCCCCAGAGCCTGATTACTGCCCAGCCCCACTTAGAGAGCCTGGGCACCAGAGACAGCTAATTTCCCTCTTTTCCAGACTGCTTTCTTGGGAACAAGACAACAAGGCAGCGTGGCCTCCCTCCAAGATTGACAGGGAGAGATGGCCACACACTCCTACAATTGTAATTAGCCATAAAACCAGTGTCTCTATTTAGCCTCTGACTTTTTTGTGCCTAGCAGAATTATGAATTTAAGCTCCCAGGCTTGTCTTTGGAAGGCGTTATGCAGGTTTCCTTTGAGGATGAGGACTGGACCTTGTATTTAGCTGTGACCCTCTGAGTACTTTTTCCATACCTGAAGAAGACCTTGAAAGCTTCTCTCTTCTGCCAACAGAGGTTGGTGCATTAAAAGATATTACTTCACCCAACTTAACTATCATTTTACCCATTCCCTATGATGGAATGCATGATCTCCAGCACTCAGCTTCTAAACCACAACAACTTGAGTTAAAACTCATTGAGTTGTGCAGGGTAGCAGACTCATATACTGTAGATCAAACATAGAGTGGGACACATAGCACATACTGAACACTGAGTTACTGATACAATTCCTAACAAGCAAAACAACCACTGGGCTCAGTCCAGGCGTCCTGACAACAGTGGAAGTTTTGCTTACACTGCTGGATCAGTCCCCTGATGGCATTTGCTATGGTACATCTAATCAGGGCCAGCTCCGGGCACCAGCTTTCCAAGTAGAATGGGGCGGCAGTCCGTGTTCCGCGGTGGCAATTTGGCGGCAGCTCTGCCGCTCTTCCCACTGCAGCGGCTTTTGGACGGCAGCTCCGCCGCTCTTCTGGGCGTGGCGGCAATTCGGCGGCAACTGCTTGGGGTGGAAAAATTGGTAGAGCTGCCCCTGCGTCTAATGTTTATCATTCTTTAAGGGAGGGGAAAATATGATGCAGACTAAACTTTCTCGCATGCCTTCAATTACCTTGACATTTATTACAGAAGCACTCCTTATTTTCCATGCTTCTAAGTGATGGTTTGAACTCAAACAGTGGAGCCTGGGCTTAACTTTGATGTTTCAAAGGCCTAAACACACACACACATGCATACACTCAAGAATGGCCATAGTGGGTCAGACCAATGGTCCATCTAGCCCAGTATCCTGTCTTCTGACAGCAACCAGTGACAGATGCTTCAGAAGGAACTAAAAGAACAGGCAATTACTGAGTGATCCATCCCCTGTCATTCAGTCCCAGCTTCTGGCAGTCAGAGATTTAGGACACACGGAGCATGGGGCTATGTCCCTAACTATCTTGGTTAATAGCCATTGATGGACCTGTCCTCCATGAACTTATCTAATTCTTTTTTTAACCTAGTTACGCTTTTGAGCTTCACAACATCCCCTGGCAATGGGTTCCATAGGTTGACTGGGCATTATATGAAGAAGTACTTATGTTTTAAACCTGCAGCCTATTGATTTCATTGGATGGCCCCCAGTTCTTGTGTTACGTGAAGGGGCAAAAATATTTTCCTTTTCACTTTCTCTACAACATTCATGACTTTATAGATGTCTAGCATATCCCTCCTTAGTCATCTCTTTTCTAATCTCTCTCTCTGTCTCTGTATATAAAGAAAGAGAGAGAATCATCCATCTATTCACATATGTGGAAGAAACATGCTAAGAGTTTGCTTTGAACTTTAGAAAAAGTTTCACTTGAAATTGATTTTAAAATTCATATATTTAATGGTAGCAAAGAAAAATTTGTGCAATTATATAGAAAAAATACAAAAAATTCCAATTTAGAATTCCATCATGAAACGACACCATTCTAATTTCTCCAAGCCACGGTTTGTTAATATTCCACAAAGTCCCAGGATGCAACTATAAGACTGCATTCAAATCTATGAACACGAGGCAATCATGCTCAGTAGAGTATAACAATAATTATAATAGAGATTAAATAAAAATAATTAGAAAAAGTTCATCTAGTTTTGATGTATTAATTATTCTGACCCTGTTCTATTCAGAGTCTAATTATCTGGTTCAGTGAAAATGCCAAGATTTCTACGACTCATAAAAATTACATTCCAGTAATTATGTCAGCAAACTAAACAGTATTCATTTACCATGCCTTTTTATGCACACATTTGAATATGCTTTTTAACTGTTTTTGCTCTTTGTTCCTATTCATGGGAAATAATACCTGTAGAGAAATTTGAAAGTCAGTAGCACTCTAAATGTAATGTGCAATTCTTGCTGATATTTTTCTTTTGTGAGGCTTCTGTAAGTTGCGTATAACCTTTGTTTAAAAAACATGAATTAAAGTTCACTCTTCAGTTGTTTCAAAGAAACATTTTGAATCATGTAGCGAATTTTTTTTAAAAAAGTTAGAGGCGGCAATACAAAGCGGATCCTCATTTCCTAAAGTTGGTCTCAATGGAGTGTGCAAGCCAGGACTGAACTAAGAAATGTAGGGAATGGTTTGCATCACTGTTTCCTACAATGGTGAGCTTTCATATATTTGTGACAGATTCTGATACCACTGCTCATAATGGGTGGAATTTTCCCCTGGGTAGAAGGCTAGTAAAGGACCTCTGATCAACTTTAATCTTAGGCTATAGCTGCACTGCAGCTGGAAGATGTCAGTCCCAGCTCGGGTAGATGTACATGCACTAGTTCTGCTTGAGCTTGTGGGCTAAATATACAAGCGTGGCCACTGCAGCATGGGTGGCGGTTCAGGGTAGCCACCCAAGTACAAATTTGTCCAAGATCCTAGCTACATACTCAGGGGTCTAGTCTGAGCCGTAATGGCCACACTGCTATTTTTAGCATGCCAGCTCAAGCAGAGCTAGTGTGCATAGGTGCTGGAATTAGGAGTGTGAGGGGGCTGCAGCACTTGAAGTGGATTCCATTATATACAGAGTTTACCATTTGGTTCATCAGCACCCACATTATACAAATTGTTCCAGCACCCATGCTAGCGTGTGTACATCTGCCGGAGCTCAGAATTACACTTTCCAGCTGCAGTGTAGATGTGCCCTTAGAACAGCTCTGCAGCTGGTGTAAATCAGTGTAGCTCTATTGACTGTAATGATTTACACCAGCTGGGGATCTGGTTCTTAATTCGAGAGCTTAAGTGGAAGTTAAATGATACATAGGCAGGCCCTCAGACTGGAGAAGAATTTCATGCAATGTAGATAGGCTATCGGAAACTAGCCCATATTATCATGTAATCCTGCGACCCTTATTCATGCAAGTACTTCATTGCCTTCCATTAATTAATTTATTTGGATATTTTGGTCTTTATTCTGCCATCACCTACATTGGTGTCAATCTGGAGTCTACTCTAATCAAGTCAATGATGTGACTTCTTTGTAAATGGATGAGAACTGGACACAGTATTTTACTGTTGACCATACTATGAGCTAGCACTGAAGCTGATGTAATGAAAATGAAACAGAGCATAAAGGCTTTCAGCAATAATGAATAAAAGCTAAAATATGTAAACTTTTATTGCATCCAAAAAACCTATTTCTGATCAACTGACCAGGTTGAACAGTGTGCACACACACACACAGAATCTGTAACCTTTCAACTGGGTTTAAAAATGAATGTGTTTGGCCCATGTTCACAACACTTTTGTGTTCAAATGCCTCAAGAATCCAACTGATCTAGTTTGAATGCTCTTGGAAAGTGAATTCTAAGTGTAACACCAGCAGACCTACCTCTGGACCTTAGCACATAAGCCTCTACAGCATGAGCTAAAAGCCAACGGACTCTTGGCTAAGGCTGTAAAGCAGACTCATTTAACTCTCTCTAAGGGATCTCGGTGACACTAGATGACACAGAACACCACAAACAGAATGTGTGTGGGTTATATAAGTACATAGACTTGTGTTTTTGCAGCCAAAAGATATTCCAGGTTGCGATGATGAAACTATGCTGATGATCTTATATTGGAGTGTGCTTGGGGCATAAGCATATCTGCCTGGCAGAAAAAATTCTTCATTCTCTGTTGCTAGGACTATTTCTTTGCATATGTTGGTGACCCAGAAGTATCACACCTGAGGGACAAATGTCCAGAGACCCCTTACTACAGCCCTGGTGCAATTAAATGAGTTAGACAGTTAACAGATTACACCCTTTGCAACTAGACCACTCACACACTTTGTGTGTTGAAAGGAAATTATATTTAAACTTTGCACTGAGTCATTACAGTAGCCAAATATTTGTAGAAAGGATACCGTGGGCAAGGACCTAGAAAAGGAAAGGTATAAAACTTTCTAAAATTCCCCAGTCCTGCTTACCTGCTACTCTCTAAACTGGCACCTTTCCCAGACATATTGAAAGCCCCAGAAGCTTCTTAAAGCCCTCCTCTGGATGATGGAAATCACCCTTCAGTTACACACGGTTCTGTTCTCTGTTCTAATAAATTCTCTGTGATGTGAACTAGTTCAAAATCTATTTTCTCATCTAAGTATCAGCACAATGTTTCTGTTCTGCAAACCACATTACTGGATCTGCGATTATTTTTCACATTCCATTTTATTGGTAGGATCAAAGACTTTATAATGTTGGTCAAGTTTAATGAACCATGAGAAGAGAACATAAAACATTACAAGAAAAAGATCAGTAAATAGCGTTAAATATTCTGCTCCTATTCCTTTTCTGAAATTGCCACTTGTTTCCATCATTACCTATTTCAGAGATCTTAAAAGTTGGAGTTTGCCATGTATGTAAAATATACATAAGCCTTGCATTACAGCCTGGCTTTTTCCCCTCCATAGTTTTGGGAGTGAAAGTTTCATTAAGTACCACCTCATCCACCTTTAAAAAAATAAAACTCCTTAGGATTTTTTAAAAATTGAATCCATATAAATTAAAGTCTTGATTGTGAAGGTTCCACAAGCCATGAGTTAGGGACCGCAGACAGTTGCACTGTCCCAGGATAGACTGAAGGTGACATCTTGGCCCATTGAAGTTAATGACAAAACTCCCAGGGGCAAGGATTTTATCCTCCAAATTGTTACTGCAGAGGTCACAGTTCAGCCTTTACTTCCCCCCTTGCAGTAACTTAGGCTACCGACACACCATAACTGGAAAATAAACTGCAAAAGGTATGTGAAAATTCATAAGATGGTACAATAACCTATAATAACAAGAGAGAAGGGCTTAAAAGCCAGACACTAAGCAACCAAGGAAAGTTAGTGAACGGGGGGCAGCAAACAGGAGTTTGAGAGGGAATTTTTAGAAGGGAGAAAAAAATCACTCTGGTTCAAAAAGGCTGCATAGCCAATGCCAACACTGCTCCAGGCTCCTCCACCTGCACCAGTGTCTAGACAGAGAACCCACCCTGGATGCCTTAATCCAGGTCCTGGTGTGGATTTACAGAGACTGTGGCCTGCATTCACTGATCCACTCTCAGAAAGACAGGTTGGGGAGACTACCCAGTGTGAGAGGTGCCTGCTGGTGGAAACTCTCAGAAAGCAGGTAGGAGAGGAATAGGATGAGGTGGCTCATCTGAGGAGCATCCTAGTGTATGAGGAATTCATTGAAAATATTCATATGGAGACCACCAAGGTCGAGGAAGCAATCCAGCTGAAGAGGACTGCAGTAGCACCACCATGGGAGGAGGAAACTTCTCCTTCATTGGGAGAAAGCTGGCTTCTGGTTACTTCTGGCACAGACACTGTTCCACCACTGTTCCCAACTCACCATCCACAGAGATAAAAATCTGGTATGCTGCTCTGGGAACAAGGGATAAAGAATCTTCCCCAAAAGTGGAGGAGAAGCCATATACCTCAAGGCTGGAAGGATCATGGCCACCACTTCCAAGAGGAAATGAAGGGTGGTGGTGGTTGGTGACGCCCTTCATTTAGGAATGTATTAGCAGGAATGTTGCAAGCAAGACACATGAAGTAATTCTACCATTCTACTCAGCACTGATAAGGCCTCATCTAGAATACTGTATCCACTTCAGGAAAGATGTGGACAATAAGGATAAAGTCCAGATGAGAGCAACAAAAATTATTAAAGGTCTAGAAAACATGACCTATGACTATGAGGAAAGATTGAAAAAAATGGATTTGTTTAATCTGGAGAAGAGAAGATTGATCGGGGACCTGATAGCAGTCTTCAAGTATGTAAAAGGTTGTTATAAAGAGTAGGGTGATACATTTTTCTCCTTATCCACTGAGGACAAGACAAGAAATAAGGGGCTTCAATTGTAGCAAGGGAGATTTAGGTTGGACATCAGGAAAACCTTCCTAATAGTAAGGGTAGTTAAGCACTGGAACAAATTACCCAGGGAGGTTATGGAATCTCTGTCACTGGAGGTTTTTAAGAACAAGTTAGACAAAGACCTGTCAGTAATGGTCTAAATAATACTTAGTGCTGCCTCAGTGTAGGGGACTGGACTAGATGACCTATAGAAATCTCTTCCAGTCCTACATTTCTATGATTCTTTGATTCTATGTTGATGGGAAAAGGTACCAAAAGGAGACAGAAAGACTAAATTAGACTAAACAAAAAAGGTCCTATTGATTTAATTGAAGGATGACAATGAAATCATGCTTGGTTATAAACACAAACAAAGGGTAAAAGGAAATTAATTAACAAAAATTGGTGTGTTGGATATTCGACCTAATTGTTGGACCACATGATGAGGGGATGAGCTATTCCACCCATCACTCCCTTTTTGGGTCCTTAAAGAAAGAGAATCGGGGGGGGGGAGGGAATAGAAAACAGAGGAAGGCTACGGGAGTGAGCATCACCATCATGGCTGCCATCCCCACCATTTCCTGGGACCCCAGACCTTCTTTGTTCTAATTCTGAGGGACGTCCTGCCAAGACCAGGCCAGAGAGAAGGATACCGATGACATTGCCACCTTGACCAGCTCCTGCTGAATCCCAAACACCACCTGAGATGAAATGGGATCAGACTTTAACAGTGGCAGCAACAACAAGGGTTCCAACCCATCTCAACTAACATCTCTTTTCAAAAACAGGACAGTTATTACCATGTTCCATTTAAGAGACAGTCAGACAATGGGCTTTCCCCTCTAAAAGCTCTCTCCAACTAAAAGGAAAGGGAATGAGAAACATTGTTAAAATGAAAGCCTTATTTAATACTCCACAGTTCAAGGCTTTAATGGTTTTTCCTTCTTTTCTTTATCTTTAATAAAAGGTTAAAAGGATTTTTGATGGTGTGTTTGCTATGGTATTAAGCAGGCTGAAGTATCTGTATACCAAACGCTGGGCCTTGTTTAACACTGTTCAATGTTAGACAGTGACTGGGTTATATTAACCCGTTAGCCCATATGTTCCATCTAAAATAATTCAACACACCTTAGTTCAGATGGGAATTAACCTGTGCCAGCCCTTTACCTAGAACAGATTACTTCTTCCTCAGTGGCAGCTCAGCTGTGCAAGTGGACAGAGTCAAATCTCATTCCTTGTTCTATCTACATGCTGGCGGAGTTACAGCGGGTGCCTGGGTAGGATAATGTGCAGCATACCCACCCCTACTCCCTCACCTTGTGGAAACCCCTTTCCATGGCCATCCCGCTCAGCTGAGTCAGAGGTAGTTGGGAGTGGGTGGCAGGCTGAGCTCTTTCAGGTTCCTCTTTACATACCCCCTCAAAATAAAACAAAACAAAATCATGGCGGGGGACTCAACTAAACACACATTGAGGTTCTGTGGAGACCCCATTAGGGAATACTGTTGGGGTAGCTATGGGAGGGAAACTTCTGGAAACACAACTCCTTCAGGGGCTATGCTGACCGGGGTAGAAGGGAGCCATTTGAGCCCGGCATCAGTAGCATTCTTACACAGGAACAAAGGGAGATGTCAGTTTTCAGGCACCTAATTTGCCCCATCCTTACATTGTCCCAATGCATACATTTGACATGTAAAATCCTGGTGACTGAACATGCAAACACATGCTTGTTCACAATTATCTATGTTATACATGTGCAAAGCCATTTGTGATTGCTAATTTAAGTGTCAACGTTTAAAGATTTAGGGCCCGATCCAAAATTCATTTAAGTTACTGGGAGTCTCTTTCCATTAGCTTCAATAGGTTTTGGCTCAGGATCTTAGCCTCGATGATCAGGATCTTAGCCTTTGGTGATCCTAATCTGTAAAATCCTGTCACAAAGGGACGTGCTCAGCAGAGAAATAACCTCCTTCAATTGGTAAAATGTGTTCTGGATTACAGCTGTGTCACAGGCATAAATGGATGCACCCCTCCATTATAGCAGAACTGAATTAAAGTATGTGGTACACTTTGGAAATAAAGATGTTGAGTGACAAGACAGACGGGAAATGCTTTGTGTGCTGCTGGTACAGCAGATGGGCTGATATTCAACCTTAAGCCCTGATCCTGCAAACACTATTGCATGCAAGTATATTTATGCACATGGGTATTCCCAAAGGTCTGGGCATTTCTTTGACTGAAAATGAGGGCTGTGTAGAAAAATTGCAATGTAGTTGATGCATCCTGACATTTTTCACATTTCTTTTCAATTTTGTGAGATTCATGCAATGCTGTGTAGGGGGGAAAAAACCCAAAATTTTGCAGGTTTTCTCTCTCTTTCAAAAAAGGACCATTTATTTTCATTTGAGAATGGTCTTATTTGCAAGTGAAATTTTAATTGCTACATTTAATTTAGACAAAGATCAATTTGAACATTGAAACTCGTGAAATTTCCCACACTTCACTGCAGTGACCACTCGCTTGTCAAAATGTCCCAGAAAGTGAATTTTTATATGGGAAATCAAATTGCATCTATTATTTCATGAACATTTGACCAAAAAAAGGGATAATTTCTCATAGCTTTACTGAAAACGAGCATTCCCTGGTCAGACCCCAAAAACCAAGCACAGTCCTCACTATTCCAGGAGAAAGGGAGACATCATTGATTAAAACAAACACAATTTTCCTTCTGAAATAATGGCCAGAAGTGTAGATCCAGTTTTTTCCCATTTTTTGCTGGAGTGGTTAAGATCATCTTGCAGTACCTTTGTCAGATTGCAGCATTTTGATTTAGTATTGAGACGTCAACTTAAATTATTTCTACAGATAGTTCCCTTATGAGAGGAAAATTATCTCCATCAAAAAATGTATCAGATGGGTGGGCTGCGGCTATCAATTACTGTCTGAGTACAAGCTTTGGCTAAATCTTGCTTGCTGCTTATTCCCTCGTGGGCTAGAGGTTAACCTGTTAAGTTGAGAACTGATCCCAAAGTAGACATTAATGTCTTAATGCATTTAGTGGCTGTGGATCTTTTTGGCGGCGGGCCTCTGGGACGCTATTGTTTCTTATAACTTGACTTGGTCACCAATTGCAGAGGGCACCTGGAATGCTTGAATAAATATGGCTCAGTTTACCCTCTTCCCCCAGTTATTATTTCAAAGCTGCATGTCATTCTACTGTTAAAAAGGTTCATGTGTCTTGAAATACTTGCAAGGAACCAATAAGAATAACACAATCAGTCTTTGAAGTAGCACGACCCTCCCTAAATTGTGTTGTTTCAGGAACTGCTACTGTAGCTTTACAGACTGGTAATTTTAGAAAAGGAAATTATTTTGGTGTCATCTTTCTCTGCATCACACTTGCATGTTAGAAGTAAAATAACAAGACTGTCCACCATAGGGTCAAATGCTCAGTCTTGCGGTTCAGTTTTTGCTAAGGCAAATCTCCCGTTGTCTTTTTGCCTTTAATATTTGCATTGTTATTTTAGGCATTGAATGAAGTAAAGATAAATAAAGGGCTAAAATCAGGGCTTAAGCATGTAATACTGCATTGACGTATAATTTGTTTTAACAATCTTGGAGCATTCCTCTAAATGCTGGTAGTCTCAGAATCCAGAGCTTTCATTTGAAAAAGCCAAATTGTCTTCAAAGTCACAAATGTTTTCTAGGGGCTCGTGGGCTATAAGCATCCTACAATTTCTGATCTTGGGCTCTGCTCTGTCACAGGGCTGGACAAATAGCACCATCGATGATCTATACTGAAGCCTAGCAACTTCTTTTTGGCCTTGCCCATGCCCCTTTGGTGTGCTCTTTCTGCAGATTCAAGTGATGGAGTCTTATGCCCCACAATGTTCATGCAAAGTGCATTTTGAGCTCATGCAATGCTCCGATGTTCACACTTGAAGTGGTGGGTTTTCTGTGAGATGCCTGACACAGCAGAGGGACAGAGTTTTGAAAAGCTCTTGTCAGGACCTGGGCACAGTGAAAATTAAACATGTCAAGTAAGGATCTAGCTACACCTTTCACAACCAGCTCTGCCCTCACAGGTATGTCTACGTTAGAGCTGGAAAGTGTAATTTCCAGCTCAAGGAGACATTCCCTTGCTAGCTCTGATTGATATATAATCAATATAGGAGTGCAGGCACCAGGGTGAGAGCAGCAGGAGGGGCGAACTGCCTCAAGCACATACCTCGCACCTTGGATGAGATTAGTGGGTGGCTAGCCCATCCCACTGCTCATGTTGTCATGGCTATACTTCTATTTTTAGCATGCTAACTTGATCAGATCTAGTGTGGGTATGTATCCTCCAGCTGGGAATCTCACCTTCAGCCCAAAATGTAGACATACCCACTGTTACCTTCTACCAATTACAGTGACTGTTGATGAAAGAAAATTACAGAACAATAATAGGCAACATTGCTTAACATATTGTATATGGGACAGATAGCATTTAACAACTAGCAGGAGGGCAGTATTCCCAAAAGCTCTTCTAAGAGCTCGAGTAGACAGTCTTACAAATCACTGTGCATGTCTTTCAAAGTACTAAGCATACAATGTGAATTGAAAGGATTGTAATAGTGAGTTGAAAGGACTCACCGATGGCTACTCCACTGAAAATGTGGCTCACATGGCTCAAAATAGTCAACCAGATGTTCAAAATGAACATCGACATTACTGAATTCCTTCCTGCAGGCACAGAGAAAACCTGGAGATGTTTAAATCACCTCTGAACAAGAGGTGGCGAGTGAAAAGTCAATATGCAGAAGTGGAATATTCTAATTATGCAGACATGTGACTGCAGTGAAATACAAAATATGGAACAGCTGTTGGTCTTCTGGCTCCTAGAGGAACCATGCTCCATGGAACAACTTGTCAGGGCCGTTCATGTGCCCAGCAATTGAAAAACCTATGACTATGGTGGAAGGAAACAAGAAGTAGCTCATGGGAGATACTCAGCATATTACGGGATCCAGCCCAAAATGAGCTACAAAATGTTCAGACCATACACTTTGCAGCCAGGAGTGTGCACACACATGCAACTACTTCATGCAAAAGTGATGAGAGGAAATGTAATGTAAATGCTGCACGCAGCCAATACATTTTACAGTAGCTCTGCTTTTCCTAGGAATGATGCCTCAGGCAACACCTGTGTGGGCTGAAAAGGTAAAAGGTTTAACATTCTCTAAAAGTCCCTAATCCTGTTTATCAACTCACTGCTGCTTCTTACTAAACTATGACCTCTCCTTTAAAGATTTAACTCCCCAGATAAGACTTCAAAGCCTCTTCTTGATTGCAGTAGTTAATCTTGTCCAATAAGAGATCAAAATGATATCATGTGACCAATCACAACTAACCAAAGTATCTCGTGTTACCACTATGGAGTGTAATAGTAACTATTAGAGGCAGTGGATACTGACCTATGTCATGTGACCTTTAGCATCCTGACCAAAGTCGCGTGACCCAGACCAAGAAATAAAGGTCAGTCTCTAACCAGTACTCCTGTGTGTCAAACCCTTATTTTGCTGAGTATCAAATATTCACAGCGATCAATAGGAGAAAAGAAACTACAAAAAATGATTGAATTGAATGATTTCAAATATCTCAGTAAATTTCAGTAAATTCAAGAAAATTACAATCTGCTCATGGACATTCTGCAATCAGAAAACTGGTTAGGGTTCTGGAACCTTAACATTCCTTCACTCCTGCAGGAAAGGAACCTCACCAGGAAATCATAGTTATTCAATGGCGTTCATTACAGGTGATTGAAAAATGGGGGGAAATGAAGGGGAAATCACAAAATTCTGAAATGTTGAAGCTGTCTCTGTTTTGGAGGGTTAGAAACAGAATCACTTTTTGTTTTGTCTAAATTTTTCCTCTGCCTTTTTTTTTAAAATGGTTATAGAAAAATTTCTTTTACCAAAAAACAATAGGTTTTCAGTAGATAATTTATCATAAATCTGGATTTGGGAAACAAAGGATTTCAATAACCATTTTGATAAAATATTTGCTAAAAAGGAGTTTGAGAAGTTAAAGATTTTTAAAAAGTCAGCTGTTTTTAAGAAAGTTTTTCATTTTGGATAAAAGACTATTTTTCCCACTTTGAAACTTCTGTTTGAAAAACAAAACAAAACAAAACACTTCTGATCAGTCACCCAATAAGGCTGCACATCCTTTGCAGCAATTGGTGGAATTTAAAAGTTTCAGAATTATACATATTTTTAAGTACATTATCTGCTTAACTCTGGATTCACATTTTATATATGTAAAATTGAACCTTGCTTAAATTTAAAGATAGAATTGACGGAGGTCTATTTACTAAATTGGTCTTTGTCTACATACAAACTTGCAATAGTTCATTCAACTGGTTTAGTTAGCTAGTCCAAATCCCTGTGTGAACACTTATTTTAGTTTCAGAATGACAAATTTCAGTATAGCTGAAACTTGTTCCTAATCAGTTTAAGATGAAATAAAACTGATTTTAAAAAAATTAAGAGCATCCACACAGCCTTTTGCACTGGCTTAACCACATTGGTTTAAAATCACACCTTTAATTAAACTAAAGCAATTTTGCAGGTAGACAATTCATTGAGAGTTTTGGAGTGCATACAAGTCAAGTTTTTGTTGTATTGCCAATTCATAGGGGTCTCCTGCTGAGATAAAAAAAGAAAAGATTCATAGATTTTTCTCTGAAATACAGGGATGGTATACATTTAAGGGCCAATCCTGCAAACACATATGCATGAAACTTTACTCATGGTATTATTCATTTGAATAAATTATGCATGTGCATGAATGTTTTGCAGGATCAACAACTTAGCAGCATCAGCAATTGTGTGGCAGAAAATGTTGCAGTATTGTGTTTGCTTAAGTAAAGTCTCCATGCAGCTTGCTAAAACATATTATCAGTTTGCACATGAGGTTTATTTATGCATTATGCATGAAGAAAATTAGCAGAACTGAGAAGTTATTTTAGTTTTGATTTAAATAATCTAGTGTTCCTTGATTTTAAACGAAAGCAAGTATAATCTGAGAATTCAAATGGCAGTATTACATGGTAGCTATACCTTGCAGTTATAGCATATAGTGCCTTTCACCTGAGAATCTCAAAGCTCTTTCCAATTATTCATTCATTAAATCTCACAGCTCCTCTGTGAAATTAAGTGAACATGGCAAAAGGAGAGGAAATGGTAGAAAAATAGTTAAGGCTCAAATCTTCCAAGATATCCATTAAACAATGGTACCTCTGTTTTTAGGTGCCTTAGGTGCTAATTCTCTTTTGACATGGATTGTTGTATTTATTTCTGTAACAGACTAAGGTAATCTGAGGCCCTGGGCACACCCTGCTTCGGCGCCCACCATGGCTTAACTCCCAAAGCCCCACCCCCACACCACTGCCTTGCCCCTTCTCCCCCTTCAGAGGGAGGGTAGCAGGTGATTCCCCTCCAACAGAGGCAGGCACAGCTACGTGGCACCTCCATCTCCCTCTCAGGAGTGGCACCAGAAGTCCTCTTTCTGAAGGAGCATCATAGGCAGCAACAAGGTCCCCTTCTCCTCCATCCCAGCGAGGCAGGGCCAAAGCAGGTAGGCACCCCAGCAGCCAGTGTGGAGAGGTGGGCCGAGTCTGCTGTGCTCTTCTCCTCCTGCCACACACAGAGTCCTCTACTGGGGAAGGGCTGGTGGGGGGGCCCTAGAGCAGTGCGTTAACATACCTTTGAGATGCATGGGGCAGTCACCTCTTCTTGGGGCTATTGTTTCAGGCTCTCTGCAGACTTAGGCAGATATCAGTGCATCACACTTGGGTCACATTTTCAATTTCTATTTCACAATCATGAATGTGAGAAACTTTGTTAAATGAAAGCCCTGATTTTGATGTAACCACACAAGTCCAAGGGCTGGGGCCCTAGGCACAGATGTACAGTACCTGTGCCTTAATCCAGCCCTGCAGAACCCCTAAACTTATTTTGGCTAGACCTGTAATCATAATAAGCTCATTACCAGCCCCTTAAAGTAGCCACTCCTCTGACATATATAGGGAAGTCAGAGCTCCAGATAAGGGATGCACTGCCACAGTAAGAGCTCTTGAAAACAGTGCCTGATGCAAGCACGAGGCCTCTAAGAGTATATCTACACTGCAATTAAAACCTTGCAGCTCCCTTGCTAGCTGACTTGGGCTCTCCAGGCTCTGGCTAAGGGGCTGTTTAATTGCCATGTAGACGTCCAGGCTTGGGCTGGAACCCGAGCTCTCAGACCCTGCGAGGTTGGAGGGTCCCAGAGCTCAGACTGCAGCCTGAGCTACATTGTCTATACTAAAAGAAAAGGAGTACTTGTGGTACCTTAGAGACTAACAACTTTATTTGAGCATAAGCTTTCGTGAGCTACAGCTCACTTCATCGAAACAGCCACGTAGCCTACGTTATGCCAGCCACGGGTGTCTAATTGCAGTGTAGACATACCCTACAGGATCATGGTGCAGAGATGGCCCCATGCTTTGAAATAGGTCACTCTCTTCACACTATCCGTGCTCCAAAAGCTGGCCTGGGGGGGGACGGGGAGGAAGTAGGCATGGCCCCACACTCTCCTTTCTCCTCTGATTTTGAGGTGTCTAACGCCACTGTCAGCACTAGCCTCAAGTAGCTCATTTCCTCATTCAGGGCTAAGGCCTGGCATAATAATATTCAACTCTTTTATACCACACCTGGCGTACTGGTGGCAAAAGCTGTTGTGGCGTATGTAGGTATCTCATTGCATTGCTTCTGGTTTCTGTCTACTGCTCCTTCACATTTCTAAGCAATTGACCTGTTAAGAGGCAGCAGCCATTTTGTTCTCAGGGTGGCCGCAGGTTACACAGAAGGGACGCCCACATTGGGGCTGATTCTCTAGTGCCCTGGCCCACCTTTTGTATAATCATTTCCACCTTCACAAAATGGGTGCAAGAACACTACCCTTCTGATCTGGGCCAGATGGTCAATCAAGTTCAGCTCCTAATTAGGCCTTGCCTTGACTGGGATGTCAAGTTTTGATATGATCAGATCATGTTAACAAGCCTGAAGCACCTAACACCTTCTAAAACGTCAGTCAAGCCGAGGCTTCTTGTGCTGTATCATGTGCTAAGCAGGTCAAGAGCGGGGGGGAGGGGGCAAGGTTTTAACTCTACCCACTTAGCAGATGCTAATGTAGAGCTTGCCTTGCCTTGGCTAGAGTTTCAGAAACAAGCTAGGCTGATCATAAGCTAACAGGATCTGACTATACACACTGGAAGTCAAGACAAAGCCTTAGGGTGCTTCAATGGAAGTGCCTGGAATCACTCAATGGGAGCTTCTTGGGGGGATGAGAGTTTTTGAAAAGCTAGCTCCAGTTGTGGGGGCAGCACTAGAAGACCTAGCCCTTGTGGTCGCACTTTATTAAGAGGTAGTTTCATATTTATTCTCTGCAAGTTAAAATGATTTATAGGAGAATAAAAATAAATGACTTTCCCCCTACTGGAATCCTTAGAACTTCAATAAAAATCAATGCTACTTTTCTCATCCTGATGCCTTCCCTGTGTTTATAACCGCTCCTGACCCCCGGTGCTCAGACTTATATTTCAAAGCACAACACATGTTGAGAATTTCCTGACCTGACATGTAAGGACGTGGGCATGGCTGCAAAGAAAGGCAACACAAGGATGGTGGATCTGCTATTAACATAATGTACTGTTGCTTGGGGAAAGTTTTTCAGCCAGATTGCAACCTTGTTTCAATTAAAAAGGTGAATGATAACATTAAAAAAATATATAGGAGGGAGACTAGAGTAGGGCAACGACTGAGTGACAGCATGAAAATGAAAGGAAATAGGCAGGCTGTATTCTTTCCCTTTGCTTTTGCTAGACTCTTTATTTACTTATTTCTCATCAATTAATTAGCTGTGCTGCAGAAACACTAGCTCCCAAACAGCTTGCCACTTGTGTTCAAAGTAAATACCCAGCAGACACAAAGTAATTAAAAATGTAAATAATACTAGCATCAAATGCTAGTTTATGTGTCAGTAGAAAAGCATCCACCAAATGCATCCGATGAAGTGAGCTGTAGCTCACGAAGTACTCCTTTTCTTATTGCAGAACTAGGGGGAAGAAATAAGAACATTGATCTAAATGCTACTGCAATACTGACTATGTATAGTGGTCTAAGGATAACACATTTATTTAATCTACCGACCTATCATTGCATTATCTAGCTGCCAGTCACCACTAATATTTACATTACTCATCTTCTGAAAAGAGCACAGTCATCATTGTCATAGGAATGATAATAATAACGATCATGGACAGAGAAGGAAGATGGTCCAGCAGTTGGGGCTTAGCCTAGAACTTGGAAGACCTGGATTCAAATCTGTGCTCTGCCACCAACTTCTTGTTTGACCTTTGTCAAGTTGCTTGACTTCGGTTCCCATCTAACAGTAACAGTAGCTCCATACCTCACAAGGGTGCCAGGAGGTACTCAGATACTGCAGTAATGGGGGCATTATAAATACTTAAGAGAAATAGATTAGCGTAAACAGAGAGGGGAAATATATATTCTAAATGTAATGTACCTTTTCACAAAATAAACTAGCACTGGTTCTGCAAACGCTTGTGCCCATTCAAAGTTTTATTCACATAAGTTAATTTGACTTCCATGGGATTTTTCATAGGAGGAGAGGGAAGTGCACATTTGCAGGACTGGGGTCATTGTTAGGAATTTGTGTGCTGACCATAGTTCTCATTTCAGAGAGACACTGATTCTCTGTCTTTTGTGGTTAGAACATTTCCAGCATTTTATGGAAAGAGCTGAAATAAAAAAGGCACCGCAGAGTTTGTTGAAGGTGAATTTCAGCTCTCAGACCTGCAACTCCCTGTAACATTAGTGAAAAATGAAACCTACAGGCTTATTAAGGATGATAGTCTAGTGTGTGATATGGCCTCTATCAGACTAAGTGAGCAAAGTACATCTGGAGTTTGGGGTTTGACTTTAAAAGGACACAATTGAAGATTAAGGCATGGACTATGTGCATTTATACCAAATGGTATTGAGCTGCATTGAGTAGTAAGGGCCAGAATGAGGGATAATTCTGGGAGTCACATATCGTCCCTTGCTCTCAGGTGGAATTAATTGTGATATTCCCCTCCACAAGGCACAGCTTATTTCCCTCTTTGTGCCAACCCATAGCTCTGCTCACTCTCCACACCTCCGTGGAAGATTTGATTAGATTCCTAAAAGGGGTTCTGAAACTTCATTGCACCAGGGTCCTCTTCTGACAACAAAAATTACTACAAAACCCCAGGAGGGGGGACCAAAGCCTGAGCCGGCTCGAGCCCTGCCACCCCAGGCCAGGTGGGTCAAAGCCGAAGCCTTAGGGCTTCAACCCCAGGCAGGGGGCCCGTAACTTGAGACCTGGGCAGTGGGGCTCGGGCTTCAGCTTTGGTCCCAGGCACCAGCAAGTCCAGACCCACTTTGGCGTCCCAACCCACAGTGTAAGAACTGCTGGGATGCAGGGAGATTAATGCCCAGCACAGTCAGGTAAGATACGCTTCCAATCTAGCCCATCGTGCTGAAATAAAAGACTCATGCTATATTCATTTAACCCTGGAAAAATGATTCAGAATAAGGAGCAATGGTTTCAAGTTGCAGTGGGGGAGGTCTAGGTTGGATATTAGGAAACACTATTTCAGTAGGAGGGTGGTGAAGCACTAGAATGGGTTACCCAGGGAGGTGGTAGAATCTCCATCCTTAGAGGTTTTTAAGGCCAGGCTTGACACAGCCTTGGCTGGATTGATTTAGTTGGAGTTGGTCCTGCTTTGAGCAGGGGGTTGGACTAGATGACCTCCTGAGGTCTCTTACAACCCTGATGTTCTATGATTCTATGATATAAAGTTGCTGAATAGACTAAGACACATTTATTGACGTAGCAGATGCCATTTTTCAATGAAGGGCTGCAAAGGGTCTCCTGAGCACAAAGATCCCACTGCATTTTTTTCGAAGAGGAGGGGTGCATCTCCATCCTGGCCAGATTCCAACACAGATATTGCACCCTGGCCTACCTAAATTCTCCCAACAGTTTCAAATGGAGAAGCTATTGTTTACATGGGAGGAAATCCTGCCAAAGTAGACAAGATATGGGTGGCCAGCTTGTAGAGATGCTCTCTGTGCTTGCTACAGAACCCTGAGGGGGCTACCACAGTCCCTGCTCTTCCAGCGCACTACCCCTAACTCCTCCACAATGGATCCACAGAATGATGAATCCACAGGGTCTGTTCCTCCCACTTCCCATTCCAGCCCCACTCCCATAATCCCTTGCATGCTAGAAAGCAGGGATCCAGACAGACCTCTGCTCCCTGGCACATGGCATTGGGGAGGTATAATTTACAGACCCATTTCATGAGGACAGGAGGGATTTACCACCCTCTGTAGGGACTTCTACTGAGCAGAACTTCACTTGTTCACCGTGTCTCTGGCTCCCTGCACCCACAATAGAGGAAACCCTGATTTGACCCTTTCTGTCCTAAATGGCTGTGCAGCATAGCTGGGGCCATATCACCAAGAAGATGGCTGTATTTTCCTGCTGGATGTAGAGGACCCTGTGAAATGTATGGTGTACTGATCCCATGGAGCACACTGGGGATTTGATTCTTTGGAATAAAAAGTGCTATAAAAACCACATTGATTTAATAATGATTATTAGTTATCATTAAAGTAGTTGGACATGTTCCGGTAAGATTTGATATAAACATGAACATATTTTTAAAATAGCCATTTATTTTTCCAGCACAGGGTTATTTTTGTGAAATGGCACCAAATGGCAGCAGCAGTAAAATTATTTTTAAACCTCTTTTCATTTTATCAGAACCTATCTCAAACTCTAGGCACTTCCCTTCCTTTAAAACAAATACCTTTTAATTTACAATTACAGAATGCCATTCTTGGATTACCCATGTGTATAATAAAGCTGGCTTCTAAATAACAATAGACACAACATATCTCCAGTCTGTCCCACCCCATTCACCTCTACACAAGCTCAATTCTTTAAGAAGCTGAGCGTCTGTAAATTCCATTGTAAATTCCAGCTGTAAATTCCATTCAGCAACTTGCAGCACAGTTCTTAAGGCAGGGGCAGGTTTTTTTGGTTGTTGTTAGTTTTTTGCAGGGGTTACCTTTAGTGCCTAGCAAAGTGGGGCCCAATCCCTGGTTGGGGCTGCTAAGCATTACTGCAATACAAATTAATAATAAATATTAATAGTTATTTTTTATTTATTAATGTCTTATATGCTTACAAGAAAAAAAAGGGGAAAAAAAAGGGGATTTGTAGCATGTCTGGGAGGTTAATAAATCCAGTCCCTTAAAGATATCTGCTTAATGCAATCCTGTGTTAGTATTCGGATCAGGAATTAGAAAACATTTTTGAAAAAAAGCTTTATTCAGTATATGAAGCGGTTTTGCATCATTATCTTCCTTATGCTATAGTAATATGTCCCAAACTGAGGATGTTGAACATGTAAGTGTCTTTGTTCTGCCGAACATGCACAAAAAGGCTTTTAACGCTCTTAGCTTGTTTGCAAAATGCATCATCGCATGAATACTACTGTAATAACCTGAGAATTTATCATTATAGAGCTTTATTGGTACAAAACTATTGTTGCCCAAGTGGTCATTTTTGACAGTGCTTTTGAGGAAAAGTCAATATTACATATCAATGAAAAAGGTCAAATATGAATCTCCATGGAAGATATGACTGCTATTCACATGTATTAGAAAAAGAGACCTGCTGTCTCTTTAAATTAATAAAGGGTCAATGATTTGAATAAAAGGTGCACCTGCTTATAGCATGTCTGAATTATTCCCCAATATACATAATCTGAATGCTGAATTTCTCTGTTGGGACTCAATAGAAAGATGATTAGTCTTCTTGTTGCAAGATGAAATGGCATGTTTAGTGACTTATATGCATGTAAAAACCTTTCTCCCCCTTTGACAACAGCATTCTTACTCTTCCCTTCAGTTTCTTCCCAGTGCTGTTTATATGCCATATTACAGTCTCTAATTTCCTTTTATCTTTTCTTTATTTTGCAAGTCTCAGTACATGTCTCTTTAAGACAAGTTAATTTAGTCAATTACTCCAGTGTGGTTTCAGATAAGATCTTTAATTTATCCAGGCCCCGCTTTGTTCTTTCTAGGATCCTCTTTTCTATTAATTTCATGAAATAGTCTAATTCTCCATTTTTAGGGAAAAGCTAATTTCACTCACTTGTGCACACAAATGTCCATGGTCATTTTCTCCTATTGCGTGTTTTCCTTAAAGTGCAGCATGTAGGGATTTTTCAGATTCTTATATACTTGTAGTAGCCCTGCTATCCTAGGGCAGGAGCAGAGGTACAAAGGGTGGGATCCTCACACACGCACTACAGCTCTGTTATGTCAGAGTGTAAAACGACCAGAGTATCACAAAAGGGCCGTTAAAAACCTTATATCCAGCTGCAGGAGACTCCCTTGCCAAACACATTGCTGAAGACAGCTGTATGACTGGCCCGCAATGACCCCCACCACAAACCTTAGAATCATAGAATCATAGAATATCAGGGTTGGAAGGGACCCCAGAAGGTCATCTAGTCCAACCCCCTGCTCAAAGCAGGACCAAGTCCCAGTTAAATCATCCCAGCCAGGGCTTTGTCAAGCCTGACCTTAAAAACCTCTAAGGAAGGAGATTCTACCACCTCCCTAGGTAACGCATTCCAGTGTTTCACCACCCTCTTAGTGAAAAAGTTTTTCCTAATATCCAATCTAAACCTCCCCCATTGCAACTTGAGACCATTACTCCTCGTTCTGTCATCTGCTACCATTGAGAACAGTCTAGAGCCATCCTCTTTGAAACCCCCTTTCAGGTAGTTGAAAGCAGCTATCAAATCCCCCCTCATTCTTCTCTTCTGCAGACTAAACAATCCCAGCTCCCTCAGCCTCTCCTCATAAGTCATGTGCTCTAGACCCCTAATCATTTTCGTTGCCCTTCGTTGTACTCTTTCCAATTTATCCACATCCTTCCTGTAGTGTGGGGCCCAAAACTGGACACAGTACTCCAGATGAGGCCTCACCAGTGTCGAATAGAGGGGAACGATCACGTCCCTCGATCTGCTCGCTATGCCCCTACTTATACATCCCAAAATGCCATTGGCCTTCTTGGCAACAAGGGCACACTGCTGACTCATATCCAGCTTCTCGTCCACTGTCACCCCTAGGTCCTTTTCCGCAGAACTGCTGCCGAGCCATTCGGTCCCTAGTCTGTAGCGGTGCATTGGATTCTTCCATCCTAAGTGCAGGACCCTGCACTTATCCTTATTGAACCTCATTAGATTTCTTTTGGCCCAATCCTCCAATTTGTCTAGGTCCTTCTGTATCCTATCCCTCCCCTCCAGCGTATCTACCACTCCTCCCAGTTTAGTATCATCCGCAAATTTGCTGAGAGTGCAATCCACACCATCCTCCAGATCATTTATGAAGATATTGAACAAAACGGGCCCCAGGACCGACCCCTGGGGCACTCCACTTGACACCGGCTGCCAACTAGACATGGAGCCATTGATCACTACCCGTTGAGCCCGACAATCTAGCCAGCTTTCTACCCACCTTATAGTGCATTCATCCAGCCCATACTTCCTTAACTTGCTGACAAGAATGCTGTGGGAGACCGTGTCAAAAGCTTTGCTAAAGTCAAGAAACAATACATCCACTGCTTTCCCTTCATCCACAGAACCAGTAATCTCATCATAAAAGGCGATTAGATTAGTCAGGCATGACCTTCCCTTGGTGAATCCATGCTGACTGTTCCTGATCACTTTCCTCTCCTCTAAGTGCTTCAGGATTGATTCTTTGAGGACCTGCTCCATGATTTTTCCAGGGACTGAGGTGAGGCTGACCGGCCTGTAGTTCCCAGGATCCTCCTTCTTCCCTTTTTTAAAGATGGGCACTACATTAGCCTTTTTCCAGTCATCCGGGACTTCCCCCGTTCGCCACGAGTTTTCAAAGATAATGGCCAAGGGCTCTGCAATCACAGCCGCCAATTCCTTCAGCACTCTCGGATGCAATTCGTCCGGCCCCATGGACTTGTGCACGTCCAGCTTTTCTAAATAGTCCCTAACCACCTCTATCTCTACAGAGGGCTGGCCATCTCTTCCCCATTTTGTGTTGCCCAGCACAGCAGTCTGGGAGCTGACCTTGTTAGTGAAAACAGAGGCAAAAAAAGCATTGAGTACATTAGCTTTTTCCACATCCTCTGTCACTAGCTTGCCTCCCTCATTCAGTAAGGGGCCCACACTTTCCTTGGCTTTCTTCTTGTTGCCAACATACCTGAAGAAACCCTTCTTGTTACTCTTGACATCTCTTGCTAGCTGCAGCTCCAGGTGCGATTTGGCCCTCCTGATATCTTTCCTACATGCCCGAGCAATATTTTTATACTCTTCCCTGGTCATATGTCCAACCTTCCACTTCTTGTAAGCTTCTTTTTTATGTTTAAGATCCGCTAGGATTTCACCATTAAGCCAAGCTGGTCGCCTGCCATATTTACTATTCTTTCGACTCATCGGGATGGTTTGTCCCTGTAACCTCAACAGGGATTCCTTGAAATACAGCCAGCTCTCCTGGACTCCCTTCCCTTTCATGTTAGTCCCCCAGGGGATCCTGGCCATCTGTTCCCTGAGGGAGTCAAAGTCTGCTTTCCTGAAGTCCAGGGTCCGTATCCTGCTGCTTACCTTTCTTCCCTGCGTCAGGATCCTGAACTCAACCAACTCATGGTCACTGCCTCCCAGATTCCCATCCACTTTTGCTTCCCCCACTAATTCTACCCGGTTTGTGAGCAGCAGGTCAAGAAAAGCGCTCCCCCTAGTTGGCTCCCCTAGCACTTGCACCAGGAAATTGTCCCCTACGCTTTCCAAAAACTTCCTGGATTGTCTATGCACCGCTGTATTGCTCTCCCAGCAGATATCAGGAAAATTAAAGTCACCCATGAGAATCAGGGCATGCGATCTAGTAGCTTCCGTGAGTTGCCGGAAGAAAGCCTCATCCACCTCATCCCCCTGGTCCGGTGGTCTATAGCAGACTCCCACCATGACATCACTCTTGTTGCACACACTTCTAAACTTAATCCAGAGACACTCAGGTTTTTCCACAGTTTCGTACCGGAGCTCTGAGCAGTCATACTGCTCCCTTACATACAGTGCTACTCCCCCACCTTTTCTGCCCTGCCTGTCCTTCCTGAACAGTTTATAACCATCCATGACTGTACTCCAGTCATGTGAGTTATCCCACCAAGTCTCTGTTATTCCAATCACGTCATAATTCCTTGACATCACCAGGACCTCCAGTTCTCCCTGCTTGTTTCCAAGGCTTTGTGCATTTGTATATAAGCACTTGAGATAACCTGTTGATCGCCCCTCATTCCCAGTATGAGGCAGGAGCCCTCCCCTCTCAGACATTCCTGCCTGTGCTTCCTCCCGGTATCCCGCTTTCCCACTTACCTCAGGGCTTTGGTCTCCTTCCCCCGGTGAACCTAGTTTAAAGCCCTCCTCACTAGGTTAGCCAGCCTGCTGGCAAAGATGTTCTTCCCTCTCTTCGTAAGATGGAGCCCGTCTCTGCCCAGCACTCCTCCTTCATGGAACACCATCCCATGGTCAAAGAATCCAAAGCCTTCTCTCCGACACCACCTGCGTAGCCATTCGTTGACCTCCATGATTCGACGGTCCCTACCCAGGTACCTTGGTGTACCCTGCAGCTGGAACTGGGAAGGGAGGGACGTGAAAGGGGTGGGAGCATGCAGTGCTACAGAGAAGTTCCAGGCAATGTTGTAGTCTGCGGGTCAGACCCTAGCAGGCAGCTGTAATTTAGACAGGCTCAGTTTAAGCTATACGTGGGCCTCTCTAGCCTAGGATCAAGAAGGCACAAAGGTGGCTTAAAACCTCCATTAACTCCCTCCCTGAGTTGCAAGTGTATTGAGGCACAGTGCTATGTTCACAGCATACACACAGAGAAGTTGAATAAAAACAAATGCAACCTTCCAGCAAGAGTAACATAATGTTACTTTATTTCTTAGAATTCAGAACAGTAACACAAGAACCTGAAAACAGAGAGAGATGAAGCAGGCTGCTCCCAAGGGCAGGAGGCACAACTCACCCCTCCTTACTCTTAGGCTTCCTGTATGCAGACTGCCTGCTGCTAGGCCCATATCTTACAGTTCCCTACAGAGCCCCTAGCCTCCAAGCAGGGCCAGGAAAAACTATTGCAATTTAAAGTGACAACTTGGGGGGTTTAGCAGTTTTCAATACACCACACACAGCACAGGATCTTACCCTAGGTTCTACTCCCTGCTCAGCCACAGACTCAGTATGCTGACTTAGGCAAGTGACTTTACTCTTCCTATGCCTCAGTTTCCCCATCTGTATAGTGGGAATAATAAAACCTTTGTAAAACTTCTGGAGTGAAAAGCATGCACTTCTGAGACTGCTGCGTGCTCTATGATTGTTGCACTGTCACCTTGTCCTCCCCCTTGTGCTTTTGGTTCCTTCTCCCGTTGTTTCTCCTCACGTTTCAATGATAAGATCTTTCAGACAGGGATTTTCAATTTTACTACAGCACCTACCACAATGGGGCCCTGATCCTTGATTGGAGACTACAGGAGCTGCCACACTATCAATAATATAAGTTCAAAGCATTGAGATTTTATACTAGAGAAGGATGCTTTTCACCAACAGCTCGAAGTATGGCAACTCACCTCCTACTTCGTTCCAGTCATGGTTCTCTTTTGCTATCATCTCCGTGTAAGAAGAAGGAACTGGCTGTAGCTTGGGGATATTGCAAGATGCAAGATATTGAACACTTCCAAGAGGTGCAGCACGAGAGCTGACGGCACACAACACCTCTTGGAGTTGCTAAATTGGGCTAGTTGACATTTTTCAATCAGAACTCTTTTATGACAGAAAACTGGGGGTTTGATGACATTACATTTTTTGGCAGAAAGTGTCTGCTTTCTAAAAAAAAAAAATGGTTTTTTTTTTTAAACCAAACACCCAGAAACTGAAACGCTTTGATTTGGAAATGTTGTCATGGTGCCTCCGGTGAATTGCAGTTCAGTTGCCTCATGTCCCCATTCTCCTCCATGGGCCAAGCTCATGGTCTGAACTACATCTCTCATGGTGCATTGCCTCCCCTCTCTGAGAGGGGAGACCATCTGGGAACCCCTTCTGGCCTAGGACTTGATACACCGAAAATATCAAAACCAACACATGAGACTGAAGCCTGCTTCGAGGTACTACTTAGCTGTAATGCAGACAGACTTTAGAAAATTCAGGCCAGCTCCTCAGCAGGTGTATAGAGGCACAGCTCTATTCAAGCAAAAGAGAGTTATGCTGATTTATGCCAGCAGAGAATCTGCCTCATCAAGCTCAGTGTGTGGCCCATAACTTGCCAAAGTCAAACTCACTTTTACAGAAGACACTTCAAAAGCACCTGCTTGTAGAATCTCGCCAATGAGAACTGCATTTGCAAAGATAACCCCATCACAGCGGACTCACATTTGGAATAATATTTACATATTCAATTTTTCTATCACAAATGCTCTATCAACTGTTACATTCCCATAACCGTGAACATAAATGAGTGCAGACTTCAAATGGACAACAATTAACCTATGCTGCAGTGATTATACTACATCCTTCAAATTCTGCATGTTTCCATATGATCAAATGGTTCTTTCTTGTAATTTTTTTTTACTTTCACACTAATTATTAAACTTTAATTACCCATTATGGGTAATTATTAATATTTATTAATAATTATTGTCATTATTCATGGGCTATTTTTAAAGGAACTACACTTCATTAGAAGGAAAAAACCTCATTACATTAAATGATCATTTATATGTTATTTGTGGCAATGTATTTCTAAAACAAATGTCTTAGTTTATTTTTGTATTACGTTTGTATGCTCATAAATAATGATATAACACTCATTATTCCTCTCAATTTCATTTTTACTACTTCCATTCCCTTTTTGTCAGTTTAATAGGCATCCTCACCATGTAAATAAAGGTTATAAATATAAAACAAGCTAATGTTTTTTTCCTCCCATGTTTGCAATAAAAGTTGTTGCTTTTATTTACATTTCCAATAAGGCATATAAAGATGGGGGCCTACATTTGAAAAATAAATCACTCAGGAGTTTGTGTACTCTAAATATTTGGAATCCAACATGAGACACCTTAAACGGTCCTGATTTTCAGAAAATGCTGAGCACTTGGGGCTACATTTTTAATGGTATTTATGTGCCTCAAGATGCAGAGAGACATCTAGTGGGATTTTCCAAAGCGCCTAGTCTCCTAATTCTCATTGATGTCAATGGAAGTTAGTTGCCCAGGCATTTTGAAACCCCCACTAGGTGCTTATGTACCTCTCTGGGTGCCTAAATACATTTAAAATCTGGCCTTTGGCCTTATGAAACTTAGACCCCTTTAAAGAGGCTCAAGTTAGGGACCCAAAAATTGAAGCATAACTAATCACTTTTGAAAATTTAGGCGATGCATTTTTACAGGCAGCTTTTGAGTGGTTATTGACAGTAACCAGTACAAAGGGTCCCTAATTTTTATTGAGACCTCCAAGACTTTTCAAAATTCATCCTGCCTTTTTTATTGAAAAATCAAAATTTGGAAAATTTCAACCAGCTCTACAAATAATAATTCCATCCTAATAATATTCACCCACCATCTCCATTGACTTGATTATCTCCTCCTGTGGAAGAGGCCTACTTGACATCTCTGCTCTCAGCACATCTTTCCCAGTCCATCCTCAAGGGGGAGCAGTTTCTAACCCCATGCTGAGTGAGTGACGGGAAAAGATGGGAAAGCCCCACTGAGCCTAGGCTGCAATGTTGATTATCCCACCGTGGTAGTGAAGAGTACTGGTTCTTCTCTGGTGCTCCTTTGAAATCCCTCTTCTCTGGCTGACACTCTGTTCTCCTCCTCTCCTCCACCCCCATTCCTTCACTTAATTCTCCTTTGCAGGGGAGATTGCGGAGAGGGTGAAACGTACAGAAGGGGAGTTAATGCAACTTGGAACATCTTTGACTTCCAGGTAGACTTTCAATGCGACAAAACCATTTTCTCTGCCCTTAGCTGCCATGCTTCTCTAGCTCTTAAAGTATTTATTTCCAGGTGATGACTTAAGAGCCGGGTACAGCAGCTGTGTCCTCCCATCTGTCAGAGAGGTAGGGATCAAGAATGGTTAGGAAGGAATCTTCCCTGGGTTATGGACACGGTATCTTTGATTTAAAAAGAACTGGACCTCTGAATGATCTTGATCAACCACCAGGGCTGAAGGGGCATTCTGGGAAGAGAATGAGCGAGACTAGATAGGACAGATTTAAAAATAAATAATTGGACTGCAATAAAAATGTACCTCTTCTGATGTGGGGTAAGGAGCCAGAACCTCAGCTGATGTAAATCAGCATAGGTCCATTGGCTTCAGTGAGGTAACACCAATTTACATCAGCTGAAGATCTGGCTCCAAAAACAAATATATAAAGGAGTGGGAACAGAAAGCATAATAGGGCCCTGTTCTTGGATAGCCCTTTGCAAATACCATGATGAACATGATTAGAATATAATCATAGAATCATAGACTATCAGGGTTGGAAGGAACCTCAGGAGGTCATCTAGTCCAACCCCCTGCTCAAAGCCCCACACTACAAGAAGGATGTGAACAAATTGGAAAGTGTCCAACGGAGGGCAACAAAAATGATTAATAATGGTTCATTTTAATGTGATGAACAAACAAGAAAACACAAAGAAGTTTTTGTCAGGCTTGATCAGACCATTGGTCCATATAGTCCAGTATATTGTCTCTGGCAATATCCAATAACCAGATGTTTCTGAGGAAGACACAAGAAACCCTGCAGTAGGTAGCTGCCCATGGGTAAGTTTCCTAACCTCCATTAGCTACAGTCTTGAGGCATGAGCATTTATATCCTTTCATAAAAAGAAAAGGAGAAAAGCTTTCGTGAAAGCTTATGCTCAAATAAATTTGTTAGTCTCTAAGGTGCCACAAGTACTCCTTTTGTTTTTGTGGATACTGACTAACACGGCTGCTACTCTGAAATCTATATCCTTTCATGTATTCCTTTTTAATGGTGGCTGATCAACCAAAAGTGCCTAAATGGGACCAGTTAATGGGAAGCCATTTTCCCCCCATCATACATAGTAATAATCAGAAATATTTATTCCCAATAACCCAAGACTGTATCATTTTTAGGGTTAATGGCAAAACAGCCTGTTGTACCCTTTGCCTGTAAGGCCAGAGCACTGAGTCACAGCCAAAGCCTTAAGAAGTATTTTTCTTGGAAAAGTCAAGTATAGCTGTCAATCCAGGGCAGAAAGGTGCTTTCTGCTCCATATTTTCCATGTTCAGACCGCATTCCACACTCTATTAAAAATCTTTTTTTCGGTGTCATAGGATACTGGGGTTTGGAGAAGTGAACTGGGGCTGTCAGAATGACAGTGTGGAGTAACTGGAAAAATTCTGGAGCCCAGTGTGCTTCTTTCAGTCAGCAACTGGAGCTGCTGGCTGATGTGTCTCAATCTGCAGGATACATGGTAAGCCCAGCTAGGGGGATATGTCACCAAAAAAAAAAAAAAGCAAGCCTTCAGAGACATTCAGCGTGAAGCATGTGGGTGAATAATTCACAAATCCTGTACCCTCTAATCCTGCAAATATTTGTGCATGTGAATCACTTTACACACGAGTAGTTCCATTCGTAGGTGTCAACTCTGTGGGTGCACCAGGGCTGGAACACCCACAGGAAAAAATTAGTGAGTGCTCTGCACCCACCGGCAGCCAAGCTCCCTTCCCCGACCCCCACTCCACCCCACCTCCTCCTCCTCCCCTGAGCCACCGCGTCCCCTCTCCTCCGCCTACCTCCCAGCGCTTACGGCCACCAAACAGCTGTAGCAAGCTCTGGGAGGGAGGGGAGAGGAGCGGGAATGTGGAGCGCTCAGGGGAGGAGGCAGGGAAGAGGCGGTGCCGGGGCGGGGATTTGGGGAAGGAGTCTAATAGGGGCAGGGAAGGGTTGGAGTTGGGGCAGGGACTTTGGGGAAAGGGCTGGAATGGGGTGGGAGAGGGGTGGGGCAGGGGTGGAGTTGGGGCAGGGCAGAGGCAGAGCGGGGGTTGAGCACCCACCAGCACCATTAGAAGTCAGCGCCTATGGTCTCATTAAAGGATAGATCTCCTCGGCAGCTGAGTGAGGTTCCTCTCATTGCAGGTAGACAGGCAGGCACTTGCTCTGCTTGAGCTGGGGCATTAAAAATAGTAGCACAGGTGAGCCACCAATGTACAAAGCTGCCCAACTCAGGTAGTGCCCAACTTGGGCACATACTCAGGTAGTTAGCCCAAGCTGCCAACCTGCCACCTGCGCAGCCGTGACCCATGCTGCTATTTTTAACATGCTAGCTCGACCAGAGCTAGCACATGTCTGTCTACCCACGCTAGGAAGCACCCTCCCATCTACTGTGTAGACAACTCAAAATCAGTGGGACTACTCACATTTGTGAAACTACCTCTGCGTGTCAGACTTTGTAGGATTGGGGCCTTGGCCATCAAGTTCCTTGAGAATTGCCCATGAACAGATTGTGATTTTCTGCAATCTGTTCTTTGTACAATATTATTTACCAAAGACTATCTGCTAATAATTTTTGGTCTCCAGGAGATGGCTGAGAGTACTTGATATATTGTTTTGACTGGATATGTAGGTCCTGTAGCATGATTGTGTTTCCTGACTGGATGAATGTGACTCTTAGAGCAACTAAATTCAGTGTGATGACTAACTTACTGGAACTCCACATTCCAAATGGGACTCCAGCCAATGTTCTGCAGTGTTGCTCTTTCCACAAGCATTTCTGCCAGGAAATTCATATACTAGAATATTTATGGAAAGCAAATGTGAAGGGGACATGCACAGTCAAAATGATTTTTTTTTAAAAAACTGTAATTTGAATAACAATACTCAGAACATTTTTGCAGCAGTCACCCAAAGTTAGTGCCTGTTATTTCCAGAAACCTATCATCTGCCTAGTTATGTGACAGGCTGAGTGTCCTCAACTTATACTGATATCAATTACAGTTGAGGGCTCTCATCACTGTTTGGGATGTGGCCCAACACAAGGAACTTTGCCTGATGCGGTGCCTTGAAAAATGCAAATCAAAACTCTGATTTGAGGCCTCACCTAATCTAAACACAGGTAAGAGACCCAGAAACTATGCTTGTATTCTGAAAGGCTGGGTCTTATATGCATACAATTGGTCTGATCCCATTCACAGTGCAGTCACGAACAACAGTGATCTAAATGGAAGCATGATCAAGCCTTTGAAGATGAGGGGAGGGCCATTTCCCTCTGTTTTACACATGTATGCTAGTAAAATTCATCCATAGATTTATAGATTCCAAGGTCAGAAAGGACCATTGTGATCATCTCGTCTGACCTCCTGTATAACACAGGTCATAGAACTTCCCCCAAAATATTCCTACAGCATGGTCTTTTTTTAAAAAAAAAAAATCTAAACTTGATTTAAAAATTGCCTGTGATGGAGAACCCACCATGACCCTTGGTAAATTGTCCCAGTGGTTAATTAGCCTCACTGTTAAACATTTACACTTTATTTCCAGTCTGAATTTGTCTAGCTTCAACATCCAGCCATTGAATCGTGTTATATTTCCAGGTAAATGCCGTATGTGAAACGATAAACCCAGGATATGCTGCTGAATAGCCCAATTCCTATTGCCTATTCATGACAGGCATTACACTTACTGTAAAGTTTCCTTGGTGAGTCATTTAAAAATGTGCAATGCTTCATCTTGTACCACATGCAATGGCGAAAATCAGCAGAGTTCCTTGGAAGTTTGCATCTGTTCATTGGCTCAGTTCCTGTGTATTTATTAATTTGTTTCCTTTTGATTATTCTAACAGAAGACTCAGTGAATGTGGGATTTTAAGGTTAAAAATAATTAACACAAACTCCTGTAAATGCAATGAGGTGTCACGTCTTTCCTGGCTTTCCAGGCAACATTCAACATATTTCTATGAATGCTGCAGGTTGTCACAGTTAACATTCAGTTCTTGGGTGTTCCCCGGAGTAGCAATTTGTATAGGAAAACATTAGATTCTCAATCAAATAATAGAATTAGCATTTAAGATAAACTTTCCTTTCTTTGGAAAGATAAACCCTCATTATTTAAAATGTGTTTCATCCTCTAGTTCAATGGTTCTCAAACTAGGGCTGCCACTTGTTCAGGGAAAGCCCCTGGCGGGCCGGGCCACTTTGTTTACCTGCCGCATCCACAGGTTTGTGGATCCGCAGATCCTACTGGCCACCATTCGCCGCTCCAGGAAAATGGGGGCTGCGGGAAGCCGTGCGAGCAGAGGGATGTGCTAGCCGCCCTTCCTGCAGCCCCCATTGGCCTGAAGCAGTGAACCGCGGACAGTGGGAGCTGCAATCAGCCGAACCTGTGGATGTGGCAGGTAAACAAACCAGCCCAGCCTGCCAGGGGCTTTCCCTGAACAAGCGGCAGCCCTAGTTTGAGAACCACTGTTCTACTTCCTTCATCAGAGATGCTACTACAAGCTACCTGCCAATAGCAATTAAAGCTTAGTTTGCAGGGAAAGAGGGTTTAATTGCCAAGGCACTATTTATAGGAAGTTTCCCAGGAGGATTACAGAACTGCAAGAATGCAGATTAAGCAAAATGAGGGCAGTGGGGAATGTGATGCACTTTGGCTAAACAGTTCTGTAAAGCTGGATGGGGTAGTTACTCTAGCAATGCTGATGCCAGCCTACCTGTGCATCTTCTTCTGCCATCTCTGATGCTTCAGACATTGAACAGCACGACAAGATGTCCTTAGCAATTTAACAGTGGCATGTCTTCCTCCCTAGGTATTTATATACCACTCCCCAATCACCACAGCAATTGAGCAACAGACACTCATTAATGCATTTGCTCTCACAACAGCCCTGTGTGATAGGGAAGTACTATTAGCTCCATTTTTCAGATAGGGAACAGAGTCACTGAGGGGCTGATCCAAAGCCAATTGATGTCATAGGGACTCCTTACTGAGCTTAACAGGCTTTCCATCATGCCCAGAGTGACTAAAGAACATGTGTAGGGGTCACATGGGAAGATTGTAGCAAAGCTGGGCACTAAACCCTGATGTTCTGAGTCCCCGTCCAGTGCCTTATCCTGGGCAATGGGCAAAAGCAATGGCAGCATTATGGGGAGATGCCCAATTCACCTTCCTCCCTTGCTTCCATCTCTGTGCCTTTTTTGGCACCACCCTTTATATATAACCTGTGATAAAGTTCCTCCTCTGCCTTGTTGGTTCCTGTGCTTTTTTTGGCAGATTTTGCTCACCTAAGAGGTTCATGGCAGCCCTCAGTTTGGCCGCTTCTGCTAGAGGCTCAAGTCTGCTGTTCACTCAGCTAACCTCATCACTGGCCAGCATGGGGGAAATGGAGAACAATCTCCACAGGCTCTGTTGTCCCACCTAGTGGGTCGGGGATAGACCAGATCCCTTTCCAAATTAGACCTTCCCTTCTGGTGTTGCTCACAGACCAGGTCATCTCTTCCTGTCTCCAAACAGGAGTTGGGAGGGATGGGGGGAACCCGGGCCTGCCCTCTACACTGGGTTCCAGCCCAGGACCCTGTGGATAGCAGCTGTCTATGTCTACTGAATCAGCTGCATGACAGCTACAGCTACAGCTCCCTGGGCTACTTCCCCATCACCTTCTTTATCCTCACCGCAGGATCTTCCTCCTGAAGCCTGATCACACTTGTACTCCTCAGTCCTCCAGCAGCACACCTTCTCACACCTTGCTCCTTGCATACCTTCCACTGTCTGATGGGAGGTCCTTTTTAAATCAGGTGTCCTGATTAGTCTGCCTGCCATCATTGGTTCTAGTAAATTCTTAATTGTCTCCAGGTGTCTTAATTAGCTTGCCTGTCTTAATTGGTTCTAACAGGTTCCTGATTGCTCTAGGGCAGCCCCTGCTCTGGTCACTCAGGGAACAGAAAACTATTCATCCAGTGGCCAGTATATCTGCCTTCTACCAGATTCCTGTACCCCACTGGTCTGGGTCTGTCACAAATCCTAACCTTGTCCAATCCCAATTTACCAAATCAACATCCTCTCCTCATTCAAATCCCTCTTAAAGACTTCCTTCTTTCATATTTCTCCTCAGAAACTAGTCATTAGATAAACAAAAAGCAATTTTGGCTTATTTCCTGGTGGTAGGGTTTTCCCAGGGTGCAGCCTGAATGGTGGGACCACTGAGCCCTCTGTCCAAGCAACTTGAGCTTCCTCTCATACTATAATGCTGTTGCTAAGACACAAACCTCTGTCAGGTACTGTACTTACACAGACATCCACAGGCAGGGACAACCCCAACTGAGTTACATGGATGCTTCTCCCTGTCACTCATGAACTGACAATAGAGAGGCTCCAGCCAATTCCCCCCAGCTCTCTAGCCTTGCACCCCAGAACTGTACCATCCTGCCCTGGTCAGAAGCCTGACCAGTAAATATTTATAACTCTGTCCGCCCTTCCTCATTGTGGAGAAGTCATGCACCAGTTTTTGTTCTGAGCTGAGGTTTCCCAAGCATTTCAAACAAAATACACTGTTTTAGGTAAAATATAAACTTTATTAACTACAAAAAGATAGATTTTAAGGATTATAAGCGATAGGCATAAAGGACAGAGGTGGTTATCAATACGCAAAAGAATAAATGGAAAGAATCTGACATCAGGAATCATAACATTCAAAAAACAGTAGGAGAACACTTCAATCCCCCTGGTCACTCAATAACAGACCTAAAAGTGGCAATTCTTCAACAAAAAAACTTCAGAAACAGACACCAATGTAAATCTGCAGAACTGGAATTAATTTGCATACTGGACACCATCGGATTAGGCCTGAATAAAGACTGGGAGTGGTTGGGTCATTACAAAATCTAAACCTAATTTCTCCAATACTGATTTCCCCCTACTGTTACTCACACCTTCTTGTCAACTGTCTGAAATGGGTCACTCTTATTACCACTTCAAAAGTTATTTTCCCTCCCTTGGTAAGCTGATTTCAATTGAATTCTCTCATTAGACTGACCTCACACTTGGTAAGGCAATTCACATCTTTTCATGTATTTATACCTGCTCCTTTATTTTCCACTCCATGCATCTGATGAAATGGGTTCTAGCCCACAAAAGCTTATGCCCATATAAATTTGTTAGTCTCTAAGGTGCCACAAGGACTCCTCATTGTTTTTGCATCATCGAAGTTCTATTAACAAAACAGGATTTGAATCAAGCAGTGTCTCACCCTGATAGATAGTACAAGCAGGTTACAGATCTTCAATACACAGGCTGGAATTCTCCTCCCGCCCGGGACCACCTTCTCCCTTCCAGTCTTTGTCCTCCAAACATGTTTCCAGGCATTAAGTTGTGGGGAGAGTGAAATCAAGTGATGATGTCACTTCCTCTCTTTTATAGTTTCTTCCAGCTTGCTGGAAAAACCCTTGACTTGGGTCAAGCAGTCTACACCGCCTCTGTGCTATCTGTGAGTAGTATACAGTAGTATCCATTGTATACAGTTTCCGAGATAGTCCTTGGGAGTTTGGATTTCATTGAATGCACAATCAGCATGTCTGGCTCCTCCATTGTTGTACCTGAAAGGCTAGTTTTGGATGTTCTCACAATACGTTTCCGTAACACACACAAAGCAAAACTTCATATCTTTCCATTCAATGACAATCCATATAATCCAACAAGATATTAATGTTCAGCACATCAAGACTTTCAAAATGATACCTCACCAGGCATACTTTGTACAAAACATCGTAATTATATGACAGTGGTGAATATGGGGGTTCCAGGGAGCTGTTTTGAGGCACAGAATGCCACATCCCTCCTCTGCACTTCTCTCTGTGCCTCTTGTCTTCTCCACTTCTGTCTTATATATTGTAAACTGTTTGAGGCAGGGATTGTATTCATTATGACTGTGTTCACTCACACAGCACCAAGCACATTATGAATTATTACTATTGGCTATTCATAGGACTGCTAACCCCAAGCTTTCAAAAATCATAAGTCATGGCTGAAAATATCATGAGATTTAAAATAAAAATTGGGAGCGGGGTATCATTCTATTTGTTTTTCCCCGGTTTTTTTTGCACGCTTAGTGTGCATGCAGGTCACATTTTCAAGCATTTCTCTGTCTGGCTGGAAACTTACTTTTTAAAAAAGTCTGATGCAATCACCTGATTCCAGGAGCTGGGGTTTTAGGAAATCATTCCAAATGTAGGGAGAGTTACTATAAATTGTGAGAGTTGGCAACAGTGTGTATCTGGAAGGAATGGCTCTTACTCACAGCATTTATGCACATTTGTAAACTGTTGCTCAGACTGAGTTACTGGATGAAAGGGAATCAATTTACCCCAATGTGGTCACTTTACCCAGAAGCCCCTACATCACAGGGGGCTGGGAGGATAAAAATCCATGCTCCAATATTACAGTGAGAAGGGGCATGTAATTACCTAGATACAGATATAGAAAGCAACTGTTCTCAGGAGAATGTTCTAAGAGAGTTTGTGGGGAGGGATAGCTCAGTGGTTTGAGCATTGGCCTGCTAAACCCAGAGTTGTGAGCTCAATCCTTGAGGGGGCCATTGAGGGATCTGGGACAAAAATTGGGGAGTGATCCTGCTTTGAGCAGAGGATTGGACTAGATGACCTCCTGAGGTCCCTTCCAACCATGATATTCTATGATTCCAAAAGTAATTACCCCTGTATTTCTGTATCCCTCTCTGGAAGACCAGGAAAACATGACTCACTGTGCTCATAAAGAGGGGTTAGAATTAAACATTTGTGCTTGAGAGAAAAGTCTCCCCTCAGATTCAATCTTACATTGTTTAGCATCTAATCAGACAAAACATTTCATTTGCTATCTTGTAAAAACAGGATTTATTCTCAGTTTCTAATATCAACGTATTTTTTTCTTCTAAGTTTTCCCTCCAATAGGACCTGATGTTAATCCCATTGAAGTCAATAGAAAGACTCTCATTGACTTAAATGGGCTTTCATTTAGGCTCTTACAGGGGGAAGTCCAAAGCAAAACCTCAGATCTGATTAACTCTGAGCATTGGGACATCTGGATTCAGCTCTGAACATTGTGGCTTGGACTCATCTCTGTTAGGAATGATTCAGCCATTCCCATCCCTGTGACAGGATCTTTGTTCTTTGCTGGACAAGGAACAGGTTGGTAATGCACAACAGAACCACACTGTACCTTGTTCTTTGTTTGTATGGTACCATAGAGAGGTTGTCACAGTTTGCTGGCCCTTTAAGTTGGAGTCCAGGTACTGCTCTCTACATGGCTCCTCCAACAGCTACTCAGCCTTTTCTTAAACCATTTTTCACTGAATATACCCACAATTTGTTGCTACACAGAAACAAGAAACACCAACAACCTATTTCCTTCCAATCTCACTGTATACTGAGGAAAAGGAGTTTAAATACAGCTGCTCTCTCCCCAGCATTCCTTGCCAGTCTCCAGCATCTTTGGTCTTCCTGGACTACATGTCCCAAAATCCCTCCGTCCTGTGTAGAAACCAAGACTAGGGTAAAGATAAATCTGGACCTGACCTTTAAAGGTCCAGCATGCCATGGGACAGAGAACTATAGGATTATCCATAAAAGTACCTTCTAGTAGAACTCTTTTCTTTAACCAGCCCTTCATTCATGTCAACACACAGTAAATCTACCGCAAGTTTCACCCAAAATGGCCCTCTATTTGTTCTGAAACGCAGATCTCTCACACACATGCTCTCCGTTTTAAAGTTCCCCCTTGAAAGACCAACTTCACTTCTCAAGTTCTGGACCAAGAAATAAGAACAACTGCTTAAGGCTGTCTGATGAGCCTCAAGAACAAACTGCAGTGTGAAGGAGGGAGCATTTTCAGAACAGAATGAAACTATGCTCTGTGCTGGGCATATTCTTGCCAAATATTATCCTGTCTCACTAAACTAAGAGAAGAGGAGAACTTTTTTAAGCAAACTGATTATTTTTAAGGCTGGTAAATCTATGCTAGCCAGTTATTGGTGCCATATTCAGAAGCTCAGACAGAGTTAAATTATGCCTCAGATTAATGTATTGAGCAGTTCAGAGGTTAGACAAACAGCTGTTTCTCAAGCAGGCACACTACAAAGCTTAACTGTTCATTGGAAGGGCAGTAATGGCCTAGCTGAAATCCCAGGGGGCTAACTTTTATTTGTTTCTGATTGGGAGATATCTAAAGGCTGACTCCATGCTACTGATGACCTCTATTGCAGGGGCAGAAGGTTGAAACCTCTGGAGCCAGTGTGATTTTACCAGTCTCTGGGAAAAAAAACACAACAAATCTGCAGTGGCTCAGAGATAATCTGCAAAATGTTGCACTTTAGATCTTCAGAAATAAAGCTTTAAATATCCTGGAAAAAATGTGCTGGGCTAGGGAAAAACATCGCTTGAAAGATTTTGCAAAACTGCTGGTTCATTATAGCAGCCATTCTGCAAAAGTGGTCAAATATGACATGGATTTTGTATCAGGCATATGCAAAATGTCAAATTACTGGATGAACAGATGAACACATGAACAGAGCAGACTAAGTATTCAATTATTCGCTATCACTGTAAATATTTCATCAAAGCACTTAGATTCTGATTCAGGGAACCATCTGTCTTCAGGACAGTGCTTAAGCATTTACTTTCCTTGAAGTGACTGGGTCTTAAGCATGTGCTTAATAGGTGAAATGGGGCATCATTTAGGGTTTTGTGGCAAAAATCCTGTTAGCTTCCTTGCATCTTTATCCCACAGGCCTGAATTCCTGGTGCACCCTAAACGCCCAGTGATGACAATGGAGTTTTGTGTGCTTAAAGAATCCAGGCTTAGATACTCCTAATGGAAATTCTGAAGTGGATCTGCAACCATACTACTGTGAACTGTGATCTTGTGAGCCCTTGGTTTGATGAAAGGTGACCCGTTTCAAATTTCAGAAGACTTATTGGCTGAAGGAAGTGAGACTCTATGCTCAACTTCATGGAAATTCTCCGTTTGTCTGGTACACTAAATTTCATGCAATGTTTTGACTTTGTCTGTGAGTAATGTGATAACTTTTGAACGCCACATCTGATCAATTCCAAAATTCACAGGAATATTCTGGGCATCAGTGGGAAGAATCCTACTTATTTTGGTGAAAATTGAGACACTAGGAAAAGCTTGATTCACAGGAAAATCAGACCCACAGTCAGCCTACTGCTGCAGGCAGAGGAAACTTTCTGGGACCCCTTACATGGCTGCCTACACTTATGAGGGGAAACAGCTTAACTTGCTGTGTGGGGAGATTGCCTGTAGCCTGGAATCAAACAGAAATGAGAGCACCTTAGAGAGAGGTTTTTAAGGGGGAAAGTGGGGACTTGGGGAACAGGGTGTGGAGGAAATAAAGTGGGAACTTGGAAGAGGAAGGAAAGAAGAATAGGGAAAGGGATGAAGCAGCAGGAACTAGAAATATGGGGCAACAGTGTTTGGGGAAACAGGGAGTATTTCATGAACTGTTTTCTGGGTAATAATGTGAAAGGACTCCATCCTTGTAAAATGAATCTGGCTCTTTATAAAAAGCACTATTTATGGAGGTGCTGCCACTACAGCTAGCATCCTAGTCATGTGCACTCAGACCGACTTTGTGGTGCTGCCTCCAAACCCTTCCCTCCTGCAATCTGTGCTCCTCCCTCCAAGTTCCTTGCAGATTTTTACACCCCGTGTAAAGGAGCAAAGGAAGGACTAAGGCCATGGCTACACTACAGAGCTTACCGTGGTACAGCTGCACCCATGCAGTTCTGCCCTATGGCGCTGCTAGCATTAGCTGGCTCTAAGCCAATGGGAGAGAGCTCTCTCATCAGTATAATTAATCCACCCTCAACGAGCAGCAGTAGCTATGTCAGTGGGAGAAGCTCTCCCACCGATATGGCACTGTCCACACTGGTGCTTAGGTTGGTGTAAATTACGTTGCTTAGGGGGATGGCTCATTCACATCCCTGAGTGACATAACTTATACCGACTTAAATTGTAGTGTGTGCATAGTCTAAGAGGGCTGAATATTGTGCATGTGGAGGAAGCAGGGACCTGGGGGGGAAGCAGACACCAGGGGTCATGGGGCAGTGGTGTTGTGGAGGGAAGCAGGAACCCAGAGCATAGGGGAGTGGAGATGGAAGGGAAAGCAGGGACGCAGAGGGGAGGAGAATGGGGGAGGGGCAGTTGTTGAATATAACAAGCCCTGTGTTTATCAGCTGAACCTCCACAAATCTTGACTTTGGAAGGAGAAGGGCCTGGAGATGTGCAGTGGGGTCAGGTGGGGCTATTTCCAGTCAGGCCTTTGGGGAAATTAAGAGGGTTCTGTTAGGGGTGGGGCATGAGCTTCTGGAGTCAGGAGAGGAGGCCGGTTATCACATAACTGGAGATTAAAAGGACAAAGCGACCCTGAGCGCAGAGACTGGAGGTGTCTCCAACCATAGGCGCCAACTTCTTCTGGCGCTGGTGGGTGCTCAACCCCCCCGCTGTCCCTGGCCATGCCTCAACTCCACCCCTGCCCCACCCCCCTCCTGCCTCCAAAGTCCCCGCCCCAACTCCATCCCCTCCCTGCCCCACTCCACTTCTTCTCCCAAATCCAAGCCCCAGCCCCACCTCCTCCCCTGAGCACGCAACATTCCCGCTCCTTCCCGCTCCCTCCCAAAGCTTGCTAAAGCTGTTTGGTTGTGGCAAGCACTGGGTGGGAGGGAGGGAGGGAGGAGCAGAGACGCGGCGCCTTGGGAGGAGGTGGAGATGGAAGTGAGGCGGGGTGGAGAGGCCAGGCGCTTGGCTGCCGGTGGGTGCAGAGCACTAATTTTTCCCCATGGGTGCTCCAGCCCCGGAGCACCCACGGGAGTCGGCGCCTATGTCTCCAAGCCCCCCATGACTCTATCTCTGCCCCTCCTCTTTGCCCACGTTACCCCCTCCGCCACTCCTTTCACATACACTTCCCTATTATTGTTGCAGGCAGCTGAATCTCATTGGCACCCTCCATTACTGCCCGTAAGTCCTTTATTCTGTGTTTGTACAGCGCCTAGCACAATGGGGTCCTGGTCCATGACTAGGGCTCTTAGGTGATACAATAATACAAATAAATAATATAATATACATAGCAGCAGCAGCTTAATATGCTGCTCTGTCACTGGGTGCAGAGCTCGGCCTAAAGAACAGCAACCCTCTGTTCATGAAAAAGAACTGCTTTTGCCCAAACAAGCCTAGGATGCAAACATTGCTAGGTCTATCTTTGTTCATCAGGAAGAACTGTGGTTGTGGCCCAGTGACTCAGACTATATTGTGTCAAAGCATACTTTTAAAAAAGAGGAAGGAAGGCTTAATCTAACTCAAATGTTAGGCCCTAATTCAGCCAATAATTAAGCACATACCTATCTTTAAGCTTTTAAGCCCTGGACTTCAATGGACCACTCTATGCTTAACATTAGGCCCGTGCTTAAGCACCCTTGCTGAATGGGTTGCTTCAGTCACCTTAAGTGATCTTTAGAGAGGTTTATGATCTAGAGACAAATAACAGAGTTTATTGGCCTCCTAAAGGTGTCAATAGTCGGTCTTCTCAGGTCCTCACTCATGGTCACTGCTCTTTCAGACAGCCACCATCTTCACTTCTCAAGCCTGCCGACATCCTTTAGTTTACTGCTCATTTGGAATGCAGTAACCCAAGAGTGCGAGCCAGCGAGCATATCGTACACATGTTAACAGGCTGATGGACATGATGGCGGTACAATGATGCAAACAGCTGGGTGATCTATAATGTGTAGTAGGTTCAGGTAGGAAGTACCCAACCTGCTGCGGGGCCACACTGGCAGTGCAGCACATAACAAAACAAAGATAAAAACCATCCCTCCTCTGGAGAGCTTACTGGTCCAGAACCCCATCTTGTAATCGGATGCACGGCAGTAAACTCCATAGCAGCGTTACAAAGACATCTAAAAGGGGCTTCAGATAGCCACATGAGTCTGCCGGCATGGATCAGAATGCAGCCTTGTGGCTTAAAGAAGACACAACACAAGACAGGACATATTGGGAAATCCAAGGGGAATAACAGGTTAATAATTCTCCTTTTGTGAGCATCGTGGAAGAAGTGAGGCATTAAGAAGGATAGACTCAAATTGCAACCGTCTTTCTTTTGCTTTACTTTTATAACGATAACGTCTGTGACCAAATTATAGCAATAGCAGGTTTCAGAGTAGCAGCCGTGTTAGTCTGTATTCGCAAAAAGAAAAGGAGTACCCGTGGCACCTGGTCTCTAAGGTGCCACGGGTACTCCTTTCTTTTAGCAATAGCAGGTGGCAATTAGATTGAAAAAGGCATGAAATAAACAAAGCTTCACTTACCATCTAATCTGCTCAGAGTATCAAGAGGAAGAATAGTCCTGTGAGTAAGGCACTGGGCTGGATTCTAAAGCTGTAGGGGGTTGAGTCTTGGCTTGCAATAGACTTCCTGTGTGACCTTGGGCAAGGTTATTTAAATCGGTCTGTGCTTCAGTTCCCATCTGTAAAATGGGGGAATCATAATATTTGTCCAGATAAATTCAGTGGAACAGGTGATTCTCTTCAGTATGTACATGTACAATGCCTAGCACAATGGCAATCGAATTGTAATGGAGTGCTCCTGCAATACAAGCAAATAATAAAAAGCCTGGTTAATTGTGCGTTCCTTTCCATTTTGTGGCGGTGACAGGTATTGCAACTGTATGCAGTATCTGCAGGGCAACATATTGTAATTAAGAAAAAAGAAAAGGAGTACTTGTGGCACCTTAGAGACTAACAAATTTATTTGAGCATAAGCTTTCGTGAGCTACAGCTCACTTCATCAGATGCATTCGGTGGAAAATACAGTGGGGAGATTTATATACACACACAGAGAACATGAAACAATGGGTTTTATCATACACACTGTAAGGAGAGTGATCACTTAAGTTAAGCTATTACCAGCAGGAGGCGGGGGGAAGGAGGAAAACCCTTTATGGTGATAATCAAGGTGGGCCATTGGATTATGATTATTATGATTATTTATTTATTATTATTATTATTACTATTATTATTATTATTATTATCACCATAAAGGGTTTTCCTCCTTCCCCGCCCCTTCCTGCTGGTAATAGCTCATCTTAAGTGATCACTCTCCTTACAGTGTGTATGATAAACCCATTGATTCATGTTCTCTGTGTGTGTATATAAATCTCCCCACTGTATTTTCCACCGAATGCATCCGATGAAGTGAGCTGTAGCTCACGAAAGCTTATGCTCAAATAAATTTGTTAGTCTCTAAGATGCCACAAGGACTCCTTTTCTTTTGCAAATACAGACTAACACGGCTGCTACTCTGAAACCTGTCATATTGTATTAAGCTTATGTTATCACTGGGGACCAGGAATTGGATGTATGACTGTGTTCTACTCCATGAAGAAAGGTTACCATAGCTCCTTCAGTAACTAAAAACAGTGGGAGTGATTAGCGTGAATCACTCATGTCATAAACACTCCAGAGTGTTAACACCCCCAGGAAAGGTTCATATATAGAGAAAGTAAAGCTCAAGCACTGGCCTTTAGGCATATAGGCTTGCTGGGGATATCACAGTGTAAGGCAGAGAGCTGGGCAGCCTTAAACCCCCAGTCAGAAGGGAGAGAGATGTGGGTCTCCACCCAAGAAAGATGATGGCTAGGAGACGGAAATCCTAAGTGGGTGCTCTCAAGATACATGGAAGGGGAATAGAGATACAGTTACTCGGAAACTGTGACAGTGGGCACTTGGGTTAGTTTTAGAACATAGAAAATACCCAGGTGATTATTTTTTAGGTTCAACAAAATCAAATTCACTTCCAGTTGAGACCAGGCCGGGCAAGCTACAGCCTGGAGTGCTATTTTTATGGTCAATTTACTAACCTCAACAAATAGAAGTTTAAAATGGAAAGGCTGGGGAAAGAAGATGATTTTCATCAGAAAGTCTTGTTGCTATTAGTAACATTGTAATCACCAGAGTGGATCAGACCCGAGGTCCATCCAGTCCTGTATCCTGTCTCTGACAGTGACCAGTAGCAGCTGCTTCCGAGAAAGGAGTAAGAACCCTGCAGTAGCAGAGGTGAGGTAATCTGCCTCCCACATGGATCTCATCCTGGTCTCTAATGGTCAGAGATTAGCTTAAACCCAGAGACATGAGGTTTTTTCTCTCTCCAAAAATGTTTGTTGCCATTAACTGTTATAAACCTGGATATTTTTATGATCCATATAAATGTCTAATCCTTTTTTGAATCTTGCTGAAATTCTTGGCCTGATCATTTCTCAGAAAACTGATGTGTTTGAGCCCGTGTCTCCACTCTGTTACACCAGTTTTACACCAATGCAACTCCACTGTCATCAGCTGAGACACACACAGGTATAAAACTGGTGTAGCGGAGTAGCAAATCAGTCCTGAGGCGTCTAATCCAGGCTACACATGCCACACGCACTAGGAAATTTTATACTGCACCCTTAGGAATCAATGGCAAAGTTCCCGTTGACTCACTAGTTTAGGATCAAGACCAACAGGGGACTGTCATCTCCTGTACACCACTGAGATGGTTGCAACGTACCCACTGGAGCCGTTCATTTTTCAAGACTCCATCCCTGCATTACAGAGCATTATCTTGGAGCTGCATGAGTTTGTTGAAAGCTGTCACCACCTCCTGGAGTTTCTGAAGGTTAAAATGTCAGCACTTGACAGGTTTTGCACAGTAATAAAACAAAGTACTTTGTGCTTTGTCTTCCCCTGAATAGCTAGATGCCTCTGCACTGGTTATTTCATGTTTGTCTTATCCCTAGCTCAGATTTCCTGAATACTCACCAATGCAGAAAATAATGACAAACTCGACCCTCAGCTGGTGTAGAGGGGTAGCGTCGATGGTTTAAATTGAGTTATGCCATTTGACACCAGGCGGATAATCTGGCCCAGTCATTAAAAGTACTTTGTACTTTCATCCAGGATTCCTAATCATTTTACAAACATCCAATCAATAGCTTCCCAAGCTGCCTTGGGAGGAAGTGTAGTGTGAGCAAAATTATTGACACTTTACAGCCAGTAAACTGAGGTGCAGTGCAGTGAAGTGACTCGCCCAAGGTCAAGCAGCAGTTCAGTGGCAGACAGACCCCCCAAGGGTGAAATCCTGGCTCCGTCAAAGGCATTGGGAGGTTTTGCCATTGACGTCCATGGAGTCAGATTTTATCTCAGGAGTTCTGACTTCTACTCCCTTGGTCTAAGGTTAGACCACACTCCATCTTCCTATAGTATTTGACTCTTCTCTTTAGGGGCCAGCCTAATGTGGCTGTGGGTGGGGAGCTAGCCCAAGGTGGTCTACACCCACTTGCCTGGCGGCATTGGCATTCCCTGTCTTTCCACTGGAGTGAAGCCTCTTTGAGCAGGTGGGTGGGCGAGGAGGCAGAGAGGGATTGGTGATAGAATTGGTTCTGCCTCTCTCCATGAAATAGTGCAATGGCCAGCAAAGGAGTTTCACTTGATAAAGTGGGGAACCAAATTACATTCCCTTGGGAGCATAAGCCAAGCAGGAAGGCTTTTTACAAGAAGAAACATTCTAAATATTTCTATGGATGAACATTTTGTGTAGACTGGGATTTTATTATTAGAGTAGGTTACAGTTTATTTATTTTATTGTATTTATTTTTCTTCCATGGATGATCCTGAGGACTCCATGGTGGTTACAATCGACTTGGGCACGGCACCAGTGTTTTGTCTGTCTCTGGGCAAAAAACATTCTTATAGCTATCAAGACTGGCACAAAAAATCGCATTCCTGCAGGCTCATGAAAAAAGCAGAACATTTCTCATCTCCACCTCAATATTTAAAACAAAACAAAACAACAGAAGCAGTTCTGCTTCATTGTTAGAAAAGGGTCATTTCTGGATTCCCTTTGGAGGGAAAAACCAGTGCAATTTATCTACAAAAAAGAGTGAATTTCTACTTGGAGCAAACCCATGCCAATTCTCGATTTCCCCCGTGAGGGTGCTGGGTTGCCATCTTCCTCAGGAAGGGCTCTTCTTGTTGTGGTAATGGTAAAGTTGCACCCCCCATTCATAAACCCTGGTGTGGAATATTATTATCCCCTCTCCTTTCTTACCAGCGGTGATGTTGACCTCTGGCTGGATGAGGCCTTTGCAACACTTATGTCCCCCTATCTGTAGGGGTTAAGAATGATTTAACTAGTACCTAGGCCTTGTGCTGGCCCTCTTCACAATGGTGAATTTCACCCTGATTGGTACCTTCTTAAAGTGAAATCACAGTACAAACATCACTGAGGTCCAAATTCTGGCTAGGGTGGGGGAAACTATTGTAAGCAGTTTCTAAATGGACTCATACACAATATAGGTTACAAAAGTTATGTTAATATGGGCTCATATTCAACTTCTAAGGCAGCCACACAAGCACCTTTCTGCATATTATTCTCCTCAAGGTCAGGAATAATCTGCTTTCAGGACTGTAAAGGGCTGCCGGATTATCTGGCACGTGTATATAAACTAGCAGTCTGTGATCCTGGCCTATCCTCCATCCTGGAAATGCCTCTCCTTGGCTTTCTTCACAGAAGGCCTGAATATAGTCTTTGCATGGGTTCTGAGGAGAGTAGCACTAATGATGGACAGTGGACTTCACAGTCGTTGCAACACCCTGTAGCCTTTCTAGTGGATGCCTATCAGAATTTGGTCTTAAGTGAAAGTTCATCATGATGGTTGATATCCAAAGTTATATTTGCATATTGCAATGCATTGAAACAAGGAGGGGAATGGGGTCCATCTACTTGACTACTTATTACAAAAGAGGGCTGTATCATTAGTCTACATTTTACAGATGGGGAAACTGAGGCATAGAGCGATGAAGTGACTTGCCCAAGGTCACCCAGCAGATTAGTAGCAGATCCATGAATACAATCCAGATCTTCTGAGTCCCTGTTCAGTGCTCCATCTTTTAGGTCATACTGCTTCTAAAGCAAGATGTACTGTACTCTGGAGTCCAGATATAACTGAACTCATTGGGGTTTTAGAAAGAAAGAAAGAAAGAAAGAAAGAAAGAAAGAAAGAAAGAAAGAAAGAAAGAAAGAAAGAAAGAAAGGAAAGTTGCTTGTAGGATTCTGCATATAGGGAAAATCCCAATGCATAGACATTTCCTGAACTATTTACCATAAACCTGATCTATTTACTCAAAATATTGAACCGAATCAGGCAGTTTTGTAGGCTGCCTCTCATCATCAATCAAGCTCACCTTTTCCTCTTTAAATGTTTTGTCTCATAAAGGAATGTGTCCAATGCAGTTTTTTCTCCCCTTTGCCTCAAGCAAAACAGTACATTTGCCTGTCAAAGGTGATGATTTTTTAGCTTTCTTTCTTATGGCATGAAAAAGAACTCACAGGTTTCCAAGGAAATCAGCTAGAGCTATTCACTGCTTGAGATGCCTTTCTTGGTAGCCCCAAACCACTGGTGTCTGGATAACGTCTTCCTGTAGTTGGGTGATCATTAGGAGACGTTACAAATAAAAGAGTAAAATAAAAGGTGGAAAGATACATTGATAAATAAAGACCAGATTCTGATACCTTTGCTCACAGTGATTAGTACCTTACTCTGTGTGTAGCCCTATTGAGTCCAATGGGAGTAGTGACAGAGGAAAGCATTATCCCATCACAAGTAAGAGTATCAAACCCTGTCTCTAAGGATATCAACTGACTAATGTAATTACTTAGAATATGGGGCAGAGGTTAAAATGTGAGAGCCACTAAAACAGTGCATCAGTGTCTAGGAGTTAATATAGGATTAATAAAAATAACAACACTTAGCTCTGGCATAGTGCTTTCATCTATCAGTTTCAAAGCTGGTGAGGATCATTACCCCATTTTAAAGATGGGGAAACTGAGCATAGAGCAGTGATACAACTTGCCGCAGGACACGTCACCCAGCAGGTCAGTGGTAGAGCTGGGAATAGAACCCACATTTCCTGACTCACATCCTGTGCTCGATCCACTAGGCAACACTGCCTCCCTAGAAATACATGAACACTTTTTTACTCTCTTATTTCCTCTTGATTTTGCATTGTTGCATTGTTACACCAAGTCAGGTGCATGAGACATAGAGTAAGGCAATGTAAAGTAACACATATAGGAAGCAAGCCATAGCTTGGTAGGAAATTATTAAGCTTGGATGAATGCTGGGAATCGAGCTTTGTTAGAAAAACTCTAGAGCATCTCTTAGAAGAATACCAAAGATTCACCAGTTTGACAGAAGGTTTCTAGATAGAATAAACTTTCTCTTCAAGTCCAGTGGGGACAAGTTCTTCCATATTGGATCATAATGTCTTCAGTTTCCATGGGACCTGGCTGAGCATAGCCAGTTGCCTTGGTGTACTTCCATTCACCTCTTCTGAGAGATCATACAGGGTTTGTGTTGGGTAAATGGGGTCTCCCCACTCCCCATTGACTTCCTCAGCTGTGGAGTCCCATTCCATGTATATGTGAAGTCACTGGGGGAAACTGTGCTGAACTTCAACTTCATGAGTATGTGTATGGTACTCAGTTCTGTCTCCTCCTTCTCAGTACACTCTGGCAGCCCTTTTTTTCCTGCCCTGTCAATGTCTGGTGGAAGCAGGGACCTGTGTGAAAGCCAGCTGGCTGATGCTCAATCTGGATAAGACTGAAGTGATTCTGGTTGGCAAGGGGAAGTATTTTGAAGAATTGGCAAAGACAATCACCTCTCTCTCAATCGAGGGTGTTTGCCCATCTGTCATCAATGTAGTTTATCATGGCAAAATGTTTCTAGATTCCCAGAAAGCAACATCTTTGGCCAGCTGGGATATTCCACCTGTTTTTCCTGGATCCAGACTGCACCAGGATTATCCAGGGCTATTCAGGCCTAGGCTTCTGAAATGTTGGGTCCAACCTTGAAGAGCACTTGGAAGCTCTCAGTGGAGCAAATTGAAGCTTCATGAAGGGAAGGTTAGTTAAAGCATATCAGACCTATGCTCGATACTCTGCACTAGCTGCAGATTCACTTTCAAGAGAGATTTGAGCTACTAGTTACTCTCTTTAATGTACTAAGTGATCTGAGCCCCAGTTACCCCACAGACCTCCTCATCCACTACACCTCATCATGACAACTACACTCAGAAGACCACCCTCCAGGTAAACCACCCTTGTGGTGAAGTACACAGAAGTCAGTGGAAAAGGCTTTGTTGGATGGCTGGCCCTGCCTTCTAGAATCTGATCCTACCAAAAGTATGCCTGAACTGAAGCCAAGTTATATTACAATAAAGGGGAATGACTCAATTCTTCCTTCAATCAGGTGCCATGTCTCCTAGTTGAATCCCACCTAGGGTCACCAGATGTCCCAATTTTATAGGGACAGTCCGATTCTTGGGGTCTTTTCTTATATAGGCTCCTATTATCCCACACCCCCATCCTGATTTTTCACATTTGCTGTCTGGTCACCCTAATCCCACTACCTCCTATACTCCTTATGTTTAATAATGCAAGTCTGAGAAGGGAAACAGTTCAGGGGAGTTGGCAGTTTTTCAAAGAGGACATCATTAAGAGCACAAGAGCAAACTATTCTACTGTGTAGGAAAGATAGGAAGTATGTCAAGAGACAACCCTGGCTTAACCAGGAGATCTTCAATGATCTGAAACTCAAAAAAGGAGTCCTACACAAAAGTGGAAACTAGGTCATATAACACAAGCATGTAGGGACAAAATTAGAAAGGCCAAGGCACAAAATAAGCTAGCTAGAGATATAAAGGGTAACAAGAAACATTCTGCAAATACGTTAGAAGCAGAGGAAGACTAAGGACAGGGTACCCCATTACTAAATGATGTGGGAAAAGGCAATAACCGAAAAGATGGAAATGGCAATGCTAAATGATTTTTTGTTTTGGTTTTCACCGAAAGGTTAGTAGCAACTGGATGACGAATATAGTGAATTCCAGTGAAATGAGGTAGGATCAGAGGCTAAAATAGGGAAAGAAAAAGTTAAAACTTACTTAGACAAGTTAGATGTCTTCAAGTCACCAGGGCCTGATGAAATATATCCTAGAATACTCAAAGAGCTGACTGAGGAGATATCTGAGCCATTCGAGATTAACTTTGAAAAGTCATGGAACCCGGGGGAGATTCCAGAGGACTGGAAGAGGGCAAATATAGTGCCCATCTATAAAAAGGGAAATAAGGACAACCTGGGAAATTACAGGCCAGTCAGCTTAAGTTCAGTACCGGGAAAGATAATGGAACAAATAATTAAGCAATCAATTTGCAGACACCTACAAGATAGTAAGGTGATAAATAACAGTCAGCATGGATTTGTCAAGAACAAATCATGTCAAACCACCCTAATAGCTTTCTTTGACAGGATAATAAATCTTGTGGATGGGGGGAAGCAGTAGCAATATCTTGACTTCAGTAAGGCTTTTTATACTGTTTTGCAAGACCTTCTCATAAACAAACTAGGGAAATACCATCTAGATGGAGCTACTATAAGGTGAGTGTATAACTGGTTGGAAAACCATTCCCAGAGAGTACTTATCAGTGGTTCACAGTTAATCTGGAAAGGCATATCAAGTGGGGGCCTGCAGGTCTGGGTCTGGTTCTGTTCAATAGCTTCATCAATGATTTAGATAATGGCATAGAGAGTACACTTATAAAGTCTGTGGATGATACCAAGCTGAGAGGGGTTGCAAGTGCTTTGGAGAATAGGATTAAAACTCAGAATGATCTGGACAAATTAGAGGCATGGTCTGAAGTAAAAGGATGAAATTCAATAAAGACAAATGCAAAGTACTCCACTTAGGAAGGAACAATCAGTTGCACACATACAAAATGGGAAATGACTGCCTAGGAAGGAGTACTGCAGAAAGGGATCTGGAGATAATAGTGGATCACAAGCTAAATATGAATGAATAGTGTAATACTTGCTGAAAGGAACCATCATTTTGGGATGTCATTAGCAAAAGTGTTGTAAGGAAGACATGAGAAGTAATTCTGCTCCAGTCTGCACTGATTAGGCCTCAACTGGAGTATTGTGTCCAATTCTGGGTGCCACATTTCAGGAAAGATGTGGACAAATTGGAGAAAGTCCAGAGAAGAGCAACAAAATGACTAAAGGTCTAGAAAACATGCCCTATGAGGGAAGATTTAAAAAATTGGGTTTGTTTAGTCTGGAGAAGAGAAGACTGAGGGGGACAATGATAACAGCTTTCAAGTACATAAAGGTTGTTACAAGGAGGTGGGAGAAAAATGGTTCTCCTTAACCTCTGAGGATAGGACAAGAAACAATGGGTTTAAATTGCAGCAAGGGAGGTTTAGGTTGGACATTAGGAAAAAATTACTAACTGTCAGGGTGGCTAAGCACTGGAATAAATTGCCTAGGAGGATGTGGAATCTTCATCATTGTAGATTTTTAAGAGCCGATTAGACAAACATCTGTCAGGGATGGTCTAGATAATACTCCTGCCTTGAGTTCAGGGGACTGGACTAGAGGAACTCTCAAGGTCCCTTCTAGTCCTATGATTCTATGATAATCCCTCTCCTACATTGGAAATTATGTTAACAGCCTTTGAATACATTTTATTTCCTATCACAACCCCCTTGTGGAGACTGGATAATGGGCATCTATATCTGTGCGCCTGGCTGTTGGGATTCCACCCAAGAATGAAGTCTGCAAGCCCCTTCACACTATCACAGTAGTCTCCTGTTGTATAGGGCGGGAGAAAGCCCAGTCACAGATTAAGAAGCCATTGCGCCCTTCGGAGTGCTGAGTGGAACTAGTTTAAGAAAACCCAGCTTGCTCTGTACTGATTGAATTGGGCCTCTCTGTTCTAAGCCTCCGGATACAATGTTGATTTACTGACTGCTCCAAACTCCTCTAGCATCCCAAAGGAAGTGTTGAAAACCACATTTCGAAGGGCATTTAAAATTAGACTGGACTGAACACTGGTATGTGTACAATGGGGGGCGATCCTGCATTGACAAGGGCACAATGCCCCAAGAGGTTTTTTGTACCTCTAGTTTTCATGACTCACAGTTAGCTGTTCAAATTCAGGGTAGACTGGCAGTGATCAAAAGCCTTTTCAACCTAATCAGTGGTTTATAACTTGGGGGTCTTAATCCAGGTCCCATTGCATGGCAGGATCCAGGAACTGAAAATCAATATCCCTCTCAACAGAGAGGCTAATGCCTTGAAGGTGAAGGCAGGAGTTTCGATTAGATGGAATGCCAAATTTTATTGGGAATAAGGTGCAGCTCAAGAGTTGGAAAAAGAAAGAAAGAAAGAAAGAAAGAAGAAAGAAAGAAAGAAAGAAAGAAAGAAAGAAAGAAAGAGGCTGAGAAACTGGTCTTTTAGTCAATCACTTGTAACAGTTGCAGCTGAATTACCTTATTTTAGGGTCTATGGTCTACCAGGATCAGGACAGCAAGTAAAAGAAAGTTGAAAGAAGGACCAGAGGAAGGCTTGGAACAATATTCAGCACAGACTGTCTGAGTAACTCACAACATAGTGGTGATTTGAGCTGACAAATGTTATTGAGGGGTCACTCTCTTCAGCACTGTTTGCTTTGGGAAGTCAGGGAGAGATTTATATGGCTGAAAGCCTTTACAGCTGTCAGATATAAGGTGTTAGTTAAAAGGATAGAAAATAGTAGCATGAATTAACAATGGGGGCTTGGATTTTGACAATAGGCAAGAGCAGAGGGTTTTGTCTGACAGTGTATCATCTAAATCTTGCTTGGAAAGGTACTGCTTTTAGATTGACTTGCACACTCGAAACATAGGTTTCTTTTCATATACTGTGTCTTTTTGTTAGAATGTTTATCATGGTAATAAATAATATTACTTTCAACGGAAGAATCCCAAAATTCTTCCCAAACTACAACCCAATTCAGCACAGCATCCCTATTCAGCAAAGCACTTAAAGTACTTAAAGTAAAACAAAGTACTTTGGTCCCACTGACTTGAATGGGATTTAAGCCCATGTGTAAATGTATTGCTGAACTGGAGCCTATAAATGTCAGTCCCATGAAAATGCAGCCACCTCTAATGTGACACTCCCTATTGGTGATGGGAAGTGACATTTTGTACAAGGACTAACCCCTGCTCTTCTGAAGAGTGAATGCCCTGGGGTCTTTTGCAGCATACAGAGGAGACAGGACTTTGTCTTATCCAAAAGAACCACACGCAATAAACTGCATGAGACCTAATTTATCTGTCTTGGAAGAATGATAAGATGAGTCAACTGTCTTGATATTGGAGCTTGTGGCTGTAGAGGCTGATCCTGCAGATTGCTAGGTGCCTTGTGGAAAGGTGCAAAGTGCTCTTACCTCAGTTCCCCATTGCCTGCAAAGGGCGGCCAGCACTCAGCCCTTCTCAGAAGACACTTATCAGTTAAAAGGATCAGGCCTCATGGCCCAATCTTGCATCCCTTACACACCTGAGCAGTCCATGCTCAGCTGAGTAACCCTACCAATTTATGCTGAAAGGGCCTTCATACGAAATTACTGGGTGGAGATTGTCTGGCCTGTGTTAAGCAGGAAGTCAGACCGTGTGGCCATAAAATCAATGAATTGGTGTTTGCAGGACTGGATATGTGGGATTAAAATTCTAACTGTGACCATCAACATACACAGCAATGAACTCAGGCACTTCTGTAATAAGAAAACAAGCATCTTTCTTCTGGAGGATACAGATACCCACAACAGCATATGCTTTATGTTATGGTAAATATGGAATTGGGAATAAAGAAGGATGAGTAATAGCTATTCCTATTGATTTTATTTATTAACGGGATGCTTGGTATTTTCTCCTAGAAGCCATTTTCATACATGATATTTTAAATTCAGTTCCGATGAGAAATAGAAACAATGATACAGATTTCAAAAGTGATGACTGATGTTGGGTGTGAACTTTGAGATACCGAAGAGGGGCCTGTTTGGGTGGATGCTCCTCACATGCTGCAAATCAGGCCCTGTCAAGGTGTCTTGACACACATAACTGCTAGCCACTTTTGAAAATCTTGGCCAAAGTGTCTGATTCTCTTCCTATTTAAATAACTGGAAATTTTGTCTTTGACTGTTATTATTTCTATCATCTATTTGTATTACAGTTTCGCCTACAGGCGCCAGCTGAGACTGTGGCCCCATCGTGCTGGGTGCTGTACAAACACAGAGTGAGAGATTGCAATCTGAATAGACAAGCTGGGCAAAGGGTAGGAGGGAAAACAGAGTTCCAGAGAGATGAAGTAATTTAACCAAGATCACCCAGCAGGTCAGCAGCACAGCTGAGATTAGAACCAAGATCTCCTGATTCCCAGTCCTGGCACTGTTGAGGCTGAAGCTATTTCTAGGTAAAATAAAGTAGCTACCATCCTTTTAAAAAGACCATTTCACTGACTGCTTATCCAGGATTAAATGAACTTCCCTTTAATAAGGCCCATTTTTCCCCCATCCTACTTATTAACACTTCCCGGAAATAAGAGGCCCTGAGTCTGCAGTAAAGCAATGCTTTCAAGCTCATGAATGTCTCTCCATCCTTATTATTAGAAGTGAGACTATTAGGCTGTCCAGATGGAGACTTGCCAGTACATGCTGCCAGTCACATTCAGAATGGCATGGAAAACTCTGACAAAACGCTCTTCTCTCACAAGTGCTCTCCCAGTTCAGTTCACAAAAATAATTTAGAGAGAACAAGGACTGCCTGCATTATTAGCGAGCTGTTGAGCAGAATAGATAGCTTATAGAGTTACAGATTTCAGAGTAAGAGCCGTGTTAGTCTGTATTCGCAAAAAGAAAAGGGAGTACTTGTGGCGACCTTAGAGACTAACAAATTTATTAGAGCATAAGCTTTCATGAGCTCACGAAAGCTTATGCTCTAATAATTTGTTAGTCTCTAAGTTGCCACAGGTACTTCTTTTCTTTTTGAGAGTTACAGATGACACTGCAGCCTGGTGGAGGTCATGTGGCCGGCTGCTTTCTCTCACATGGACACAGCTAATGCACTGGATGTATTTATGTGGGATGGCACATCTTCAGTTTAATCATTAGCAAGAGAGAGAGAGACAGCATGGTCTAGCAGATTGCAAGTCAGCGGGAATATTCCAGTTCTGCTGCTGACCTACTGTCTGACCCATTCTATGCCTCTGTTTCCCTTCTGGTCTTTCTCCTGTCTAGTTAAACTATAAGCTCTCCAGTCAGGGAGTGTCCTTTCACTATGTGTAGATCTCCGTTGCAGCTGCAAGTAGAACGTGCATGTGCTAGCTTGGATCGAGTGAGCACACTAACACTACCAGTGTGGTCATGGTAGCCTGGGCAGTGACACTTGCTAACTGTCCAAATGTTTACCTACGGTCTCAGAGGGGATGGTATTCAGGCTAGCCCGGGGTGGACAAACTTTTGGCCTGAGGGCCACACCAGGGTTCCGAAACAGTATGGAGGGCCAAGTAGGGAACGCTGTGCCTCCACAAACAGCCTGGCCCCTGCCCCCTGACTGCCCCCCTCAAAACCCCCAACCCATCCAACCCCCTCTGTTTTTGTCCCCTGACTGCCCCCTCCCAGGACACCCCACCGCTAACTGATCCCCCCGGGACCCCACCACCTATCCAGCCCCCCCAGGTCCCTGTCCTCTGACTGCCCCTGGGAACCCCCTGCCCCTTATCCAACCCCCCAGCTCCCCACCCCCTTGCCATGCTGCTCAGAGCACCAAGACTGGCTGCCATGCCTGCCCGCTGGAGACAGCTGCACCACCGCACAGTCTAGAGCACCAGGACAGCTGGCAGCTCTCGCATACATGCTGCCTGGCAGGAGCTCGCAGCCCCGCCGCCCAGAGCGCTGGCGGCACAGTGAGCTGAGGCTGTGGGGGAGGGGGAACAAGAGGGGAGGGCCGGGGCCTAGCCTCCCTGGCCAGGAGCTCAGGGGCAGGCAGGAAGGTCCCGCTGGCTGGACATGGCCCACGGGCCGTAGTTTGCCCACTCTGGCCTAGCCCATGATGCTGCCTCACATCACTGCAGTTGCACGGTTATTCTTAGCACACTAGGTCAATCAAAGCTACATGCAATATGTCTGTCTGAGCTGGAAATTACACCTTCAGCTGCAGTGTAAACGTATCTTATGTGTACGTACAGCGCCTAGCACAATGGGCCTCTGTGTGCTACCCTACTGCACATACATAATAATAATTAAAATAAACACATTCTGTTCCTTTCTGTGAGACTCTAATTGACAGTTGGGCAGGAGGTGCCAGCCAGGCACCAATATGCTTTGTTTTAACATAAGTAATTAGTTGTTTATATTATTGACTTTTGGCTTGCTTTGGTTTGGTTAGGTGGACACAGTCTGAGGTGTGAGGGGTTGGGGACTCCACAGGGTAATGCAATAGAAAAAATAATATAAGCCCAATCTCTGAGGGGTTGAGAGTCCTCTACTCCTGTTGAAAACGTGTAAGGTATTCCTGCACCTTATTATTTTAACAAAGTAGTGCTGAAGAACTCCAGTGAAGGATCAGGGCCTGATTGTGCAAGGCGCTGTACAAAAATGTGAGAAAGAAGACAGTCTGTGCCCCAGGGAGGTTATCATCCAGAGTCAAACATGTGGGCTGGTGGCATGGGAATGGGAGAATGTGGTAACAATCAAATAAACTGAGATTCATATAAAAACAGAAATTCCAGCTTGCCATTTGTCTCATCTGAGTACTCACAAGCCTGAGAAGTCCCAGCTCACTTGATGAGTAACGGTTTTCAGGCTCATTGGGTTCCAAAACCCAGTTTACACCGATACATGCAAAGATACTTCCTACGCTTCTGAGAAGTTTACAGATGGGTAGACTGAGGCACGGGGTGCTTAAAGCCAACATTTTAAGGGGGGACAGCATAAAAGAAAAGATGAAAACTGGAATAGAAAAGGAAATGAATGGGACATAGAGATGACATCAGTGGAGGAACAAAGAGGTATTGGGGACATGCTAGGAGAACAAGATCTACAAAGGAGACTGCGGGCAACCTGGATGTGAAAAAAATAAGTTGTGGGCCCCGATGCAGTCCCACAGAAGTTAATAGCAGCTTTTTCACTGACTCCAATGGGAACTGGTTTGAACCAATAGTGGAAGTGGGAGCCAGCTGAAGAATCCAGTAATATGATCTTGTGGCTGGGCAAAGTTGATAACCACAATTCAGCAAGCACTTAAACACAGGCTTAACTTTAAACCTTTGCTTAAATCCCTTTAACAAAAATGTAGAGTTAACTTCAATGGATCTCAAGTACAGGCTTAAAGTTAAGCAAGTGCTTATGTGCTTTGCTGAATGGCAGATAGCAATTTTAGCCACACCATTTTGATGGATTCGAGGGAAACATGGGTATCAAGGAATCCGAAAGGAAGAGATTGCAGTAATTGAGGCAGGAGATGTTCAAGACCTGAGCATGTATTTTAGCTATTGGGTCAGAAAGGACATTTGGAATACTGGCTGTAGATAAAACTGGGGTGACATTTTGGTTCCAACTATGTGGACGTTTCACGAGTTGCTCCAGTGAGATTTTGGTCCAGATTGGGAGAAATCACATGGAATGAGCTGGTTTTGAGAAAAGTTCTCCATCCTGATCTGTGTCCACGCTGGACTGGAAAAGTGGCTCTTCCCTGTCTGGGCTGGGACTAAAACTAGAGTGGTGAGGGGATCTGCATGTGGAAACCCCAAAAGGTATGTTGGAAATCATATTAGAGGTTCCAATTCACACTCATCTTTAGTGCTCTTGGTCAATGACCATATACTTTGTTATTAATCATTTAATTCATTTTGCAAGTTCTGATAACATGGAAATAAAACAATCTTTCAATGAAATACCCCCCCCCCACACATTTAATCAATCAATTGTAGCTATATCAAATAGTGGTGCCGTAAATACTGTGGGAAGCATAAGTGGGCTCAGAACGTATGACCTTAAAACAACTGTTAAACAATTTTTTGCTGACATGTTTCTTTATAAGGAACAACTTTTAGATTTATCGTAGTTAAATGGCCCATAGGGAAACATTCACTATTTTCAATATAGTACACACAGGAAACCACCACATATCTCATTAAGACAAAATGTGTTCTTTAGATTGTAGATTTTTGAGTGAAACATTACTCATGGGTCTTATAAAAATACTCCTTATTTATAGCAATATAGATTTATTTAAAGAGGTCTGTATAATTACACATGCGCAAGTCTCAGTCAGTGGAAAACAAATGCTGGTGGGTCAACTGTGATTTTGCCTCAAATCTTGAGTATAGGGCAGTGCATGGTTGTGCTGCTCTCAGAGCAGACCAGGAATCATTGCGACTCAGTGTGTTGCAGCCTACCTCCTGGTTTACATCATTGTCTGTACTCACTCTACCCTGTACCAGCCCTATACCTGACACAGCATGTATCCTCTGTGCACTGACATGTGTATTAGAAAGGTATACAGTGAAGGATCCAACCACTCCTCTGCTGCCCATAGAATAATAGAATATCAGAGTTGGAAGGGACCTCAGGAGATCATCTAGTCCAACCCCCCTTCTCAAAGTAGGACCTAATCCCCAACTAAATCATCCCAGCCATCTGTGTAGGAGGGAAGCAGTGGCTCTGCAGAAGTTGCTTCCTGCCCTGAGCTACTACCTTGTTATCAGATAGAGCCAAGGAAGGATAGTCCAGTGGTTAGGGCACTAGCATAGGCCTTGGGACATTTGGGCCTCAACCCCTGCTCCACCATAGACTTCCTGTGTGACCATGGCAAGTCACTTTCTCAGGGTCTCAGCTGACCATCTGTACAATGGGATAAAAGCACTTCTCTACCTCACAGGGGTAGTCTGAGGATAATACATTAAAACATGAGAGGGCTCAATACAACAGTAACAGGGGTGGTCTGAGCAGCTAAGGGCTTGTCTACATGGGAGGGTATACCATGTAAGATAGGGTGTACATTTAAAATTGGTATAACTCCCCAGTTAGATGCTTTCATTCCATATAAGAGGCCTTTTCAGTTAGTTTATGTTGCTTGAAAGGGGTTTAAACCACTCTGGAATAAAAGTGGCCATGCAGAGAAATTATAGCAGTATAAACAATAGTTATTTAACTATACAGGTATAATTATACTGATATAACTGGAAAAATTTCCTTTGTTGACAAGCTAGATAGATAGATAGATAGCAAGCACAAGACAGTAAGAGGGCACTTATATCTATTATTCCTCTGACCTACTTACTACATCTAATTATTCTCCATGACATTAACTGAGTACAAAGGGCCTGATTCTCACAGTTACAATGAAACATTTTTAAAACCTGAAATTATTCCGTATTCTTTTTCCACTTAAATCCCACTTGTATATATTTTTAAGCGACAACATTTTCCCCCTATTAAAAACATGAAGATCATCAAGCTTGTTTTGTTTTTATTTCTATTTTCAAACTTGTGTTGAAAAAAGGAAAAGGAAAGAAAAGTGAACTTGTTTGATGACACAAATAAGAAGAGGAAATAATGTTTAATGAGGCCATTCTTTAAGTATCTAATATCAAGTCTCTTAGTACAAGGGGACAGTGTCTGTCCCAGCCATGAGTGGGATACTTGTACATTCGATTGTATTTGAAAATTGGAGGGATTAGTAACTCTGTTTGTGTGGTTTTGCTCCATGTTGCAAAACAAATCTTTTTATTTGTTATAAAAGGTGAAAAAGTAGAGAAGGGGAACAGAAAGCCAAGCCCGCATGGCAATGAGCAGTGAAACAGTATCGGGGATTACTTTACACTCTCCTTGTCCGAAATTATCTATTTCCATTCTATAGCATCTTTGTTTGTCATTCCCCTGCTTATGTGGTACACATAGACATGCTTTGTTTCTTCATACCAAAAACTGATATCATGTTACCTTTCAATTTGGCATCCAACGACGTAAGGGTCACTGGTGCCACTTTGTGCATGGTTTGGATGACTTCATTAGCTAAATAGAACTGTGGGAACAGATTCTCTGGGTGACCTGCAAGCCAGAGAGAAGCCTTTTTTATCCATTCGACCAAGAAGCATAAATGTACTTTAGCGACGGTTTCAATGAGCACCTTGTGGAACCGTAACTTTTCTGCTGTGCACTGGGAATAAAATATCCATCCTCTACGTACACAAGGCGAAACCCTGGCCCCTTGTGGGAATGGCTATGAACAGGGGCGCATTGACGCTACTGAGGTGGTGAGCTCCTGTCTTTGCTAGTTGTCTCAAACTCTTTACAAGCAGGAAGTCACCCAGGTATTGCCCCAATGCACAGATCTATCCCAACATCTTTATCACCATGGCCTGAACCACCTTGCCGTGGAAACACACAGTCAATGGAGTAGGAAACAAATCTTATTTCCAATACTTACAGACCTCACTGTCCCTCCAGTCTTGACCCCTTAATCCTGGATTAATGTATCTTAACCCTTTGGCTGTGGCCAATTTGGTGCAAGTTCTTGGGGACCGTGGACTCAAGATCCAGTTTGACTTGCTACCTTTCTGCAATGGCAGCATGTGTCCTCTTCCATGGCCACACAGTCTCTTTTTGAATGACAACACCATTCTCTGCTGGGAGGAATTCATTCAGCAGGAATTAAAAGTGTGGCTTCCTTACAACTTTCTAGCCACCCAAAGCTCTGGGAAGGGATGAAGAGGCCATATCCTCATCTCTGCACATTCCTAGCCAATCAAAGTTCTAGGGCCTTCACAGCATAGCTGCTGCTATGTGGATGTGGGGACTAGTGTTACTCTAGGTAAATGATCTGACAAGCAGTGTTTTACTCCTATGAAAGATGCACTCATACCTATTAGGACCGAGAGGTATATGAACAAATATATGTGGACCATACCATTGGTCCACAGGCCCTACTGGAGTATGCACACCCATAACTTTGCTTGTTAAATGCCTGCAACATAGCCTTTCTGTGCATTTGGGGTGAGCTAAAATTCACATGAAAGACTTCTACCCTGTGCTCCCCTTTGCTTGTAGATTTTCTGATCATAGCCAGCATTTATTCCTTGGAATGTGATTGGGGGTGATTAGACCTTACCTGGAAGGTGTTCTGTATTGAATTAGAAATGCTTGTAAACAGCAGGCTGAGAAAATTCTCAGACGTTCCAACAGAAGGATAAATGGTTGCGAGATGGATGGTTTGTAGACAAAAGAAATGTTTTAATGACAGTTGTTGCCAACATTTGTGATTTTATTGTGATCTTCATGATATTTGGTGTTTTCTTAAAGGTACATAATCAAGAGATTGCATGGGATTCTCAGCTTTCATTAAAGAAAGACAATTTCTAGCCCTAGGGTGGTGGAGAAAGGCTTGAAAATCTGACCCTAGTGAACCTTAAAAGCCCAGAACCAGAAAGCAAATAAAATGACCCTGAATGTATTATTTTTTTAAAATGTCATGATTTTTAAGACTATCTCATGATTTTCTGGGATGGTGGTTCATGCTTTTTGAATGTTTGGAATTAGCAATAGTATACTAACCCACTATTTAGTCACAAATGCAGATCAAAGTCATACCATGGCTAATTTGGGGTACTTTTTTAGTTCAAATTGAACATATTGCATGGTACACATTATAAATTAGCAACAGTCACTGTGGATATATTCCTTCTCAATCTTTTATTTCTATGATTATTTAACTGTACCATATATATCAAAATACATGATGTTCAACCAAAAGTTGAAAAGTTACCACCGTAGATGCTTTGAAAAAGGCAAAATACTAGTGTTGTGCAGAGGACAGAAATTCCATTTTACAAAGAATTTTGACTTTTTAAAATTTTATATTATATTCATAAAATATTTTTTTTAAAAAAAGTCAAAACAAAAAGTCATTTCAAAACACAATATTAAAATGTTTCATTTTGAAAGTGTTGAAACAGGACATTTTGACATCACTGGAGCATTTCTCCTCCCATCTTTTTTCTAAACTGAAATTTTGGTGAAATTAACATAATTTTGCAAAGCGTTTAAATGTTGTCAGAACTGCATTTTCCAATGGAAAACTGTTTCATCAAATGGTTTTTCCAGCGAGCTCTACAGAATACTTTTATTTCTGTAAATGACTAGTCATGTGCTCAAGGCTAGGCATAAGCTTAAATACCTTGCTGAATCAAGACCAAAGAGAAGCACACTGAATGTTGACCCATCGTTAAGTTAGACCCAATGCTGACAAGTCATTGGGTTAAACCAAGGTTTTCTCCTCTAGTGTGGACACTTTGGGTGAAATCCTAGCCCTATTGAAGTCAATGTAAGTTTTGCCAGTGACTTCAATGAGGCTACAATCACACCCCTTTTGACTAAACTTAGCACAGTTGGTTATAGAAATCTGCTAGTGGCACAGAGCTGCTCTGACTTATATTTGGGGACCAGTCTGCTGCACAACCAGCCCACGGTCACTATGAGCATTTGCAGGACAGAAAATATATTGCAGAACCAGCTTTTCATGAAAGAAATAGCCCCAAGGTAGTATGGAGTTTTATGGATCTCTTCTCAGCTTGAGGTCAATCATTGTCTTGGATCAGGCCCTTCATGTATTACAGCAGGTAAGGACTGGAGTGGTATGTGGGGGAGTCATGCTCTTGACCTGATAGTCAGCTACTGCTTGGGAATTTTTCTTTGATGATTTCTATAAGCCCTATTGAATATATTTTAGCTATATTTATCCAGCTGGATGAATTAAAGAGCCACTTTGACCCCTGGACTTTATTTCACATCCTTTCTGTACCACTGATCTGATACAACTTGTATGTAGCTACTCTTTTCAACTTCTTTGTTAATGAATCCACTCACTATATCAGGTTGGGGAATGTCAACCAGATACCAATGAGTCTTCTTGTCTAGAACATTCCAATTGACTACATGATGTGTGCTATGAGTGACTGCAGTTGAATGGGACACCTACATCATTGACAGGCCTGCCTGGTGTATTGTATTGAATAAAATTATAATGCAATGATTCAAAAGCTGGACTGAATTCTTTTATTCTCACACATGCTTTTATTTATTTTTATTTATATAGGATAAAAGCCACCTCTTCCCATCATCATTACCTGGTAGTAAAACCAGAAAGGGTGAAATCAAGTGGAGAATTCACTGTTGATAATACTGTAGTGTTTTAAGCAAAGCAAGGTTGGTAGGTGGATGAGCAATATTTTTAGAAAGTGGTTGGATTTTGAGGTTGTAGGTTATTATTGGATAGTATCTGTATTCTTATATTATATTTTAATATAATAAAATGTATTATAAGTATTTTATATTTGAATATATATTGTATTTTATTATATTTCTGTGTAGAAGTAGTTTACAAGCATAGTTACTGAACAACCAATCCTACTATATTCCTAATCGACAAAGTAAACTTAGCTTAACTGAGTTAAAGGATCATTATTAACTAGAGATAGGTGTGAACTGAGATCCAAGATCTGAATAATTCTGAATTTTGAAGAAAAATGTTTTAGAATCTAACCCCAGATCTTGATCCAAATTTCACAGCTGGGGCTGTATTTATAGTTTCCCTTTGCAACTCCACAGTTGAACATCAGCCCCCAATAAACTTCAGGGTGGCTGATAACCCAGATCAGGTTTCTCTCTAGACTTTATTAGACATTCAGGTTGTTTGCTCTATTGAGAGTGTTTATAATAGAGGGTGCAGCCCAGAACCTCAGAGAGGTCAGATGGTCTTCCCCAAGTCACTCTGGTTGTCTGACATGTGCAGATGGATACTGATTTACATTTTGGAGCTGAGCCCACATCTAAGTTTTGATTTTGGTTTAATCAAAATGTAGTAGAAGCTTGTTTTCCAGTCTGGATTCACATCCTGTCCAAGAGAGCAAAAATCTCATGAGATTTCCATGCTGTCAAAGTGGACCCCATGTCTGGATTGACCTTAAACCCAAACTCTAGATTAAACTTTATTTGGTTGCAGACATGAACACTACCTCCTTGGCCCATGTCTGAGCATTAACAAAAGCCCTTCACATCAGAGTGTGTGGACTAGCATGTCTGTGGAAACACATCTACTGCACCACTTAAGCTACTCTCAGGCTCCAGTTGACTATACTGAATGCCTTTTGAAGCATTTATTGAGAAATATAACATTATTAACTTGGTTTCTTGTTAGGGTTTGTCAAGCTATGAATTAAAGTCACAAGTTATGCATAAGTCACTGATGTGTTAACTTGCTAACCGCCAGAAGTGAGCAGCTCATCTTTGTGACTGAAAGATACAGTATTAGTGCCTGTGTCTGTTTTGCTTGGCTTCCCCCCTTTTTCAATTGTAATTGCATCTAAAATCCATATACAGGGAGAGTCAGAGTCAATCTCTTCTGTAGAACTGGTGGCTATAGTTTTATGGTTTCACATTTATTTTTATTAAACAAACAAACAAACAAACAAACAAAAACAGTAGTCCTTTACTCTTATGATGAGCTATTGCTTGTAGCAGAGAGCAAGTCAAATTTAGCACTGTTAACTCTGATATCTCTTTATAGTGAATTTCTGGTCCAAATTATCTTTCAATTAACTCTAAATGCTGCTCTTAACTACAGATAAGATTGATGCAACCTCTTTCCGCCATTCCCCCATCCGTCATCCTGTTGTGGGAATGAACCTCTGATCTTCCAAGTTTGGGTGTCCAATCTTGAGCCCAAATTTTGCACCCCGGTCTCTCTCTGTCTATTTCAATGACTATCAAGTTTTATACTCCAGTCTAATATGCTGTATGGGCACTGAATTTAAGCCCCAATCCTGCAAACCCCTGTGAGCATGTGCATCTCTGTGGATGTGAATTGCTCCAATGAACTCAAATGGTCCAATCAGCTGCATAAAGCCAATTGCATATTGTTGGTGCAGGCTTGACATCCTGCACGCTTGACATCAATGGAAATTTTGCCACTGATTCCAATGGAATTGTGGTTGCTCAGCATCACATAAGATCAGGACTATGCTGCTTGCCTGAAAATGATATGATCTCTCTCCTGCCCTTAAAATGTTTCTGAATCAGCTCTGACCCCACTTCCCACATTTTAGGCTCTGCTTTTGCAACATATGACATGTGGACAGAGTATTGTGTTCCCACGGAGCCCTTCTGAAGTTCATGGGACTCTGTGTGGGTGAATCACAACCCTGCATGCTACACAATGTAGGATTGGGGCATTAGGTTTTAGCCTCTTTTGAACAGACTGAAACAAGGAAGTAATGGGTTAAAAAAGAATTTTTCTTCATTTCAGAGGTGGCAGGTTATTTTTCTCAACCTTTCTGAAATAAACCATTGAATATATTATAAAATTATATCTATAATCTCTATATATAGTTTATATATAGACATATATAAATTATTCTGAATTTTAGTATTAGGAACAGAAATACAGTTATTTTGTTACACACTGATCTTAAAAATATTTAGGGATGTTAGATGGCTATCTGGAGCTACAGGATATTTTAATCAGGAATGCCCTTAACATGGAAGTTTGGGCCTCATTGTTTGACCTCCCAAGGAATTAATCTCATGTGACTGTAAATTTAGGAGAGATTCTAAGAAGGTAAATGTGTTTTCTTTTTTCATTCTTTCACATCCCTTTTTTTTAAATAGCAAATATTATCAAGAATATTTGAAAACTTTTAGAATTCCCATCCAAGTTAATCCTTTTAAACCTAGCTATGCTTATTAGCTTTCTTTGAACAGATAAGGCTTAAACAGATGTGTCATTTGAAGAAGTGAAGTCAATTTAATAGCAAAGAAGGATACAAAATAGTGGCTACAGAAGGTGAAATGTGACATTTGATGAAATAGTGGTGATATATTTTTAAATCTCTTCTAAAACTATATTGTTGAAATGACAGAAATTACTAGTGAGTTGTTATGGTTTTAGGAATTATAGGCATCAACCTATTTAGAGGCACTAAGAAGCCACTTGATTCCCTGGCTGTCTCTCTCAAGTCATTTCTGATGGCATGGCAGCCTTAGCAGTATCTGCAGACAGGAAATGCCTCAAATTTATCAGCCATTGAGTTGAAATTTAAAGATAGGAAACTTCTTGATCCATCTTTAGGAATGGAGGGAAATTTTTAAATCATTTGAATTAAACTGGCAACTTAAATTGAGTTCTTGCCTATCTCTCGTGGTATTTTGTATACATCTTCATCCCTAATGATTATGACAACTTAGACAGATAACACTGTCTTTGTTAGAGTGTTCTGTTGAGTCTAGAAATGTGACTGCTAATACTAGTTGTGTGTATGTGTTACAGCAGGAATATTTACAGCAAATGTCTATGGAGTTGAAAGACAGATTTCATTAAACGTATCAGAGGCACACTTGAACAAGAGAGTATTACAGTAGGGCACATTGTATTGGATCATCTATAAAGAAAGTCAAGGGAAAGCTTTCATTTTATGATAGAAAGCTTTTTTTGGAAGCTTATTTAAAGCTAATATTCCAAACAGGAGTTTCAGAAAGATCCTCCCAGAAGAACACTGAGTAAATGTAAAGTGGTGTTGGCTTCTGAAACATGATGGATAGAGAGCACTGTGCTGAAAAAGTTTCTGAGGCACTGAAAGTACAGTTTTGTTTTCAGTCTGAGGATATGCAGACGTTATTGGCCTGATTTTCATTTAAGGCCCCTTTCACCTGAAGTTGGTGCAATGCAGAAAAAAACATTTACACCCATGGAGTAAACAATGACATTCACTGTGAGATCCCTTTACACTTTCAGAGTGGTGTAAAGGGTCCTCACTGTAAAGGAGAAATAGCTTTATTGGGCAGATCCTCTTTGATCTGTCACTGACTTCAAAGATGTGGTATACTGAAAACTGTGTGGAAATTGTAAACTGTCTCTTTAAATGCTAAGGGTGTTTTCCTGGTCCTGCTTGCAAGCTAGGGGATTCTGTAGGATCTGGGCCTAGCTGCCATCAGTCTATGACCAGCCAGTCTAGAATAAAGTGGGAGCAGCCTGCTTTGTTTCTCTCTCTTTCTGAGTTCCAGCAAGAGCCTTTCATGTTTTTATCTAGCTTCTCTGTTTGTATGCCATGAAACATAACAAATGGAGCTACGACAATTTACACCAGTAAATAAGAAATAGGTGATATGGGGCAGGTCCTCTTTGATCTGACATTGACTTCAATGCAGCTATGACAATTTACACAAGCAAAGGACCTTCCTCTAGGTGTTCTGAAAGTGCTGTGATCAAATCAATGAGCCTTCAGCTTTGAACATATTTTCCTAGTTTATCTGAATTTCAGGGAAACTCACTGCAACCCAATTCTTAAATGCTCTGTCTCCGTCAGTAGTCACAGAAACTAACTTCAGGGGTCAGAGAAAGGGTTAACGCCTGTGAGCAGGCTGAAGCCCTTTGTAGCTAGGATGCCATTACAGCAACTGAGGTAATAGGGTTTTGTTGAGGCAGGATAAAGGGGCAGCTTAAAAAAGGATGAACTGGAGCTGAAGCCAAATCTTAATTAATTAACTTCAGATAGACTGAAATTCTTTTTTGAGAAAGCAACAACTAGGACCAGTGATCAAACCTAGAAACACCATGCTGGGAAGAATATGAAATAATTAACATATATCTCATTGTGACACTGATAGCTGGGAGCTTGTCTACACGGTGTGTCAGTCCACACCTCAGTGTAAATTCTTATCTGCACCAGCATGTTGTGCACTCACTGGCCTGTGTGGATCCTGCAGGCCTGCACTAAAAGTTCCTGAGTGCACGTTAACATAGTTGTATTTGAAATGGGGCTAAGTTAATGTGCAGTAGGGAAATTTTAGTGTATGCCAGCAGGATCTGCATGAGCCAGTTAGTGCATGACACACTGGTGCAGATTAATGCATGGTGTAGACAAGCCTCAAGGCAGCAACACTTTATAACTCATGGTCAACTGCACTGAATTTTATGATTAACAACAGCTGCTTAAGGGCTCGTTCCGACATTCCTTGCACAGTCAAACTCCCAGTGGTAGTGTGGCCAACTCCTGCAATTGCATTACGAGTCTCATTATATTTGTTGTTTATCTAGAAGCCCCAGTTCCTGGAGTCATGTTATTAAATTAGAGTTTCAGCTTTTATTTTTAAACATGTTTCTAGCCTTCTCTGTGATAAAGAATAGCTTGAAAAATGTAAACTCTAAAAGGCTCAGAAACCAGTAAGTAAACAAAAGGCATCCAACATGTATTATTATTATTATTAATTACAATCTCATTATTTTTAAACTGCTTTCCTGATTTTTGAATACTTGGGGTTGGCCATATGGCAGTGAAGCCAGTGGTAGTCTGGGATGAGTGAGCCCCTAGAGCTTTTTAAGTAAGAAAACTATGGATCAGAACCTTACCTGGTGTAAATCAGCAAAGCTCCATTAAAGCCAAATTTCACTAAAGTCAGAGGAATTACACCAATTTACACCATCTGAGGTGTATGGCTTATATACACACAGAAGGAATGGGATTTAGATTTTAAACAAAAAGGTCTTGTTTGAATATCTAGTGCCAATTAAAGGTACTAGCTGTGTCCTTTTTGTCTATGTAAACAAGTAGTTTGTGGGCAGCAGAAGTACAAGCTTTCCCCAAAAGGGTTACAACCTTACTGGCATCTTGCACATGATCTCGTTGTCACACTGTGGGGTTCAACCACGACCAGTGACAGATTGTGTCCCCGCCTGCCCTGTAACCCGGGGTGTCTTAAACGCTCAGTTGCTGCATCTCACAGCCCGGCCACCAACAGCCAGCGGACAAGCAGGCGCTTCCCTCGATGTCTGGTTCAGTGCTCGGACTCCAGGAGCCTGCCTTGGTCATGTCAGCAGCTTGGACAATCCAGGGCAGATGGATTTGGGAAAGTTTGGACTGGGAGTGTATTGGGGTCCCCCTACAAGTAGTCACCAAGGCTGGTGGAGGTCGGAGGGGGGGACTGTTGTGTTGTAGGCAGGCTGCTGGGATCACAGTACTGAACCAGGGCTGCACAGCACAGAGACACTCAGGACACTACATGTTTGTCTGCTGGTTGTTGGTATCTGGGCTGTAAGCCACAGCAGCAGAGCATTCAAGGCACCCAGGGTTACAGGGCAGGTGGGGGTACAACCCCTCACTGATCTGAATTGTACCCCAGAATGTGGCACCCATATCCTGCAATTTGTGTATATGGCGTGAAATGCCACCCCTGTATAGACCTATTAGCCTTCTTACAGCTAAAGTGATCACAGGTCTTATGTGACAGCCATGACATACTGGGGATTGAACAGCTGGAGCTAAAGAACCACAGTTCTATGGCTGGGGTGGTAGCAACTCATATCCTCTGTGGGTCGCCACAGAGGGAGATCTGTAACATATTCATCAGTGAGGACACTTGCTCTGACTCTCTGCATGGAGACAATTTCCCCTGTGCAGAACATCCATTGACTTTAAAGGGGAGTCCCACCCACGGGAGGGTTTGCAGCGGTGGACCTACAATTCAGTTTTCTATGGCCTATTCAGTTCTTGGCCTTTCTGCTGAGACTGCTGAAAAGCCTGGCAATGGAGACAAAAGGTTTTCTATCGGCATGTTTTTCCCATATCATCTGGACAGAGAAGACCAATGCATTTGTCTTAAGTGACCACATACACATTTTCTTTAGAAAACGGTATGTGATATACTCAGCTGTGAGGTAATACTAGACAGTCAAAATGAGAATATTGTGGAAAGGTTTTCTGAAGAACTCTGGGCTTTTCAGTATGACCACTTGGCTTACGGTAAACAGGTGGGAATCTTCCCCACACTAGCATGCCATGCAATAAATGTCCATATGGACCCTGTTGCTGCACAATAAAAGTTCCCTAGTGAGCTTTAATCTAATCCTGTTTCAAAGAGGCACAGATCAAAGTGTTCTAAAGTTATACTTGGAGGTGTGATTCCTAGCTTTCATAGACATACCTGCACTAGCGCTTATCGCTAAAAATATTAATGTAGCTGTGGAAGCATGGGCAGCAGTGACCAGCGGCATGGGCTAGCCACCCCATATACAAATCCTCCTGGACCCCATGGGTAAGTACTTGGGGCAGCTAGCCCACATTTCCGTTTGACACTCTCCATGCTGCCACAGCTACACTACTATTTTTAGCGTGCTAGCTCAAAAAGAGGTTAATGTCTAGTTGAGCTGGGAAGGACACCCCCTTCTCCAAGTGTAGACACAGCCCTCATGATATAAGATGTATAAGATGTGGACTAGCTACTGGGCTTCCTTCTGAGTGAGATACATACCCAATGTGTTCAGTATACAATCCTTTAATGTTCACAGAATCATAGGGTTGGAAGGGACCTCAGGAGGTCATCTAGTCCAGCCCCCTGCTCAAAGCAGAACCAGTCCCCAGTTTTTGCCTAAATGGCCCCCTCAAGGGTTGAACTCATGATCCTGGGTTTAGCAGGCCAATGCTCAAACCACTGAGCTATCCCTCCCCCCATGTTCTTAAATAAGTTATATTGCACCTACTAACTGAATTGTATAATACAGTTTAGCATTTCTTTATATCTCCCCCTTTAAATTCTACATTCCTACCATTTACAAAATTTACACTATCACACTATCTTTGAAGTTCCATACAGATTAGTCTGTTAAGTGTCTCTGAGTTGTACTGGTTTTCTAATTACATGACCTGAATGAGTAACAAATTGGTCATCTGGCTGTCTGATAGTTGCAACAATTGGCTGTGGTCCATTTGGAATCCTTGAGTCTTCTTCTTTGTGTTTTGCATTGACTATCTGTAGAGTTTACTCTGTTGATTGTTCTTTTGGCGGAACAAACTGTAGATATTGATGGTTTCTGTTGAACTCTCCGCTATTAGTCTTGATCACCTATGATCTGGGTACTGAATTCTTTATCTATACAGCAGCTGTAGTCGTCCATTTTTGTTCTCCATCCAGTTTGGCATGTATATGGTTCTAGACCCAAGCCATGTCTACACTACTACTTATGTCAGCAAAACTTACATCATATAGTGTTCCCATAGACAAGCCTTCTACAACTAAACATAAACCAAAAATATGGAAGTGTGCTGTAAATTCCTTTAACAATTATTACTTAATTTAGGGCTTGATCTAAACCTCAGGCTCCTGAAATGCCATTATCTGGCAGTGAAGCATCTTTTGTTGTACCCACCAAATATTACCATGGCTACTGTGAATGGTTTCAAATTTAGACCTGTGCATTGACCTGTTGGGAGCAACTGTTTATTGCAGGGAGACAACATGATGTTTGCACATTGCTGTGTTCATTCTCAGTTGCTCAGGTTGTTTGGAATCCGAATGAGGGGTTTTTTTTAGTCACTTGCTATTTTGTGTGCACTCTGTAAGCAGGGTTGTAAGAAGGAACAATTGCATTTACGTTTATGAGGTGATATCCACTACCACCAGCTGAACTTCCTTTGGGCCGTCATTTTGATCCTGAATTGTTATGCCTCATTCACAGTTACATTCAGCACAGAAGATTTTATGCACAGGTCTAAATTTATAAAAGTGGCTAGTAATTATGGGTACCCAACTTGAGACACCATCCAAGAGCCTGATTTGCTCAGCACACTTTGAGTAATAGGCCCCTAAGCTCAAAGATGGTTGGGCACCGGAAAACTGAAGCCCCCAAAATCAAGTCACTTTTCAAAGTTGAGGCTTCTATATAGATTTTTCACTGCTTATGTTCACTCTGGACATCCCAACATCATTTCTTGTATCCCTTATCCATTGATTGAACATTAGTAGTGTGACTTCCTCGTCAATGTGTCCATCTCTGTCTTCGATCACCAGAAGATATGAGTCTGTTAGAGCTCCAGCTACAGAGCTGTGACTTTTTAGCTCAAGCTATAGCAGCTCATGCTTTTAGCTCTTGACCACCACACTATGGGTTGACCTGAAGATCTCTACAGCTAAAAGCATGAGCTGCTACTGTCTGAGTTAAAACTCCCCAGCTGGGTTGTAACATACTCCTATCTTCTGTGGATCAGGCACAGAGGAGGGTCTGTAACACAATCATCAGTGGCCTACACTAAATAAATAATAAAAAATAATAAACTAGTGTTTAGCAGATGTATCTGAAATGCAAACTGCTGACTCTTCCACACACATATCCATAATCATAATTTTGCTAATTTACATACCTATCTGTTGTCTGCCTATTTTTGTGCTTACATGACATCCATCACTGAAGTATCTGAAAAAAGAATGAGGAGGACTTGTGGCACCTTAGAGACTAACACATTTATTTTGGCATAAGCTTTTGTGGGCTAAAACCCACTTCACCAGATGCATGGAGTGGAAAATACAGCAGGAAGATATATACAGACAACTTGAAAAGACGGGGGTTGCCTTACCAACTCTAAGGAGACAAATCAATTAAAGTGGGCTATTATCAGCAGGAGGAAAAATCACTTTTGTGGTGGTAATCAGGATGGCTCATTTCAAACAGTTGACAAGAAGATGTGAGTAACAGTAGGGGGGAAAATTAGCATGGGGAAATAGTTTTTAGTTTGTGTAATGACCCATCCACTTCCAGTCTTTATTCAGGCCTAATTTGATGGTGTCCAGTTTGCAAATTAATTCCAGTTCTGCTCATTGGAGTCTTTCAGAGTAGCAGCCGTGTTAGTCTGTATTCGCAAAAAGAAAAGGAGTACTTGTGGCACCTTAGAGACTAACAAATTTATTTGAGCATAAGCTTTTGTGAGCTACAGCTCACTTTATCCGATGAAGTGAGCTGTAGCTCATGAAAGCTAATGCTCAAATAAATTTGTTAGTCTCTAAGGTGCCACAAGTACTCCTTTTCATTGGAGTCTGTTTTTGAAGTTTTTTTTTGTTGAAGAATTGCCATTTTAGGTCCAGGGAGGTTGAAGTAAGAATGCAAGTACTCCTCGTTCTTTTTGCTAATACAGACTAACATGACTACCACTCTGAGTATCTGAATGACTAATGGAGACGGAGAAAAAGGATAAGAGAGAGAGAGAGATCCCAAGAGAAGAATTTACAGGAAAGAGAATTATATATATTTGGAAGAGGCTCTGTATTTCAGCCCCAATTCAGCAAAGCAGTTAAGCACGTGCGTAAATCCTGTCAACGTCAATGGTTGGAAGTGCATGCTTAAAGCTAAGCACATGCTTAAGTGCTTTGCTGAATAGAGAAGGAATGATGAATTGGGAGCCTAAATGCTTGGTTGAATCAAGGCCCTTATTAACTCTTTTGCTCCAAGTTTTGCACTGAAAAATGGTTGGTATTTGATCCTGTTTAAAAGGATGCGGGAGGAGGAAAGGTCTCAGCCGGATTAGGTGACTCTCTGCAAAGGGACTGCCTATGGCAGCTCGAGAGTGCAGTTTAGCTGAACAGCAGTGATGAAGGGGTGACCTAGGTTACAGCTAGCTCATGTGTGAGTGTAACTGAGACTCCGTAATCTCAGTACTCCCAGAATGTGCTTGCTGTCTCTCCTAATAGACTAAACACATATGTCTCTTTACCCACTTAGAAAAAGAAGCCTGTATGAAATGGCTGTAGTCACAAATGGCGGTTTAAATGGTTTTAACGCAATATGACAATCTGTTCACAAATTCTGATGTGTTACAAAACATATCCTTGCTGCCTAATAGGTTTATTTTAACACTTTAGTCTTAACAGGCTTAAATACCATTTTCACATGCTCCGTTTGTTTAGATTTTCATAAGGTTGGGCGACTTGTGCTGGAATGCCTTAACAATAATACAGTGTTGGGAAGCAGGTCATCTTGTGTTTGGGTTGAATCAAATTAAAGGTCCATTACTCACCATTTAGGGGATAAAGCCACCAAATCACAAAACACATTAGTAGTAGTAAATGTTACTTTATGTGCTCCACCCAGGCAGGCGACTTTATTCTTAAAGAAGGCCACAGGCAACTGGAGCTAGCTGACGCTCAACCTGAGCAAGATGGAGGTTGGGCTGGTGGGCAGAAAGAAGCACTAAAAGCAATGGGCTGCCAGGGCGCAATCTCCTTTGGATGAAGGTCCACATGAGCTTTTGCAGGCACATCAAACCTGTTCTCCACTCAGCACACTGGCTTCCCATAGAATAGTGTGTCAAGTTCAGTGTCTTGATCCTTAGCTTCCAAGTGCTCAATGGCCTAGGTTTAACATATCTAAAAGGTCATCTAAAGTTCTGGCATGAAAACCGTGGTCAACACGTCTGCTTCTCTGACACAATGGAGATTTCTACACAAAGGTAAAGTTCATCTGTTCAGGAGAACTGAGGCCCATCAAAACCTCAATGCCTGCTGTTCCGACGGCAAGGGGCACGTCTTCAACCTGCCAGCATGTACACTGAAAAAAATTAAACAAAGAAACCATTAAAATGCCCCCTTTTCTACAAAAACAAAACACTGTCCTGAACAGACAATTCACCCTGTGGGGAGATGATGAGAGAGAATCACATCACTTAGGACATGACTAGAAGAGCTCATGGACTACAATGATGAAGGTGGTATGGGAATCTAGAACAGATTGTAGAGAGTATGGAATAGAGGCGTTTATACCTAATTTTAATCTAAACACAAGTTAAGGCCTGATCCAAAGCCCCTGAGGCTAATGGAAAGATTATCAATGACTTCAGTGAGCTTTGAATCTGGTTTTTAATGTGTTTTTCTTCTCCTTCCCTGCCTCCCCCCCATTTTAGGGAACAAAGGTAGAATCAAGACTACTTTGAAAGGGGTAGCAAGTAGTAGTCTTCACATGTTCTAATAATGCATATATTTCATTTATACATCACTTTTCATCCCAAAGAAGTCACCAAAGTACTTTAAAACTAGGATTACATTTACCCATCACTGAAATGCTGCCCCCTCTGGGATGAATATGGCCGCTGTTTAACCAAGTTCATCAACACAACACAATAGTTTAAGGATGTAAATCAGGAAGATTATCAAATCCAGCTGAAACCATAAGGGTGATGAGGAAAGGAATTTACCTCAACAGGAACTTACCCAGAACATCAGAGATAATATATCTCTTTTCTTACACAGAAGTGTCATGGGATCTTTAATGAACAGAGTGACTAATATCTGGACTTTACCTCTCAGTTTAAAACACTGGGCCTGATTCTGCGCTCACTCCAATAATTTCAATGGAGTTTCACCTGATTTACAGCAATGCAAATGTAAGGTAAATCATGTACAGCATTTCCAAAAGTATCACAATGCTAGGACATTAGACCATCACTGACACAGAGGGAATGATCTCACTGACTCATCACTATTATTTCCTATATTTCCTTGGTCTTCTCTCATCATCCACTCACTCTACTGACCAGACCTTGCCTAACTTGTGAGAGCTGATCAGAAAGTTTCTCAAAGTAGCTTGGCTTACTTTCACAACACAAATATTGTGTGAGGCTGGTCAAATGGATTTCGAGGCTCATCAGTGAGAAACCTCAGCTTTTGGTCACGAGAAGTTAATCATTTATATCATATATTTATCCCTAAACCATTTTAACACCAATAGATGGTCTAGTGTGGCTTTGATGCTATCCTCTGATGGGGATCTAACCTTCCTTTTCTGCTTGTTCCATTACCAAATTATTATAGGTCCAAATTCTGTAGTCAAAACAGCTTATGACTTCAATAAAAGTTTAACCTCAGTAAGTACTGAAGGATTTTCCCTGTAGTTATTGTTTTCCTTAAATTTCCACCCAAAGCTGTTCACTCACCCACCCCTGCCATTCATCTTAATATGGCTTAAATACAAGAAGGGGGAAATAGACCACTTCACACATGCCACAGCACATTATTCTCTTTAATCAAAGGGTTTGCTTTGGTTTCCAAAGTGTGGGAAACCTGACACAAGATGCCCATTGTAGATAGGGAAGGATCCTCCAATCTATGACATAGTGTAATAACAACGATAGCTTTGATTTGATTGAAGACATCTCACTTGGGATCCTCAAAGAGGTTCTAATATCCCACCATGGAGGCATATTGTTTTTGGATTGAATGACTGAATGAGCTTTATTTGCATCTTATCTCTCCTCATAACCCATCCTGCTTTTGAAATCATGTCTAAATAACTTACCACACACACAAAATTGGAGGCAGCTGATGGGAAATGCCTTGAATAAGTTGAGCATCAAAGGAAGAACCCTCCAAGGACTGCGGAGATTATGTTTACAGCTGGCTGAATCATGTTTTGTGTGGGATATGGTCCCCTGTTAACAATAAAGTGAACACTAAAATGTTCCACTCTTTCTTAACTTGCTCACTGTGTCAGTAAATGTTATGCAGCCACATTTGCTAGCAGCGGGACATTTCATAAAGAACTATAGCACTTCTACCCAATTAATTTCAAGGTAACTTTGTAAAATAGCTTTTTCTACACTTCTCCTGTCTGATGACCTAGGGCCAGGCCTCTTAAGAAGTTTCTGTTGTAGTTATTCATATGCTGGGATGTATGGTTCATGTTGGTTATACTGTAGGGTTATAATATCACCTATTCAAAGGCAGACCTAGATAAAGTGAATGGCCATCATTTTCAAGACTAGTAGGGCTGGTCAAAATCTGGTTGAAAATTGTCCATTGAAACAGTTTTTTTTTTTCAACAGCATGACATTTTTCATGAAAAGTGTCTGCTTTCTGGGGAAATTGTTGTCTTTTTGTTGGAAACATTTGATTGAATTCTTTCCATTTTTGAGTTTGGGGCCCAAAACTTGAAATTTCTGAGGAAAGAACAATTTCTGACCACTTTAGAGACTGTTCATTTGAATGACTCAGTTCTGAGGCTGGTGTTTTCACAAAACACTGAATGCCCACTCGGTGAAGGCCAGGTCCCTTTCAGATGGCTCAACTTGGGCACCCGAAAATGGATGTACCAAGAATCATGACAGGTTCAGAGTAGCAGCTGTGTTAGTCTGTATTCGCAAAAAGAAAAGGAGGACTTGTGGCACCTTAGAGACTAACAAATTTATGTGAGCATAAGCTTTCGTGAGCTACAGCTCACTTCATCGGATGCATTCACTGAATGCATGTAACTCACGAAAACTTACGCTCAAATAAATTTGTTAGTCTCTAAGGTGCCACAAGTCCTCCTTTTCTTTTTCAAGAAACACGAGTCACTTTTTGGAAATCTCAGTCAATTATTTTGCAAACACCTTATTTATGCAAACTGGCAATTTCTATTCAACGAATCTTAGGGATGGGACCAGGATGCAGACACAGAACGTAGGTGATGCACATAGTGCGAAAAATTACACTCCCAAATGCTCTCTTTATTGTGCTGCAATGCAATTTTAAAGAACAAGGCAGAGGGGCTGCAATTTGTTCGATGGATGCATTTAAAGGAGTAGGAAAACTTGGGGAAAAGATAGGTGCCCCTTTGATACAAAGGCTCAGCATAGAAAGGGCTTCCCACCTATATGTATATTCTCATCTCTAATGCATGGGGCCTTACATGCCTGACTCTGACTAATGCTAATGGCTGGCATGGCAATATGTCCTCTGCATTGTGATGGGAATAGACACATCAGCATTGCAGCTATTCAGTCCTGTGAATAACTCAGGCATTTAGCTAGGTCTGTCTATCAGCTGCATGTCTCAAGCCATTAACACAGATGTGCTGCTGGAGATAGGCACAATATGTCAACCTAGGATTTATCTGCTATGATTGTCACAGGTGAAAAGAGCCAGCTAATGAAGTCGGCATTAGTGTTAGACAGGGAGAGTGCATTCTTGTTCTCTCTGCTATCTAGCTTTGGACTTAGGAAAGCCCTGCTATAGGTCAACCCAAGGCTGGTGTTTTGTGTCTCACTCAAAGGCTGTCTTCACTGCAAAACAGGTGTCTTTCTTACAGGCGGGATAACTAGCCCGGGTCTCCTAGTGGAGACCAGGCAGCTGTAGATGTACTGCAAGATAGCTAGGAGAGGCCAACAACCATATCCCCATCCACAGTTGACCTTGCCTCATTTATCTTGTGGTAAAACTACCGTGCCTTGTCTTCAGTGGGATTTTACAACAGGATAGTTAATGTGCACTAGTTACCCCATGATAAAAATACACCTTTTCAGCAGTGAAAACAAAACCCCCAAATGCTTTATTCTTCTATATAGCATTTGTGTCCAAAGATGAAGGATTTGAAACTGAATAATATGACCAGAGACCAAGATCAGTAATTAGCTATTCACCCCATGCACCTTTAGGTTACATAGAGAAACTGAGTTTTAGCGTTGATTCCCGCTAGTTGTTTGGACACGGCTCAGGCCCTGTAGCTCCAAAGGGGAAAGTATTCCCCACTAGAACCTTGACTAGAGGCCAGATCATGTTCCCAGGGCCCAGCCTACCTATAAGTGAATTGGCGCCCGGGGACTGTCATGTTATGATTTTTCACCAACTCCACCAAGATCATTTGTCCCACCTTCCTGATTCGAAACCCACTGCATGCACAGAGCTTGTTCAGCTGGGCTCTGTATCATGCACACGCTGAATCCTGCCATGCTGATGGCCCACGTGGCCTGGGAGGGCTGGATTTGCCCCTAATTGCAGTAGTATTAACACTCATCATCCGTGGGTCAACACTAGAGGGCAGTGCAGCTACACACTTAGCCATACATGAGTGCTTCCAAGTGGATGGGTGTTGCTTTGATGGGGTGTCAAGTCTGTGTATCACACGGAAAGCTTGTCACTTTAACAAGGAAGAGATGCCCAGCTCTTTGCAAAGCAGCCCTTTGCCTTATGAAAGCACTATCAGAAATTAACTAAGGTCATCTCTGTAAGATAAGTATCATTCCCTCCCCTATACAGAGGTGAAATGAGACAGAGTACTTAAGCGATGAGCCCAGGATATGTATATAATTGTGTATAAATGTAGCTATTTCTGATCAGTTCAAATTAATTTTAAAATCCCTCATTACAGAACCGATATGTACAATAAGGGGTTAAATTCGTGCTAGATATATGGTAGCAAAAATTCTCCAGACAATTAAGTAAAAGTGATATTATTACGGCCAAGCTCTGTTCAGGGTCCCATTCTGAACTTGGCCTTGCCCTTTACTTTACTGAAACTCTATCCCTAAAACCAGAGAGATGGCTGATATGGGACAGGCTAAAAAGTTCAATCTGTTGGGACCAGGATTCATTTCAGCCCATCAGTGTTCATTATTCCACTAAGTGGTGACATAATTACAGCCCCACATTCCCTGGGGAGTGAGCGCGGGCTGTCTCCCATTTGCTGACTTCCCTGCAAAAGAATGCCCAGCTCCCACATGAAACTGAGCAAAGAGGTTTGCAGCAAAGAAGATCATTTCAAAAATGGACCACATGATACACTGAACAACATCAGCTCTTCAGCTAACCTTCTGCCCCGGAAGTGTCAGCCTGTCTGTCTCTGTAGCTTTTAAAATCTGTTTCTAATGCTTAACAAAGACCCAAAGGAAAGGCTAGGAGGGGAGAGTGTTGCAGTAAAGGCTACACCTAAGATATTTTACATAGCTCTGCTTTGCTCCTTCTCCAGCATTTATATGGGTGAAATCAGAGGCGACATGCAGAGGGGCAGGGGGAGTACATGGGGTCATGTGCCCCCCCCCAGATTTAGCACAGAGGTTTTTAAATTGTGTTTGGAAACCGTTGCATTCCTCCTGCCCGGAGCCAGTGGATCAGATACTGGTGGGAGCCACCTGGCCCACTCGGACCCCTGCTCTCTGCGTCCTGCCCGGTAGCTTTCCCCAAGCTGGGCCTCCTCTGCATGGCCAGGCACTCCCCACGCAGGGCAGGTGGCACAGCTCTGAGCTGTGTCCCTGACATACTCATGCCTCTCCCCTGAAGGAGCCCAGCACCAACCGGTGACACCCCCCTGGAGCAGGCCCCTGCATGCAAGAGCCAGCTGCATGAGATGGTCCCTGAGGCTCTTGCTCACCACTGCCCTGGCGCCCATGGCTCTGCTGCTGCTCCTCATCCCAGAGGTGATGGGTGGGGCGGTCACGTGCCTTCCTCCTGAACCTTTAAATTGTGCCCCTCACCATCAAGGATTCTGTGCCATCTGTGGGTGAAATACTTGTCGTTTATGAATTAGCCATCAAGATTACAGAGGGAAAGAGAGGCAGATCAGAGGTTAGTGACTTACCCTCAAAGATAAAATCACAATGATCGATGTATATTTCTGAACTGATATATTTTACTGGGGTACATGTAATGGACTGTCATCTTAGTTATCACCAGAGATTGAAAGCTGGACCTCCAGAACTAACAGCATGAGCTTCTTCTACAGCTTGAGCTAAAGAACTTAAGCTGTAGCAGATTCAGACCCTCTGTATATCAGACACAGAGAGGAATGCACAGCTCACACTGAGCAGTGGGTTACATACACTAGGGAAGATGTGGCTTGAAGAAGAATCAGAACTTCATACTGGGTTATAGCATCAGATTTATTGTTATCTGTGAGGGTGGGTGGTTAGGTATAAGAGCTTATTTAAAAGTTAGAAACAACAGACGGCGCTGGAGTGGGGAGATTACAGACCAGGCATCAGTGGTTAACAACATATCACAATGAGCATCGACTTACCACAGGAGATGAAAGGAGAAAATGAATACAAACTGAAGCAGTCAAGCGTTGTTGTTAAATCCTTCTATCCACAATGGGAGAGACAGACAGGCAGGAAGAAGTTACAATCTGACCTATGTTTATTCAATGTTTGTGTGTGTCTCTCTCAGTTCACCTGTTGCTAGGTTATACTAGAAGCAAATAGGTCCAAAAAGTAGCTAGGATTTTGATTGGTGTCAATGGACTCTGCAACAATCAGAAGTTTTACAAGCAGTGGCTTTACTTTAAAGATGAAGGTTTGATGGCCTATTTCCTGGCAGTTAGGGAGACTGGTACTAAACCAGCAGCTTATTAAACTGTTACCATGTTTAGCCAGGCACTGATTTATTTTAATGCACGTTTGTTCTGTCTTAGTTCGTTTACTGTTATTTGGTGAGTGGGTTGGTTTATCTCCTCTTTAATGAAGCCGTGTGGTATTTACCTAAGTAAAGCAAGAGCCTTTAATGTATTTGTTATTCAAAAAAAACACACATTTTGATATCTACTCTCTATTACCTTTAAATAAAATCATTTGTGTGTTCGTCAACTGCTCTGAAATGTTTCATCTGAATGAAACAGAGGTGACTTAGGTTACTATTTTTTTTAATATTAAACAAGTGAGCATCCTTCCACACAAAGCATCCTAAAAGGTGAAATAATAAAAAGCCCCATATTAACTATTAGAATGATTTGACTGTTGTTGTTGTTTTTTTTTTTCCAATAGAGACTGATCCAAAGCTCAGTGAAACCAGTGGAAAAACACCCACTGATTTCAGTGGGATCAATCCCATAATGACCATACCCCTCATCTGCTCACTGCTGTAGTCATAACACATACGCACACATGGACATCCATCCAAAGTATTATAAGTAGCAGCAGATTCTGTGATATCCCTAAATGGCCCTGGACTGCACATATGCTACGCTGACTGGCTATGCAAGCAGGTTAGATAATGCAACGATCTTTTGTAGAAAAGTCCATTTGTACCAAAGGCAAACTTTTTCTCTGGTCTCCGACCAAAGTCGGTCAATGGCCTGAGAGTGCCAGCAAAGGTGGAAGGAATGGGAAGGTGGTCCAGCAATTTGAACTGGACCACCAATTAGGACTTGGGCTGAGCTACAGTCAGTTCACTGCTCTATCACAGACTTCCTGAGTGATCTCCTGCAAGCCTCTGGACCTCAGTTCCCCATTGATAAAATGGGGATAATAGCACTTCCCTACTTCACATGGGTACTGTGAGAATAAATACACTGAAGATTGTGAGGAGCTCAAATACTGCAGTGATGGGGGCCCCACCTTACTCAGGGTTGAATTTGTTCCCCAAAAGGTGCATCAAGGGACCAGCTGTGGCCACTGGAGTTAAAAGAGGGCTGCTAGTCTTGGTTACAGAGTGGTGAGAATATGTATGAGAGAAGGAATTCCTAGTAAGTGTGCCTCTTACATGCCCCCTGACCCACATACTTATCTTTATAATGGTGATGATGACTGCCCTCTTTACAGACAAATAACAAAATGTAAAAACTTGAATTTTCTTCTCAATAGGCTACCTATCTATCCATATCTATCTATAGATAGAAGGGTAGATATTTAAGAAGAGGCCAAGAACCTGGAAGTGTTGTCCCCATGAATACAAGAGGGAAAGAAGCTATGATGCAGCTAATGGATGGGGACTCTCCAACTGAAGACATATATTCACCAGTGGAAGCGACTGATATTCATGCTAGGCATGGATTAACCAGCTCAGGCAAAACAAAGAACAATTCTCAGCTTTCTTGAGCTTTGAAAAAGTGCTGTTCATTTTCTTTCCTTGTTCCTTCCCCCCCGCTGCCAACCCCCCGTCATTTTTAATCTTCTTCTAGACTTTTCCAAATGCCACCTTGGGTCAAGAAAAAAAATGGAGGAACCCATAAACCACTGAGGGGTGAAATTCTTGTGCCATTTTCAACCAGGCTGGAAGGAGGAAAGGGCTGAATATCTGAACTTGGTCACATGAAATTTCTATTCTAAAGTTGATGTAAGGATCCATAAGTAACTGAAAAGACCCTGCAGACCTATGGAAATTCATCATCTTGACAAGAAAGAAAGAAAGAAAGAAAGAAAGATTATGATATTGCAGTAGCAGTGAGAGTCCTTTGCTGATCATAACCCCAGTGAACTAAGCTCTGTACAAACATAAAGAGTAATGGACAGTCCTTGCCCAAATAGACAAGTAAAACAAAGTAATAGTAATAACCTCATTTTACAGATGAGAAACTGAGGCACAGACATTAAATGACCTGCCCAAGTCACATAGGAAGTTTATTATAGAACTGGGATTCAAACTCAGATCTTAAGTCCCAGTCTTGTCACAAAGCAACTTCCTCCCAGTCTTCCTCTCATCTAATATCTCATTCATACCCTTTTAATCTAAGAGGAGCAGCTACGGCTGGTAAAGCACCATGTGATCTTCAAATGGGAAGCACAACAAAAAATGCAAAATATTATTATTAATGACTGTAAACCTGCTTCTGGGACTTCCTGATGAGATTGCCTCATCATAATGAATGTGGGTACGGCACCTACAGAGCTTCCTGCACAAATGAACTTTTAACTTCTAAGAATCAAATTTCTAAGTATGCTCTTTGGTGAGTACTGAGGAAATATGAATCATTTGTCTGATCACAAATCATTTTCACTTGAAAAATTACGAGGCATCTAACAAGAGTTGTCACTTGTAACATTTCATTTTTTTGTTAAAGTAACCACCCAGAGAGGAGACAAAGCGGTTTGTTGGCTCATAGCTTCCGTTGTAGGGTTTTTTTTAAAAAAAGTGAATAAAAACAGTCTCTTTGTTTTAGGCTTAAGTAAACCTTGATGGGAAATCCAGTACAGTGCTAGTGTGAAATGTGAACGGTAACTAGCAATGCTAAAACCAAAACCAGCATCAAACATCCTTTTCAAGTCTAACTTACTATACAACAATATTTTTAATGGCTCAGAGAAGCAGGTCAGCTCTGAACACAAAACCAACTAATAAAATAGATTTTCTATTGCACTTATCACAGATGAAGTGACTCCTGGATATTAATTCACATGTGCAGAACATACCTGTATAGCTGCCCCCCTCAATCCCATTCTTGTTGTATCCTACTGATTCCCAAGTATTTACTGATTTAGCCGCACAACACCCATGTGAGGTAGGAAAGTAGTATTATCCTCATTTAGAGATGGAGAACTGTGGCCCTGTGAAATTAAAGAACTTGCTCAAATCCTCACAGGAAGTCCGTGGAAGAGCTAGGAATTGTATGTTGATCTTCTGAGTCCCAGTACAGTGGCTTAACCACAAGAGCATTGCTGTGTTCTCACAAATATCTGTTAAACAATTTCACTTTGCTGGGGTTTGTGATGCCCATCTGTGAACATTCCAGCCACTGAGTTCATTAACAGGGCTGTTGCTGAAACAGAGAGCTTTGAATGAATGTTGCTAACTGGTCAGGGAACAATATGGATTAGGGTTTGGAGCACCAACGGTAGAAGACTTGTAGCAGCTCAAATTCCTATGATGATTAGAAGCACACATGTGTGATTAGAAGTTGGCAGGTATGGTATATATAACCAAAGTCACAATTGCCTGAACAGATAGGGAACAACTGTTGTAGATTTTTGGCGTTCGTGCATGTTGCAAATGTAGGACCTGATTCCTTGAGATTGGATCACAGAAATCAATGAGAGCAGAGAGCACACAGTACCTTGCAGAGGGAACGGGTCACCTTACAGGACTAAGTCCATCTGAGCTATCAAAAGGGAGTTGCCACTGGAAAATGAGGTACTATTGGGCTTTTATTTCTTGCCTCATTCACAGTGAGCTCAAAAATGCAGGTCACTCCCTAACCGTGTTCTTCTTCAAAATGATTGATGTCACTCTAGGAAAATTAACATCAATTTAGAACAAAATGTCTAAAGTGTAAATAATTTTTTAAGTATTCCATTTATATTTTGCCAACAGCATTAACTTCTCTTTTAGTATATCGGGGAAAAAAAGGTTTCCATCCCATAAGAAAATCCTTGACATGCTGTGTTATGCAGTAACATTATGCCTTAACATTTCAATCATACAAATATTATTTTTGGGATTACTCATGGAAAACTTCTAGCTGGGGGAAGGGGGCAGAGGATGGAAGGTTCTTTGGCTGCAGAAAGAAACTGAAGTGTATGAAAAATATTCTGGCCTATTCAAAGACATTCTACCCTTTGGGTATCTATTTTCAGTGTCATGTTTGCTCATAACCCAACTCTTTTTTGTTTTCCCTCATTTGCAGACGAGGATAATGATTATTTCAGAAGCAAGGTGGAAAAAGGATGATTGCCTTTATATGAAGGTTAGGTGTTGAGTAAGGCAGTTAAGTGGAACAGAAAATACCTTGTATTAAACTGATTTTAGATCCTGCCATTGCAAAAGTCATTGTTATGTGGAAACAGTGTTTAAGCTTCAGTGCAATTTGGGCAAGAAGTTTGTGGGGATGATTGTTAATTGTTTCAAACAGCAAATGGGGGAATATTCAAAATGAATGGAGACTGTAGAGACGGCTAATAGAAGGAGAAGATGACTGTGCATCTGTGATAAATATAAACCTTACAGCTGGCATTCGTGGCTAACACCTTTGGGTGAAAGTGGGCTGTGAAGCACAGCAAGCCTGCATGACACCCACAGATGCTAACTGCTGTTTTCAGCCCCGGTTTCTGTTCACAGTTCCTGTGAAAACGGCTAGTTACCTGGGGTGAACTACTGGGCAAGTGACATTTTAGTAAGGATTGACAACCTTCACTCTGGGGGTGGAGATAACTCCAGTGGGTGCTTAGTGAGGGATAAACCCACAAAAATTAATCATTGCTGGAGAAAGTCTTAACATTTTGCGACTCAGAAAAGCTTCTGGGAAAGTACAGCCAACCTGCAGTTTTGTGTAAAAGAGAGTACATGGACTTATTGGATGAAACCTTGTGTCCTGTGTTATGCAAGTCAGACTTGATGACCTAACAGTCCCTTCTGGCCTTAAATACATGATTCTATGGGCATTTGGAGCATTTATAAAACCAACCAAGCAAAAAAAAAAACAACCCACAACACCACCGGGGGAAAGGGTATTATGAAAATTACTCCAAATTAAGGTAAATTGGAATCTGAGATCACGTCAAAACTACACCGATTTGTAACTTTGAGAATGGATGGTTCATGGAAAAGAGACAATGTTCCATAAATGTTGTACCTCATTTACGACTCCTGGAGATTGCTCAGAACCCCATCAGTCAGTCCATATTGACAGGTCTAAATAATGGAGAGCACAGATGTAGCTGTAGATGTTAGTATCAGCAGACACAGGTAGGTGTGAAGGAAGGTTGGGAACGATGTCAGTGGGAATCATGTGCTTTGAGAGGTCACTTGCAACCTCTGAGCTGTATTCTCTACTGATGTATACCCCCATGAAACCTCATGGGGTCAGTGGGATTGCTCCAGGTATAAATCAGGGCAGCTCTTGGCCCTTTCTGGCAAATGTGGATCACAGAGCGGGTCAGGCTCAATCTGCCCACTGTTCAGTGATATTTGCACCCAGGGTCCATCTGGACCACAATCAGCAGGTAACTCACTTCAATAAAATAATATTTCTGTTGCCGTACCCAAAGTTATCTGGTCATGCATTGAAAGACCTCATCATAACTTCATCACACCCAGTGGGGGATAGACTCTGTGACTGGCAGAGTGAGTTAATAGACTGGCTTCCATTCTGAAGATCACCATTATTACATTTTTGCCTCTGCTGCCAATGGGATCAACTCATTTGTTCCTTGGGTTAAATAGTAATATTTCAGACCCGAAATTTATTGGCATTTGCTTTTGAGCAGAAAGTGGGAAAATTAATCAGTGCTGTTTGCTCTGGCTTAAACATTGGAAACATCTATTAAATTGTCTCAGTTTGCCTCCTGGCTATATTGAAGCAATGACAAATTTCACCACTGATTAGTGAATCTGTTTTCTGTATTTTTAGTATATAAAAGTTCTACATAATCTAGGACCACTTTCCCTGAGGGTTCCCAGCTCCCATGCATCCTGAGATGGCCTCTGAGATTGGATTTGCTGATCAGCTCCACATATAATTTTGACTCAGTTCCCCTTCAGATATCCACCATTGTACCTCTCTAGAATTCCTCAAGGTGGGTCTGAAATTATGTGTACCTTGGTTTTGGGTTAAGTTGTTGACTTGTTTTTCATTAGGAATGGTTTGGAGAAATATCCTGGAGCAGAACAGGACACAACAGTTGAAGGAAGAAGCATAGAAAGAGGTATCCTATTGGAATTGGCCCAGCCCAACCTGTGACTGATTGGTTGCCTCCCATTTGAGGCTGTGGAGTGAGGGGTCAGATGATAGCCTGAGGAACACATAAAAACATAAGAACATAAGAATGGCCATATTGGTTAGACCAAAGATCTATATAGCCCAGTATCCTGTCTTCCGATAGTGGCCAATGCCAGGTGCCCCAGAGGGACAGAACAGGTCATCATCAAGTGATCCATCCCCTGTCGCCCACTCCCAGCTTCTGACAAACAGAGACTAGGGACACCATCCCTGCCCATCCTGGCTAATAGCCATTGAATAAGCATTTGGTGCTTAGAAAGGCCAATAAGAGCTCAATTAAGCTAGAACATTGCAGACTGGGGGATGGCTCCCAGAGCAGTTCCTAGCTTAGGGTAAGGACTCTGAGGGGCTGAGGTGACTGAGGGAAAAGCCTCTGGCAATTGCAGCCCATGGTGGGCACAGGAAATAGTTTATTTTGACATTTTTGTCTAAGGTTTGGTTCATCCATTAAATTATGTCCTCAGGCAAAGCCACTGAGACAGACTGGTGTGGCATGGATCTTTCATGGGCTTGTGAGGGAACCCTATACTTTGTAGGGCATTTAAGTGGACAGAAGATAATTACTCAGATGGAAGTTAGCATGAACAGTGTGGGTAGATGCGCTGGCCTGGGCACTTAGAGTACCACTCGGGTAGTATTCAAAGTGTATGTAAATAGATATGTGTGTAACTCATTTAGCTCTACAAATTAATCCATTAAGGCTATTTTCCATCTTTCCCAGAAGTAAGGGATCAAAACTGGTACTTTGTGGACAACATATTTGTAGAGTATGAAGAAGATGTTGACTGTATGGGCCAAATTCTACTCTTATTGACAATGGTGTAAATCTCATCTCTTTCCACTGACTTCAGTGTGGTTATGCAGATTTACAGCCAATGAAATTGAAAGGGAGCACATTTAAAAATGATACAAGGGAATATTTTTTCTCCATACAATTAAGCTATGGAACTCATTGCTGCAACACTGAGACCAAGAGATAGCAGAATAATTCAAAAAAGGATTATGCATTTATATGGATAATAGTACATATTTAAATAAATAGTTTTGGAAAGCATACAAACCTTTCTGCTTCAGTACTTAAGCTAACATCTAACTATTGTAAAATGGGAAAACAATTGTATTGAAGCTTTACAATTTAATCTGTTTCATAGAAGTTTTCCATTTTCGTTCAACTTTCTGCAACATTTTTAGAAATATTTTTATCAAAATCATGTTTGAAATCATGAAATCTTCACTTACCAAAAAGTACAGAAAATAATACTGAAAAAGAAAACTTCGAGATTGTTAGGTTTCAGAATAGCAGCCGTTTTAGTCTGTATTCGCAAAAAGAAAAGGAGTATTTGTGGCTTATGCTCAAATAAATTTGTTAGTCTCTAAGGTACCACAAGTACTCCTTTTCTTTTTTTGAGATTGTTGGCAGTCTTTTCATGAAAAGTTTCTTCTTAGGAAAAAAGATCAGGCTTTGACAGAGAAACTTTTTGTGTAATTTTTTTTTCTACTATTTAATGTCTAACTATTGGGAGTTTGGAGGAAAATTTTCCTAGGAGTAGGTTATCCCATAACTGCCCACTGCAGAGTTTCTTGCAATTTCTCTGAAACAGCTTGTACTAGTCTAATCCACTCTGCAATTGAATGGTCCTACACTGGTTGTAACTGGGAGCTAAATTGGGAGGTTGAGAAAGCATGATGGTTTCCACTGGTTCAAATAACAGTGAATTGGTTGGATCATTAGGGACCCCTGTGCTAACCATACATTATGTTTCTGCCGGTAACCTCATATTACATTTTCCATTATACAAACTCTGTGCTTCCTTCTGAAAAACCTTAGCAAACCAAATGATTTCATTGAGCTATGTGTGATGTTAAGAAAATGACACAGCTGGAAATATATAACCACTCTTGTCTTGAGTCACTTGATAATTCACAGCAGTGAACAAAAGAAAGCCAGTGGATAAAACCTGTTAGCTTCTTCCCTGTGAAATTACCATCCATATTAGAGTTTTTATCACTGAGATCGCCTGCCAATTCACATTAAGGTTCAAATCAAAGTGCTGACACCTGCTTTTTTCTTAACCAGATCCATGCTATTTTAGTCTTTTTTGTAGCAATGAGTAGAGCGGTGACTAGTAAAAGACTATCGTGAAGCTCACGTATGTTGTGATCTTTCTGTGTTTTGAGGTGCAAGGACCTTATCACTTCAGGGCATGCTGCATCCCGAAGATTCCACCACTGCTACTGTCCTTCACAGGGGGATGAAGATTCCTGTGGCAGATCACATCTACAATGGGTGAGGAGAAGTCACCAACACCACTGCACGCACCCATACCTATGGAGATTAGGATAATTTTCATTACAGAACCTAGAGTTACAAACTGAGTTCAAGGCCCCATCATGTTGGGCAATGTACAAACACATAATGAAAGACACTCTCTGTTCCAGAGACTTTACAAACTAAATAGATAGACAAAGGATATAATATTATTCTCACGTTAGAAATGAGGGAGGTGAAGCACAGAGAGCTTAAGCCCCAGACCCACAAAGGTATTTAGTTTCTCCTAACTTCCATTGACTTCAGTGGAAGTTAGGAGGCTAAATATTAGGGCTGCCGATTAATCGCCATTAACTCACTCTATTAACTCAAAAAAAATTAACCGTGATTAAAAAATTAATCACTATTTATCGCAGTTTTAATTGCACTACTAGACAATAGAATACCAATTGAAATTTATTAAATATTTTAGATGTTTTTCTACATTTTCAAATATATTGATTTCAATTACACACAGAATACAAATGTACATTGTTCACTTTATATTATTATTTTTATTCAAATATTTGCACTGTAAAAATGGCAAACAAAAGAAAATTGTGGTTTTCAGTTCACCTCATACAAGTACTATAGTGCAATCTCCTTATGAAAATCCACTTACAAATGTAGATTTTTTTTGTTACATAACTGCACTGAAAAACAAAACAATGTAAAACTTTAGAGACTACAAGTTCACTCAGTCCTACTTCTCGTTCAGCCAATCACTAAGAGAAACAAGTTTGTTTACATTTATAGGAAATAATGCTACCTGCTTCTTATTTACAATGTCACCTGAAAGTGAGAAAAGGCGTTTGCAAGGCACTTTTACAGACAGCATTGGAAGGTATTTACATGCCAGATATGCTAAATGTTCCTTTACGCTTCGGCCACGACAAGCTTCCATGTTGATGACGCTCGTTAAAGAAACAATGCATTAATTAAATTTGCAACTGAACTTTTTGGGGGAGAATTGTATGTCTCCTGCTCTGTTTTACCCGCATTCTGACATATATTTCATGTTATAGCAGACTCAGATGATGACCCAGCACATGTTGTTCGTTTTAAGAACACTTTCACTCAGATTTGACAAAATGCAAAGAATGTACCAATATGAGATTTCTAAAGCTAGCTACAGCACTTGAGCAAAGGTTTAAGAATCTAAAGTGCTTTCCAAAATCTGAGAAGGACGAGTTGTTGAGCATGCTTTCAGAAATCTTAAAAGAGCAACACTCTGATGTGGAAACTACAGAACTTGAACCACCAAAAAAGAAAATCAACCCTCTGCTGGTGGTATCTGACTCAGATGATGAAAATAAACATGCGTCGGTCTGCTCTGCTTTGGATCGTTATCGAGCAGAACCCGTCATCAGCATGAACGCATGTCCTCTGGAATGGTGGTTGAAGCATGAAGGGACATTTGAATCTTCAGCATGTCTGGCACGTAAATATCTTGTGATGATGGCTACAAGAGTGCCATGTGAATGCTTGTTCTCACTTTCAAGTGACACTGTAAACAAGAAAAAGGCAGCATTATCTCCCCTGCAAATGTAAAAAAACTTGTTTGTCTGAGTGATTTGCTGAACAAGAAGTAAGACTGAGGTGACTTGTAGTTACATTGTTTTATTTTTCAATGCATTTACTTTTTGTACATAATTCTACATTTGTAAGGTCAAGTTTCAATTTAGCAACAGGCTCATAAAGGCAAAGATTTCATTAATTATTTTTTACTCCAAATCAGGTCACGCCTCCCGAATCAAGCATCAATCACAGAATCATAAATGAGAATGGAAAACACCTCCAATAGTAAAATAATCTACTAGCACTTGGGTCCGTTAACCTGCTAAGTGCTTTCTGCTGCATATAATAAGAGTTGGGCCATTGGCCACTTTCCTTGGGAGAGCATTCCCAGCCTCACGGATCCCACTCTCATGAAGACTTTCCTCATTTTTAATTCAGGTAGAATTCATCGGGAAAAAACAGCCTTTCTTTGACCACAGTGCTGTTGTATCAATAGTTGTTCCATCTGTTTTTTATAAAATAAGCCTGGATTCTACTCTGCATGGGCCCTGTAGGATTTTTTTTCCAGTGTTCCAAAAATGTTCACAAAGCTATCAAACCTTTTGCATGGCATACTAGTTGGCATATACGTAAATGCTACTTTGGGCTTTGGCTAGATTAGCCAAATTTAGGGAACTGAAGAAATTCACAGGTTATTATTACTCATTGGGAACGTTGTGTCATTTGCATTAACCTATTTATTTAAAAAGAAAAGGAGTACTTGTGGCACCTTAGAGACTAACAAATTTATTAGAGCATAAGCTTTCGTGAGCTACAGCTCACTTCATCGGATGCATTAGAACGTGCTTTTCTTCCCATCTTCTTGCATAGTCATGGGGTGTGGGGGGAATGGATAATTCCAAAAATTTGTGAATGGAGACAAGAGAAAATGGAGCATTAAACTAGCCAGCAGTATATAACCCGTTGCATTAGAAACAAAGGTGCAGATCCTCTGTTGGTGTATATTAGGGTGACCAGATGTCCCGATTTTATAGGGACAGTCCTGATTTTGGGGTCTTTTTCTTATATAGGGTCCTATTACCCCTAACCCCCTGTCCCAATATTTCACATTTGCTGTCTGGTCACCCTAGTATATATCGGTGTAATGGCTTCAAAGATCCAGGCCAAGTTACACCAGCAGCAGATCTGTTCAAAAATCTTTATAAATGATTCCAAGTCAAGGATTCATACATTAGTACGGCCCATGGGGCAGTAGCAGTTTTCACACCAGCATCTGATTGGATTCTAGCCTATTTCTTGTATTAGTAAATGACAACACTGACATTGGAGATGGGACACTGAAAACCAAAGTTTGCATTGGTGAGTTGAAGAGAATGCGATGAATCCAAGCAGGTATAATAGGCCAGATTCCACTCTGGGGTGATACCACATTGACTTCAGTGTAACAGCAATTAGGACTAATGTCTATTATTTACTATATGTGTTTTATACCATTGCAGGGCTAGGTAGTTTAATTTTTATTTTATCTACAGAATCTGTCTCTTGAGAGCTGATCATAAAATGGGAGAGGGAAAGCAGTGAAATCATTGTGCAATTTCTTTTTTCTTTTTTTCTTTTTTTTTAATTTCCTTACCAGCTCTACTATATATGATAGCTTTTTTGTTTTTCTTTTTCTAGCACCTGGCAGTACAGTATTTGATCAGAGATGAATGAGAGGTTGTACAGGCTCTGGGTAACATTATATATTTCAGATATCTAAATCATTCACAGCTAGGTATCAAACACAAGATATTAGTTATGAACTGAATTTCACTGAAGATTCCTCTGATTTTTAACACAGAAAAGACAAAACAAACTCAACTGCTGGAAATGGCCCACCTTGATCATCACTACAAAAGGTTTTTTGTTTGTTTGTTTGTTTGTTGGTTTGTCTTTTTGTTTTGTTTTGTTTTTTGTTCCCCCCACCACCCTCCTGCTGGTAATAGCTCCCCTTACCTGATCACTCTCGTTACACTATGTTTGGTAACACCCATTGTTTCATGTTCTCAGTGTATATAAAATCTCCCCACTGTATTTTCTACTGCATGCATCCGATGAAGTGAGCTGTAGCTCACGAAAGCTTATGCTCAAATAAATGTGTTAGTCTCTAAGGTGCCACAAGTCCTCCTTTTCTTTTTGAGTCCATTTGAATTTTTTAGAGGGGGAAGGAAGGACCACTTGGAGCCTTACTTACCCCCATGTCTTTTAGTGCCAGTCAGATGCAACTGACCCTATAATGGGTAACGAATAGACAGCCCAGTCTTTATTTCATTGATAAATTCAAATCTTGGATTTTTGAAGTGTTTCTGGAAAGGTGGGCTAGTGGTGACTTGAGAAAGTTTCCTACATGATTTTTCAGTGCACTAGATGGCACTAAAGTATGGTTTTTATATATGAAAAAACAATCCACAAAAATTTGTGATGTAGGTTCAGTAAACTGGCACTACTTTTCTGAGGTATATTTTATGAAAGTTCTTTGATATATAATTTGTATTTTCTCATTTTAATTTTCAGATCATCAGAAATGGAGAATTAATTACACCCACTTTGATATTAAAAGAATTTCAAATTGAAAATAAATAATGCTGGAAAGTTGAAAAAACCCAAAGAAACTAATTTACCCTGGGCTAGATGCAAAATTACTCTAATGTTTAAGGATTAAGGGGATTGATGCAAGGGTAGAAAAGTTCTGTGCCAATTACATGGCTTTTCCATGAACTTTACTTATCAAAGCATTAAAGTCACTAAAAATAAAGTCGTTAGATTTCCTGTATAGAAATATCCTCCTTGATGTACATGCAAATGATTAGTTCTGTGCTACAACCCCCAAAGTAGTTAATCTTTTGTTAAAGGTATTACATGCAAAACAAGGTATAGATTCACCATAAAAGAGATTTTTTCCCCCTCCTATAAAGAACAGGGGAACAAAATTAGATTTTATCCCCCAGAAATTAAGAGCTGTGGGTTAGTTATGTGGAAGCATCTTTTAACTTATTCTCTAACCATTTTGCATGGGGTCATACTGTTGTCTTTGTTTTGGTACATGACTACAATGAACAACAACACATAAAATATGAAAGGTGTAACGGTTATAACTCCCTACACAAATACACACTGAACAATTATTGGGTAATCTTAGACATTTTAAAATTGTTGAATGGCAGTTGGATTGTTTACAAAGACAAGAATGAGCAAATCTTTCTTTATTACATAAAGTTGGAAAACGAATACTCAGTATTATTTCTGGGGGAAGATTCAGGTCGGAAAGAATGGGGAATGCATAGTAGTAACAGAGGTAAGAAACCATGGATTGCATTTGATTCTGATCTGACAATCTTCTTTCTTGCAGCTCTTTGGTTTCCACAGCAAAATGGCAGTTGTTTTATTTATGCTGTAGTCATTAACAAAGGTGACATATAAAGTTCCTCTCGGAACGGTGTATGATTAATCCATACATAGGTAAGCCCAATCATGTAATCCTTCGGCGCTCAGAAATCTCATTAACTACAAAAGGAGTTATACGCATGTAGGGGACTATGACAGGGTCAAATCTTCAGGTAGTATAAAAGGGGCATAATTCCCCTGAGGTCAGTCAGCTGAGGATCTGGCCCATCAAAGATTGGGCCGTCCACATCCAATTCTTTGCTGAGAATTTGCCTTCAGGTTTATAAGACTTGGCCATTAATCTTTTGTTATTGTTGTTGTCTGTCAATTGCATCAGAGTCCATATTTCAGGAAAAATATTTCAGAGGAAAGACTGACAATGCCCACATAAAATTATTAAACTGAACCCCAAAGCACACCAGTCCTTAAATTACCGTGTTTGCAAGAGTCAGGTCATGCTATTTTGAGGACTAATATTTTAGCACCTACACAGAAAATAACTTCCCTGAGACTTGAAAGTTCAGCAGTTTCAGGAGTATTAGTTCTCAGTTTCCTAAACGATCATTTTCCACACTTCAAAGACACAACTGTACAAAAACAGAATTATTGAAGAGAAATAAACCAAACAGTGGATGATGGTTTTTTCATCTGGCCCGCAACTTAATAGAAAATAATAGAACATAGCACAGATCACAATAGTACCATGCTTTATATTGTGTCACATCCTCAGTTGGTGCAAATTGGTGTAGTTCAATGGAAGGATTAAATCCTTATTATTTAAATCTGATAAAAAGGTTATCAGGCATTTTAAAAGGAAACTAATGATCTAAAAAATCATATATTTCCATAAAATACATTTCATTACAGATGTTATTTATATAACACCCCAGATGAAAGCATTTTAAACATCCTCATTTACTTTCAATTAATTATACTGTTTGCATTTCACAAAGCCTGGGCAATTTCACTTTTTTCCCCTCAGTAAGTTTCATTTTTAGATTTTAATGCACTAATTTCGGTTTGCAAATGCTGCGAGAGTTTTTTTTTTTTAAGTTTCCAAAAGATTTTCTAATGAAAAAAGCAACAAAGGGGGGGGGGGGATATTATTTGTCTTATGTATTGCAACAGCACCCAAGTTTTGGGTCATGTTTTTGCTGACAGTTATTTTAGGCATGTGAGGTGTATCTAACTGTTCTGTTGTAATCACTGATGTGCTTTAATGGTCTGATTCAATGTCATTGACTTTGATGGGCTTTGGATCAGGTCCCTCCTTATCTATCCACTATATGCACTCTGTGATAACAATCATGGATAGGTACCACCATGTCTAGCATGATTCTGTCAAAACAAGGGATGGTGGAGAAGTGTCAGATTGTGATAGGCCCTTACGCTGGTGTGCAAGGAGTCTGTTGCTCACGCTGTCCTGAAGCTTGCTTGAATACGTGAGCAGGAGGAGACAGGGCCTTCCCTTGAGGACTAGTCCAATGTCCACTGAAGTCAATTGGAGTCTTTCCATTGGCTTGTATCAGCTTTGGATCAGGCCCTTAGGGCACCCAGTGCCCCTCCTCCCCTCACACACTGATTTGCAGAGCAGGAAAGCTGCCTTTAGGGGAGAAGGCTGTACCACCCCTTAAATGCCACGGCTGCTTGGGAAGGGTTAGTGATTGCTGTGTACGGCAGTGTGGGTCTGTCCTACACTATGCTTGTAGGCCAGTAGTTTGGCCCACAGCCTCTGAACATGTACGCAATTACTCATGTGCTTAACTTATGTACATGCTTAGTGGGATTCCTCACATGTTTAAACTGTTTACAGAACTAGGGCCTTTGGGTCTGATCCTCTTCCCATTCAAGTCAGTTGACAAATTCCCATTTACTTTAATGTTGCAGGATTAAATGTTGAATGTGCATTTAGGGCTTGATGCAAAGTGCATTGAAGTCCAGGGAATCCTTCTGTTGGCTTCACTAGGCTTAGGAAAAGGCCCAAATTCAGCAAATCGTTTAAGCACATACTTATATCTCTCTATTCAACAGAGCACTTGAGCATGTGCTTAAATTTAGGTATGTACTTAACTAAAGCAGACTGGAAATTTTCCATGGCTATTTAAAAGTAACAAAACCTTTTCTATGTCCAATTTTTTTTCAAGATTTTAACTTTTTTATTCAATAAAAAACATTGTTTCCGTTTTTAGAAAAACAATTCTCTTTTGTCCTTCCCCCTCTCCCCATTGCCTTTCTTTCTTCTTTTTCTGTGAGGAGAAAAAAAGGCGGGAAATGGGGAAAACAATCCCCCAAACCAAACATTTTACCAAAAAGTTGTTTCAATTTTTGAAATCTGCCCAGATTTAAGTTTTGGGATTTTGGCTTTTCATCAATCGTTTTTCTGGAAAAAATGAAAAACAATTTTTCTCCAAATTTCCCACACAATTTTTTTTTCAACCAGCCCTAGGCCTAAATCCCACTTAAACAAATATTTATAAACTATGGGTCCATGACTAGGGCTACTAAGCACTTACAAATAAATAATAATTTAAACAGTAATTTGAAAAATGGGTAAAATGTATACACAAGCAGAAAGGACTCACAGCACAAAGTGATCTGTAATATTTTTTTTATTACACCTTAGCACAAGTTGTTAAATATGTGCTTACAACATATCACAGGATAAAGACATCTTTTCCCTGCTTCTTCTAGCATATGTTCCAGAAACTCAATTTTGATACGTTGTGATCCTCAAGGGATTAATGAACACCATCAGAGAATCAGGCTAACTGAAACGCCATCAAATTGATAACATATTCCATTGTGGGGCACTTCTTAGTCTTCTTCTATATCAGTTTTATTCTTATCATTGATCTTACTACCCAAAGTGAAATGTAATTAAAAGAGTAAGCATTTTAAAACACTGCTGGATGATACTGCCTCAGTCTGGGAGTTATTCAATGTAGACAGAGGGCAGGATAAAATATAGAGAAAACAAATGAAGCATAAGGAAGCTGTTTTCTGTTTAAAATATCTTCATTTAAACCTTTAACTGATTGGGCTTGATGCAGGCATTACTGGATGGAATTGTAAGGCCTGTGGTATGCAAAAGATCATAGAGGTCCCTTCTGGCCTTAAAACCTGTGAAACTATGAACTTGCTCAATGAACTTTCTACTACTTTCTGTGGGGTAAGGAGACTTTGCTTGGGTTAGATTTTCTATAGACATAAAGTGTATGTGTGTGTCTGTACATAGCAATCTTTATCTATAAAATAAGAGTTGGTTACAACAGATCTCCTTATCTGACCTACTTTAAATCGTACATGAAAGCATAGTTAATTTCAGCTGTTATCTCTCAGATTGATAAAAATCTCCTGTTCAGTATTAATTATTTTCAGCACGAATATGCTATGTTTTGAGAATGTGGGAAATTCATTATAGCCCCCATGATTAAATCAAATAGAAAGATCGATACTGAACCTATTCAGATCAATGGGAGTTGGCGCAAGCCCTTGGTTCACTCGGGCAACTTTTAGGACCCGTTTGGTCATTGCTTTGCTCTTTGTGTAGTCATTTTTTACCTGTGCAAACTGTGTAAAATGCTGCCTTTGCTATTTGGTGGTGATTCATACCCACGTTGCATTCACTAACCTATGGTGTAAGTGACCGCACACAAGATAGAGGCTAATTGAGAGTTGGGTCTACAGAGTTTAAACAAAGTGGTGCCAATTTTCATCTGATCCACATCTCCATATTTTCTGTTCTCTTTCCTTCTATTTCAATTCCTTCTGGGAACAACCTGGATGCTTAGAAGCTGCTTGACTTCATTTGTTCATGATGGGCTGTTTCACAAAAGGACACTTCATATAAAAAATGACTTCTGTGTTACATTAACAGCACAGAAATCATGAATTTCAGAGTTAAGGTTAGGTGACATCACAGCAGAAATTATCACAAGAGACAGGCCAAGATCAAGACACAAGGTTAAACACACCCTACCCCAAGTTCGAATCTGGATCATAAAGACTTCATCCTGCAGGCTGCCATCCACCTCCTCTGAAGTGTTCAATGTCTTCAAATCTCTGCGTATTACATGACTTGGCTGTAAGGCCGCAATCCTGCTTCATGAGGGCAGACCCATGTGGACCCCAATGGCATCAGCCAGGCTCTGCACAAGCAGAGGGGTCCACCCACAAACAGCAGCTTGCAGTTTACACCTATGGCCCATTTCTAATGATTACACCCATCTACCTATAGTAGTTTGGTATTGTCACTCCAGAAGAAGAGATCATGTAATGTACTTTGCCATTCCTGTGCGTTGGGTGAGTGGGAAAGAAATTCTTCCTGGCTGTCATGTGTGCGCATTGGAAGTGAGATTTTGTTTTACTGGTAGAATTACTGTTACTGTATCAGTGTGACTAAGTGTTAGAAAGCTTCATGTCCTATAAGAATATAAGAATGGCCCTACTGGCTCAGACCAAAGGTCGATCCGGCCCAGTTTCTTGTCTTTTGACAGTGGCCAGTGCCAGGTGCCCCAGAGGGAATGAACAGAACAGGTAATCATCGAGTGATCTATCCCCTGTCACTCATTCCCAGCTTCTGGCTAACAGAGGCTAGGGACAACATCCCTGCCCATCCTGACTAGTAGCCATTAATGGACTTATCCTCCATGAATTTATCTAATTCTTTTCTAAACCCTGTTATGGTCTTGGTCTTCACAACATCCTCTGGCAAGGAGTTCCACAGGTTGACTGTGCATTGTGTGAAGAAATACTTCCTTTTATTTGTTTTAAACCTGCTGCCTATTAATGTCATTTGGTGACCCCTAGTTCTTGTATTATGAGAAGTAGTAAACAAGACTTCCTTAGCTACTTTCTCTACACTAGTCATGAAATTATAGACCTCAATCATATCTCCTCTTAGCCGTCTCTTTTCCCAGCTGAAAAGTCCCAGTCTTATTAATCTCTCCTCATACGGAAGCTGTTCCATACCCCTAATAATTTTTGTTGCCTTTTTCTGAACCTTTTCCAATTCCAATATATCTTTTTTGAGATGGGGCGACCAAATCTACACACAGTATTCAAGATGTGGGTATACCATGGATTTAGAGAGAGGCAACGTGATATTTTCTGTCCTATTATTTATCCCTTTCTTAATTATTCCCAGCATTCTGTTTGCTTTTTTGACTGCCACTGCACATTGAGTGGATGTTTTCAGAGAACTATCCACAAGGACTCCAAGATCTCTTTCTTGAGTGGTAACAGCTAATTTAGACCCCATCATTTTATATGAATAGTTGGGATTATGCTTTCCAATGTGCATTACTTTGCATTTATCAACATTGAATTTCATCTGCCATTTTCAGCCTGATGAGGGAAGGAGAGATGCACTGTTTTTTTAATTGTGAGGAACGATTAGTAATAGGAGTGCAGATGAGCCCTCTTACACGTAAAGCTTTGCCTTACAATTCATGTAGTAATTCTATTTATACTATGAGCATTCTACTCTGTATCCAGCATTCCCATAGAGTGAATTTCACTTGGGTGGAGTGAGGACTCCAGCACTCTGTGAGTCCAATTCTGCAAGGCATTGAACGCCTCCTCAGAGGAGACTTCTGGGGGGGAGACGAGCCCCTTTGTAAGGTGTGCAGTAAGGAGCCTCATTCCTATGCCCCTGAAGAGCTATTGCCTATTGAAGTCAATGGGGCTACTCAAGTCAGTGATGATTAGTCATGGGAGTAAGGATTGCAGGATCAAATGCACTGATCCTAGAGTGGGGAAATCTTTCTGAAAGATGCTGCTGAAGTGCACAATGTTACAAAAATGGATTCACAGGTAGATACAGTGAAGAAGCTCCTGTTGATTAGAGGTATGGAATGGCTGTCGTGTGAGAAGAGATTAATAAGACTGGGAGTTTTCAGCTTGGAAAAGAGACAGGTAAGAGGGGATATGATTGAGGTCTATAAAATCATGCCTGGTGTGGAGAAAGTAAATAAGAAAGTGTTATTTACTCCTTCTCGTAACACAAGAACTAGGGGCCACCAAATGAAATTAATAGACAGCAAGTTTAAAAGAAACAAAAGGAAGTATTTTTTTCACACAACACACAGTCAATTTGTAGAACTTCTTGCCAGAGGACGTTGTGAAGGCCAAGACTACAGCAGGGTTCAAAAAAGAGCTAGATAAATTCATGGAGGACAGGTCCATCAATGGCTATTAGCCAGGATGGGCAGGGATGGTGTCCCTACCCTCTGTTTGCCAGACGCTGGGAACTGGTGACAGGGGATGGATCACTTGATGATTACCTGTTCTGTTCATTCCCTCTGGGGACTTGGCATTGGCCACTGTTGGAAGACAGGATACTGGACTAGACAGACCTTTGGTCTGACCCAGTATGTCCGTTCTTATGTTCTTATGTTCTTATTGCCTTCAGTGCTAAAAACCAGGAAAAGAGATAGTTTTATAAAGTCAGTCTTGCCTAGGCAACTTGTGTACTGCTGATTGGCTTCTTCATTCTCATCCTTATAACCAGCAGCCTCAAAGAAGTGCTCAACATATGGAATCTTTCTTGTGCTATGGTCAACAGCCCTTATGCCACCATTTCTAATGGAAAAATCAGCCTCACTGGGGCCAAAATATAATATTTAGTTAAGAAAAATACTTGCTTGGCACAGCAGATCTGAGCTAAATTGGACACATTCATTACACTCAGGTTTTAAGGTGGGGTTTATGAAAGGCAAAAACCTCAACAGCTGACTGAAGGGCAACACAAACTAGTTTAAAGTAGATATCTCTGTCCCTAATCTCTTGAAAATCTCTGGTTTTCTTTAACTCTACATGAACTTTTGCAAGGTGTGATTATCTGCCCGTCAGTGCTATACATGTTTTCAAAACCAAAGGATTTTGAAAACAAAACGGAAAAAAGTAAAAAAAACACACAACCCCTCTCAGTTGTTTTGCAAGCCATTTTACTCATCAGAAATAATTGCGGTCAGACATATTTAGCTGAGAATGCTGATATTTTTATAAATGTTTATAACAAACTTAAATGCATGTAAATACACCATCTCCGCACTCTGCAATAAATCATTTGTGCAAACCTTTGTAGAGTTTTAGCAGTTGTAGTACTTTAGGGCCTGAACCAATACCCACTGAAGTCAACAGGGCAAATGGTACCTTCCATTCTGCTTTATAGAACAGCAAGTAGCTGGATTGGCCCTGGAGCAGAGTGAAAACCTAGTTATGACTTAGTGGGCCACAACTGGGTCCCTCTTGTTCCAGGGAGGAAGTAATCTGTGCCAGTCCTTTACTTGGCCATACCTCCCGCCCCCGCCCCCCCCCCCCCCACACACATGCAAGCTGAGTGATGCTGATTAGTGTGTTGTGAGTTGAACCTAGGCTTTGCTCACTGCATGCACAGCAGCCCTGGAGTCTGCTTTCCCACTCTCCAAAAGCTCCAACCCATGATGCAGATAGTAAGGGGCAAAAGCAGAGGTCTGCTCATATCTGAACCCTTAGAAAACTCCATTACTCAAGCAGACCTCCATTGATTTCAATGTCATTAAGAGTTGAAAGATTGGGCCCTTGTTTCCCTCTTCCCAAATTCAGAGTTCTCATTTGCAGATTTAAGAATCATAGTGGAAGGGAATCAGTTACCATAACAGTGTCATTTATCTTAATCATTTCACTCCTTAATCAGATGCTGCAATGATAAGGCGCTATAGAAATATATAAGACAGATTGTCAGTGGCTAGGCTTTTCTAACGAGGCAGTTTTTATAATGTGATTTTTTTCTGTATATATAGAGGAACTGTTCTTTTATTAACTTGCCTTTTTTTTGCATGTGAAATGCTTACAATCAGATAGGACTTCTTTTTTTAAAAAAAATTGCTTTCCAAAAGTGGCAAGAATGAATGAGACCATAATTGAATGAAAGGGAAAAGTTCTTAAAAATTATGACAAAAGTGCAGTGTTATCAAGATTTGAACTTACTTTTTTGTTGTTGTTTTAATATAAATGTTTATTTTCTTGGCTGCACAATCTTTGGCTGCATTCTATGGAGATTCATAGGTGCTGAATTAGCTGAAGAGGACTCACTTGTTTTCCAGTAAGGAACACATCCTACAAACATTTAAAGACATAACATATGCATAAGCTTTATTATTTATGTTACGTGAGCACTCACAACCCTCGGTCGGTACCAGAGCCCCATTGTGCTACGTGCTATACACAACAGCTGAGCAAAATATTTTGATCACAACTTTTTTTGGTCGGTAAATAAATAAATTCAGCATGGCTGAAATATTTTGTGAATGTGTCAATTTGTTTACCAAATTGTTTGTTCTGGAACAAAAACCTTAAAAATTCTAAAAAACAAACAAACAAAAAACCCCCGTTTAGTTTGACACTTTCCAAATTGAACCATTTTTTATTGTTTGATTCCAAACAAAAAGTTGTTTCGAAATTACTTTGAATTTTATTTCAAATGTTTAAAAAAGCTCAAAATGAAAGAAAATGTTTTGTTTGATCCAAAACAGTTTTTTCTATTTTTCAAAATTACCAACTAATCAAAAAATGTATTATTTACTCAGCTCTACTGTACATATATATTTATTCAGACATACAAAAATGTTAAAAAGGGAGCCTTTCTATATATGCTAGAGGCCTTAGTCATATCTTTAAAATAAGTCCTATACACAGCAGTACAATGTAAGGTAACTCATCACCCGAGACAGGCAACTTAAAAATACACAAACAACTTCTAACCCAGTAAATGTCTCTTTAATCTAGCAGACAGAGGTATAACAAAATCCAGTAGCTGGCAGTTGACCCTATACAATTTGCAACTAGAAAAAAGGTGCAAATTTTTAGCAGTGAGAGTACTTAACCACTGGTAGGTTTCAGAGTAGCAGCCGTGTTAGTCTGTATTCGCAAAAAGAAAAAGGAGTACTTGTGGCACCTTAGAGACTAACACATTTATTTGAGCATAAGCTTTCGTGAGCTACAGCAAGTGAGCTGTAGCTCACGAAAGCTTATGCTCAAATAAATGTGTTAGTCTCTAAGGTGCCACAAGTACTCCTTTTTCTTTTAACCACTGGTAGAATTTACATAAGATTGTATTTAAATCAAGATTGGATGTGTTTCTAAAATTTGAGCTCTAATTCAAACAGAAGTTATGGGGTAGATGTCGGAATTACTGGGTAAGGTTCTCTGATCTGTGTTACATAGGTCATCAAACTAGATGGTTGTCCTGGCTCCTTCTGACCTTAAAAATTGATGAAACAACTCCTCCCCTTTTCAATTCTCCAACCCAGTGTCATAACCGCTGTAATTCACCTTCTTTTATATTTTATTATTTTACTTATTTTGATATCAAAACAATTTTAAAAGGACCAGGATAGAAATTTGTAGCACCCTAACAGCAATTAGTGTTGCCAGCTCTTGTGATAATCAGCTTCTTAAAGCCCCAGCTACTGGAGTCATGTGATTATATGAGAATCTTACCTTTCATTTCAAAAAACCATAATAATACTAAGATTCTAGCCCTCATGATTGCAAAGAGAAAAGTTTGTACCCTAGTGACTTAAAACCCAGGAGGCAAATAAAAGAACCCAACTTTTATTTATTTATTTATTTTTTAAAAAACCCTCATGATTTTTCAGTTAATCTCATGACCTTTTTTTGGTGGGGGGGCTGGCTTATGAATTTTGACTATTTCTTGTTGGCAACATAGAATAATTAAGTTTACAATAACAATGAGAGCTACCCTAAAGTCTTGAAGAACTAAGGCAAACTTTCTGGTATGCCACGCCCATGCAAATTCATTAAAATTAAGATTTAATGATTCAGTGAGAGTATTTTCTTTTATCTTGTTATTTATCTCTTTAATCGTGTACACATTTTTTTCTCTTGTCTGTCAATCGCCTATTTGTCTTTTAAACATATTTGAATAGTCTACAACTGTTCCATTCAGATTGCATGATGTTATTGATAATTGACTGAATCCTTTTTAAACTTAAATTCAGAGACTGTCTGGTTCAGCACAAAAACTGAACTCTTTTAGCTGTTTAAATAGATTATCTAGATGACTTTTTTATCAGTATTAGCGGCATAAATACATGTACAGTGTAGGAATACAGACTTAAGACATCGAGCACAATAGCGGCGCTCTCCAGAATGTAAGAGACTGGAGGATGCTAGTAGTGTTCTGTCCTGCTGGCCTAAAACAACTAAGGCTCTTGGGAGATATCTGTAAAGTTTTTGAATGGTCCTTTCTGAAAGAAAAATATCTTGGGCAAAGTCTGAATATTCTCCAAGCTTGCTCTGACCACTGCTGCTTAAAGGGGTGCTATAACAATTTTAAAGGGGGGGTGCTGAGAGCTATTGAACCAAAATGTACACCTTGTATATGATGGAAACCACTTCAAGACAGGGGGTGCGGCCGCACCCCCAGCACCAGCACCTATGGCTGCTTACTTTTGCCACCCATGGCAGCAGTCTAAGCTCCTGTGCATCCCCACGGGCCGGGGCCTACACTGAACTGTTAACACAGCATGGGGCTGCGTTCTCTTTCTCAGCTTAAGCCACCAGGGCCAGAGTGGGGGTGGGTATGTGATATGTGTCCCCACTACCCTCTTCCTGTGCACATTCCTCCCCCACCCTGCTCCATCTTCACCTCCACTTTCAGCCCAGGCCCCAGAGGGAGGTGGGGGATTGTACTAGGAGTCCCCCTTCCATGGAGCTGTGGTAAGAGCCATGAGGAAATGCTCCTGGGTTCCACTCCATGTGCAGCTCAAGGGGGCATGGTCTGGCCCGTAGGGTGCCATTATAGGGAAATCATGACTACCATCGTTTTGTTATGAGCAGCACTTGCTGTGTAAGTTGTTAAAAGGAATAAAGCACTCTCCTTCATGTTGGAGGATATCAGATGACTCAGAGTGATTTTAATATTGCTCAGCTTCACAAGAACTGTGTTTACCAATGCCAGAGGGTTATTGATTCCAGTATCTCCTACAGTGAACTCAGAATTTTGCTATTGTTTTTGTGAGGCCAATCCTGTATAACCCTTTAAGGTCCATGGTAAGTTCTTTGAAGCAGCACTGGCTTTTTGTTCTGTGTTTGTACAGCACCTAGCACAATGGGATTCTGGTCCATGACTGGGGATAATAGATGCTACTGTGGTAATACAAATAATATTAAAAAAGTCAGTGGGGTAATAAAATTGTAACAAATAGAACGCTTGTTTCTCTCCAGGGCAGAGTGGCCTAGTGGATAGCGCAACCAGACTAGGATTCAGGAGATCTGGGTTCTGTTCCTGACTTTGCTGCTGGCCTGCTGGGTGTCGTTCGGCAAGTTGCTTCACTTCTGTGCCTTGGTTTCCCCATCTGTAAATGACTGACCTGCTTTGTAAAGCACTTTGAGAGCTATTGGTGAAAAGTGCTATCTAAGAAGTAAGTATTATTATTCCCTGCATGACGCATGGTTGGAGGATCCGGCCCTGTATTTGTATAATTAACTGGTTGCTAATTGTCCAGAGATAACCTCTTGTGTAACCTCATTACAGCAGCTGAAATGAATGGAAAATAACTGCGGTCTGCAGATTAATATGTCACACACTTTCTGCGTTTACATAATAAAGATGCCCCAATGCTGCAGTCCTTTATTCTCATGTACAGGCCCAGCCAAGTCAATGGGACTCCTCATGGTAAATAAGGATTTGCAGGATAAAGGCATTGGGAAGGATTCTCATGACACCCACCTCTCATGCCTTTTAACACAGTCTCTGTCCTTTAAGAGTTTGAAAGGCACTAAAACAAATCACTAACCCTTACATGTAGGCCATTTCACAGGCCAAAATTCCTTAGCATTTAAATAATGTCAGTGAATTTACGGACTTTACTAGGGTGTGCATCACCACAGTGTCCATTAAGTAATTTATCCTCATGTGAGGGAGGGATGGATAACTATTCCCATTTTACAGATGAAGAAACGGAGACTCACAGGTCATGTTTCGAGCCAAAATTCACACAGGGCATCTGTAGCCCTGTGGGACTAAAACCCAGACTTCTCCACAAATCCTTCTTCCCTTCTTTCCATCATTCCGGGACACACTGGACAAAGCCACAAGGATATAAATCAAAGAGACACTTGAAACGTAAAGGCAAGTCTACACTTCAAACACTGCATCGGCGCAACTGCGTTGCCGTCGCACTTTAATGAAGATGCTCTAAGTTGACAGGAGAGAGCTATCCCATCGGCGTAGTTAATCCACCTCCCCGAGAGGCGGTCACTATATTGGCGTGAAAAGCTCTCCTGTCTACATAGGGAGTTAGGTCAGTAAACTACATCGCTCATGGGGGTGGATTTTTCAGACCTTTGAGTGATGGAGGCATACCAATATAGGGCTGTAGTGTAGACCACATCTAAATTAGTCAGTTTAAAAAAACCAACCACCACCCAGAAGTTCTTAGTTTCAGGTATTACAGAGGCCCTGCTCTTTTTTATGGGTTTGCAACCACCTTTTCCTATTTTTCAAAAGGTATTTATCACCCCACTGCTATGCTACCTCAGCAACAGGGGAAACTGACCAAGGCCAAACAGCAAAACTCACCACACAATGCCAGATGCACAATGTAAACTACTTGAAAAAAGACAGGATTTCCCCCCACTCATCCCATTCACTTATAAGACTCTTGACTGAAAGACAGGATGGGTGAGGTAATATCTTTTACTGACCAACTTCTATTGGTGAAAGAGACATGATTTTGAGTGCCACAGAGCTCTTCTTCAGGGGTGGGTTCTTATTGTTACTTACCTGTAACAATAGCAGATAAAATAGTGGCAATGAGAAATATGATTTGCACATTGAAGGCATATGTTGATCTGTGAAAGCCCAGGTTCTGCTTGCTCTGTAAAGACACTGAAGATCCCATGGCCCTCTACTCACAGGAGGGTTTTGCCCTGGTGTCTTTAGGCAGCACTTTCCTTCCCTGTCATGCTATTCTGTGGTGGCTGCCACATCCATCCAGCAGCGCTATGTGTACATTGTTTATAAAGCACTTTGGAATAAATATACTGGAAGATGTCCGTCCATTGGGTTGCACACATATGGAATTTTTAGATCAGACTAAGGGATTTAGGCACCTAACTTCCATTGAAATTCATCATGTTACAGCACCTCTTATAGGATCTCCAAGTTGTCTACACACATGAAACCTCAGTAGGACTTTCTGAGGGAGCCATGTAGTATTTCTGTTTTACAGACGAGTAGACTAAGGCCTAGAGAAGTTAAAAATGAATTGGACAAGATCAGTGGCAGAGATGGGAAAGAACCCAGTTGTCCTAATGTTCTCTCCTCTTTTCTAAGCACCATACCTCAATCGCTAGTTAAATAAAGCTTCCAGAGAACAGCTCCTCCTTTCTCTCTCTCTCCATGTCCTTTGAAAAGACAGTGCACCTGCCTGGTATAGACATCAGTGAAATAGCTCTGTCTAACCATTTCTGTAGGCTCCTTTCTAAAATAACGTGGACCATTTAACTTTGCATATTTGCATCTGCTGCTGTGTGCATACCGATGAATATTCCAGGCCTTGGAGGGACCAATTAAACAGGAATTTACCAAATATGGGTTGTAAAGTGAAAATCAGCAAAGCTGAGCTTCAGCTTTCATTTCATTAGCTCTTTGTCTGCTCCATGTGCATGCAAAGTTATTTTATGAGCGGAGAGGAAGGAATCAAAGAGCCAGACAAAGATCGTGCCCAGGGGCTAATTTGCACCTAGTTAAAACTCGTACCAATTAGAATCTGTTGTACAGTGGGGATGGCTGTTCTGCTTTTAAATCCTTCACTCTACGCTCTGAGACCCATGGTAGTAGAATCGGTGCTGTTCTGCTGTGCAGGGGGCGGCGCGTGGGTTTGGAAGGGCTGCAGATTCCCTGTTTCCCTGCAGATGTGCTGTTATCATTTATTTATACTGCAGTAGGGACCAGAAGCCCTAATAATTAGGAACTGGAGCCCACCAGGCTAGGCATAGAACACCCATATAAGTAAAAGGCAGTTCCTGCCCCAAAAAGCTTGCAATTTAAGTAGGCAGAGCTCTGCCCTGTGGGAGCCCATGTGAAAAGGGTGGTGGGGGTCAGAGGCTCCATGGGTTCTCCCCTCTGCGCTTAGAATATAGAATCATAGAAGATTAGGGTTGGAAGAGACCTCAAGAGGTCATCTAGTCCAACCCCCTGCTCAAAGCAGGACCAACACCAACTAAATCATCCCAGCCAGGGCTTTGTCAGTGCTTCACCGCCCTCCTAGTGAAACAGTGTTTCCTAATATCCAACCTAGACCTCCCCCACTGCAACGTGAGACCATTGCTTCTTGTTCTGTCATCTGCCACCACTGAGAACAGCCGAGCTCCATCCTCTTTGGAACCTCCCTTCAGGTAGTTGAAGGCTACTATCAAATCCCCCCTCACTCTTCTCTTCTGCAGACTAAATAGCCCTAGTTCCTTCAGCCTCTCCTCTCCTCCTCCTCCTGTGCCCCAGTCCCCTAATCATTTTTGTTGCCCTCTGCTGGACTCTGTCCAATTTGTCCACATCCCTTCTGTAGTGGGGGGACCAAAACTGGATACAATGCTACAGGTGTGGCCTCACCAGTGCCAAATAGAGGGGAATAATCCCTCGATCTGCTGGCAATGCTCCTACTAATGCAGCCCAATATGCTGTTGACCTTCTTGGCAATGAGGGCAACAGCAGTAGCTACTGCAGAAGCAGCATCTATACAGCAGTTCCTCATGTAGTCTGCAATGAGGAGGAGAGCAGATTCCTAACCCCACCCAGACCCCTGCTGAGCTATTCAGCACTAGCCTAGCTAATTGGCATCTGGGCTGTGGAGTTGGACCTAAGGGAGTTTGCAGGGAATCAGCATAGTGTCCCCTCAGATGGGAGATCACTGTTTTTTCAGTACAGGAAACAAAGACAGGCTGGTGTGCTCGTTTCCTCCTCTATGTTTGAAACATTGAGGTCAATTTACCATTAGGAACTGCCACGTTTTTGTGAAATATATAAAATCCTTAATCCAATTTAATCACCAGTGCCAAATTTTCTCTTCAATGGGATAAAAAGCCTTCTCTGTGCCCACTGACTAGCTACGGAGGAGAAAACAGTTATGCACTTAGGAAACAGAAGTACTTATGAAATCAAGAACCCTTTTTACATGCTGCCTACAGATGACCTTTCATAAATCCCACCAAATCCTAGCCTGCTATTCCACCATATTGTTAATAGTTTGATCTGTTGCCCATTAAGGAGACACATATTGCTTCACCTTCAGCTACATTCTGAAGCACAATGGAGATTAGAGGTGTTTGCACATGGAGGAAAAAGAAAATTCCGCCAGATAAACCATAATTTAATGTTACTAACACCTGGATTTATATATCTGTGCTTCAAACAACCATATACACAATGCCCACAGCATAACTACCTAAAGCATAATGTCCGAATGGATCACCATCTTCTAGAGGAGCAACACAACCTCAACACAGTTGAACATTTCTCCCAAATTAGCAAATGAGTTTGAAACCATTATGGCCTTATCCATCAAGATTCATAGAATCATAGAATCATAGAATATCAGGGTTGGAAGGGACCCCAGAAGGTCATCTAGTCCAACCCCCTGCTCAAAGCAGGACCAAGTCCCAGTTAAATCATCCCAGCCAGGGCTTTGTCAAGCCTGACCTTAAAAACCTCTAAGGAAGGAGATTCTACCACCTCCCTAGGTAACGCATTCCAGTGTTTCACCACCCTCTTAGTGAAAAAGTTTTTCCTAATATCCAATCTAAACCTCCCCCATTGCAACTTGAGACCATTACTCCTCGTTCTGTCATCTGCTACCATTGAGAACAGTCTAGAGCCATCCTCTTTGAAACCCCCTTTCAGGTAGTTGAAAGCAGCTATCAAATCCCCCCTCATTCTTCTCTTCTGCAGACTAAACAATCCCAGCTCCCTCAGCCTCTCCTCATAAGTCATGTGCTCTAGACCCCTAATCATTTTCGTTGCCCTTCGTTGTACTCTTTCCAATTTATCCACATCCTTCCTGTAGTGTGGGGCCCAAAACTGGACACAGTACTCCAGATGAGGCCTCACCAGTGTCGAATAGAGGGGAACGATCACGTCCCTCGATCTGCTCGCTATGCCCCTACTTATACATCCCAAAATGCCATTGGCCTTCTTGGCAACAAGGGCACACTGCTGACTCATATCCAGCTTCTCGTCCACTGTCACCCCTAGGTCCTTTTCCGCAGAACTGCTGCCGAGCCATTCGGTCCCTAGTCTGTAGCGGTGCATTGGATTCTTCCATCCTAAGTGCAGGACCCTGCACTTATCCTTATTGAACCTCATTAGATTTCTTTTGGCCCAATCCTCCAATTTGTCTAGGTCCTTCTGTATCCTATCCCTCCCCTCCAGCGTATCTACCACTCCTCCCAGTTTAGTATCATCCGCAAATTTGCTGAGAGTGCAATCCACACCATCCTCCAGATCATTTATGATTGAGCTAAGGAAGATGAGCCATAGAAGCTGTGTTGCGTGGTGGGGGAAAATCCATCTTTTGCGAAAAACAGATGTATAGGCACAGCAGAATAGCTACGGTACAAAATAAATATACAGCCCGATGAGCTGTGTGCATTCAGGGTCTGATCCTGCCCCTTTAAAGCTGACAGGATCTTTAACAGTGACTTCAGTAGGTGCACGGTCAAGCCCTGCATATATTGTGCTTTGCTGGAGACACTATAATAAACTCCTTTGTGACAGGGTTGTCCAGTGGTCCGATGTGTCTGGGACTCAAGACAACTTAGTTGTGCTCCGAAAAGTACTCGTATAATTTTGGGTGACTATGTACCATTGCTGTAATAATCCCCCTCTCGTGGACCATGGTGCTTTGAGGCTTAACTGATTACTCTTTAGAAAGTGCTTTGAGTTCTCCAGATGGAAGGGATGATGTGAGCAGAATTATTTATTTGGCCCTATTTGTTCTTGGTGTATGTGAAAATATCCCTTTATTGTTCAATTAGCGATTGCTTCTTGGTGGCTGATATCTTAAATACAGTATTTTAGGAGCACATTTGTATCTCAAAGGAAATAGCTCCTAATGGGGGAGCAGAATCATAGAGAGTGCTGTGAATTTTATTTTGTTAGAGAAAAATACAGAGCCTGCTACTGCTCTCATTGTAGTACAGCTCCTATTGACTTCAATGGGAGAAGGCTCGGGCCCAATGTATTGCTGAGAAAGTGATTATTCAGCACTCTGTAAAAAAATTAATTAAATGCAGCTGCTTTTATATAATTCAAAGACAGAACTAAATGTTTTCTTGAATTATTTTGGGTTCCATTCCTCCTCTCCTTCCTACCCACTCACACTGTCTACAAAGAAAAGCTTCAAAGAATATAAGCAAATCCAACCCTTTTATTTTAGGATTTTTTTAATTTTTTTTTACATTTGAAAAAGGTTTATTCTGCTTGACTCCGTTGCAAAGAATCCAGTCAAAGAAATCCTGACTTTATAGTTCCTTCTCTAATGCCTTTGTGGTGCTAGAAACCAGAAATACCTAAACGGGGGCCAAGGTGATCTGTGGACCCGGATGCTTTTGAAATGCACCACTGTCCATTCCAATCAGATGCGGCATGGCCTGAGTGAAATCTATTAATTAATACCTTCTTTGGAACAAGAATTGACATGTTGCCTATTACTGAAGCCTAAACTAGTGAACTAATGGATCAGAAACTTTGGTGGCTTTGATAAGGAATAAATAAAACATGAGTTCAAAATCCAAATGTGGCTACTAAGGGGGGAAAAATGTAATCAAAGGAAGAAAAAGCTTTAATGCAAATAGATACTATGCAAAGTCCAGCAGATTGTATCTCCTGAGTAAGGGAAGTATTTATTTGAGAATATTTTACTTATTATGGAGTCACTAGTGTTTCTCCAAAAAGAAAAGGAGTACTTGTGGCACCTTAGAGACTAACAAATTTATTTGAGCGTACCTTTTGTAGAGATAATAGCTAAAAGCCTTTTTTCCATTCCCATTAAGGCATTGATTCAGCAGTGTTTAAGCATATGCCGAAGTTTTTGCATGTGAGTAGTCCCATTGACTTCATTTGGAACAACTCATGCTTGATGTTAGACATGTGCTTAAGTTCCTTTCTGAATCAGGGCCTAAAGCCAATGGTAAAATTCCCCTCAATTCTGATATGAAAATAGGTGTAAGACTTGTAGTACAACAGTTTCCATGATAAGTTTGATTTTTTTCTTTTGTTATTTCTGCTTTGTAATTGGATGCAGGGAATATGAATAAAACAGACTTTCATAACAATATTTGGAAAAATAACCATTTGTGCTAAAATTCTTGTGACTTTTCGGTTTTGTACATCTTTAGCATGCCTTTCCATTATTATAGTTTACACACACGCATAGAAAATAAATAGCAACTAATTCAACTATTTTTCCTGTTGAGCTGGGAGGAAGGAAGACAGCTGTGATGTAATTATTTAAATCTATTTTAATTACTTGGAAGGTGCTTACTAGTAGGATGCTAGGGACACAGAGCAACCTAGATAGATTCAGAAGTATCATTTTTATCAACATTGTGATCCAATTATGATCCAATGTGCAGGCCTTTATATTGCTGTTTGTAGTATTGTTGTAACCATGTTGGTCCGAGGATACTAGAGAAACAAGGTGGGTAATATCATTTTTTGGACCAACTTCTGAGAGACAAGCTTTCCAGCTTACACAGAGCTCTTCTTCAGGTCTGGGAAAGGCACTCAGAGTGTCACAGCTAAACAGAAGGTAGAACAGACAAGCAGTTAACAAATGTTGCAAGAGACCATTCAAGGTAGGGTGAGCAAGTGTGATAGCAAGTGTGAAAAACTGGGACGGGGGTAGGAGGTAATAGGCACCTATATAACAAAAAGCCCCAATTATCGGGACTGTCCCCATAAAATCGGGACATCTGGTCACCCTAATTCAAGTTGAAGTGGGCAGTTAATACACCTTCAGTCGTAGTTAACATGTTAACTCCTTATCTGTTCCACTCTTGTATTTAGCTGTGAGGCTCAGGGTATGTCTCCACTGCAAGTCAAATCCCAGGGCTAGCTCAAGCCTGCTGACTTGGATTCACGGGGCTTGGGCTAAGGGGCTATCTATTTGTGATGTAGATGTTCAGGTTCATGCTGCAGCCTTGGATCTAGAGTCCTGCGAGATCGGAGGGTCCCAGAGTTCGGGCTGCAGGCCATGCCAAAACATTTACACAGCAATTAAACAGCCCCTTATCATAGCCCGAGACAGCTATCACAGGCCATCTGCGGGTGTCTAATTGCAGTGTAGTCATCTGAGTACCTTTCCCAGACCTGAAGAAGAGCTCTGTGTAAACTGAAAAGCTTGTCTCTTTCACCAAAAGGAGCTGGTTCAATAAAAGATATTACCTCACCCACCTTGTCTCCTTACATTTCTGTAAAAGGTAACATAGGTTTGTACAATGTAAGAAAATTGTCTTTCTTTGTGCTAAATATGAAAAAAAAATATCTGCCAAAAGAAAAAGGGATGAAAAAGAATAAGGAACAACTTTTCTGCCAAATTGAGGAGGAAATCTCATATTATCAGCTCATGTACATTTTTTCCTCACATAGTCTATCTGAGAAGAGATGTTCATAAAAAGCTCTTAGTTTAGTCATTTGACATTATCACATCTGTTCTGGATGTCACTTACTAAGTTGCATCCCTCTTCCTCTATTCTGAAGTTATTGTCATTCTTATTCTGTTTATCCTTGTGCATGCCCGGTATATCTGTATAAATTTATGTGTGTTTATTTATAAATACTGTACCTATGGTCTAGCTTTATTATGCAGATAATGGCAATGTTAAGCCAGGCTGAGTAGAGCATCTCTTTCCTATTTCAGAAGAATGCCAGGCAAGGAGATCTTGCCCACCATATAAGAATAAAAATGAACCAATTTTCTTTGCAATGTGAGGGAAATAATATGAATAGTGAGAGAACAATAACTGTGGTCTTTTTATTAGATCCCACAAAACAAACTTTGCTGTAAAACTTTCAGAACAGCCTCACAGCACTGCCTTGGGATGGAGTTACTGGGTCTGATTCACTATTGCTCTGCACTTTGTACAGTCATTTACAGGATAGGGTGGGTGGAAATCATCCCCAACCTGATTTAGCAGCATTTTACACCCACTTTCTCTGGGGTGTAAATGACTACTCAAAGTACAGTGCAATGGAAGATTTAGCCAGTGGTATCAGGATAGTTTTCTGGTGTAATGCTTCATTTTGTTTCTCACACCTGTTTTATTTTGTTTTTAAGTCAGCAGCCAGTTGACCTGATTTGGGGGTATAAACAAGTGGCACAATGGGATCTTTGGGGCCTGATTTTTAAACTGGGTCAATGGCATTCACAGCTCCATTGACACTAACCGGGGCTGTGGGTACTCCTCTGAAAATCAAGTCCATTAGCAACACAGATACAGGGTGAGAACACGGCTCATGATTTTTAGGTGGAGTTCCTCTTTGCTTTCATGCATAATCTAGCTCCAGGTAACTAGAAATTAAGGGGTTACATTGTGTGCCCCTTAATTGAAAAAAACTGGATATAAATTATCACTGAAGATAATTATGGGGGAAAAAAGAGAAAGTTGAAAATTTGGACCTCTAAGCATGTTCCATCCAAACAACAATTTGAATAACCAAAAAAAACCCCAGATGCTCCTGTTGATATAGAATCAGAGGACTGGAAGGGACTGTGAGAGATCACTTAGTCCAGTCCCCTACACTCAGGGGAGGACTAAGTATTATCTAGAGCAGTGGTTCCCAAACTCGTTCTGCCGCTTGTGCAGGGAAAGCCCCTGGTGGGCTGGGCTGGTTTGTTTACCTGCCACGTCCGCAGGTTGGCTGATCATGGCTCCCAGTGGCCGCGGTTCGCTGCTCCAGGCCAATGGAAGCTGCGGGAAGCGGCGCGGGCCGAGGGACGTACTGGCTGCTGCTTCCAGCAGCTCCCATTGGCCTGGAGCAGCAAACCACGGCCACCTGGAGCCGCAATCGGCCGAACCTGTGGATGCAGCAGGTAAACAAACAGCCTGGCCTGGCAGAGGCTTTCCCTGCACAAGCAGCGGAACAAGTTTGGGAACCACTGATCTAGACCATCCCTAACAGATGTTTGTCTAACCTGCTCTTAAAAATATCCAGTGATGGAGATTCCACAACCTCCCTAGGCAATTTATTCCAGTGCTTAACTACCCTGACAGTTAAGAAGTTTTTCCTAATGTCCAACCTAAAATGCCCTTGCTGCAATTTAAGCCCATTGCTTCTTGTCCTATCCTCAGACATTTAGGACAACAATTTTTCTCCCTCCTTCTTGTAACAACCTTTTACGTACCTGAAAACTGTTATCATGTCCTCTCTCAGTCTTCTCTTCTTCAGACTAAACAAATCCAATTTTTTCAATCTTCCCTCATAGGTCATGTTTTCTAGACTTTTAATCATTTTTGTTGTTCTTCTCTGGGCTTTCTACAATTTGTCCATATTTTTCCTGAAATGTGGCACCCAGAATTGGACACCATACTCCAGTTGAGGTCTAATCAGCATGGAATAGAGCAGAACTTAGGTTGGATATTAGGAAAAACTTTTTCACTAGTAGGGTGGTGAAGCACTGGAATGCGTTGCCTGGGGAGGTGGTGGAATCTCCTTCCTTTGAGGTTTTTAAAGTCAGGCTTGACAAAACCCTGGCTGGGATGATTTAATTGGGCATTGGTCCTGCTTTGAGCAGGGGATTGGACTAGATGACCTCCTGAGATCCCTTCCAACCCTGATATTCTATGATTCTATGAAGAATTGCTTCCCATGTCTTGCTTACAACACTATGACCCCAAGATTCCTTTCCACAGTACTGCTTCCAAGGCAGTCATTTCTCATTTATATGTGTGAGACTGATTGTTCCTTCTTAAATGGAGTACTTTGCGTTTGTCTTAATTGAATTTCACCCTATTTACTTCAGACCATTTCTCCAGTTTGTCCAGATCATTTTGAATTTTAATCCTATCCTCCAAAGCACTTGCAACCTCCTCCAGCTTGGTAGCATACACAAACTTTATAAATCATTGATGAAGGTATTGAACAGAACTGATCCCTGTGGGACCTCACTCGTTATGCCCTTCCAGCTTGACTGTAAAGCACTGGGAACAATTTTCCAACTTGTTATGCAACCACCTTATAGTAGCTCCATTTAGGTTGCGTTTCTCTAGTTTGTTTATGAGAAGGTCAGACAAGACAGCATCAAAAGCCTTACTAATGTCAAGATATACCACATCATCACTTCCCCCCATCCACAAAGCTTGTTACTCTAGCAAAGAAAGCTATTAGGTTGGTTTGATGTGATTTGTTCTTGACAAATCCATGCTGACTGTTATCACCTTTCAGAGTAGCAGCTGTGTTAGTCTGTATTCGCAAAAAGAAAAGGAGTACTTGTGGCACCTTAGAGACTAACAAATTTATTAGAGCTTTATTAGAGCTCACGAAAGCTTATGCTCTAATAAATTTGTTAGTCTCTAAGGTGCCACAAGTACTCCTTTTCTTTTTGTTATCACCTTATTATCTTCTAGGTGTTTGCAAATTGATTGCTTAATTATTTGTTCCATTATCTTTCCAGGTACTGAAGTTCAAATGACTGATCTGTAATTCCCCGGATTGTCCTTATCCCCTTTTTATAGATTGGCACTATATTTGCCCTTTTCAAGTCCTCAGGAATCTCTTCCATCTTCCATAACTTTTAAAAGATAATTGCTAATGGCTATCTCCTCAGTCAGCTCCCTGAGTATTGTAGGATGTATTTCATCAGGCCCTGGTGAAACGAAGACATCTTTAATTTGTCTAAGTAATTTTCAATTTGTTCTTTCCCTATATTAGCCTCTGATCCTAGCTCATTTTCACTGGCATTCACTATGTTAGGCATCCAATCACTACTAACCTTTTTGGTGAAAACTGAAACAGAAAAGTCATTTAATACTTCTACCATTTCCATATTTTCCATATGAATGATACTGTGAAGAAAAGAGCTGCTTGGGTGAACCTGCTGTGTGCTACTGTAAATCATTATAGAGCAAGGCTCACTTCCATGTAGACAATATATCCCCACATGCATCTGAAATTCTGCAGCAAGCCAGAGGAATATAAAACAAAAGGTATGTGATATTGTAGGCAAACTGCTACTTAACATCTCTATCAAAGTAATACATTTTAACTTAGCATGTTAAAAATGCAAGGGAAACCTTTAACTTCTAAGATCAATTGCAAGCACAGACAGACTCTGGTTTAGGAAGAGTATTCTGTCTTGTCAAGCCCACCTTATCGTCATGGAAGAATAAACAGCATAATTATTCTCACCTTTTTGTTGGTTTTCTAATTGGATCATTTGTTCCTTTCAGAAAATTCAAATCAACATCAGATGTATAGTGTGAGGCCACTGAAATATTGATTTGGTTATAGAAATGTCAAAGTTGGCAGGTAAGCTGTCTTGTTGTCTCAGGGGGCTTTTGCATTAGGAGATATTATGAAAACAGGCCTTTAGAATCTCATAAGTTTAACAATTTGCTTCTCTGCCACGCATGGGTAAAAATTCTGTTCTTTTACCTGTATGTAAATCTTACGTCTCACCCATCATTTAGAACACTGCTGTTTTGAATCAGCCTGACAGAAGGCTCAGTTGCAACAGTTCTCCATTTCAGAATGTGTTTCGTTTCTGGGTTGGCTACCGCATCTTTGTGGGCTATTAACATTAGTCTTCTGGTTGCTTATGCAAAATGAAACACAGTTGCTAGCAACCTGAGATGAATGAATCAAACCCTGTTTACAAGGAATAAAGTCTGAGGTGCGCTCTGCTGATCACTGGATGCAAGAAGTGTTATATTCTTATATACTTGCCACTCAGTCATGTTTCCTCTACTCTGCGACAAACATAGATTAAAGCCAGCTACAACATTTTTCTAATAAAAATCATTCCAAACTAAAGCTAATCAAATACAATCAGATTGTCCACAGAAGAGGGCTAACACGAGAAAACTTGGTTTGACTGTCTACCCACTTGAGCTTCAGAAATTACAAACGTAGAGCCCCAGCCTCATGTGGTGAGTGAAACTCATTTCTACTCTTTAGTGCACTGTACGTCTCCAGCTAATACTTTGCCACCACTAACTGCATGAATTCCAGTAACATTATGGGTGGTTTTGTTTTGTTTTTTTGGGTTTTGCAGTTGTTGTTTTTCCCTGTTCCACACACACCAAAAAGAAACAAAAACAAAAAAACAAACAAAAAACCCATCCTGGATAATAAAGGTCTGAACCAACTTCTATTGAAGTCAATGGAAAGACTCTAACTGACTTCAATGGCTTTGGATCAGGCCCCTACTTAGGGCAAAATTCTGCCTCAAATTCTGAAAGCCTTTCTTAACAAAGCTCCGAATGAAATCATTTAATGTGTGTTTGGAAGAGGACTTGACCAAGATGTTTTTGGTGAATAGTAAATTCACTCAAAAATGCATTTTTAAGGCACTGAAAATACTTGTGGGTTCAGGTCGAGTTTGGAAAATAATTTTGACACCTCCCCACAAAAAAAAACAACAACACAAACTTGAAAACAAATATTTTGGAAATAACAAAACAGCTTGTTTAGAAAAAAGTCAAAATTCAACCACTATGAAAATCTAGCATTGAACAGACATTGTTGATTTTTTTTGGACATTTTGAAACAACATTCAAAACATTTCTGAATAAAATTTTCAGTTTTTCATTTAATAAAAAAACCGCCAAAATTCATTTTCATTTTTAAATGGATTTTTTTAATTATTACCCCTCTTTTTGGTTTGGCACCCATTTGCTGAGTGCTCCTTGCAAGAGGTTTCTGTTTAACACATTTTGTGTGATAGACAGAAACTGCTCCCAAGATATCAGCTCTTGTATATTTCCCTGGGGGGAAAAAATGACATAAAGGGCTCTGAAATATTTATAATGAAATGAAAAAATGCTCAAAAATTGAGTCATTTGCACTGTGTGTAAAATTTCTGTTTTAAAAATCTGTGTTTCTGTAAATCATGCGGAATAAGCCTGCCACATAGATAACATATCCCCCAAAGCATCTGAAGTCCTACAGCAATTCAGAGCCAGAGAAATATAAAATGTAAAGTAATATAATTTATGGGCAACCTTTTCCTTAACACCTTTGTTGGAGTAATACATTTTAACACAGCAAATTAAAAATGCAAACGAGATCTTCACTGCCTAAACTCAGCTTAACAATTTTGCAAATTTTTTCTTTCTTCAAAAAGAGATCAAATCTCAAGCTAAAAATTATTTATTTTGAGTTGAAGCTTTGTAACAAAAACACAGAAATTGGGCATTTTGATATGCAAAATAACCTTTTTTAATTTCACCAAATTTAGGGGGAAACATTAAATTTCAGGTGTACATAATCACTCCTAATGAAATGCTGAAAAAATTCCACAGAATTTTTTTGTGGAAGATATTTTCACCACTTTTTCCTCATGAATTGTCATCTCAATTCCAATTACATGCAACCACTTTAGATTAGTGTATTGCAGATTACCATGCACTAACTATGGCAATTCCAGCAGTGCTTTTTTTTTCCACCAAATGCATCCGATGAAGTGAGCTGTAGCTCACGAAAGCTTATGCTCTAATAAATTTGTTAGTCTCTAAGGTGCCACAAGCACTCCTTTTCTTTTTGCGAATACAGACTAACACGGCTGCTACTCTGAAAGCAGTGCTTTGGGTTTTCCAAGCTAGAACTTTTGAAAAAGAGGTTTGCAGAATGGTTTTGCTTGTTTGTTTTGTTTTAAATCCCATAAATTTAACCCACTGGGTTTTTAATTTTAATTAAAACCTGACTATGTTTTTCTTACTTTGCTATGAAGATAATAAAGGAGAATATGCTCAACAAATCATTCCTGTGTATAAACAAGAAATGAAACCCCACAATGTTGTCAAATGTAGCTACCTAAATGCTGCAATATTTTATTTAGGTACTTAAAATAAGTGATTAAACAGCAGGCATAGTGACAGAAGAAGAGATGCCCCAGCAAGCCTCAGATTCTGCAAATATACACAGCAGTAACTTTACCCATGTGTGTAGTCTCACTGGGCATTCATGTTGTTTAAAGCCAAACGTGCTAAATTGCTTTGCTGTATCAGGGCCAGAGTGTGATCGATCCCATAGAATGTAATTGGAGGTTCCTGATATGAGCTTGAAGTTTTCAAGGAATAGAAAGAAAATTTATTTGAATGAGCTTTTTTTCCTACTACCAGTCCATTCTCTATGTTCAAGATTTGAACTCACCCATCTCAAAATGGATTGTGCTCCTATTCAGATCAGTTACCAAACAGTTTTTAATTGTAGTGACAACAGGTTCTGACCTTTACTTAGCTGAGTTGAATTGCTTGTCTATGTAATTAAGATCCCTTACCTTCTGTAGCACAAATGGGAGGCAATGCTGTCTAGTTGTTAAAGCTGAGGACTGGGCACCAGGTCCTCTTGGTCCTAATCCCAGCTGCTACTGATTCAGTGTAACCTTAGGTAAATCACATTAATCTTCTTCTGCCTTAATTTATTTACCAGCATTTTTTTAATAATAATGCTGAACTGCCTCACAGGGGTTTTGTAAAGTGTAATAATAAATATTTGGAAAATGATTTGAGATTTTAGACGTGGAGCACAGAGTACTATCATAACAACTTGTTGATTTTTTTTCTTTAAAAAAGAACAGAGATTCCTGTAACAAATAAATCACGTATGTGCAACATTCTGTTACTAAATACACTTGTAGGGCTAAATTCCCAACTAGTGTAAATTGGTTATTATCCAGTGATCTCAATTGACTAAGCCAATTTACACCGAGGATCTGCCTCAAAATCTTGTATACTAAGAAACTTAAACTAGCATTGAGAATTTAATAACCCAGTGGCCGTCCCATTCACATAACTTCCAACATACAACTGAGCAAAGTCTAGTGTGGAACAAAATCCATCTAATTCCATAACCTGTCGGAAACTATGTGCTGATGTCTCACTCAAAAGCCATATCCACCCCCACATAACGCACCCAGTCGTGAACCACTGCTACACCAGGGGTGGAAATTAATTTCTGAACCTCGCTAGTGATTAGCTCATGTCCTGAAGGATAATAAAAGTTTTAAGAAGACTAGCAACAGCATACAGACAATGACAAAGCTTGAGCTGCCTTTGACAACCACATTCTTTTCCTATGCAAATCAAACCACGGACCTCTTTGGGGCTCTTTTGGTCCGGCTTATTACCAGATGGGAAAATCCATTTTTAACTAGCGGTCGTTGGAAATTTTTGAAACGTTCCAATTTCAGCAAAAAATACTCTGTGGCATTTTTCACAGAATTTCTTTTTCAATGACCTGAGACTTTTACTTAGAGCAAAGTTTTTATTTTGCACACCTTTTCCACTATCCTATCCAATGTGTTTATTTAACTAAATCTTTCTTTTTTCTGCATATGCTTTTTTGTGTATGCTTCTCCTCAATAATTTTTCATCTTAGTACATTTCCATATTTCATTCTAAATGCAGACAAGGCATTTGTTAAGCAAACTGGTATTGGTTTTAATTTCCAGAGGGTCTTGTTTTTTCCCCTCATTACGAATGGAGTTAAGCAACATTATTAAAGCATTTGTCTTAATATTATTGATCTTACCTTCATTTTTCTTTTTTTCCCCCACTATTGGGAAATGCTGTTACCCATCCTTAGTCCATCTTGCTAACATGAGTTAGCTCCTGACAATTAAACTGCTAGCATGTCATTTCTTTCATGGCAATCCCCTATCTGAAAATTATTTAGTGCAATTCACGGTTGCTGCAATGCATTATTATCTGCAAAGGTATCACCTCACTCACCCTAGTCCCAGCTCAATCTGATCTGTGTAAAATCCTAATGAAAACAAATGCAATTCTAAGAATAATGGAAAAAGGTGCAAAATACAATACATTATGCTTAAATCATTTTTACTGCTACTGTATGTGGGTGTTACTACAGTAATGAATTGTTAAAGACCAACTTAAAACAACACTTTGTTCTTAGAAAACCAGCTGTATGTCAATTTGTTTTTCATCACAGTACCGAGGGAAGGGGAAAAAATGGGGGCTTCAAAAGATTTGAAACTGCAAAGCGATGATTAGGGAACCTTGCAATAAAGTATGCAATAGCTGACATTTGGAGGGTTTTTCTTTCTTAAAGAAAACTACTGGGAGTGATTCAATCACTCTGCTTTAGGGGCTGTCACGGGAACCTTCCAAAGAAAATGTCCACTCCTCAACATAGTTTTCTTCTAAGAAAAATAAAGATGATGTGAAATTAAGCAACGCAGTTTTTCTTTGGGTCCTCAGGGCATCAGAACTCGTGCGGGTTTTGGATTCAATTAAATGAATCATTTTAGGAAGGTAAAAGTAATCCAGCTGTTTCAGAGAGACTACCGAGCTCCCACGGCTCCCGCTGAGGCTGGTTCTAAAATCACAAGCTAACATGACAGCATAGAACCATAGGCTTAGAAGGGACTGCGAGGGTCATCTAGTCTAACCCCCAGCTCAGATGTAGGATTCGTTGTGTCTGTGCCATCCAAGACAGATGACTATCCAGCCTCATGAAACATGCTGGAGAGGCAGTATGTTATAAAAGATAGGCATTAGAGTGGGAGTCAGGAGACCTGCTGTGTGAATTTACAGGCAAGTTATTTCACCCTTCCAGACCTTTTATTTCCTCTTCCACCCTTTGTGTGTCTAGCCAATTTGGATTATAATTGTTGGGGTAGGGGGTGTCGCTCTCTCTCACTACGTATTTGTGGAGTGCCCATTGCCTATCCCGATCTCATGTAGGGTCTCCAGGTGCTACGATAATACAAACCAGTAATATTCAGGAGGCACTGAATTTTGCTCTCAGGCCTTGTTTACACTGGCAAGTTTGTGCGCAGTAAAGCAGTTTTCTGCCTGTGACTTCCGAGGTGCACATGCTTCCAAGGCACTTAGTGTGCAGAAACTGCGCAGTTGCAGTGCTATAAAAAAACCACCCCAACAAGAGGCGTAGAGCTTTCCGCGCTGGGACTACAGCGCTACCGTGCCAGTGCAGACACCGTGGTGAACTCAGCGCTGTGACTGGCCTCTGGGAGGTGTCCCACAGTACCTGTTCTCGCCTCTCTGGTCATTGGTTTGAACTCCAGCCGGAGGAATTATGAGACCTACGGACAGATTTCACGATGCATGACAGAAAGGGACCATGATCGGGACACACTGCAGTGCAGGATCAAAGTGAAGGAGCTGTGGAATGCCTACCATAAGGTGCGGGAGGCAAAGCCATCCACAATGAAACACCTGTTGCCCAGAGTCACGGTCTTTAGGAGCAGGATGCGATGAATGGCCGAGCACACTTCCATCAACAAGAGTCCAATGGTCGACTTTCCCATTCCAAACTGGTTAGCGACCTAAGTCTAGAGTAGCCAGCTTCCACGGTGCAATCGCCACATGCTTCTCCAATGGCAGGCAGCTTTCATTCTTGTGTCCTTGCAACGCAGGGCTGGGGCGAGTTCATCACACAGTCCCATGAATGTGGCTTTCCTCATCTGAAAGTTCTGACCCACTGCTCGTCATCCCAGACATGCAGGACGATGTGATCCCATCACTCAGTACTTGTATCCTGAGCCCAACAGTGGCGTTCCACTGTGATCAGCACCTACGTGAATGCCACAAGCAATCTCGTGCTGTAGCTACTACACCTGGTGAGATCAATGTTGAACTGCTCTTGCCTTAGTAGTTTAAGAAATAACTCCACTGCCACTCGTGACATGTTAGTGAGAGCAAGCTGCATATTAGTCAACAGTGCAGGATCCATTCCTGCACACCAAAGAGGCAGAGTAGAGTGTGCAGTACACAAACCATTGAAAGATGGCGCCAAATGTGGATGGAAGCACAGGGATTGCTGGGATGCAAAGCAATGCATCACAGGGCATTGGGACAGGACCCAGGATCGCCCCATGACTCCCTCCACCTTCCCACAAATCTTAAAAAGAAAAGGAGTACTTGTGACACCTTAGAGACTAACAGATTTATTTGAGCATAAGCTTTCGTGAGCTACAGCTCACTTCATCGGATGCATTCAGTGGAAAATACAGTGGGGAGATTTATATACACACACAGAGAACATGAAACAATGGGTTTTTATCATACACACGGTAAGGAGAGTGATCACTTAAGATGAGCTATTACCAGCAGGAAGGTGGGGGGAAAGGAAGAAAACCTTTTGTGGTGATAATCAAGGTGGGCCATTTCCAGCAGTTGACAAGAACGTCTGAGGAACAGTGGGGGGTGGGCAGGGGAATAACATGGGGAAATAGTTTTACTTTGTGTAATGACCCATCCACTCCCAGTCTCTATTCAAGCCTAAGTTAATTGTATCCAGTTTGCAAATTAATTCCAATTCAGCAGTCTCTCCTTGGAGTCTGTTTTTGAAGTTTTTTTGTTGAAGAAAAGCCACTCTTAGGTCTGTAATTGAGTGACCAGAGAGATTGAAGTGTTCTCCAACTGGTTTTTGAATGTTATAATTCTTGACGTCTGATTTGTGTCCATTCATTCTTTTATGTAGAGACGGTCCAGTTTGACCAATGTACATGGCAGAGGGGCAATGATGGCACATGATGGCATATATCACATTGGTAGATGTGCAGTGAACGAGCCTCTGATAGTGTGGCTGATGTGATTAGGCCCTATGATGGTGACCCCTGAATAGATATGTGGACAGAGTTGGCAACGGGCTTTGTTGCAAGGATAGGTTCCTGGGTAAGTGGTTCTGTTGTGTGGTGTGTGGTTGCTGGTGAGTATTTGCTTCAGGTTGGGGGGCTGTCTGTAAGCAAGGACTGGCCTGTCTCCCAAGATCTGTGAGAGTGATGGGTTGTCCTTCAGGATAGGTTGTAGATCCTTGATGATGCGTTGGAGAGGTTTTAGTTGGGGGCTGAAGGTGATGGCTAGTGGCGTTCTGTTATTTTCTTTGTTGGGCCTGTCCTGTAGTAGGTGACTTCTGGGTACTCTTCTGGCTCTGTCAATCTGTTTCTTCACTTCAGCAGGTGGGTATTGTAGTTGTAAGAATGCTTGACAGAGATCTTGTAGGTGTTTGTCTCTGTCTGAGGGGTTGGAGCAAATGCGGTTATATCGTAGAGCTTGGCTGTAGACAATGGATCATGTGGTGTGATCTGGATGAAAGCTAGAGGCATGTAGGTAGGAATAGCGGTCAGTAGGTTTCCAGTATAGGGTGGTGTTTATGTGACCATCGCTTATTAGCACCGTAGTGTCCAGGAAGTGGATCTCTTGTGTGGACTGGTCCAGGCTGAGGTTGATGGTGGGATGGAAATTGTTGAAATCATGGTGGAATTCCTCAAGGGCTTCTTTTCCATGGGTCCAGATGATGAAGATGTCATCAATGTAGCACAAGTAGAGTAGGGGCATTAGGGGATGAGAGCTGAGGAAGCGTTGTTCTAAGTCAGCCATAAAAATGTTGGCATACTGTGGGGCCATGTGGGTACCCATTGCAGTGCCGCTGATTTGAAGGTATACATTGTCCCCAAATGTGAAATAGTTATGGGAGAGGACAAAGTCACAAAGTTCAGCCACCAGGTTAGCCATGACATTATCGAGGATACTGTTCCTGACGGCTTGTAGTCCATCTTTGTGTGGAATGTCAGTGTAGAGGGCTTCTACATCCATAGTGGCCAGGATGGTGTTTTTAGGAAGATCACTGATGGATTGTCTCTGGGATAGCTGCTACTCTCTGAGCAGCACTGTAACTGCCAGCACTTCAACTCTGCCAGTGTAGACATACCCTGAGGTACACAGATGAATGTCACTCAAGTCAACTGGGTGGCACTGGCACATCAGGGCAGAGTTGGGACCAGGATCTTCCTTATTTATCTAGTATAGTATAAATGAGGTGATGCTTCCTTGCATCAAAGAACTTATCTTTTTGTTTAAAAACTCCGGTGTCTGCTGTGCCAATATGCATTCAGGCCCTATGTTCTGTAGAACATTTCAGTTCAATTGTCCTGGTCACAGAGTGTGGTGAGAATGGTTAGGGTAAACAGAAGATTCACAATGAATAGGAGAAAGGCTTGATACCCTGACTACAGGCAGAATGTGCACAAGTGCTCTGCTGAATAAAAATGGAACTAAGAACTGCTTAAGTGCATTGATGAACTGGGGCCTAATACAAAGTTCATTGAAGTTAATTGGAGTCTTTAAATTGATTTCAGTGGTCTTTGGCTGAGGCCTTAGTAGAGCTAATTTTAAACTACTGAATTATTCCAAAATTATTGCTTTGCTGAGAATTCCCCCTCAGCAGTCACCCCCACCCATACCTCTTTACCAGGGTCAATGATGCAGGTATAAATATAGCAGGGAGTTGGTTGGGAGTAGAGATGGGAAAGGAGCCTAAACTAATCAACGATCCTTGCAGTTTCTTGCTTCCTGTGCTGAGCCCTTATCCTCTTTACCTAAATTAAAACCTCCAGTTTCTGAAAGACGCCCACAACAGACACCTAGCCCGTGAGACTGAAAACCATTTGAAAACTACTCTGCCCTGTGGTTTTTTAAAGTCACATAGTGATCAGCATAAAATAGATATAAGATAAAGTATTTTAGATTTTAAAAAATTATATTGATAGCTAACAGCAAAACATTGTTATACATCTTTAAATGATAAGACCTGAATGCAATGCAGGGATATTTGTTTATATCATAATAATGAAACACATTTCTTATCCTTCTGACATAACAGTAATTTAACTTTGCAAAATTACACTCAGATCCTACTAGTTTTAAATGCTTTTGTGGGTGCTTATACAATTTATGTTATGAAATCCATTCCAAAAGTGATTGCTAAATCCTCTTGTAAATAGATATATATATATCTATATATAGATATATATATATAAGACAAGGTATATTTTCATGAAAGGCTGTATATTGCAACATTATTTAACCAGGAGAATATAAAAAGGACAAAGGTGCATTTTTGTGTACAATATGATTTTAATCAATTCAGGAAGCTACTTAAGCACATGCCTAACTTAAAGAGCACATGACCAGACTCAATGAAGTTAATAAGGCTGTTTGCCTTCTTAATATTAAGCATGTGCTGAGGTATCTCCCTGAATCGGGGCTATTATTTATATTCCAGTTGCATCAGGAGGTCTCAGTCAAGATCAAGGCTCTGTTGTATTGGGCACTGTACAAACATATATTAAAAGAAAGTCCCCGCCCCAGAGAACGTACATCTAAATAGACAAGACAAGGGGTATGTGCGGGAGGGATCAGAGGCAGTGGGAGATGAAGTGACTTCACCAGCTCACATAAGTCAGTGGTAGAACTGGCAATAGACCCCAGATCTCCTGACGCCTCATTTGGTCCCCTATCCACTGGGCCATCCTATATGAATTTATAATTGTTAAAGCTCATATTATAACCAAATGGATCTCCTCTGTATTTAGCTGTGGTTTATCTTTACTATACATGTACCTGTAAGTTTAATTTTCTGGGCAGGCCTGCTCTGTCTGTAAATTTATGCCCATAAGAGATTTGCCCCCTGTGTTCTTGACGTATCTATAGTTAGTATGATATTTTATGCACATTAATAATTTAGACTATGTCATTATGAAAAGACGCCATTGTTTCGCATGCCCAGAAGCTATTTTTTTTTCTCAGAATTTCCCTTCACTGTGCTCTGCAGTCATGATTCAAAACTCTGCATGAAACAAAACTGCAAGGTGTAGTGTTTTGAACCATTACTGTAGTCCATTTTTGTTTTCCACCATTTGATTAAGTCAAACATTATTATGGGCCAGAATCTGATACTCTTATTTAGTACCAAGCTCCAGGGGACTACTCAAGTGATTTCTAACATGAGTAAATGTATACTTATGGGCATAAATCCTGTACCCATTTACAGACAGAGCAGCGCTGCCCAGAAAGTTAAGCTTACAGATACATGTATAGTAAACATTACTAAAGATAAACCACAACTAATACATTTTCTGTTGTGACTGTATCATACTCTAGTAGGATGTTGGAGGCCAATATAAATTTAAGAACTGTCTGGGAACGGCCCGTGTACGGAAGGGGTGAAAAAGGAACAACTGATCTATCAATGTCTATTCTCATTTGCAGTTTCCCACCAGAGAGTTCTCAAATTTATATTGGCCTCCAACATCCTAGTAGAGTATGATACTGTCACAACAGAAAATGTATTATTTTTGTAATAAAATGCTGACCAGTTTACTATTCTTTAAAGTTAAGAATGCTACATCACAGTCTGGAATTGGCCAAATCTTAGTTGGTAAATGGCATTTCAAATGAGGCTCCATGTGATCCTTGTTGCTGGATCACAGCTATGTGTTGTTTGAGGTTTTTTGCTATTTCTCATGCTAAGGACCTAATCCAGTCCTGCTTGAAATCAGGGGAAAGGCTGCCCTTGATTGCATTAGCATTGGCTCAGTCTGAGAAGATTATAAAATGAAACACCAATTCCTTCAATAAATAATATTCATAAATCCACAAATAAAGGCTAGTAGATCTACAGTTGTGGAGCCCCCATTACGCATAAAATACTGTGTGTGGACTAACATGTTTTGGGGGGGGAAATGGGTTGGGGGGCTGTTTGACTATTGAAGAGAGGTGTTTACTTTCAAAGGGTAGAAGAGAGGAATTGTTCTTTTGCTGAGTACAAAGGCAGAGGAAATGAGATGGATGCACTTGAGAGCACTGTTTCATGGCAGGAAAGGGAAGCAAAGTTAAGATTATCCAGCAACACTCCAGGCTTGTTCACCTTTCACTTCAAGGGTTCACTGTTGTGCTACATCATTCCTTTTTTCTTGTAGGGGAACAGAATGGATTTCCCACATGCTCGCGCACTGTTTGCTTGAGCACATTAAGAAGGGCCTTCATTACACTGAGCTTTGTTGGGCGCGACCAAATGTTGTATATAGCCTGCCTTTCCGTAGCTGTGTCAGAAAGGTGGCATTAAAGTAACCACAGTACACAGCACAGGAAACTCCTAAGACAGGCTGAGCTAAAACAAATACACAGCATGAATATTAAACCTCTTCTGCTCACTAAGAAAGGCCATGTTGAGAGCAAAGCCATCAGTAAGGAGAGCAGGTTCTGACCTTCACTTTCACAGATGAATGTGGAGAAGTTGACCCTGCAAAATTCTCACTGCTCTGCACTGCTACAGGAAAGACCAGGGGGTCAGATCCTGGTCACAGACACCTTCTTCCTAGACTATGACAGGTTTGCAATAGAGCTGTGTAAGACACTATGAAGTCCATACCGTTGGAAGTTTCACTATAGTTTGATGAGAATCTGGGGATTTAATATCAGGGCAGAGTCTATGTCAGTGGCCAAACACCCAGAAAAGCAGATGCTAGGGGTAACATACTACCAGGGATCACCATGGCATAAATTCTAGGAGTGGCTCCCTGATTCCCAATAACATTCCTCCTACCTTTGCTGAAATCCATCTGGATATCTGAGAATCTTTGCCAGAGCAAGTGGTATTGAATACCCAGGATGTGGGAAGGACTCTAGAGATGGGGTGGTGAAGCAGCAATGGTACAGGGGATGAATGATCCTCAGCTGCCGTAAATGGTCATTCTGGAGCTATGACCATTTATACCTGCTGAGAAGGTGCTGCTGCCCAGTGCCTACTTGAGATTGCAGCTTGGGTGGTGGCTTGGCAAAGCAAGTTCAACCTATTGTTTCAGATGCAGGCCTTACTGCAGATACCCAGGCCTTTGTCACCTTGAGATTAGATTATTGCAACACAATCTCCTTGGGCCTACAACCTGAGACCACTGGGTCAACTTTAGCAAAACTGAAATAAGATAAAAACACTTCCGAATTCTGAAGTGTGTAAATGGTTTTGCAGCCTGAGCCTAATTCTGATAGTTGCCATACAATATTATCTATAAAAATCATAGGAAGTAGCAGGAGTGTTGGGCACAAGTTGTTTACCCCTATCAACCCCTCCTTGGGCCTTACATGGTGTGGTCCTCATATTTATGTATGCACTGTACAATCCCTTATTCCAACACAGACCATTCATGCTTCAGAAAGGAACCCTCTTGATTCTGTCCAGAGTATGGACATAGATTTAGCTCTGTCTTAACCACATAAATACAGTGGTCCCATTTTAAAAGTTTCTTATAGTTTGAAAGATTCTATTGGTCTGAGAAACACATCCTCTCTTGCTTAAAAAGGGAGGACACCTCAGGAAACGTTAATCTCGTTCAGGAGGGAAGATACGTTTTAACTATTTAGTAGAATCTTTGACACAATACCACATTTTGGCCCATCAGATCAGCCCCAGATTGATTTTATAGTCCCACAATTTGACCTGTACATTGGTTTTGAGCATGAAACAAGCACAGGTAGACCAGAAAGGAAAACTTTGCCCTCAGTGTCATATGTGGGTTGTCTAAAGTTTATTATCGGATATTTTTCTTAGATTTTTTCTAGATAATGACTATATCCTGCCCTAGCTATGGTGAGTCATGATAACATAATTCTAGCTTTTTTCTCAGGGCCACAATTATTAACCACTTCCTGTTGACCTTCAGTGCCATGGAATGTGGTTGCATTATTTTAAATGCTGATAATCTCCTGCGATGTCAGCACTTTTCTAGGGTGTATAGTGTGCTAATTATTCAAGGAAGCAGCAAAGTGGTTACTAACCAACGTTTTCAGTGATCTTAACAAGCAATGGGCTTGCAGATTGCTAAGGGTTGTTCAAAGCACAACTGAGCTGAACACAACCAGCTAAGGGTATGGAGCAATGCACTGGGCTATGCCAATGTGAATGTGCCAGGCCACCAGAGTGCGCACAATGAATTGTCAAACAAATGCTGTGGTATGTAAAAGAAAATGACTAGATTCTACCCTATATTCTGCTATGCCAATAAATCAGAGACTGCTTGACAAGTTGTTAAAAGCAGATTCTGTGACATGGAAAAGAAAAAAAATCAGAATCTGTCGCTGTGCCAAATCAATCAGAGCTTGCAAGCTGGATCCTGGAACATGCATGACTATCAATAAAGAAAAGGAAAAAAATCTCTTGTCTATGCCAGTGTGTTAGTCCATTGATCCAAACTGGTAGAAACAGCTAAATGTGCCACAAATATAATTTGTTATATTAAGTGACAGAAGACGAGGTTGAAATCAGATGCTAGGTCAATCAGAACCATTGACTTGCTTTACAGTATCTGAATCACTTTTCCTATCTATCTGCTGACAAAACAGTATATTGTGATAAGCGGCTCATATAGAGCAAAGATTGCAAGATCAAACCCATGTGAGTAAATGCATTGTTTCCACAGGCATGGATCTAAACATTTCAGCTACATTGCAAAATTTTGAATAAAAAATTAACCAGCTTTACTGCTAACAAAACAGAGGGGCTACGTCCTCTTTCCTACTCCCTTTGTGCATCAGCACCAAGGAAGGGAGCATTTTGCCAGTAAAGTGTTAGCTACATGTTACTTATAATTCCATCTATCTTTAAAGCAATGTTAGTGTGGAGAAATCAAGAATTTCCGAAAGTTTAGCTTGCATGTTCAGTCTTACCATAAGATTTTTCTATATATCACTTTATGATATTTGTCAGATAATTATTCAGTAAGTAAATAAGTAAACAAATTGCCATTTCCTACACAAAACTGAGTCATCTCAAACTCAGCTCCATTATAGTCTATGGGACTTGACATTTTCAGGAAGCTATGCCAGTTGTTAAGTTGGTCCTCCACTGGATGTGCATACAGAGGTCAGCCATTTATAACTTTATACCTATTATTAATGAGGTTTTCTTCAAACTTGACTTTTTTTGTTGATCTCAATGAGACGTGAAGAAAATTGACTCAGGCATTTCAATCTTATACCTGTTTCAATTTGGCAATATATGACTTGAACTGGGATATTACCAGAACCATCACACTAAAATATGGGGATAAAAATTCCACTGCATTTGTTTATCAGTGAGCCACCTAATTGAAATAGTCATACCTTTAAAACTATTTTAAAAAATTGCCTTTAATCCTAGATCACTATGGAACCTAAAAAACAAAGAACGTCCCTGATCTTGCAACTACTTATGCATATGCTTTACTTTGCACCCATGAGAAGTACCATTACAGTCCTCTAGAAAGCTGTGGGATTGTTCCCAAACAGAAATGTAAGTGCATCTGCAAATATCTGCAACCTCAATGTCAATGTTTTACGTTTCTAACGTTAGTCATTTTTAATTCACCAAAATGAAACATTCCTAACTGAAACATACAAGAAAAAACATGTTTAGTTCACTCTTAAATAATTGAAACTGAAACAATTTGGCTCAAAACTTTAGAAAACATTTATCTTTCACATGAGTCCAAGCATGGAAAATTTCACCCGGAAAAATAATTTTCCCCAGAAAGTTATGAGCAACTGAAAAGGGCTGAAATCAATTCATGCACTCAATATTCTAGAAAAAAAAATCACGTCTGCCTCTGTGTTCCTAAAGCCTGTTGCTTCTGCAGCATAAATTAACAGCTACAGATATACTAGAAAAATACCAGTGTTTCCAACTACATATTATACACACCACTGCTTATTACTTTGATCTTTTCAGTTTCAAAATTGTAAGTCTATTAAAGGTTTAGTATATTAAGAATCAGGAGGTAAGCTTACACTTAAAGTGATTTGACTCACAATACAGTTAAGTGTTGGTACATTTATATATGTAATTTATTTAGATGTAATGCAAAGACCAGTGAAATGATGGGCTCACTCTGAGCTACCTAGGGGTTAGATTGCTCCCTCCCATAAAAAAATCTGCAGAACTGGGACCAGAGGATCAGGAAACCTCTTCATAGAGATGCCCATGGATCCCACACTAACAGTGTGTGTATCTCTGTCCCCCTTTAGTGGTTGGTCCATGTAAGAGGTCTATGAATTTCATACAGCTTCCAGTTCCAGGACTTAAGGCTCGATCATACTGGGGCTGAGCACCCTGGCTGTGATCCATCAATGACATGCTCATGAGTCTGATCAAGCACCATTTGAAGTTAGTGAGAATCTTTCTACTAATTTCCACGAGACCTGGATTGGGCCACATGTACTTAAACACATGCTTAAGAGCTTTGCTGGGCCAGTGCCAGAGTGCTCAGCTCCTGGCAGGATCAAGCCTTTAGTACCCTATGGCTGCACAGTGGCATCAGAGAGAGAGATCCTGACAGAATTAATGCAGCTACAAGCTATATTAACTTCCTTCCAGAAGCCCCATATTCTGCAAGGTATGGTGCTGCAGAATGTAGTCATTCGCCTGGTCCCCTATGGTGCGTTGGACTTCTATGGATAATATCCTCTGATGCTTCTCAGCCAGGCCTAGTTACTTATTAAGAATTCCAAAGTAAAAACATCTTCCTATAACGTGATCTTTCATTTTTAATATCATCTGGTATATTCTGTACACGTAAACATGGAGGGATTTTTCTGCTCTAAAATCTTAAGTATACCAAAAGCACGCTGGTGCCTGATCCAATCTCCACTGAAGTCTATCGAAAGACTCCCATTTAATATACTGGGGCCACGTCTGCACTAAAAACTTCAGTTGATGCAAGTTATGTCAGCGTACACTTCCCAAAGTTGGTATATTACTTTTGCGCATGCATACGTGGCTGTTTGTGTTGGATGTAGACACTGGCAGAGAGAGTACACTTATAAAGTTTGCAAATGATACCAAGCCGGGAGGGGTTGCAAGTGCTTTGGAGGCTAGGATTATAATTCAAAATGATCTGGACACACTGAAGAAATGGTCTGAAGTAAATAGGATGGTATTCAATAAGGATAAATGCAAAATACTCCACTTAGGCAGGAACAATCTGTTGCACACATACAAAATGGGAAACACTGCCTAGGAAGGGAACTGGGGATCATAGTGGATCACAAGTGAAATATGATTTGACTGTGTAACACTGTTGCAAAAAAAATGAACATCATTCTGGGATGTATTAGCAGAAGTATTATAAGCAAGACACGAGAAATAATTATACTACTCTACTCCATGCTGATTAAGGCCTCAGCTGAAATATTGTGTGCACAAATTGGAGAAAGTCCAGAGAAGAACAATAAAAATGAGTAAAGGGCTAGAAAACATAACCTATGAGAAAAAATTGAAAAAGCTCAGTTTATTTAGTCTGGAGAAGAGAAGATTGAGGGGAGGACATGATAATAGTTTTCAAGTACATAAAAGGTTATTACAATGAGGAAGGTGAAAAACTACTTTTTTTATTAACCTCTGAGGACACGACAAGAAGCAAGGGGCTTAAATTGCAGCAAGGGAGGTTTGGTTGGACATGGGGAAAAAACTTCCTAACTGTCATGGCAGTTAATCACTGAAATAAATTGCTTATGGAGGTTGTGAAATCTCTGTCATTGGAGTTAAGAACAGGTTAGATAAACATCCGTCAGGAATGGTCCCCCTTGTGTGCAGGGGACTTAACCAGATGACCTCTCGAGGTTCCTTCCAGTCCTTCACCTCTATGATTCTATAATTTGCTTTGGATCAAGTTTCAGATAAGCGCTAAGTAGTATCATTATTAATTATGATGACTACAAAAGGCCAATACTCTGCAAACATTCTGTGAAATAGGGCCTCTGTATTTCATATTTCCAGAGCTCTTTACTAAATAATAATTAGACATTAACAATAAAATCAGTAGTGACCCTTGTATAGAACTTTATGCCTCCAAGCTTTGCAAACTTATTCTTTTTGAGGCAAATGTCATCTTTTTGTTCTGTGTTTGTACAGTGCCTAGCACAATGGAGGCCTGGGACACAACTGGATCTCCTGGGCACTACCACAATACAATAAATAAATATATAACCCTCACAAAAATCCCTTGAGGTAGATAAGTAAGGGTATTATCCACATTTTCCAGACAAAAAACAATATTGACTAGAAAGACATTTTTGGCCCAATCTTGAAGTCCTTACTAAGGGAAAACTCTGGATTCAATGAAACTGCCGGTAGGCACTACTAAATCTAGTTCAGTTTTAGTATTGGTCAAGTTTTACATTGGGGGGTCCTCCTTCTAATAAAAACCACACGTTCACTTTGACAATATGCATTACTCACTTACTTCAAAGGGTCTGACGTTATCAGCAATACCAGTCCAGAAATGTCCACGAACAGTCATCCCTCGACACATTAGCAGAAAACATACATTGAATGATTCCAAATAGTGAACAAATCTGTAAATATCCAGGTCTTATTTGCAGACAATATGCAAACAGGCACTGGGTATGTCTGCATTGCAATAAAAGACCTGCATCATTGCCGCTCGGGTCAGCTGACTCGGGCTTTTGGGGCTCAGGCGGCAGGGCAGTATAGATGTTTTGGCTTTGGGCTCTGAGATGCAGTGCCATGGGTTTTTGATTGCAGTACCCTTAGGGTCGAAAATAAATGATGTGACTATACTGAATTAGCGCTGACCATCTCCCTCTGGTATTTTAATTAGAGTTGTTTGAACAATGGGAAGACAGTTTTGTGGGGGGAGGGGAATGTGAAATTTTGACAGTATTTCCATTTCACAGAACAAATATAAGTTTCTGTGAGAGAATATAATATAAGTTTCTTCTCTGTAAGCTACCCCAAGCTGTTCCTAGCAGCCAAACAGAGCCTCCACATGTTTAAAAGTGCAGTGCATGGAAACCAGCATCATGATGTGTCACCACAGTCCCATAGCCACATGCACCACATTTTCTGTCTTTAATCATTCCTTTGAGTCATCGAGGTAAATTATTGGAGACTCCATTGGAGTATGGTAAATTGCTGGAGACTGCAGAGAAGGTCACATCATAGCCAGAGGTGACGGGAGCTTGATTTTCATAGAACATAGGAATTGCCAGGCTGGACCGGACCCACAGTCCAACTAGTCCAGTATCATGTCTCTGACAGTGACCAGCACTGGTTGCTTCAAGAGGAAGATCTAAGAACTCAGTAGTAGGCAGAGTTGGGATAATCTGCCCCTCGCATTAGGTCTTGTCCGGGTCTCTTAGGGTACATCTACATGACAATGAAAGACCTGCAGCATGGCCAGGGCAGGTCCCAGTCAGCTGACTCAAGCTTGTGGGGCTCAGCCTGCAAAGCTATAAAATTCCAGTGTAGACGTTCAGGCTCAGACTGGAGCCTGGGTTCTGAGACCTCACGAATTCTGGGAGGATCTCAGAACCCGGGCTCCAGCGCAAGCCCGAATATCTGCATTGCTATTTTTAGCCTGGAAGCCTGAGCCCTGCCAGTCCGAGTCAGCTGACCCAGACTTTAAAGACTCTTTGTTGTGGGTTTTTTAATTGCAGTGTAGACATATCCTTACGAGCCTACGTGGCACACTAAGCCTGGGCTCTAACTCAGGTTTGCGGCCAAAAAGCATTCAAGACCTGAGCCCTAGGATCCTGTGGCTTGGGTCCAAGCCCTGTCATTTTGGAGTATGGATGCAGCTTAAAACACAGATCCGAGTCAGAAGGTCTGTGTAGTGCAATATGGAGACATTATCTTGGTTGTGATACCCAGGTCCAGGAACTGTAAACCTAGTTGTGCCATGCAGTGTGAACGCTCAAGTATGAACTTGGAAAAACTGCATCCAGAAGCCTTGGTCCCACAGACCCCACTTTACAAAGCAATACAAACACAGCCTTAGAGATTGGCTTCTGCCTTAAAACTCAAGGAGCACTGAGTGAATAATGGATGTATTATGTAAAAATGTAAAAAAAAAAAAGAGTTTCAAGCCAAACCAAAACCAAAACTTTTTAGAAATGTTTAGCAAATCAAAAACATGCTTTGAGTTGAATAAAATGTTTCATTTCAACAAAACTGAAAGGTTTGATTGCAATGTCAATCATGTAACATTTTTTAAATTAAAGTGAAAGGGAAATTTTGAAAAGAAAAGTAGTTTAAAACCCCAAAAGCCCAATATTTCATTTAAAAAAGGACAAAATTAAACATTCTGTTTTTTTTTCCAAACGCCCAGTTTGGTGACCCAGACATGAATGTGCAGAACATTCTGGTGTTGCTGAATCTGCATTTTCCACTAAAATGAGTTTCAGACAAAAAAAGGTTGCCCAGCTCTTAGCACCAAAAAATGCTATTTATTGAGCCTTGCATCTGAAAAGCCCCTGGCTCCCTTAGCCTTCTTTCAAAATCCCAGCCTAATAAAATGCCTCATTAAACACACATTGAAAGAGTGAAAATAAGTTGCCTGGATAGTTTTGGGATAGTCGTTTCTGGGGGGAGTTCCCAAGTTTTTACTGACACAACATAAATAAGCAAAAATACATGGACTCAGTATCTGAGTGTGCTGCTTTTTTTTTCTTTAGCCTCTCCGTCTGATGAGTAATTGGAATTGTGCCTTTGGAGTCAAAAGCAGTCTGGGCTCTGAAGTCTGGACTAGGACGTGTCTCTGGTTCCGTACTAAAGTAGCACTGCCTGGGATGATGAAGAGTCAGAACAAGAAGACTGTTTAGGGATCGCAGATTCTCTAGTTCTCACCCACAATGGAGCCCAATGCTACATCAGCAGAAGTGCTTCCTTTCCAACTCTGAGCGCCAGCCCAGACCTGAGCTTTGAAAAAGTACATGTTCTGACATCATTGCTAAGTCAACAGCAGACAACCCGAAGTTTTGACTTCTTACAGGAAACAGCAACAAAGTAAGAGAATGATCTGAAAGTCACACTACAAAATTATGTCAACCTAACTTACATTGGTATACCGCCACAGCAGTTATTAAATCGTTTGTGTGTGTGCACATTTGGTGTCCTGTGTCAGTGGTGGACATCCTCATCAGGAGCCCTTGTACTGTCAGTGTTGGGCATTGTGGGACAGCTCCTGAAAGCTAATAACAGTCAACATAAGCAATGCAGTGTGTACACTGACACTGCATAGAGCTAATTATATCAACGGTGACTCTACACCACTGCTGGTGGAGTTGGTGTTACTAAATTGGAATAGAGTGGCACTTATGTAGGTGGCAGACAAATTGAAGTGAAGACACTGCCACAGTCAGGTCAACTCGAGTCATCTTATGTCAACCTAACCGTGTAGTGTAGACCAGGCCACAGTCTGTGACTTTAGCACACTGGTGGCAGGTTTGGCTAAAGAAAAATCAAATTCTCAAAGCTAATAGCATATCTTTTCTGGATTCTTGACCACAGTTTCTGATCAACCAAAGAAAAGATGTGCACTGCGAAGAATCCTGCCCATGTTTACACTAAGTTCAGTGAATAGTGGATTTGGGGAGTCCTGTGTGAATGCTTGTAATGTGTCGTAGTGATCAATAAATCTCATAGTAATGTACTTCCCTCATCATGCCATATCTACTGGACCACTGGGCATCTGAGTCATGACATCAACCTATCTGATGTAATGTTGTATTTGATAATTGAGGCCAGTGCTGTCACTTTGCTGGTCGTGCTCCCTGTGCCATCCTATACATTGCATTGCTGATAGCCAGACTGCTAGAAACTGAGATTGAACAACAGGATGGATCACTCGATAAATTGCCTTGTTCTGTTCATTCCCTTTGAAGCATCTGTGCCAGCCACCGTCAAAAGACAAGATACTAGGCCAGATGGACCATTGATCTGACACAGTATAGTCATTCGTATGTTTTTAGATACCCAGATTCCATCCTTCCTGTAGGCAGAACACTGAATTAATTGTTAAGCCCTACGCATTTTTGTGTACGTGCTATTAATTATTATTGATCATGTATAACTTGGATTGTGGTAACAGCCAGAGGTTTCAAACGGGACCAGGGTAACATAGAGGAAGACATAACATCTGCCCTGAAGAGCTTACACTCTAAGCAAACAAATGATAATTTAGAATGAGTTATGAAATTGTTTCTGATGATCCTGTACCTAAGGGAGGTATACGAGGTAGTATGCTTAGTGGATAGAGCACTGAGCTGGGAGTCAGGAGATCAGGATTCTATTCCTGGCTGTGCCACTGGCCAGCTGGGTGACCTCAGACAAGTCGCTCTATGCATCAGTTTCCCCGTCTATAAAATGGAGATATCAATACTTACTGCCTTTGTAAAGTGCTTTGAGATCTATGGATGGCAAGTGCTATATCCATTCTGTGCATATAATATTTAATTCCAAGATACCTAGTGTCCTTATTGAAATGGATACAAGGAGTCTGTGTGCCTCAGTTTCCATTTACCACTGGAAGGTATCAACTATCTCATAAGAACTAAAAAAAATCCAGCTATCAATGCTGTTGTATAGTCATATGTAAAAACTTCAAATCTCAGGCTAAAGGATCTGAGCTGATCATTACAGATTATGCTTTTTTCTCTCTCCCCTGTACAACACTGCTCAACTGACCAGGTGCAGTATATGGTTTTTATTTCCTTTGAAGCATCAAATATTGTGGTTGGATTTGGGATACTAGACTCTGATGGACATATGGCTTGATTCTTCATGGCAAATCCCATGTTCCTGTTATAATTAGATGAGATCCTCAGCACTTACCGCCCACCAAGTGAGATTAGAAAGAATCCAACTACCCATCCCTAAAAGACTAGCTTGCTTTGGTAGCAAATAGAAAAGGCCACCCCCAGCAGTTGCTCTGCAGAGACACTGTTCATACTTGGTGGTTTGCTAGAGACAGTGAATGAACAGTAACACTGCCATGCTCCATCCATCACTACTGAATTACATAGACACTTAGACCCAGATCTTAAAAGATGTTTAGGCACCTAACCCCCACGTGCCCCAAAACCTTTGAGAATCTGGATCTTGTGGTTTGATCCTGTTTCATTCAAATCAGTGGGCAATATTCAATGGAAGCAGAGTCAAGCTCCTATACCTTTTTTACCTTACATCCAGATAGAAATTACACACTCATTTACAGATTACAGAGGAGAAAGCAGCCTCACTGGTATGTTATCTTCAGTTTCTCCTGAATTCTGATTTTAAACTATCCAGAACTGACTAATGAGAGAAACCATTATTTCAGTCATCATAAAATCACTCAGATAAGGAAAATTGTATGTAACCGTTAGCTGTAAAATCCTTTCCAAGCTGCATCACAAATGGAGTCCTGGTTTTCCAAAGCACTTAAGCATGTGGTTAACTTTATGCACATGCTTGGGTCCCAATGCCTTGCTGAACCAGGGCCATTGTGAAGGTCAGAGCCAGTTCTGTGCTATGTCATTTGATGTGGATAGTTTACAGACTATTCCCTGGCTCTTGCTACTCTGTTAAGATTAGGGTTACCAGATGTTCCGATTTTATAGGGACAGTCCCAATATTTGGAGATTTTTCTTAGATAGACTCCTATTACCCCCCCACCCCCTGTCACGATTTTTCACGCTTGCTATCTGGTCACCCTAGTTAGGATGAATGCTGTTGAACGTGTCCCCCAGATAGTTTCACAATCATTCAGAATCCATAACCTTCAAAGCTTCAGCTCAGCCAAACACATTGTTGAAAGGGGAAGTTTAATGACAAATTAGTATTTGTAGGCTTTTCCAAGTAAAGGAAAGGGCTCTTTTTTTTCTTCCTCCCCTCCCTCCCCCCCATTCCGCCCCCATGTTAGACAAGTGAACTGAGTGAGAAAATTCATCTTCCTTTCACTTACATGAAACCAAAATCCTCTTGAGCAGCCTCGTCCCTTCACTTTTAGGCCCTCGGTTGCTCTAAAACAGAGTATACTGACTGCTTTCTATACTCTCATTTTTAAATTTCACCTCCAGTGTTTATCACAAGAGAATGGGAACCAGGGATTCCTACATTACAATCCCAGTTCTGCCAATGACTCTCTAAGGGCTTGTCTATACAGTGTAATAGTCCACACCAGAGGGGTGTACATGCTCGTGTGCACTGGTGTGTTGCACACTAACTGGCCCATGCAGACCCTGCTGGCATGCACTAAACATACATTAATGTACACTGGGGAACTTGTAGTGTACTTTAGTAGGGTCCATATTGGTCAGTTAGTGCGCAATATTCTAGTGCACACTAGAATGTACACACCTCCGGTGTGGGCTAACCACACCTCTCCAAGTGGTGGTACCTCTCTGGAGGTGTTACAACCAGAGTGAATTTGCTTAATCATCCCCACTGTTCTTAATTCTTGTAGGAGTTGTGATCACCCTCCCCCATGTAATTATCTGGCCCACAATGATACATAGACTTAAGTAAAATCTCCCAAAGACACTGCAGAAAATTGCCATATCTGTCACAACAAAGTTTCTACCCTTTTCTTCCCCTTTTTTATGTTTTTTCCTCTTATGAAAAGGGGAAAGTGGAAAAGGATGAGGGGAAGGGAAATCAAAGAACAAAAATGGAAAAAAAATAATTTAATTTTAGAAAAAAAATAAATGAAAAGCTAAATATTTTCTGTTTTAATCACTCTTCCCCCCCCCCCCCCACATCCCCCTTCGAAGGTCAAGAAGCCATTTATTGGCAAAGGTTTGGATGAAAATATTTTGACCAGCTCTGTCTCTGTGTAAATAACTCATAATGGCTTACAAACCCAATGAATTCAGGTTTTGTGGGAAAGGAACCGTTTTACCCTATTAGGAGAGAGAAATTAACAGTTGTTTGGCACCAGCACTTGTAGACATGCATGCAGTAAGAAAGAGGTGGGTGGTTTTGTGGTTACTCTGAGGGAAAAACATAAATTCTAAGAAACAGGAGGGAGCTAGTACTCATCTGGAAAGAGGTGGGTTATTTTTAGACCCAAGGAGTTTGCAGTGTTAACAAGAAGTTTATGACATACACATTGTGTCTTGATATAAAATGTCAAGTTTTTATATCACATTTTTCAGACAGGCTTCTTACATAGGTAAAAATAGAAATTTTCTAAGTAAAGAAGTCATTGACATTACTTTAAGTCTGCTGCCAGTAACAAAAGTATAATGTGTTATATATGATCAAAAATAAAAGTATTTTAGTTGGTTCTATTTTAATCGGAAGTGCAGGAAACACTGCATTGGTGACTAAAAGGCAGGTCTAGCATCAGCTGTGATAGGGCAACCTTCCCTTTACTGCCCACTCCTGATCCAGAGAAACCACTTCTGGAGTTGTAGAGAATGGCTTCGTTCTTGTTCAGTCTCTATGTTCATACATTCGCTGTCTTCTCAATGACATGGTCCAATAAAGTTACCAGTTGTAGTGGCGACTTGTGTCATTAATACTATCCAATAGAAACCAGGCTGAGATCACAACTCAGTTCATATAGTCCAGCAAACACCTGTCAGCTGGGCATGACATCTAGCCACTATATACAAGGGCCTGGACCTTGTAATCAGAACTCACAGATGGGCCCTTCTGGCCCACATAGAGCTTATTTGGAATCAGTGGGGTGCTGCCCAGGTCTGCATGGCTCCAATTGTTGGATCCGGGCTGTGGGCTGCATTTGAACCACTGACTGTTACCTAATGCTAATTTCCCGAGCCTGAATAATCTAGTCTTCCACGTAATAAACATGCTAACACTGTTGACAACACCTGGTACACTTTGAGGTAATAAAACAGGAAATATGTGACATTACTTTCATTACTTTCCTAAACCCTCACCACAAAATTACAATGTTTCCAATGATACTGCCTGTGTAATCTCATTAGGCCTCCATGGCTCAATATACACAGAACAAACTCTCGATTCACATAAGCCACAGAATGCTGTTTTTTTCTGAATAAGCCTTAATCTTGAAAGACAAGCAAGGGGAAAAATGAAATAAGAAAAAATGTGAACGACTGAATTTAGGAAAAGAAAAAGATCCACAGCGGGGGGTCAGGGGAGGGAGGGACTGAGAGAGAGAGAAGTTATATTTGGTCCCCATAAATGTAAGTAATGTACATATGAGAGAGAAGGGATGGTGTTTTGGTTAACATATTGGATTGGAACTCAGGAGATGAAGCTGAAATTACAAATGTGGATCTCTGATAGTTCCCAGGGAATGTAAGTGACTGGATTTCAATGCCTCTCAGAAAGTTACATTAGTCACTAGTGGAAAACTGATAACCAATTCCATCATCCTACATCAACCTGTCCTCAACTGTTGATGGCTGGGATAGCAGTAGTAGACAGCGCACTCAGACTGGAATAGGAGCCTGAAGAACAGGTAAACATTGGACATGGAGGCAGAAAATAGTGCTTGTTATGAGCAGTAGTTCTTTCTCAGGACAAGGTATTGAGTTTCTAGGTCACAAGGACTAGGTACTTAGTCTTTGACCTAGTGGCTAATCCAGTTACTCCTTTGAAGGACAACCCACCCAGAGGCATATCTTGAAAGGCAGAGTCCATTCTAATCAGTGTAATAGCATGACCTACATCTTACAGCATACATCCATGTATGTGAAATACACTTGCAAGGCCTGGAGCACTCAAGAGGTTAAAATAAGAAACATATTTATTTAATGGGTAGCCAAAGCTCTAAGGAAAGCTCCTATAATTAAAAAAGTTCCTGACATCTTTTCCATCCCCTGGTCTTCCCACCATTGTGGGGCTGCTGGTGGAATACTGGCTAAATGAAAAAGGCTGCTATCTATTGGAAAGACACATAATTAAATCAGACAATTTCTTAAGCAGTGGCAGGAGAAAATTTCCTGTCTCACAGGAAGGATGACAGGAATGTGCTGAAAAATGGAGGAAGAAGCCAAAGCGAAGAAGAAAAATCGACCGTTGAGAGTGGCAAAGCAGGACCTGAAAAGTCTGAAAGCGTCAGTAGGCCCAGTAGGGAAAGTGTAGCTGTATGAACAGTGACAATGGTCCAATAAATAAATGCCTGATTTATTCCCATGAGTCACTGGGGCTGTTCTCATGAGTAAGGCAAGGTGAACTGGTCACACCTCTAGCTCTCACAGATGATGCAATCAAAGATGTTCCGTGTCTACAGATGAAAGAATATCTGCTTGTCAGAAAGAAGAGCTACATTAATGTCATGTCTTTGAATTGAGTTTTTGCTGCAGTTATTGGCTAGACCAGTGGTTCTCAAACTTATTTGATTGTGTCCTACCTCTTTGTGCACTAGTAGTTTATGCCCTATCTTCCCGCCACACAAGTCCTTATACCAATAAAAAAATATCAGCATGAAACTCTCACCAAATATTAAAAATAGTAAGGCGTCAATTCAAACGGAGCCATTTAAGTATAGAGTAATGAAAATTTTAAGTGAGATACTGCTTACTGGCATCACATTGTTGCTAGTGTGATGGGTGCAACCCTTTTTTTGGAGCAGAGCAATTCCACGAATAGCACCAAAGAGCCAATGGTCCATTGTAATCAGAGCAAAAGCAAATCTGCGATTGCGGTCGATGCTTATAATGAAATGTGCACACCGCGTTGTGGCAAACAGATTAATGTACAGATGGCAACGACTTTGCATAATGTTCTGCAAGTTTAACAGAAATCCGCCAAAATGCACAGCGCCCTCTGAGGACCTGAGACGTCTGGAGGAATCAGCGTTGCTAGTTATTCATTGCTGAGGGTCAAATGTGCAGGTAAGTTTCTTTCCCCTAAAGCTTCTCACTGCCCCCCTCCTAGAATACATTCTGGTGGCTCACCCCCCCCCCAGTTTGAGAACCTCTGGGTTAGACTAGGCTGCACATATAGCATATAGCTCCTTCCCTCCAACAAACTCACAAAGTACTTTAGAAACATTCATTAATTATCACAAAAACCACAAGAGGTAGGTAGGTATCATTTTTTCTATTTACATGAGAGCAACTGAGCTGCAGAGAAGTTAATTGTTTGTATTGTTGCTGTAGCTGTGTTGGGCCCAGGATATGAGAGAGACAGGTGAGGTAATATCTCTCTGCAGTTGTACAACAAGGGAGGGTTAGTAAGCAGCAAAGTATATTACAAATTGTTTTAATGAGCCATAAAACCAGTGTCTCTCTTAAGTCTGTGGTTTCTAACTCCCAGAGTTATAAATTTAAGTTCCCAGGCTCATCTTTTGAAGGCATTATGCAGGTTTTCTTTGAGGACAAAGAGATCAGATATGGAGGAATCACTTTGTGAAAAGGGTTCAAACCCTTTATGCTTAACAATCTGTCCTGCCTTGAATTTAGCTGTGATGCTCTGGTTACCTTCTCCAGACCTGAGGGAGAGCTTGGTGAAGCTCGAAAGCTTGACCCGTCCACCAACAGAAGTTGGATCAATGAAAAATATTACCTCACCCACCTTGTCTCTCTCATATCTGGGACCAACATGGCGACAAAAAACTGGCATTTTTCAACCTGTTTCTCTTTAGGACTTGGGTAAGACCTCACTAGAGATTTGCCTACATGAATAATTAGTTCACAGCAAGCGAGAGTGTGATTCTACTCTATGCTAGACTGCCGCGGACTGACTCTCCATGCGCACCCTGCTGGTACATGATTACAGTTCATAAAAGCATTTTGAGCTAGTTGTGTTTCACAGAGGACTAGATCAAGGCACTCTAGCAAACTGAAATAACGGCTAAAGGGACACATAAGAATAAGAAGATTTTTGAAACATATTGTAGCAGCCTTACTATTCCAGAGCACCCCCTTGGAACTTTTCTATTCTCCTTCCCCCAGCATCCCTCCACCTTGCTCCCTCATGAGGGTCTTCTGCATCCCTGACCAGGCACTCCGGACAGATTCCTCTTAAGTCCCATCCCTCCAGGGCTATAATGTCCTTCAGATTCCAAATAATGTCTTTCAGGAAACCACAATAGGTCTTCTGCCCCTTTTGGAACTTCCCTTCAGTCCCTGTCTCTCCAGCAAATATCATTCCAACCATAAACTCCCCTAGACTTCTCTCACTTCTGCTGGTTTGAGGTTCCAGCCCTCTTCTTCACTCTGACTCTTCACCCTTTTCTCAGGACATTAACTCACAGGGTCCTTTACTCAAGCCCTGACCATTTACAGAGTCCACTGCAGGAGCTGATCCTGACTCCTATAGCTACACATCTTTTCTTTCCCCCTTGACCAGTCTTTAACTAGTCTGTCCTCTCAAGAGGAGCCTTCAAAACTGCCTCTCCCTTTGACTGTCTTATGTTTTTTCTTTCAAGTTCTTCCTTCAGCCTGACCACATCCTCCCCAGGTGTATCAGGTGAGCTTAATAGAGCTCACAGCTCTTAGGCTCCCTTAAACCTTTCTGGGCCTCTGAAGCTTTCATACACCCCATCACAACATCTATAGTTGAGACGTGCAAATAAAGTATCTTCAAGGGTGTTTGATTCAGGCTCATCCCTATTACGTGCAGCAGCGTGAACGGCACCCAAGCCTATCCATCCTGAGATGAAGCACATTACATCTGTGACAATAATATATCTTTTGTCATTTGGTACTATTTCAGGTGACTTCTCTGCTATTCAATCATGTGCGATAGCCAGGGAAATAAATGGATTTGGGAATATCAAAGAACAATAACACAATATTTTAATCTGTGTCCTGGGTTTGGTTGTTTGTTGTTTTTTATATTCCCCATTCAAAGTTTACTTGACAACTGCATTTATTTCATGTTGCAGTTGTTACAGGTTAACAATATTATTTTATCAGGAAACATTTATCTGGAGGAAGAAAGTTATCCTAATATGGGAGATTTCTTATCCAAGGACAAATAAAAAGAGGAACATTTCTAGAGGGTAATGTTAATGTCCCTAATGCTATAAAAATAAATGAAATCTGATTAACACCAGTGGTGAGAGGAGTAAGTCATAACTTGTATATAAAATATAGTTGCCTTGATTGAGAATATTATCTTTTTTGGCAGTTTAAAGAAATGTATTAACAGATGTGAGAGCATTAAAACTGTGACAAATATCTTCATACCATGGCATTATAAATCGGGCTTGCAATCTCAAAACCTAGAGAGCTTTTAAAAGTCAGTTGCTTTGTAACTTTAGCCTGGGCTACGCTGCAAAGTTTTAGCAGCATAACTATGTCAGTTAAAGTGTGATTTAAAAAAAAATTTTTTTTTTTACTGACATAGCTATTTTGAGGAAGTTCTTTGGCCTGTGTTATACAGGAGGACAGACTAGATGATCTAGCCTTGGAATTTATGAATCTATGGCCTGGTCTACACTAAAAATTTAGGTCAAACCAGCTATTTCACTCAAGGGTGTAAAAAATCCACACCCCGAGCAATGTAGTTAAGCCAACCTAACCCCCCCAGTGTAGACAGTGTTTGGTTGATAGAAGCATTCTTCCATTGCCCTAGCTACCGCCTTTCAGGGAGGTGGATTACCTATGCTGATGGAAGAACCTCTCCTGTCGGCATAGGTACTCTCTACACTGTAATATTTCAAATAGACAAGCCCTTTGTCAGTAAAAGCCTAGTGTAGACACAAGTTACAATGATAAAACCATGCTTACATTGATATAGCTTATGCTGGTCAGGGAATCCTATATAAACTATAGCAGCATAAGAACTTTTATACCAATATAACCGTGTTTGCACTGGAGGGTTTCACCACTATAGCTCTACCAGTATAACTAAACCAGCTAAACCCTCCCAAGTAGACAAGACCGCCGCCTTACAGGGACATAGGATTTGGCCTGAGTTCAACATACTCAGGTGAATGAAAACAATGCCTTCAATGCCCAGCGCACCTCAGGGAGGTGAGGCTATGCGGCAAAGGTGGTCTTGGGCCACGTTTCTGCCTCACCCCACTCCACAATTCCCTGGCGGCAGCAGGGGACTCAGCCCCCAGCATAATTTAGAAACACCTTTCAGTTACACCGACTTGTAGCAGCCTCGTTGTGGTCAGAGTGGAAGTCCACTCTAGCTATGCCCCCCTGCAATCCGCCTCACACACTCAACATGCCCCTTAGGCTGGAGGCCAGGGAGGGGGTGAAAAACTGGCAGTGCTGGTTTTATGCCTCTCAGGAATTCTCCCCCAGACCCACTGGAATTTTCAGTTGCCTGGTGTCATAAATATAAAGGGAAGAGTAAACACCTTTAAAATCCCTCCTGGCCAGAGGAAAAATCCTTTCACCTGTAAGGGGTTAAGAAGCTAGGATAACCTCGCTGGCATCTGACCACAATGACCAATGAGGAGACAAGATACTTTCAAAAGCTGGCGGAGGGAGAAACAAAGCCGCTCTCTCTGTCTGTCTGGGTGATACTTTTGCCGGGGACAGAACAGGAATGGAGTCTTAGAACTTAGTAAGTAATCTAGCTAGATATGCGTTAGATTCTGTTTTGTTTAAATGGCTGAGAAAATAAGCTGTGCTGAATGGAATGGATATTCCTATCTTTGTGTCTTTTTGTAACTTAAGGTTTTGCCTAGAGGGATTCTCTATGTTTGGAATCTAATTACCCCATAAGGTATTTACCATCCTGATTTTACAGAAGTGATTCTTTTTACTTTTTCTTCTATTAAAATTCTTCTTTTAAGAACCTGATTGCTTTTTCATTGTTCTTAAGATCCAAGGGTTTGGGTCTGTGGTCACCTATGCAAATTGGTGAGGATTTTTATCAAGGAAATGGGGTTGTAAGGGTTGGGAGGATTTTGGGGGGAAAGACGTTTCCAAATGGACTCTTTCCCAGTAATATACCTGTTAGATGTTTGGTGGTGGTAGTGATAAAGTACAAGGGCAAAAGATAAAATAGTGTGTACCTTGGGGAAGTTTTAATCTAAGCTGGTAAAAGTAAGTTTAGGAGGTTTTCATGCAGGTCCCCATGTCTGTACCCTAGAGTTCAGAGTGGGGAAGGAACCTTGACACCTGGTAAGGACCACTTTACATCCCCTTTGCTCTACCAGAGCACCATAATCAGGACTTTGTGGGCCAGAGAGTCTGATTTACTTGTTTTCTTCCCTTTTCACTGTAGCCTCTTAGTTTCTCCCCCTCCCTCTGCTATAATTTAACTCTGCTGTTGCCTTATTTAATTCTGAAAAACATGTTTAGTACTTTATTTATTCATTTGTTTGGAAGATGCAGTACATAGCAAAAAACCCATCATAAGAGATTCTGAGCATTAGCAACTCCCAAAACTTCAAGGGGTGAGAACTCACTTCAGAGGACACCTTGCCCCTGGCTTACAGGAGCCCCTTGGAGGGGGACAGCTGAAACATTTGGGCCAATTGCAATTGTGGGGAAGGTGTATAAGAGGAAAAGTAGCCTCCTGAAACAACTGGGGCTTAGACCATTTATGGCTTTGCATGGTAAATGGTTATCAGCACCTTGTATTTCCTTGAGAAATGAATTTGCAGGCAGTGCAGAGAATTGATTATTATTTATTTGTATTACTTTGATAGTAAGCTCTTTGGGTCAGGAACTTTTTTCATTCTGTGTTTGTACAGCACCTAGCACAATGGGGTCCTGGTCCACACCTGGGGCTTCTAGGTGCTACCTCAATATAAAAATAATAAATAAGTAACAAATATGAAGCCTTGATGTAATGGGCTATCTCAGAACCATTAGTGGTTATCTTCAGGAACTCATGGAGGACAGGTGAGGTCCCAGAGCTGTGGAGAAGGGCAAACATAGTACCTCTCTTTAAAAAGGGAAGGCACGAGGACCCGGGGAATTATAGACCAGACAGTCTAACTTCGATATCTGGACTGATACTAGAACAAATGATTAAGAAATCAATTTGTAAGCACCTAGAAGACAACAGGGTTATCAGAAATAACCAACATGGATTTGTCAAGAACAAATCATGCCAAACCAACCTAATTTCCTTCTTTGACATAATTACTGGCCTAGTAGATGAGGGGGAAGCAGTAGACATGCTACGTCTTGATTTTTATAAAGCTTTTGACACTTTCTTACTTGACATTCTCATAAGCACTGTAGAGACTTATTCCCATATGGAAGGAGGAATAATTATGCCAACATAAGGCACCTTTATACTGGTATGACTACATCCACACTAGTGCTTTAATTGGTATAACAGATTCAGTAAAAAATCACTTACGCCTGTCTTTTCTGTTCTCTACCACAAGGGACACTACAGCAGGAAAGTGGAAACACCTACCTGCCGATGGAATTGAAACGAACAGCATCATACTCGCTGACATGATATTTGTTCCAAGGACTGTTTGCATCAAAACATATCCTGTGTCTGCAAACCTGAGCTGGAACATGAGAACAGACTGTAATACCTGCAAGACTTCTAACACTATGCTTCCCCATTTCAGGAGGGTGGAACACAGCACGTTCAGCCATAAATAGGAAAGGCAGAAGCATGAACGGATAAATTTAAACGTCTAAAAATTAGTAGTATTTCTGAGATGCCCAATAGTTTGGGGGAGCAAAGGTCAGTTCTTATTTTACACCCATTCCCAATTTTAACCTGTTTAAAAAGACATACTGTTTAAGGAGCATGGAAACAGGAAAAATCCAGCCATTAAATTAATTTCTGTTGTTAAGCAGTAAAATCTTAATATTTCCATTATTTATGATCTTCAAGTAAGCAAAGCCTGTAATTGTTTGTTTTATTGTTCAACTTGCCTGTACCTTAGCTTACACATTTGTGTCTCTTTTTCTGGTACATTATTCATTACTTTATTTAATCTATCTGTTTTAAATTTCTATGCCTATCCTCTTACTTATCTTCTTAAAGCCATTATCCGTGCTTTCAATTTTCTTTGATGTCAATTTGAAAAGGGACAATGCATGTACAGACAACTATTATTTCAGCCATTTTGATTACACTTTGCCCTTTGACCTGTCTTGCAATCATCTGACCCTCCCTAAAGACCTCTGCATAATTATGTATCCAATTTCCTTATCTCCATTCTTCCTTTATGTTTTGCTCTTTCACTTTCAGTTCCTAAGAGCAATATAGCTGTGGTCACTGTCAAAGTCATGTTGACCTTGTTAGGGCTCTTTCTATAGCCCTACTAAGATAACCAATTAATGACTTATTCTTTTATCTCAATGTCATGTCATTCCTAAAAGTCCTGTTATGTCTTTTTTTTTCTTTGACTAAGTGGTAATTAATTTGACCACGTTTTCCTTTCTTTGTATTTGACCACTATTTAAAGCATAAAAAAGCACATGTGAATGGTTTCATTCCTATATTCTCTCTAACTATTTGCAGAGTCCAGTCACTTTCAGGACTTGATTTCGTATTCTACAACATTCATATTCTACATCCCTCCCTTTAAAAAGAGAGTTTCCAGAAATTTTGCTGGAGGATTTCAAGCACAGACCCTTTGTTCTGTGAAGTTCTTTGAGACATCATACACTGGCAGAGCTATATACATTCCCAGTCTTCACATGGGGTATGTCTACACTGGAGCTGAAGGTGTAATTTCCCGGACACACACCCATGATAGCTCTGATTGAGAAAGTGTGCTAAAAATAGAAGTGTAGTAGCCGCAGCAGCACAAGCAGAAGAACGAGCTAGCAGCCCTGAGTGTGATCCCATCCGAGACCCTAGATACATACTCATATGGCTAGCTGCTTGCGCTGCCACAATGCAATTCTATTTTAATGCTCAACCTCAGACAGAGTTAGCAAGATGTATCTACTCGAACCAGAAATTACACCTGCCAGTGTAGGTATACCCATGTGTCCTCCAGGAGGACCATTAAACATGTTGCACAGTGAGCAAAGAGAGGAAGATATGGGGCTTGCTTACACACAAAAATTGCATCAATTTCATTCAAACTGGTTGATAAACCAATTTAGTACAAATTCCTATATAAACAAGCCTACATGGGTTTCTGAATCTGACTCTTTCCTGAGCTGTCAGATGTCATTTAGGGCATTATGAATGGGCTCTTCTGCTCCAGGAAAACCTTGGCTGCTAAGTCCTCTTGGTGAACTAAGCAGCACACAGACCTACCCAGGTACCTTCACCGCGTGTGTTTATTGTTTATCTCCTGCTTACACTCCAGGTACAATACAAGCATATAGCAGCAGTTACGAGGAATCCCTTCCTGCTCCCTGGGTTGGCTTTTTACACTGCCTGCCACCCTTGCTGGGTTCTCCAGCTGGGGGCTAGTGACCTTTTTGACTCATCAGGCTACCAGCAGGAGTAAGTGCTACATTAATGCACCCAGTGTCCCGGCTATTCTGAATGACCAGGGTGCTGGTTGCCAAAGGGCCCAATTTGAAGCTGTTAACAGTACCCTGTGAAAGGCATGAGGAAGGTACTGCATTGTCTATCTACCATGCTGTTTGCTGGAATGGCTGTCTTACTTTGTTTCTGCAACTTAACTTTATTTATGAGGATAGGTTGTTGGCTATTGCTCCTCCCCCAGTCTGGAGGACCAGTAGACTGCAATTTGTCTCCCTTTCTGCCTCCTGACCTGTCTGGGGTGCCACCAGAAGTTAAAATTCCCACCAGTGCAGCTCTCGATATCATTGGGACACACAAGCTTTCCCACCAAGTCACAGCACAGTCCCTAGGGCAGGTTATATAGGTTTAAACCTGGCTTAGATTGCTTTAGCTTGTGTCAGTAATTTATAAAAAATTACAGAAAACCCAAATATTTTTGAGGAAAACTGAAATTTGTTCATATAAATTTCCATTTTGTCAAAAAAGCCAATTTAAAAGAAAAACATAAGCATATAAGAACATAAGAAAAACCATACTGGGTCAGACCAAAGGTCCATGCAGCCCAACATCCTGTCCTCTGACAGTGGTTAATGTCAGGTGCCCCAGAGGAAATGAACAGAACAGGTAATCATCAGTGACCCATTCCCTGTCACCCATTCCCAGCTTCTGGCAAACAGAAGCTACGGACACCATTCCTGCTCATCCTGGCTAATAGCCATTGATGGACCTGTCCTCCATGAACTTATCTAGGTCTTTTTTGAACCCTTTTATAGTCTTGGACTTTACAACATCCTCTAACAAGGAGTTCCACAGGTTGACTGTGCGTTGTATGAAAAAATACTTCCTTTTGTTTGTTTTAAACCTGCTGCCTATTTCCTTCATGGAAAATTTTCAGCTAGGTGTATATAATACACTGTGTCAAGTGCATCTTCATGCATATACAGGGTGTGGAGGGGTTAATACTCTGCCTTCCCTCATTATATGCTATTGTTTGGTCAGGGTAGGAGACTATTTCAAACTCATACACACTCTCCTTTCTACTAGAATTTCAAAACTCCACCCTTTAAACAGCAGTTGTTTTCAGATGCATTGCTACTAACTGGGGGGAAAATAACAAATGCATCATAGTAATGTGTGAGTTCATTAGAAAAAGCACAAGTAGAGATAACATCATGGCTGGAATCCTGGCTCCACTGAAGTCAATGAGAAGTTTGCCACAGACTTCAACTGGGTCAGAATTTCACCTCATATTTCTCTCACAGAGACTTAAAACACCATGGGCCAAGATTTTTTCATCCAAGAGGTGACCTAGTGGATAGAGCACTAGACTGGGCCTCAGGAAATTTAGGTTCTAGTCCCATCTTAGCTGCCGGGTGGCTATAGACAAATCATTGCACCTCCTGGGGTCCCCATCTGTAAAACAGGGATCAAGATACTGATCTCCTTAAGAAGATGATTTGAAATCTACTGATGAAAAATACTATGTAGAAGCAAGGCATTAGTGAAGGGGCCTGATTTTCAAAGGGCAGGTATTCAACACTTTCTGAAATTTAAGCTCCTTTCAGGTACTGTATCTCAAGTTGCATACTTAAAAATTGAGGCTCCTATTTCTTTAAAACAGTTTCTTTTAATGTTTTCGTAGATATACTTTTCGAAGAGAGAACTGAAAGCATATTATGTCCCTTATCTTTTTCTTTTTTTTTTTTGGTCCCATTTGCGGTATAATGCAGCACTTGGGGCCAGACTTCGCCCTCTGAAACATGCATTGCACACAACTCCCATGTGATTTGTACTGAAGTCTGAGGGCTGAGTTTTACCCCAGATGTGTGTGTGTGTGTGTGTAGTTTGTCTGGAAGACCCTGTCACAGGGGTATATTATGACTGAGTGTGAGAGTTCAATGGGGCAAACACCCAGGTGGAATGGAAACAGAAGGGAAGCAGCGGGCAAAGGACGGTTGCTGGAGAACCTACCAGACTCTGGAGAAGATGGAGCATAGCAGTGGGAGCAGGGATTTGGATCATGGTCCAGGGATGGAGCAGATGAGGTCAGGCATGCTGGGGTGTGTAGAACAAGCAGCCAAGGAGAGGAATAGGTTCCAAAGGGTTGCAGCCTAGACAGAAGTTCTGCAACCCTTTGATCTAAGAGTCCCAGGTGAGCCACTATAGTGACACATTGGAGCAAAAGGCTTTCATACATCCATGGATTTTAAGACCAGAAGGGATTGTTGTGATCCTCTGGTCTGATTTAGACATAACTTCTGTGTGTACTAATAATTCTAATAATAATAATTCTTACGATTCTCTGCCATAAGAGAGAATTTACCCAAGTGCCAGCAAGTTCCTGTAGGAGAAATTTTGCTGCAGTGAGTGCTCTTAACTTCTCAGTGAATCCCTTCAAAACTGCACATGAACAAAGTAAACAGATGTTAAACATATGATCAATAGGCAAAGGCTGTAACTGAATGGCATTCATCTCTCCTTCAAAACTGACATATCCGTGGAGAGAATCAGTGCCAAAACAAATACAAGCAAAGCAATAACCTGGAAATACTTAAAACATATTATTTGAATTCTCAGAAGTATCATTTTTAACTTAAAGTAAACACTGGCATGCAAACCTAACAGCCTGCGTAATCCAGTCTTGAAGTGTAACTTTATTTGTTATGGGGATTTGCTCAGGGAAAGAGGAGGAGGGTTAGGGTGGAGGGAGAGAACAACATAAAAAGTCTTCTGCTACAAAGAGGAACGAGTTGTTTCTGCAATGCTGCAGACATTCTACAAGGTCATGTAAGTGACACTGTCTCAAGATACCTTAACAGCTTGCAACTAAAGATGGATTTAATTGTTTTGCCGTTCAACTCTCACTTGGCACGCTGGCCTGGGGCAGGCATTTTTGCTGTTCTAATAATAGTCAGAGGCCGAGCCATGCCAGACCGAGTTCCAACTTGCTACTTTGGTGCCTTGAGCCACGAGATTGCTGTTGTGTAGGGAAGGAAGGGCCTGCCCCTCCTTCATTGAGAGTCTCTTGTGTCATGCTGGGGCCCGCCAGCTTTTTCTGAAGTAGTGCCTGCTTGTAGCAATCACCAATAATGTCTTCAATTAACAGGGAAACAAAAGTAGCTGAGGACTCTAGCCAGGATGTTCTATTAAGCAGATGAGGCTGTATATGCACTATTTCCAGCTGGGAGATAAAAAAAACAGTAAAAAGAAAAGGAGTACTTGTGGCACCTTAGAGACTATCACTCTATACGGCTAAATTCAGTGCCTTGCATAATCACAGGTTTCAGAGTAGCAGCCGTGTTAGTCTGTATTCGCAAAAAGAAAAGGAGTACTTGTGGAACCTTAGAGACTATTCACTCTATACGGCTAAATTCAGTGCCTTGCATAATCACAGGTTTCAGAGTGCCACAAGTACTCCTTTTCTTTTTGCCAATACAGACTAACACGGCTGCTACTCTGAAACCTGTGAAAAAAAACAGTAACATGCTGACAATATTTTAACAAGAAGCTTCTACAGAATGTAACCCTCCCTTATCCAGGATAAATCTCATGTACCAGGAAAAGGTGAGAAGTTGTCGTATCTAAACATTTGCTCCTAACCATAACCAAGGAAGGAGACAACTCCACTTAGCTGATAAAGTTACATCAAGTGTACATAAGTGGAGGTCTTCTAGCTATCTAGGGCCTGGTACTGTACTGTACTGATTTAGCTTCTCCTGAGCCTGTGTAGTCCTGAGTAGGACTGAGGCCTAGGTCCTTATACCAGGCTCATCGCTATGGTATTTACACACCCTTTATGTTTTACTCCTGAAAAAATATAGTGGCTGAGATTTTCAAAGCAGACTCAGGGTTTTAGGCCTGGAAGACAAAAGACTAAATTCCCTAGCCTGCTTTGAAATCTCAGCCACCATGTATATTTATAGTGTAGCACCATGTTCTGCTTTTATAATTTGAAGGTCAGTGGGAGTTAGGGGTAGGAGGATAAAGATAATGCAGCAGAAGGCTGAGGTTTGGCAGGCAGAGGGTCCATGTACTTAGTTAAAACTGGGGCATTGCATAAGCTACTAGGAATTGTCTCTGGCACGGGTAGTATAACAGCATCCAGAAAGAGTATGACTCCATCAGAAACAAGGAAATCCCGCTCACCATCTCTTCCCTTTGGTGGAAGCATTTGATAAGGGTATCATGGGAACCACTGAAAGTCCTTCTAGCTGAGCATTTCAGGTGCACATGGTATTCCATGACTGAGGTGGGGTAGCTTAGGCTCAGTATCCTTCACTGATGGGACACCAGACAGAACTCAAATTGCTACATGCATATTTGCTAATGTGAAGATCCTGCTGTAAACTTCTGCACTCAGAGACCTCATGTAGACAATGGAGGGAAGCTAGCACCCATAAAAATTACATTGTATAAACATATGGTACATGAGCTTTTTCTACAATAAGAAAATCTAGACCTATAAATGACCCTTGGTGAAACACCATTGGTGGTAGCCACAGAACTGGTTCAGAAATGAAAACCAGCTTTTCTGAAAAACTTTGAAGTTGTTTGCCCTCTGGAATGTTCCAAATGGCCTGGTTTTCAGAAGCTTTCCTTCCAAGATTGTTATTGAAAATGTTACAGAAACAAGGATGTTTATTTATTTATTTATTTTCAATATACTTATCAGGACAAGGAGGCACTGAATTTTTCACACAGATACAAATGAAAAACAGTCAAAAATGTTGACAGTGTTAACAATTTTTGACTAAAAGTTTCATCTCAAGAAGTGTTGACCAGCTGTAATTAGCAATGATGCCAGCATGTTTTTACCATGTCCTCGTACCATTGGTAGAACCATCTGAATCCACTCCACCCTGAGACAGCTTCCACCATTGCTACCACTGGTTGTGAATTATGGCTACTAAATTTCCAATTGTGAATGCAGTCACCCATTCTACAGAATAACCCTGCTCCTAAAGGGTCATCATGACCGTTTGTCTCAACCAGTCAAGTAAAATGACAAAAGATTTAAAAAACAAAACCAAACCAAATAAAAACCCCTCTGCGTGAATAAACACCAGCATGTATAAGAAAAATAATTTGCATCATTTTTTGAAAGTCGTTGCCCCACACCTTAGGATCTGTGTCTATCATTTCAAGTGATGAGTGATTAAGGAGGCTGTTTTGTATTTGTCAACCAGGATGAGGCACAACATGTATCCATATTAATAGAGCTAGATTTTAGCTGAATCTTTTCCGTGGGTAGAGAACCAGAGCACAATGGGAAAGAAGGGCCTTATAGTAACTCAGAAGAAGAGACCAAATAATTCTCTCCAATAGTGGTCAGAAAAGTGATCCATTTAACTGGGGTCTCTACAGGAATACCTGGATGAAATTCTATGGCCTGGCTTATACAGGAGGTTAAACTAAATGATCAAATGGTCCTTTCCAGCATTAATATCTATGAATCCCCTTTATCATTTTATTTACAGTAACAAACACAATGTCCTATATCCAGGGGTCTTGATCCAAAAGCCACTGAGATCAATGGAAATCTTTCCAGGGACTTCAATGGGCTTTAAATCAAGCCCTAACAAAGCAAACTGCCTTGGGCGCGGGGCGGGGGAGGCGGGGGACAACAAAAAACGTTTTAAATACTTCTATGAAAGAACAGCATATATTGTCAAAGACTGATATCGGCTTATTCATTTTCCAGAATATTATTTTAGATGAATCAATACCTCTTAACTTATTAAAAAATGATTGTGAAAACAAATAGAAAATATCATTGTTTTTGTCTCTCAGTAGTGATGTGTGCGTTTGTTGCGTTAAGTATTTTGTTAACATAACATCAGAAAGATCAGATCAGATCTTCAGCTAATGTAACTCTCCATAGCTCAGTTGCAATTAGCTCATGCAATAGAGGCTCATGCACTACGTTCCAGAGGCCCCAGATTCAATCCCATCCTCCAACAACCAGTGTTTGTTGGCGTTACAGAGAGACAATGGGTTCTGAGTGACTGGAAAAGATTGTACAAACATGTATGGGTGGAAATCAGATATACTAGCTAAAGGTAAACTGATCTTTAACATTTTATGTGTCCAAGTACATCTTCTTCTAGCATAATCCCCTTCCCATTCTCTCTCTCTCTCACACACACACAAATATGTATTAATATAAAATGGCAATAGATAAAGCGGTGCGGAGGACAGAAGGACTTCAAGATTTCACCATCTGCCTTTGCTCTGAATCGGAGCCAAACCCCAAAATGTCAACATTGTTCACAATGGAAAATTCAAGAAAAACTGTTTTGGGTTGATTAAAACATTCTGTTTCAACAAAATCATTTTGACTTTCACTTTTTCAATTTTTTTTGGCATCATAACATATGATTATTTTGTATAATATTCCAAATCTGAAAATAATTGAAACAAAAAGTAAATTCAATATGAAAAATCAGAACATTTTGTTCAAAACAAATGTTGCAATGGGATGCTTTGAGAAGCTGAGTTCAATGGAACTGCATATTTTGATGAAATATGGTTCCATCAAAGTTTCTTCAACCAGATCTAATCATTAGGCAAATCCAAAAGATACAGTTATTACGTGAAAAATAAGCTACAGCTATAACCATGACCTAAATTCTTCTTTCCAAATAATATAGTTCAAGGCATCTTTTTTTAAATTGTGTTTTACGCTCATATTTGGAAATTTAAACAGAAGCAATTTCTATTAATTATGGCAACAATGTTATTATTTTTACAAGTAGTCATTCATGATTTTGTCTATTTCTCAAGCTAATTCCATGTGCTACCCAAATAGTTCCTTAGAAAAATGAGGTGGGTTTCCCTAGTGACTATAGCTGCGATACTCCAAAATTAAAAAAAAATTTTAAATGAATCTTGGCCTTTGTGATAAGCGTCAAAGGAATTATCTGCTGGCCTAGATTTAATTATGTTGAAGGGCATCTCAAATGTAATTAGCTGCTTATAAATAATAGAAGGTTCTTGGTTTTACTACTGGAAAACAGCAGCAGTGTAAATGTCTGAAATGAGCAGCATCTTTGAAAGTATACTGAGAATTAAGTAAGAGTGTGTGAAGTGCTGGATCTCTTCTACTGAAGTCTATATTTGTGCCACCCACGAAGATCCCACACCTAATAAGGTAGACAGATCTTTATCTCCATGAAGAGGTTCACAAGGGTTCTATGTGGGAGGAATTTCAGGTACTTATGTGGCCCCTATTAACAGCATCTGAGCACCTCCAACTCCTCTGAGGTAGGGAAGTATCATCTGCCCCATTTTACAGGTGAGGTGCTAAGACACAGAAAGATGTAGGTAACTTGCCCAAAAATCACACTGGAAGCCTCTGTGACAGAGGGGAACTTCACCCTGGTCTTCTAAATCAGAACCCTTACCAGTAGGTCATCTTTCCTTCACCTTTCCTTATTGCAAGGATCTGCCTACTCAGATTGCTTTGAAAGATCAGGGCCTAATTTTGTAATTTCCTTAGAAAAACCCACACTCCATTTTGGACAGGATGATTACTATTCACATTGACATAGTTCACTGAGTGTTTATGGTCACAGGTTTTTTCTCCCCTTAATATTTGTTCCATTGTTTTATTAGGGATTATTTTATATGAGCTGCCTGACACTAATGTTGAGACTTTTGTCTGACCCCTAAAATTTGGCAGGTATTCAGCCCTTCATAGATTTTATGGCGCAATTAGATATAAGGCAGCCTCACCTTGTCTCTAGCACTGAAAAAAACAAGGTCGCTGTGTAGACCGCTATATGCAAGCTTACATAGTTTTACACACTTGCCTTGGCTTTTAGATCTGGTGCCAGGAAAACACTCCCGCGGTCATTTTCAAGTAGCACTCCTCAGACCAACCTCCTGGAAGATCACTACTAACTAGATATCTCCTAAGAAGGCAGATCTTGAAATAGAAAAAGAGTTTTGTTTTCATAGTAACTGCTCCTGTGCTATGATTTTCTACATAGATTCACACTGCCAACCCACTTTCCACAATGTCTCAGAGTCTTTTTTTAAATTACAGATGGAACTGAAGGGGGATTTGGGCCAGATCCCCTTTATTCCTTCAGGTCCGAGCACAGGGGAAGAAGGTGTGTGATCTGATGGCCTCAAAAGACATTTGTTTGCTAGAGTTTCCATGTTTGGGTTTGCCTGTCCCAAACACATGAACCCAAACGGGCAATCACCTAGAAGAACGACAATTATGACAGGCAACTACCTTTTTTAAAGCTTCATATGCTACATCCAGAACTGTGATTTCTACCCCATTTGGCTTTTAGTTATCAAGCGTCTCGTGAGTAGAGTTGTGTGAATAATTGATTTTTTCTGGTTTGCTGGCAATCCTGAAAAATAAATTAAAAAGTGTGTTGGGTTGACCCAAAAACAATTTATTTCGAAAATTTCAGTGAATCACAACATAAAAATTGGTTTCAGAGTAGCAGCCGTGTTAGTCTGTATTCACAAAAAGAAAAGGAGGCCTTGTGGCACCTTAGAGACTAACAAATTTATTTGAGCATAAGCTTTCGTGAGCTACAGCTCACTTCATCGGATGCATCATGTAGCTCATGAAAGCTTATGCTCAAATAAATTTGTTAGTCTCTAAGGTGCCACAAGTACTCCTTTTCTTTTTGCGAATACAGACTAACACAGTTGCTACTCTGAAACCTGTCACAAGGAGCAAGGAGCTGTTTCACATACCTGGAAAACAATTAAGTGTGTGCACACACATTTTTATTTTTTTCTTTCTTAAACTGTTTAGCTTTGACCGGTATGCCTGCAGTAGAGATGCAGCATGTAAGGCATGCATACGTTCACAATGTGGGAGTTGGAAAAACTGCTCAACATTTTCTTAAGCTTGCTGTGTTCACAAAATTCATCCAATTTCTTTCCATACGTTAAACCCTGGTTCCCCTACTGCCCCCAAGAATGATTCATTTAAAACACACTCTTTTCTAGCTAATCTCGTGATGCATGTTCTATGCAATAGTGATAGTAGAACCACCCAAAGCTAAACTGAAACATCTTTATGGTATATTGCATATATTTATTTCTTCCTTACCCTTTTTCTCTCTACTCTATCTGTTCCTTCCCTGCTCCATCCCTTTGTATAAATTTTCCACTCTGTTCCATTTTCACCCCATGTTCCCCTTGGATTTTTTTTCTCTCTGCCACCTCTCTACTGCTATTTTAAGTTCTTTCTTAGGAAACCATGAACCCAATAATTTTCAAGTTCAAGATATACTTTCAACCCCTTGGCGCTTGATAAAGTTCGAAATAAGGCAAAGTAAGTCTGCCCACCCCAACAAAAAACCCTTCTTTTCAGGCACATTTTGAGCAAGAGTTTTATTTTCTCTATCTCTGAATATTTTCAGTGTTATAGTTCATATTTTCCATCCTGCTTTCAAACAGACTTGGAAAGCTGTGTGAATATGCACAGGTCAAAATGGGTAAACCAACCTACATTCTTTGGGACACTGGAGATGGTTTAAAAAAAACTTTTAAAAATTCCTTCATCCCCTCAAGGTAGTGTTTGTCAAGATTTCCTGTAATTGAAATTTTCTATGGCTATTAAGAACCAAGAGAATAGTAATTTTTCCCTCCGAATTAAATTGTGCTGCCAGATTTGTATGACATTTCATGATCCAAGCTTTAATTTGTTATACATTGTTCCCAGAAGGTGAGATGAGATTACATGGAGCCATACATTAGTCAGAAGATTTATTTTACACTTACCCACTCAAAGTCCCTTTCTAGTTATTCAAACAGAATGGAGCGATCTTGATTAGTTAATCTATCTACATCAGCGTTTTTCCACGGAGCACTTCACAGAAATGTTTAAAATTTTTGCAACAATTAAAAAAGCGATTAAAAAGGACTATCAAAATCAAAGTTGATCTTTAATTACTGCATATATCTAGATCTTTATTCCATGATAGCCAGATAAAACACTCTTAAAAATGCTTTGTTAATAGCTTTTATTATTGAGAACATAAGAAATTTTGGTCTTTTGAGGATCACCCCATTTCATCATCAACTCCATTTCAGGTTGTCATCTAAAAGTTTATTCCCCTCAATCTTGCCTAGTTGCAGCTGAACAGACCATTCCATTATCTCCTCCCAACAATGAAAGCAGGTCACTTCACAGTCTGAGTGCACAGCTCCTACTTCTACTATGGAAAACTATGGTGAAAAAATACTGAGCAGATACGTGTCTTGTGTCCAACTGAAGTCTTCTCACTGTCGTATCAGCAACTGTCTTTCAGTGCTTGCAAGTCCTGTTAGGACTATCGAGCCAACAGGGCAAAGAAAGTGTGAGCTGGATGGCATTCTTCCTTGTGCATCCTCTACAACTCACAGAAAGGTTTGCTAGTAGTCCAACACGTGTGCAAACCCACCCTAGGAAATGGGACTGCACAGCTGTCGCAGAGGGTATAATTTGAAGACACAGGTATTACCATGGATGGTTTTGGCCTGCAAACCCGGCCTGCAAACCTTATAGGGCTGGTGAAGATACATAGGAAGGGAAGAATCCAGACTGACTGCCAGGGTCCAGGCTAATTTTGAGGAATTCTGGTTCAATTTTCATTAGTATCCAAGGTTCATAGACTGTCAGGGTTGGAAGGGACCTCAGGAGGTCATCTAGTCCAACCCCCTCCTCAAAGCAAGACCAATCCCCAATTAAATCATCTAACAGATTTTTGCCCCATATCCCTAAATGGCCCCCTCAAGGATTGAACTCGCAACCCTGGGTTTAGCAGGCCACTGCTCAAACCACTGAGCTATCCTTCCCACATAGGTTGCACCTATGGAAAATTTTCAAGCACTGTATCACATCAGGACAGCTCCTCAGGTGCTACGGGAGGTGAAGACTGTAGAACAGACATGCATCTTACCTAATTCCCAGAAGGCATTTTTATCACTAACCAAAGTTAGTGGTTATCTAACCAAAGTTAGGGAACATGGCAGATTAGACACCTGTGTCTTCCACATGTGCACAAAGCCCTCCACCAGTGGAGCTGAATCATTACAGACAAACACATACAAATATTTCTAGTCTAGACAATGCCATCGCTATGAGTACCATCTTTGAAAGATCTGATCCTTGGAGATCTTTGGAGAGAAAGGGGTGTTTGATGGAGTGCACAGTGGCCTTGAATGAAACCTATAAAATATTCAGATCAATAGCTGACTAAACATTTCTGAGGGGGACTAGAGGCAAGAGGCTCTTATGTTTCCCCCTTAAATGTCCCTTGGCTCGAGCCTGAAAACCCTCATCCACAGGAGTCATCCCAATGAAATGGGACAACTCACATGTGGGGTGTTTTTTGTAATTGCAATTGCATTTACATTGATGTCCAAGTCAAGTGTGTTAGTCTAAATGTCCTAACCATTCGATAGCTGAGGAAAGGGCATTGTTGAAGTCCATGAAGGAACCAGGCAGCCTTTGCTGATGGATGCTCCCTGCAAATATATGATCTACATCTTCTAACTGGCCACAATAGCAAAGGGGAGAGTCACAAAGGCCCCACATTTCTTCATTTCAACATATCTGATCACTGGACAGCTGAAGCAATTCGGGTTTGATCACAGATGGCATGGAAGATCAAAACCATAGGGGTTGGACTGTTGGATCTGTCACGAGATAGGCATTGGCTAAATTTGGAGCGTGTTCTTGCTACCTTGTACATCACCTAGAGGGGACACCAAGGTTCTTTAAAGGAATTGTCCAGACAAGATTGCTTGAATTAAGGCCCTGGGGGATTTTCGCCTTCCTATGTAACATGGGGCATGGATCACTTGCTGAAAGATTCTCTGCACCTTGAAGTCTTTAAACCATGATTTGAGGACTTAATAGCTCAGACATAGGAGAGAGGTTTATTGCAGGAGTGGGTGGGTGAGATTCAGAGACCTGCATTGTGCAGGAGGTGAGACTAGATGATCATAATCGTCCCTTCTGACCTTAATATCGATGAATCTAAGGTGGTACATCAGGGGACTAGACACATCTTTAAACAGAGTTAGATGTGGCATGTCTTGAACCCTAAGTAGCAGATTCTGCAAGGAGACTTGTTGCCTGATGCAGGGCCGGATTTTCCATTAGTCACAGTAGCACATGCCTAAGGGTGCCAGCAATCTAGGGGTGCCTAAAAATTAAAATTTCGCCACTCCCTGGTGCTGGTAGGGATCGGGGCTGGGGTCGGGGCTAGCTAAGAGGGAGATGGCTTCAAGCAGCCCTGCTGGAGCACTCCTCGCTCAGACTGGCAGACAGAGTCACCTCCCAGTTGGGCCAGTGAGTGTGGCTTGGGGTCAGGGCTTGGGAGCGTGGGTCTCTAGGGGAGGTTGTGGGGGATAGCCAGGCAGTGGGGGTAGGGAAGATCTCTGTGTGTTGAGGCACTGGGCAATGGAGGGTTTGTGAGGGGTGCTGGGCAGTGGGGGGTCTGTGGGTGGAGGGGCACTGGGGCACCTACAAGTAAAAGTTGTGGGGTACCCCTGCCACCTGTGGCAGGAAGAAGCTCCGAGCCGCCGTGGGTGGCAGACACCCTGCAGCTCCTGGCCATCATGGGCAGTGGGTGGGGGGAAGGCTTTGAGCCCCTGCACCTAGGAGCACCCAAGGTGTAAATCTGGCCCTGGCCTGATATGAGAAGGGGCAACATTGGACAGGACTGCAAGCCCGTCTAGTTGGTCCCATGGTACATGAATGATGGATGCAATATTGGGAACTTGATTTTGCATTTGCTTTTTATTCTATTTATGATGGGTATCTTATCAGAGTTACTGATGACCAAAGTCTGTATTGAAAGATTGCCATTGACTTTTCAGTTTGAAAAAGTTTTTTCAAAAAAAAGAAAAGTAGTACTTGTGGCACCTTAGAGACTAACAAATTTATTTGAGCATAAACTTTCGTAAGCTACAGCTCACTTCATCGGATGTTAGTCTCTAAGGTGCCACAAGTACGCCTTTACTTTTTTGCGAATACAGACTAACACGGCTGCTACTCTGAAAAAAGTTTGTTGTTGTTGTTTTTTGTTTTTTAATTTTAAGAGATACAAATGCAAACAAAAAGGTGAGAAACAATTTTGCCTTAATAGTTTCTCTGGATGCAGAACCAAAATTTCGTTCCGAAGTGAGATAGTAAATGGTCTATGAAGAAGGATTGCCCACCAGACTACCCAGATCTCCATGTCTAAACATAAATCAGATTAGGATAATCCAGCCCTTCATATCTTGACCGGTGTTTACTGGCACCATTGTGGGGGCATGGGACATCTAGGAAAGGGTTAATCAGTGTCAAAAGTGGTTAATGTCGTGTCTGCTGGGTATGTTTAGATAATTAGTTTGTTCTGATGTTGTTAATGCTTCCTCCTCTTGCTCCTTTCATTTTATTTGTTTTATCCCGAGAGTTTATAATCTAAATATACAAACATGGATGAGGGAAGGAAATGCAAAAGAAACAAAGTGACTGAGCAGTGAAGTTTATAGCTATTTTTTATATTTCAGTAGAGCCTAGGGGCCCCAATAGAGACACGACTGAAATACAAAAAACACAGGATGCTATGAACAAAGTTAAAGACAGTCCCTGCCCCAAAGATCTTATAATCTAAATAGACAAGACAGACAAAAGGGAGAAGAGGAAACAGGCACAGAGAGACTAAGTGACTTTTCCCATGGTCAGACAACAGATTAAGTGACAGAAATGGGATCAGACCCCTCATTTAACCTAACAGAGTTTCATTTTAGGGCCATGTCCACTAGACCTCACTGTGTCCAGGATCAATGCTGTGTGACTAGTCATCAGAATGACATGGTATTTTTTTTCTTCTCCCTTGTTCAATAACTGAACATTTTAAACTGCGGGGGGAAAGGGAAATAAACTTCTGTTATGAATTTTTGGGCAAAATAAGTTCATGCTACATTCATGTAACTTTTGGAATTCACAGACATCTTCACAAATACTCAGCAGCTGTCCAAATACTCAGGAATTATGAAAAACATGATCCCACAAACCAAAGTGAGATTGGGGTTAAATTTATGTAGCTATGCATGACTCAAACACGTCTCATCCATATCCTTCTGGGGGGTGAGTGGAGATCTTTCATGAGACACCATATTGAAGTAATCCTTTAGGATTCAGTCCTATAATGTAATGGGCATGACTGTGGAGGGTCTACCTGCAAACATCAGACCATAGGAGCCGGGCCTTAGCTCTGCATAAACCTCATATTGTTGGTTTCCCAATTTGCCTCTGGACACCTAATTTCTTTAACTCTAAACACAACACATACCATGTATTTTGTTTTTTGTGATCATGTCTGTACTGGCACTTAAACTGAATTTGGGTGCACATTTTAAACATGGTATCAGTCAAATTACTTTGTAACCAGTCAAGCAAACAGTTCTAGAAACCAGTTTAACTGGAACAGTGTGTAAACAAGGTGCCAAGGTGAGTAGAAAATCAGACCCAGGAAATGCAAAAACTAAGGGGCCAGATCCTCAATTGGTGTAAATCAATTTAGCTCCATTTTAGTTCTTTAGTTGTTATGAAAATGTGTGTGTGTGTGTGTGTGTGTAAGAAAGAGAGAAAGGGAAAGAGACATATTGTAATTTACAGGGATTATGTTTATTTATCGTAAGGGATCTGAAAACGTTTGAGTATATCAGGACATTTTTAAAGGCCCATTTTAAAACATCTTCTTTGTCAAAGCTGGTAAATATTTGACCAAGAAAATGTGACAGAAAATTCAATTGACCTCTGAAGAGTGAATGTGAAATATGGAAACTAAATTCAATCCTTTGACTGTTAAACAGAGGGATTTTATTCTGTCGTTAGGTGCAATTCTAACTGCAGTCTTCCCTATGAAGCCACTTGGGCCACTAAGGAGAAAACTCAGGCTCCATTATTAAGAATGAGTTGAAGTGTCCACTTAAAGCCGGGATGCAAATACTATATTATGTCAGAAAAAAATACTGCATAACTTCTGTCAGATTGCAGCACTTATTCTTTGAACATGGAATGATTTTCTTGAGAATGTATAAGTAAATACATTAATTAGTTTATGCGTTAAAATGAATTTTAACATTTTTTTTAAGAAATGTAGCATCACATGAAACCCAAATATAGGCTAGAGCTGAAGTATTTGTTTAAGGTTAATGGTTATTTTTTGCTGTTATTCTTCATAACTGAACATTTTTCCAGCAGAGGCTGAAGAAAATGTTCTACTCCGGGGAATTACATGAAGAATTGCCCCCTTTCAAAATGGCTGCCATCCCCTACGGTGCTCAGTGGGATTGATGCTACAAGTGGCCCTTAGCAAAAATTGCCAAGGTCTTCTCACAGTACACCTCTCTGCTTCTTGACAGCATTGTGGGCCATCATCTTCCCTAAGGGAACAATGGCTGATACTCTGAAACCTGGCATTTTGAAAGAGGACATTCATGGCCATAAACATATGGCTAGTGTATCGTGTTGCTACAAGGCAGAGATAAAGTTGCTGGGTTCCCTAACAGTGCTTTTGCATATGTAAGCGGGGGAATAGTCCCGCTCTTGTGGGGAACTTTCCTCGTTTCTGCACTTACCCCGGCGAAGTGGGCTAGCGAAAGGATCCGAGTCCTCGCTCCCACTTCCTTTACCCAGTGGCCTCCCTGCCCTTGAGGACTCCCCTTCCACTCTGTCTGGCAGAGTCCTCGTAACCCCAACAAGGCTGGGCCCAGGATTCCTGGGGGGCTCGACCCCCAACCCTGCTGCGGTCACCTAGGACAGGGGCCAGGGTGTCCCCACTCCAGGGTACTCTCTCTGCACTGGGCACTTCCCTGACCAACTGACCATCACATACATGTTAAAGCAAATGCAAGTTATTTAATCAACAATTAATTTTAAAAAGAATAAGGAAAAATAAAGGAAACACGTCACCCCGCTCTGTGGCAGGGAACCTCACAAACAGTGTCTCTGCAATGTCAGGGCAGTTCACAGTCTGTTCCTTGTAAGTCCCCGGCCTTCTTCTCAGGCCCTGGCTGTGCTGCAGGGATGCTGTGGGTTGGACACTTGTTCTGGTGGTGGCCACGCGCTCTCAGGCTCTAAGTGGCAAGACCCTTCTTCCCAGTGTCGCCCCCGCCTGTCGGGGTTACGATCCACGCCTGGCCTGCAGAGCCTCTTGGCTGAAGCGTCTCCCTGTGCTGGGCCCGCTGCCCAGGGTCCCCCTCGCTCTCCCTAGCTTCTCATCACACCCAGCTCCAGACTGCTCCAGCTGCACCACTCGGTCTCAGCACGGCTGCTGCTGCTCTGCCTCCAGCTCCCTGGGCTGCTCCTTTGGCCCCTCTGGCTCTGGCTGCTGGAGCTCTGCTCCCAGGGCAAGTCTGCTCTCTCTGGGCTGTGCCTCTGGCTTTGGGGCTGCAGCTCTGCTCCCAGGACAGGGTCTGCGCTCTCTGGGCTGCTTTTCTGCTCCTTCTGGAGCTGGCCCAGCTCTGCTCCCCAGCTCAGCTTGGGCCCCTGCTTTCTCCTTCGCTCGGCCCCACCTCTGTCTGACCCAGGCAAACCCAGCTCACAGGGAGGATGGGACCTCCCTGGCCTCCTGACTCCCTGATTAGCCTGCCCACCCTGTCATGTAGGCTGACCTGGAGCACTGGCCTCTCCCCATTTGTCCTGGGGGTTGTCAGTCTCAGGGTCCTGATTCCCCATCGACCCTTCCCTCTTTTTAGTACTGGGAGCTAGCAACTAAAACACCCCCACTGGATGTTAGTAAGGGGGCAACAGTCCCTTTACACATACATTAACACATTTGGGTGTCCTTTTAAGTTTAACCTTACTTCTGAATTTCCTGGGTTCATAGTGCTTGTTTTTCCCCCCAAAGGATTACACCAGCGGCTCTCAAACTGTGGGTCAGGACCCCAAAATAGGGTCGCGAGGGCTAGTGTTAGATTTGCTGGGGGCCAGGGCCAAAGCCGAAGCCACGAGCACCACTGCCTGGGGCTGAAGTGCTTCAGCCCTGGGTGGCGGGGCTCGGATTACAGGCTCAGGCTTCAGTCCCCCATCTTGGGGTCGTGTAGTAATTTTTGTTGTGAGAAGGGGGTTACAGTGCAATGAATCCCTGGATGACACCAATACATTAGCATTTTACCGTAAGTTACTGATATATACATCTCAATATTATTTCTTTCTTAATGTAGTTTTTATCTTGTGATATATAATAGTAACATACATACATTTGCAGATACAATCTTTACATTATTTATATATGTATGTATATTATATATGTTATCTACATGTGTGGTATATTGGTATATGTGTGGTATATTTTATGTCCATTTATATAGTTTAACTTACGTATTTTTAATAATAAAAGAACTAAGTTTTTTCATATAAGTGAAAAAATATCTGTTGAGAACTTATGAGTACTTATTATTACTGGATCATTGGAGTGAAACTACAGTCCTTGTAAATTAAAGATGGGGCTTAGCCACAAAATTTGGATTGTCAACAAAGTTTGAGAGGTTTTGTTCATCCCATTAGAATGATAGAGAATCAGCCTCTTGTTGCAGAACACTAGCTTAGGATTTGGGAAATCTGGGCTTAATTCCAGGAGATTCCAGACTTCCTCTATGACCTTGGGAAAGTCACTTAACATATCTATGCCTCCATTCTTCATCTGTAAAATGGAGATATTAGCACTTCCCTACCTCACAGAAGTGTTGTGAGAATAAATATATTGAACACTGTGAGCCGCTCAGATACTATGGTGCGGGGGCCATATAAATACCTTTCAGAGATAGATAGAGCCTGATGGGGCAGATTTACAGGTCACACTGCAAAGGTTACATATCTACCCAATGTTTTTCAAAGGGGAGTGAGTTTGATAAATGTGGATTGAGTGAATCTGAGACTTCTGTTCTCTTTCATCTGGAAAGTCTGTTATTAATGACAATTAATCAGATATGATAGACTCAAGGTACTTACACCTGTGCTTTTATGTTTAAGTGTAAGGTATTAATGAAACCTACCATATACCTCCTGGATGTGGTGTTCTGGCCCCTCTAGTGGCACTGAGACCTCTTAGAAATTAATGAGTCTGCTCTACAGCCTTAGCTGAGAGGCATGTGGCTTTTTTTGCTCATGCAGTAGAGGCTCATGCATTTAGCTCCAGAGGTCCCAGGTGTAATCCTGCCCACCGCAGACCCGGGTCTGTTGGTGTTACATTTGGATTGCTGAAAATTGGTAAATCCAAATATAAAACCCTATCCCAGAATTTAACACTTAATCCAAGCTCACTCAAAATCCAGTAATACCTAACGGGAGTGTGGGGTTAGTAATAAAACTCAAAGCCAGGAAAGATTTGGGTTCTTTGTGATAAATTTTAAGCATTTTTAATTTTTTTTCAATCTATTTAAATGTTCACAGTTCCAGGAAATTATGGGGAGCTCAGACAGCAATGATTTAATGTTGAGATTCAAAAAGTTAAAGCTAGCTTGTTTCAGGGAGCAAATATCGTTCTCCTTCCCAACAACAGAATTAGGCCATTGTTCAGTGTTTTTAGACTTGCTCTTATGCTGGAGTTTTATGCTATGGCATGACATGAAATCCCAGTGTTCTCCAAATCTTTTCTTTTTAATATCTGGATTCTTTTCTAATTATTTTCAGATTAATTTCTAGCTAATACATAAGGATAAAATTTGATGTATGACCTATAACCTTAAGCATGTTGTAATTCTGTTACCAATCTCCTGATTTCATGCACTGCTTAATAAGTACCACATGTGAAGCACTGAATTCTTCTGTGTTAATACAGCCTAATGATTTAGAAAATCTTTCAGCTACTATCCTTCATTTTAATATTGTCTGCAATCAAAGGATAACAATTCTTACATCTAATAGAATCTCTTTAGACTACATATCCTGTATATAGGATGCCTCAACCCTGATTTACCTCTCAAGGAAGGGTCTGACTCAAAAATCAGTGATGTAAATGGAAGTTTTTCTACTAACTTCAATGGGTTTGGGATTATGTCCCGTGCGCACACATACTTCCCACACTGCCTTTTTAACCCTTCTAAAATACAACTCCTCTTGTAAAATGCCATGGGCCTGCAGTATTGTTTGAAAATGAGCTATATATCCAAGGTTATTGGACCAGTGGGGGTAAAAATTATTGTGATAGGTCTTTGCAAATACAGCCAATTACAGATTGAAAATCCTTTTTAGGAGCAGAGATTGTTCTGTGATCAATTACATTCAGGTTTTAATGTATAGATTGAAGGAATGGAAAGGCTGTTGGTAATGACTTTTGCAACTGGCCAAATGATATCCCTGAAAACAATGTAATCCCTAGAATCCTTGCTCGTTGCCAATTGTGCAATTGGAGCCACAGTCTTCCGCAACTCAGCCAATAAGCACCTCCAGACTTTCACTTGTGTTTCAACAATAAAAGCCCAAACGCAGACCATTTCCCCTCCAACCCCAAATGCTACTGATCATTCTATTACCATGGCAACCAACTCCTGCTGGCATGATCAAGAAGAAACCTGATTTGGGATTTTAATTAATTGCTTGGAAATGGAAATGTAACAGTGACTGGCAGTTCAACTAAGCATGTTTGCAAAGTGAATAAAAATAGAATTTCTGAAATACTTGAAATTGTTTCACTGGATATAACCCACTTTTTTTTTCAACTAGACACCTTAATTTATTCTGCTCCATAAAATAAATCTGCCAAATGTACTAAGCCATATTGTCAACACAAATCATTTTGGCAAATACTTTAATCCTTCTTCTTAACAAAATGTATTGTATTAAAAAAAAAAATCTAACCCATCAGTGTAAACCCATAGGTTCCATCTGAAAGTACGCCTTCTCCACCAGTAGGTCACATTTATGAAAGGCTTTCATCTTGTCTTCACAAAAGAAGCTTTGCTTCTTTTGATGCACGTGAAAATCTCCCATTAACATTTATGGCAGTTACACCCTGGCATTCAGAAGAGAATAGATCAGAAAGAGCTCTCATTTGTTTTACCTCCATGTGTGGGGTTTTTAATATCAATGGACTGATGAGTGTGCACAGACACCATTGCCCTTTATTGGATGATATCAGAACTGCTCAGTTGTGTGTCACAGATCCTATACTGCTGACAGCTAATATGCATCTCCTATATTTCCTGCTATTTTGGGAGCAGGAGGATCAGGATTCTGTCTCCACTGTCTCCTTAGGTTTCCATATATTTGGTATACTATATTGGGTTTAATGGAGAAGGAATAGCTTTAAAAGATTTTGAGGCTCTAATATGTCTCATAAAGCATCTGAAATTGGATGCAAACCTTTATGGAAGCATCAAGTCTTTCAAGTGCATCACTATGATGTGACATTTATGTGGCTGCCTGTACCATAAAACACAGCATGGGCATTTTGGTGCAATGGCTTCATAGTGCAATGTCATGGTGAATACAAAAATGCTACATGTGACAGCGTCTATCAGGCCTTTTCTATCCTGTGCTTGGGGCATCAGCACCTTGTCACTCCCCTACTTAAGGAAAATCTGCTCAAGCTGGGCTACCAATGACATTTAGTCCTTCTGAGTACTAGAAGGGCCAGAAAGAGACACTGACCAATAGGAAGTTTTGAATGAATTCAGTTTTTGGTTTTTTATAACTTCAACGGATAATATCTATGTTTATTTTTAAGCATTTTTTCTTATTCTTATTGATTTAAATTTTCTTGGGAAAAAATATGGGTTTTAAGCATTTTTTTTAAAATCTATTTAAATGTTCACAGTTCCAGGAAATTATGGGGAGCTCAGACAATTGGGTGGGCCAGACAACAATTATTTAATAACAATCGACGTTGAGATTCAAAAAGTTAAAGCTTTATAACAGGTAAAACACAAATTGTCAACATAACCCGTCAAACACACTTAAATCAAACTCAGCAGGTTCTCAAGCAGAGTTTTTCTTACTTTGCCTATCTGTAAATTTTGATGATTATCGATGGACACATTTTTTTCATTGGTTTCTGTGTGTATGGGGAAATCAACATTTGCCGATAAAAAACGAATCCTTCCAAGCCTACCAATAGGCACTCAGAAAACCACTTAAGAAGACTTGCCTGCTTCCTCTGCAGGAAAATCTGAGTGAAACTGGAAAAGGAGAAGAATTCCTAAATACTAGCCCAGGACTCCAGGGCTAGGTCAGAGCCTTGGCTGAAACACTGAGACTAAGCAGTTTATTGTTTGACTGAAGGCATACACAGCCCGTTCTTGAGTTTGCTGACTGAGCTCATACCATGGGCTGTTCTGTTCATTTTGGCTGCCACATTAGGACATTGCATAGAGCCACAAAATAGAGTCCAATTTCTTTAAAATCTGCAAGCCAGGATTATCGGGTGAAGGCTCACCCTGTTGAAATTAGAACAATCCCAAATAATACCAGGAAAGGGAACATCCCTATCTAATTCCTGGAATGATTTGGTCTTCCCGTGGCCTCTGGTTCTTTACCTTTACCTCCATACAGCCCTACCTATTTAAAATAAAAATTAAAAAGATTTTCCCCACACTAACTTGTTTATATTTACATTTTCTTAACATCTCCCTTCACGCAGTGTCTATCTGACTCCCTTTATTAAACTACAGCCACAACCTTGCACCCCACCTTACCATTTAAGATCACAGAACAATACTTCCAGGCCTAGGTGGTTTAACTATGACTTCTGCTACATAGGAGGTAAGAAATTATCACAATTGTCCCTTCTGGCCTTGGAATCTATGAATCTGTGACCTGTATTTGGGGTAGAGTTCTCCTCACCAATCTCCACCCTGGGATTCTCACTTGCAGTTCTGTTCTAGTCTAGAGGACATCCTTCACTCGGTCCACATGCTGACCTCCTACTGACAATTGTGTGGCTCATTTGATAGGTCACTGTGCTAAGAAGACCTGCATGGAATGGAAGATGTATGAGCTGCCTTGGAAATTCTCCACCATAGGGTCTATTCTGCCACTGACTTGTTATGTGCCCTTGGACAAGTTGTGTAACTTCTCCATGCCTCACTGTCTCCATCCCAAAAGGGAGATAATATTTACCCAGGAATAAAAAAATCATTAAAAGCTAAGCATTATTGTGTACCTGGAAACTGTACCACTGATCAGGGTGCTATATGAAAATGCAACAGAGATCTTTTTGTTATCTTTCTTTTTATTTCTGTATCATCTCTTGATATTCATATACTATCTCCATGCTATGTAAGCACTGTAATCTAATACAATCACTTGCCAGTTGTATTTAAGTGTGATGGATTTTATCTATTAATAACACTGCACTTATCTTTAAAGCAATTCACAACCTAATTAATTCTCACAGCATCTTCTCCAGGTGAGGCAGGTAAGACAACTGTTATTACCCCCATTTCACATATTATGCTTATTACCTATTATACAAGGAAACAAGGTTGAGTTACTTATCCAATCTTCCAGAGACAGAGAATGTTAAAGGGAGGGTTAGAACTCAGAAGTAGTGGGTCTGGGGCCTAAGTCTTAGACCACCACAGCACCTGGGCAACATTGCTTATAACATCATAATTACATAATTCATTAATCATTAAGCGCAAGAAAACAACTAGACAAATCTCTTTGTCTGAGATCATCTAATTAAAAAAAAATTAAAGCTCCCAAATCAACCAGCCTCCTCTGTGCCGGTGGATGGTGACTCATCAAGCTTATGAAACAACTTTATTGAGTTGGCTGCTTCTGCTTCAGGTGGCTCATTTTGTTGGCATTGCTGAACAATCAGAATAATAAGGACTCTGGCTTTCTGCATCTCCAAGGCAAGGAGGATGCATGCCAGGGAGATTTTTACAAGAGGGAGCAGAGAAAAAGCCAACGAGATGGAGCAAGACATAGCCTTGTGATGTCACCTGCTAAGTAGAAGAAGTGGAGGGGAAAACATAATGGCAGAGAAGGATTTCTCCTGAAGAGGGTAAAATCTCCTTCACCAGAATGTGGACTTTGTTGCAAGGTAGCTTTAGGCACTGACATTTGATTCCATGTAAACATACATTTAAGATGCAAAACTGCATCCCTGAACTTCAGTGGGAGGTTTTGGTTGAGGATCAGTCCCATAGTCCTGTTTCACCTGCATTAGCTATTGCCAAGGTTTATGAATGACATTAATCAAACAGAAGTTGGTCGAATAAACAATATTACCTTACCTGCCTTGTCTCATTAATATATAAAGTAATTAAAGGAGGAAAACAGAGATAAAGGAACAAAAACAATTACCCCAAGTGAAGGAGGCTTCAGTACAGTGCATTGGAAGCATGTTACTAACTAATCTCACCAATTGGTAGGATGGCCTATATGTTAATAGCTTCCCACATCCTGGGAATACAGTGGGCAGGTATCTACCAGCTGCCTCCTTGTATAAGACTGGCTCTTCTGACATCTATACTGAATGCCAACAAAAACATTGTGCATTGAGATGGAAAAAATACATGTCAGTTAATTACTCGCTGTGGGGTGTTCTGTGGCAGCTTGACAATGTAGCCATAGAAATATATATATATATAAATAATCTTGCTGTACTAAAAAAAAGCAAGTTATATCTGATCTTGATGCACCTGAATGTTAGAAGGGGGAGGAGCAAACTTCAAAAGGTTTGGAGCTTAGTTACATAAAAACACACTAAGACCTTTAGATTTTTATCCAAACGACCCAGTAACTTCTTGAGTCTGAAAGTGAAATGGCAGAACAGGGTTGCCTTTGTGGTGTCCTCACACTTTTGTCACCATGCTTGGTAGAAATCCAGAAGTGCAGGGGTACGGCCGGGGGCGAGGGGGGTGTGTGAGAGGGAAGCCTCTCTCTTGCTTTCTCAGTGAGATGGAGACACAGTTGTTAGCATTCTGTTGGCATAAAAAGAAAAGAAAGGGCAGCTGGCAGAATTCTCTTCATTAGGACCTTGCACCTTCAAACAAGCATTCCCCTCCAAAGGGTCCCAATTTGCAAGCCCTTTTGAACTTGCTTGATTTTAAATATGTGAGCAGTCCCTTTGACTCCAATGAGAATACTGCCCTGAGTGAGGTTAAGCAAACACATCAGTGTTTGCAAGATCAGAAGCTTGGTCTATAACAATCTGACGCCCTGATTCCATAGACACCAAGGCATGTGCCTAACTTTAAATATGCGAGTAGCGCTACTGAAGCAAACCTGCATGCTTAATTTAGGCATGAGGTTAAATACCTCCCTGAATTGGGGTCTGAGTTTGTGGGGTATATGTTGAAAGGCCCAGCTTTTTTCCTTGGTCTACAGGGTGTTGCTGAGTAGATGATGATGGAGGGAGCCTGTAGTGGTAGTTTTGTTGGTAGAGTGTTAGCTAATGTTGCAGCTAGGGTAGTATTGTCCATGAGTGATTCAGAGTCTTTATTTTAGGAGACATAATTTGAAGGATTTGCCTGCGGTGTTCAGAGCTTGAGAGGGGGGCTCTTTTGCATAGCATGGTATCAATTTGAATAAATAAATTAAATATGGAATAACTTACAGAGTTAATTTTATTTAGACTGTAAACTCTTTGGTGAAGAGGCCATCCTTTTATTCTGGGTGTATACTGTGCCTAGCTCAATGGGGTCATAGAATCATAGGGTTAGAAGGGACCACAAGGGTCATCTAGTCTAAGATCCTGCCAAAATGCAGGATTTGTTGTGTCTAAACCATCCAAGACAGATGGCTATCCACCCTCCTTTTGAAAACCTCCAGTGAAGAACCATCTACAACCTCCCTGTTCTATTGTCCTACTGCTCTTACCGTTAGGAAGTTTTTCCCGAGATTTAATCTAAAGCTGCTATGCTGTATTTTGAACTCATTGCATCTTGTTCTTCTCTCTGTGGCAAAAGAGAACATCTTTTCTATGGCAGCCTTTTGAGTATCTGAAGACCACTATATTCCCCCTTAATCTCCTCTTTTCCACACTAAACATACCCAATTCCTTCAACCTTGCATTCCATCTCTTTGATCATCTTTGTTGCTTGCCTCTGGATCCTTTCCAGTTTCTCTACATCCTTTCTATACACTGGTGACCAAAATTAGACACAGTACTCCAAGTGAGGCCTAACCAGTATCAAGTAGAGTGGTACTATTACCTCCTGTGACTTGCATGCTATGCCTCTGTTAATGCAACCTAAAATTGCATTTTTTTTATTTTTTTTTTGACAACAGCATTGTATTGCTGATTCATCTTGAGATTGTGATCCACCACAACTCCCAGATCCTTCTCAGCAGTGCTGCTGCCAAGCCAGTTTTTCCCCCATTCTGTATTTGTGCATTTGGTTTTTCTTCCCTAAGCTGTAGCACCTGACATTGGTCTTTGCTGAATTTCATTTTGTTGCTTATAGCCCAGTTCTCCAATTTATCAAGATCCCACTGATTTTTAGCTCTGTCCTCCAAAGTACTGGCAACCCCTCCTAGCTTTGTGTCATCTGCAAACTTGACCAGTAAGCTCTCTATATGTGCATCCCAGTCATTAACAAAGATGTTAAACGACACCTGACTCAGAACAGATCCCTATGGAACCCCACTGGAGACCTCCCTCCAGTCTGAGATCATTCCATTAATAGTTACTCTTTGTTTGTGGTAGTTTGAACAATTCTGTATCCATTTAATGGTAGTTCCATTGAGCCTGCATTTCTCCAGCTGATTTATCAGAATGTCATGTGGGATTGTGTCAAAAGCCTTGCTTAATTTCAGGTGTATTATGTCCACTGCGTTCCCCCTAGCCACCAAATGTGTTACCATGTCAGAGAAGGAAATTAAGCTGGTTTGGCATGATTTATTCTTTGTAAATCCATGCTGGCTGCAAGTGATCCTCCAGGTATTTGCAAGTTGAATGTTTTATACATTGTTCTAGTAGCATCCCAGGTATTGAAGTCAGGCTGACTGGTCTATAGTTCCCCTGTTCCTCCTTTCCCCGCGTTTTTAAACATGGGCATCATATAGCCCTTCTCCAGTAGTCCGGGACCTCGGCTTTTCATCCATGGATTTATAAATATTATTGCCAGTGGCTCAGAGATTTCTTCAGCTAATTCCTTCAGTACCCTTGGGTGAATAACACCTAGCCCCACTGATCTGAATTCATTCAAATGAGTCAGAAGATTTCTGATGTATTCTTTACTTATCCCCATCTGCATCCCTTCCCCTTTTTTGTCTGTGGTAACTTCGCTAGTAGTCTGGTCACATGTTATTTTTTATGACAAGACTGAATCAAAGTAAGCACTGAGCAGCTCTGCCTTCCTATCGTTCTGTTACCAGCTCACCTTCTCCACTGAGCAGCGGACCCACACCATCCTTGATATTCCTTTTTTCTGACATATTTGAAGAACCTCTTCCTGTTGCCTCTAATATTTCTTGCCAGCTGTAACTCATTCTTTTCCTTTGCTTGATTTTGTCCCTACATGCTCACACTATTCCCATGAATACTTCCTTGCTGATATGCCCCTACTTCCATTTCCTATATGTATCCCTTTGGGATTTTAGATAGCTAAAAACTCCTTGTGCAGCCACATTGGCCTTCTGTGACTCTTCTTATCTTTCCTCTGCATTGGAATAGCTTGCTGGAGCTTCTAATATTACATCTTTTAAGAACTGTCAGCCCCCTTCGACTCCTTTTCTTTCTAATTGGTCTTTCCACGGGACCTTGCCTACTATTTCCCCAAGTCAGTTGAAATCCACCTTTCTGAAATCCAGTGTTCTTGTTTTGCTGTTCTTATGTCCTCCTTTCCATAGGATCTTGAATTCTATCATCATCACTTCCTCCCAAGTTCCCAACCACCTTCAACTAATTCATCCCTGGTTATTAAAAGCAGATCCAAAATGGATGACCCCCTCATTGTTTCCTCAACTTTCTGAATCAGAAAGCTGTCCCCTACACACATTAAGAATTTGCAGGAATTATGCTTTGCTGCAATAGTCTTCCAACAGACTATTGTGGGTCCTGGGAACCACAAATAAATAAATAATAACAGAGCCTCAAAAACTATTTCCATTTCCACTGGGAACCAAGCATCATGAGAGTGAGATGCTTCAAATTGCTTCACCTAAATCAAGCCATTTTCCCGTTTGTTTTCCCCACACACACACAATGTGGCAAGAATCATGACACAATTACAATCATGAGAATGACATTATTTTTGGAAAACAATGATGCTCAAGCAAATGTGTCTTTGTTGATGTAACTCAGAGTAGTGGGTGGGCTGTATTTTAGGTGAGAAAGGACACACTGTGAAGTGAACATCTGAGGTGGCTTCTGTTTGTTTGAGTCTGTTACCCTTAGGGCTGTGTTCTTTTGGCTGGAGATATCTGTTGATCATAGCTCTTAACAGTAATTATGCCAGACAGCTTTTTGGCTCTCAGTACTGCTTCATAGATAACATAAATCATACAAATTATTACCGCAATAGTAAACTATAATTACCCACAAACCCTGACATGTCAAAGGTGTATTAATTTGATAATTTAATAAATACTTTACTGTATATAACTATAATTACTACTTCAAAATTGACACATATACCACCATGATTTTTTTTCTTGCAGTAAGCAGTTCATTGTAACGTTGACTAATCATTTAAATTCAATGAAACAAATATGTTAAAATATAAACTGGTAGTATGTACATAGCCTTTCTTACAGGGACAGCTTGCTACAGTTAATTTGCTTTATGCTTATTAAAATACTGAAAGCAATATCCTATTAGTGGTTCAAGAAGGGAGACACATCCGATTGACAGCTCAATAAATTGAAATAGTATCAAAACATCTGAAACATTGCACTATCTGTTTCCTACCAATGGGAGAAATAATCACAGGCTAGAAACAAAATGAAACTTATTTTTGTTCTTGTTTCAAATTTTGCAGGAAAAATTACAGATAGATCCTGCAGGATGAAATCAGTAATTTTTGTAAACATAGTGATAACAAATATATGTGGAAAAAACCCGGGTCCCAATCGTGCAACTTCTTGTGTGTTCCTGGATTGCTGGACCCAAAACAGTCACATTAACTTCAATGATCAATGCATGGGAGCCCTACTGGTTACAGCTCATTGGTAAATTTTTGAAACATCAACATTTTCACAAAAAAGGGGTGTGTGGGGGAGGGGGAGATATGGGGAAAATCTGCAATATTTTATAACTGGTTGGGAAAACTTTGATAGAACTACTTTCTGTTGAAGAATGCAGTTCCATTGTAATAGAAATGCTCTGAAAAATAATGTTCATTTTCCCAAAATTTTATTTCAGAGAAAAAATAAGAAAAACATTCTAACAGTGTTAAAACATCCCATTTTGGCATTTTCAGAACTTTTTAATTTTTTAAATGTTGTACATTTTGTATTATTTTATATATTTCAAAATAATCTAAAATAAAAACATCAAACTCATTTTGATCCACTCAAAACCATTTTTTCCAGGATTTTCCTTTATGGTGATTTTCAGGTTTTGTTGCAGTTAGTAATGAAGCCAAATTCTGAAAATTCTAAATATTTTGTGAAATGAAATTTCACTCTTTCTCCTTTACAGCTTTTAAACCAGTACATCTGGGTGAATAATTCCCAAAGAATAATTTATCAGACAAATGTTGTGTCTTTCAAACCGACCATAAAAAGATCAAGATTTTGTTTAAACTGTTAAAATCATTTGCTAAAGTCTCAGCTTGCAGATTATTCATTGCAAATACTAAATTCATGCTGCTTTGGTGAGAAATGTAAGTCATGTGGTGATCTCTTTGCACCCTGATTGGATGAATTATGTAACTAACCAATAAAGCGCAGACTGAAAATGTACAGTTTAAAATTTACTACCTGTGAACATTCAGTATCGGAGCTCAGAATCCCCTGTGTATTTGCATTAATATAGAAATATTTTTAAATTTGTTTTGTGAAAACAGTTTACTGTTTTTCAACCAGTTTGTAAGCACTAGTCAAGTTTGGGTTTTTTTTAATTTTCAATTAATTTCTTTTTTGCCAAGCATTTTCACTAACTAGCTGAAGTTAGAATATTATTATTATTAATAATTATTATTATCTATTACTTGTAGTGCTTAGGATCCTTAGTCATGGATCAGGACCTCATTGTGCTAGGCACTGTACAAAACACTGGAGAAAAAGACAATTAAGGAACTTACAATCTAAGTAACAGAATATTAGTGGAAGGAGAACACAATGGGCCAATCTGAGCTTGCAAGACAGAAGCCAAGGGCACAGAGCTGAACTGCCCTAAGGAAAATGCAAGATGGGATTATGCCCCAGGGCACCCATACACCTACAAAAGGACCAGTCATGACACAGCCCCAAATGGACTCAAACATGGCTAAAACAAATGTGTTCAAATATCTAAGCCTAGCAAAATAAATTCCTGGTCCTTGACTAGGGGTCATAAGTGCTACAGTAATATAAATAATAATAAATACTTCAAAGGAATTTTTTTGCACTGTTCTATGTATTAGATTAATGTATTTTTTTTAAAAAATGATGTACCAAATTCCAAGCTCTTTGTTCACCTTTGATTCTGTCCCTACTCTGACATACTTCTTTTGACTTCAGCTGTCCCTGGTTAACATCCATCAGGCCTAGAGCCAGTCAAAAAATGCCAGTTATTTTTCATGAGATTTTTTTTTCAAAATGTCCCACAGTGATTTGTTATTGTTTTGTTTTAAAGTAAAGGTGAAATTGAAAATCAAAAATATTTCCACTTTGATGTCTCTTCTCCCCCTTTTCCAGTGGCAAAAAGGCAAAAGGAAAAAGAGGAGAGAAAGGGGGAAGGAATAAAGAGAGAAAGGGAGAGAAACAAAAAACAGAAAAGAAAAAAATAATTGCTGAAAACTGAAAATACTTTTTAGTTTTGGGGGGGTTTTCAATCAAAAAAATGAAAACCTTGAAATTTCATTAAAAATGCCATATTTTGTTAAAAAAATATTTGATGGAAAATATTCAATGAGTTCCAGCAAAGGCCAATGGTGAGCTCCAGGAAGAAGACAGAGGATGGCCCAGTAGCTAGAGTACTAGCCTTGGATTCAGCAAATCTGTTCAAGTCCCTGCTCTGCCACAGACTGCCTGTGTGATGTTGGGCAAGTCACTTAATCTCTCTATGCCTCATTTCCCCATCTCTAAAATAGGGCTGATAGCATCTACCTTACAGGGAAGTTGTGAGGTACTCAGATACTATGGCAATGGAAGCCAGTAAGTAAGTACTTAAGATGGGTAGATCCACTGGAATTAAAGTCAAGTAGTCAGGCTGTGCAGAAGTGAGGTGAGGTGAAATCCACCTTCTCAACTGAGAGCCAGTGAGAATGGCAGACTTTCCATTAACCTCCATGGCTGCTATTCCAGCCCTCTGAACCAAATGAGTGGGGCACTGGGTTCACTGAATCTGCACGGCTGTTGGCCTGTGCCATAAAATGTGGAGACATCCCCATAGGGCTGTTCTACTTGTGGTCACCTCCCATCATACAGAACCTATGAACATCCAGAAGGCTCTGTTCAATTTTACATTGCCTGAATAAAGACCATGGGACAGATCCTCAGCTGGTGTAAATTGGTATAGCACCTGCTGGAGGTCTGGGCCATTATGTGTCGATTTCATGCTGTAGCTTTTTTAATTAAAATTTGTAACCTTTTATTTTTTTTACTACTACAGAATCAGCATGTATAATGTGATCCTTTGGGACCAAAAGCATTACATTTTATTGTAAGTAGGCTTGGCAGAATTCATTTTGTTTAAAATTTTGATGGATAATATCAATATTTATTCTAAGCATTTTTTCCAATTTTTATCTATTTACATTTTCACAGTTGCAGGAAATTATGGGGGCTATACATTGGGGGAGGGGATGATCAGATGATAATTATTTCATGACAGTAGATGTGGAGATTCAAAGTTAAATCTTTATGACTATTAAAACAAAAATTGTCAACATCACGTCATTGTATACAAAGCAAATATACTTAACTCAAACTCAATAAGTTCTTAAGCAGCATTTTTCTTATTTTGCCTATTTGTAAATTTCAATTATTATCACTGGAAATATTTTTTCATCCCTTTGTGTGTGTACAGTGAAATTGACATTGACTGACATTTATCCATAAAAATCTAATCCTTCCAAGCCCACCGATTAGTTACTTTTATCATCTTATCTACCCCCTCCCGCCAGTACAATATTGTTCTGTATGGTAAATCTGTTTTTGTTGTGAACGTGGAAATATCTCTGCCTGTGGTAAATTCAGCCAGGGCCCAATTTGCTGAGGAATCCTCTATTTAAACCTATAGTTTTGTTGGTGCAAATAACTATAGGGATGAGTGATTGCAGACCTAGTTGATGGCATTTAGACATCTAACTCTCAGATCACGCCTTCTGTGTCAAGTACATCAACTGTGCCTATAAAATGGCACCAGCCTCTATTTGAGCCTTTGTCACTGGTGCTTAGAAACGTTGCATTCACTGATTGAAATGAAAAAAAAATGGCTCATATGCCTAAATACTTGGAAAACATCACTTTTCATACACAAATACTCATGAACCAGACATTGCTAGCTTCATGCAACGTCAAATTAGTAATAAATAAGGTTGGGCACCTCTGGAGCTAAAGAAGTTCCTAAAAATGTGATTTTGGTCATCAATAAAAATGAGTCACAATCACATACACATGCTACACACACACCCTGTTCTATAAGCTCATCACAAGGGACTCATTTCTGCAAGTGTTAAAGCGTCATTTAGAACACTGTTTCTGTAACAAAGTGTGACTGCATACAAATAAAAACCTGATGGTCATCAATGTGGGATTGAGCCCTAGAATTTCAGCTTCAAGAGCTTTTTTTGATAACTTGAGCTAAAAGTTCAGCTCCATTAGCTGGCAGTAGTAGATTCTTAAGTTGTGTGTGTACCAGGCATGTCATAAATATAAAGGGAAGGGTAAACACCTTTAAAATCCCTCCTGGCCAGAGGAAAAACCCTTTCACCTGTAAAGGGTTAAGAAGCTAGGATAACCTCGCTGGCACCTGACCACAATGACCAATGAGAAGACAAGATACTTTCAAAGCTATGGGGGGGTTCTCTCTGTCTGTGTGATGCTTTTGCTGGGAACAGAAAAGGAATGGAGTCTTAGAATCTAGCTAGATATGCGTTAGATTCTGTTTTGTTTAAATGGCTGATAAAATAAGCTGTGCTGAATGGAATGTATATTCCTGTTTCTGTGTCTTTTTGTAACTTAAGGTTTTGCCTAGAGGGATTCTCTATGTTTTGAATCTGATTACCCTGTAAGGTATTTACCATCCTGATTTTACAGAGGTGATTCTTTTACTTTTTCTTCTATTAAAATTCTTCTTTTAAGAACCTGATTGCTTTTTCATTGTTCTTAAGATCCAAGGGTTTGGGTCTGTGTTCACTTATGCAAATTGGTGAGGATTTTTATCAAGCCTTCCCCAGGAAAGGGGGTGTCGGGTTTGGGGAGGATTTTTGGGGGAAAGACGTTTCCAAATGGACTCTTTCCCAGTAATATACCTGTTAGATGTTTCCAAGCAGGCTCTTTCCCTGTTATATATTTGTTAGACACTTGGTGGTGGCAGCAATAAAGTCCAAGGACAAAAGGTAAAATAGTTTGTACCTTGGCAAAGTTTTAACCTAAGCTGGTAAAAATAAGCTTAGGGGTTTTTTTATGCAGGTCCCCACATCTGTACCCTAGAGTTCAGAGTGGGGAAGGGACCTTGATAAGGCATGACACACATCTTTTTGAAAACTTAAGAGAAGACTTGACATGAGTTTGATTCTAATAACGGTCAATCTTTTTTTAACTAAACCATTTCACTCCTTCTTCTCAGAGATATTCTTGATCTCAGTGTAGAGGCACATCCTACTGTAAATATAGTAACTTACAGAAGGCTTTAAAGTATCGAGTTTAAGTATTTCCTGAGTGCCTATCCGCTTGATATCTAGGCATTGTTTCATGGAAATAACAGCTGATGTGTATGATTGGAATTTCCTTTTCTTTTTACAGTACTTTACAGGAGAGAAGCTAATAAAAAGTAATTGTGATTACTTAAATCCTCCCTTTTCATATTACAACAGACAGTCAGTGATGATGATGTGATTCATTACTTGCCTATAATGTTAATTGCACGTGATTAACGATTTCACACTATGATAGCTGGCAATTGGAGATATGATTCATAAAGTGTTATTGTCAAGCAAATCTGCAAATCTGTTTGATTTAGGTTAAAAGAGAAGGTGATAGGCTGTGCAAAAAGAAAAATAAAACAGAATAAAGAGAAGACACGACATCATTTGTGGTTCTATTTTTATGTGAACAACAAGGTTTACAGTGAAGAGCTGTTGGATGCAGTTTCGGTGAGCAAGGATTTTGCAGAGAGATTAGATCAGTTACAAATTGCTAAATCTGATGACTTAGATAAAAATTTAACCAGAGGCTTTGAAAGAGGTAGAACATGTTTCTGTGGAAAAGTGAGTGGCCCGTACCTGTGATACAGAACTAATCACAGAGGGACGGATTGCCTGTGCCCTGTGATTAAAAAAGAAAGGAGAGGAAATCATTCATTTGGGGAGAGCAGGGTATTATCTTTCCACAGAATGAGCTGATGGGCCCAACCCACACCTTGATGATCCCCTGTGATCTTGGGGACCCCATAGGAGGCCAACAACATCTACACAAAAGCACTGTGCCTCAAACCAATCTCTATAGCCTTGATGCATAACCCCCTAATCCCTTTTAACATGGCTCCATTTCAGCCACATTATCATCAATTTCTCCTATCCTGTCCTCCACTGATCCTTAGACACCCTGAAGGGACTGTGGCTGCACCACTTCTCCCAGACAATACCAAGGACTCTGTGGGAGGACAACATGCATCTCCTTCCCCCATCCAGTTCAGGGCTCACTAACTCTCCATCTTCAAGCAGTCCAGTCCCTGCCCCCTCCTCCAATGTGAGCCAAACCCCACAGAGAGGGGGGTCTGAGAAAGGGAGGGTAGGGCCATGTTTTCTGCTAAATGATGCTGCTGATGCTGCTTCTGATGGAGTCTCGCGTCAATGTTGTCATATGAGCATTCAGCAAACACAGTGTCATTCCCATTAAATAACAGCTGATAAGACAATAGGCAATCTAGAAACAGCTAATTAAAATCTTAAAAATGAGTGAGTGAAACGATTGGAAACCCACAAGAACCTTCCCAGTTATGTCATATTTCTCAAGTCAGTGGTCTCAAGGAGTAAACATAAACCCGGAATGCAGGAAATACCGAGATTCTAATCTTTTCTTTGACACTGTCTCCATACGTTGTCTATTGCCTAGATAGCATGTTAATTTATTATTTATAAATACACAGATAGATTAGATTAGCTAGAGCAAGATTAGATTAGACAGAGCAAATTACTTAAACGTTCACTGTCTCCGTTTCCTCCATTGTAAAACAAGGATAACAATACTTACCTATTGTACATGGATATTGTGAGGATTAATTAATCTCTATAAAGTGTTTTGAAGTATCGTTATTACTTCTCTGGAACAAACTGATCTCAGCCAACTGATCTACAGGGAGTTAAGAATGGTAAACTGAGAGGAAGTTATTAAATGATAAGTATGAGCAGAAATTGCTGCAGTGCTATATTTCCATACGGCTTGGTATTAGCATTGCAGATCATTCCACAATAAGATTGGTAACCTTTAAGTCTCTGTGCTCACTGAAGTCCTGCCTGTCATGATGATGAACATATTTCTGTGTGCAAATCTGGCTACATCGCCTAAAAGCTGATCCTGTACTAATGAAGACAGTGACAGTTTTGACATTGTCTTAGAATATGTCTGTGCAGCAGAAGCTGTGCACGGGGCCAGTATACCCAAGCTAGCTTGAATCCAGCTAGAGTGGGTAAAAATAGTAGGGAAGCCAACACCGCATGGGCTAGTGAGCCAAGTATGTGCCATAGTCCATGGCAGGCTTGTACTATCTACCCTACACTATCTTAGAATCATAGAATATCAGGTTTGGAAGGGGCCCTCAGAAGGTCATCTAGTCCAACCCCCTGCTCAAAGCAGGACCAATCCCCAATTTTTGCCCCGATCACTAAATGGCCCCCTCAAGGATTGAACTCACAACCCTGGGTTTAGCAGGCCAATACTCAAACCACTGAGCTAGCCTTCCTTTCACTGCTATCACTGTGCTAGCCAGTGCACAGATTTTAATGCATAGACATGACCTTAATTGGGAGCAGGTTCAGGGGTTAAGTCCTCAATAAGGAAACTAGTTTGTGGATCAGCATAGGTTTATCAGACTAATTAACCATGACCCCAATCACCTTAAGCTACATTGCTAAAGATCAGGGACTGGCAGAATTATCTGCCAACCAAATAAGGCTTGCAGGCCTGAACCAAAACCCGTTCAAATCAATGGCAAAACTCCTGTTGATTTCAATGATCTTTGGTTCAGACCCAAAATCAGAGGATAATACTGTGTAAACAAAGATCATTGCAAGGGAAGGATTTTTTGAGAAACAGTTTAAAAACTACGATCTCTAGTGGGTATTCACCTATGAAAGCTTATGCTCCAATAAGTCTGTTAGTCTACAAGGTGCCACAGGACTCTTTGCTGCTTTAACAAAGAAGAAGGAGACCTTCTCAGTCCTTTGTTGAAATTTTGGACCCAACATCTAAATAACTTTAAATTTGTTTTAATCTGAAAGTTAAAAAGTCTCAATTCTAAAGTATCTTTTGATTTTTCAGAAGTATAGGGAAAACTAGCTCAGATACAGAGTATTTGAGCGTAAGGTCTTCAGGACAGGGTCTGCCTTCCCTTGAGTCTTGTACAAGACTAAGCACGTTGTCAGCATTTAACAAATAACATTAATTGTAATGTTTCAGAGTAGCAGCCGTGTTAGTCTGTATTCTTTTTATTAATTGTAATGCTTGTTTTCACGTATCCCTTCACTCCTTGGTACTGGCTGAGATTGGAAACAGTGGATTATTTCCAAATGGAAACAGGCCACACTGGAAATCACATGAAAAAGACCTGGCCACATGAAAGTCTTCAATCCAATTTTGAAGACTCATTAGGATTAAGTAGCTCAGACTATGTGACTGTGGAATGAATTTCCCCAGGAACTAGGGTCTATCACAAATCTCACCACTTTCTGCTCCAAGTGCAAGGTGCAAATCTTTGACCTGCCCTATTTAAAATAAACACATAGGAACAGACATATTTAACCAAAACTAATAATAACAAAAAACTCACCTTACCAACACAAGTTGCTCCACATGCTTCTCCCTCTGGGGAGAGGATGAGAGAACAAACACTTGGCAGACGTGTAAGTCACATTGTTGAATTTTTACTGGAAGGCACTCTAATACTACAGTGATGAGAATTATATAAAATCCTAAATAAAATAGAATGGATAAGTTCTGAATATGTATCCAGACATCTGTAGTACTGTCTAAAGAAATATCTGGGCCAAGATTTTCCAAAACAGGAGTCCTATGGTTAGACTCCTAAACCCCTAAGTAAGTGAAGTGCCTGATTTTCAAGGTTGTGAGCACCTGTAGCTCTCATTAACTTTAACCAGATGTGCTGGGTTCTGAATACTTCTGAAAATCAGGCCACAATTCAGCAAAGCACCTAACTTTAAGTACATGCTTCCAGGGACTTAACACATGCTTAAGTGTTTTGCTGAACAGGGACAGACACTCATGTTGTTTGCTGAATCAGGGTCTTATTTAGGTATCTAAATCTGGATTTCAGATCCTAATTGAAGTCTCCTATTTTAGCAAATCTCAGCCCTAGTTCATTCAGCACATTGAATCCAAACAAAACATTAAAGATTTGTCCGTCATCATTATTTTTTTTAAAATCTCCCATGCCAATGCCAGAAAATAACCACGCAGCTAATAACTTTGGAGACCTCATGAAAATCAGGTTTTGGTTCCTATGCTAGTCCTGTACCAAGGCCTTAACTAGGGAAGGAATCTAAGGCTGTAAAGTTCACATCCCAGTTTGGACCCAATATTGTACTAAACTGAGAATATGAACCAAATTTTGGTACATGCTTACTTCTGCTTCCATCAGAAACATCCCCAGACCTGTGATCTTATTGATGCTGTTGGTGAAAAAGGAATGGTCCATGAATAGGGTTTTAGGTGCTTTTTTAATACAAACAATCATAATACCTAAGATTTTTTTTTGGCATGACCAACTGGTATATAAATTGAAAATGTTGCTGTTAAAACATCTGTGGATCAATTCAGTTCCCATCAATATTCTCCATTGGCCGTCTTTCTGTGCAGTCATTTATATAAGGGCAAAATGAGAGTAAAATGCTGCCATTCTGATTAGGCAGCATTTTACATCCACTGTGCCTCAGTGTAAATGATGACACAAGTAAAGAGCAATGGAGACTCAGGGTCTGTATACACACAAATGCACCCCTGTAATAAAACCAGTTTGATTAAACTGGTGCCAATCACAATGTGGACATTCTCATTTCTGTTTAAGAGTAGCTTATTTCAGTTTATCTTAAACCTGTTCCTGGCCAGTTTAAGCTAAACTGAAATAAGCTTTATTTAAAATGGAAAGAAGTGTGTTAGGTTATAGTAAATTAGTGTAAACATCACACCTTTAGTTACCCTAACACAGCCTTGCATCAAGACAAGGCCATAGGCTCTCTGTGGCGGGGGGCTTGTCTACACTGCCCTGCAGTTCAGGGGTGTGAATAGCAGTGCGCACCAAAGTGCTGTGCTGTAACTTCCCAGTGGGTCTGAACAAAAAGGTTTCTACTTTTTATGTTATTTGTGTAGTATTTTGTGTTATTTTTGTGTAAATATTTGTGTTAAATATAGTCCTCTTTAAACAGGACTACATTCATACAAACTAGAAACCTTCTAGTATTCACCCACAACATCCAGAGAGGCGTTAAAGTGCAGCACTTTGGTGTGCACAGTTATTCACACCTCCCCAATGTCCACAGTGGGGACATAGCCTGTGCATATGAGTGAATGAGAGAGAGCGAAAGAAACTAGAAATAGACCGAATGAGTGGCAAAAATAAAACCTTCTACCCCCTGAGACGGTATTAGTAAAAATGAAGAGTTAAAAAATGCAATTTTAAAAGAACTATTAAAAAAATTACCTAATTGCCATGGTTCAGAGCCTCACCCAGATAGCTATGTTAGACAGTACGACCCGCAGGCAGTTAATACTTCTGTACAGTAGCACTTAACATCTTCACTGCACTATACACAAACATTAACTAATTGATATTCACTATACGCATGGAGAAGTAAGTACTAATATACCCTTTCTGTAGATGGTGTGAATGAAAGACAAAGGAGCTAAGGAACACATTTTCAAAGGGGCATCTGAGTTTCTGAGCTCCTCAATTTATAGGGGCATAAGCCTGGTTGTAAAAAACTAAGACTGGCCAACAAAAAATGGAGGCACCCCCAAATTAGAGGCTACTTTTGAAAATTTGGCTAGCCCTGAGTGACTTGCTTGACACCACATGGGCTCCAATCCTGTAAAGCCCTTAAGCACATGCTTAATTTTAAACATGTGAGTAGATCTCCTGAAGTCAATGTGACTACTTTCTTGCCTAAATTAAGTGTGTGCTTACATGTTTTGCTGGATCAGTGCCTTAGTGTGTTAGTGTCAAGAACCAGACTGAAAACTCTGGAGTTTCAATTCCCACTCCTATGTTCTGTCCCATAGACCCATTCTGCCTTTGTTCATTTCAATGGATCTTTAAATGTTATGCATAGTTGGCAGATTCCATAATTGCTTTAAATGTGGACCCTATTATAGAAACACCATGCTGTTGTCTACTTATCCATCCATCCACCTAAGTAGTTATATCATAGTATTTGAGTTCCTCACAATGTTTTATTGTAATTAAAATTATCTTCAGGGGGGCTTTTTCATTAAAAAATCTCTACATGCTTTTCAAACATTAACTATGCTCCAAGACAATGTGCCGGTGAGGTACTGCTACATCAGTTTTACAGATAGGCAAACTGAGGGACTGAGAAGATAAGTGATCTGCTCAGGGGCTTGTAAGTCTGTGATCGAACCAGGAACGAAAATGAATTGTCCTGATTTAGACTCATAGATTTTAGGCCAGAAGTGCCCATCATGATCAACTAGTCTGACCCCCTGCACATTGCAGGCCACAAAACTTCACCTACCCACTCCAGTAATAGACACATAACGGCTGGCTGAGTTACTGAAGTCCTCAAATCACGATTTAAAGCAATGTTTTTCAACCTTTTTTCATTTGCAGATCCCTAACAAATTTCGAATGGAGGTGCAGACAGCTTTGGAAATCTGAGACACAATCTGTGAACCTCCAGGACCACTGATTTGATGACTTCAAGCAGAATTTTTTTGCAGAAACCAATATGGTCACAATTGATACATTGGTTGCTGTTGCTGCTTCTGGTGAAGGTAATGTTTGTTGGTTAGTTTGTTAATGCTAATGTAGGGCTCTCCCTACATCTCTGTGAAGTTAAGTCTGAGGCCTGGTCTACTCTTAAAATTTAGCTAGACGTATGTTGCTCGACGTGTGAAAAATTCATATCCCCAAGCAATGTAGCTATGGTGATCTAACTCCCATTTGCAGATGCAGCTAGTTCGATGGAAGTTTTTGTTGACCTAGCTATCCCCACCTGGGGGAGAAGGCAGTGGTGAGCTGGAGCCAGTTTGCACCAGTTCGTGCAAACTGGTTGTTAAATTTTGAAGCTGGTTTAGAACTGGTTGTTAAAGAGGTGGGAAAACTCCACATCTGGCCCACAGGACCATCCTGTCTGGCCCGCCTAAGCTCCTGGCTGGGGAGGCTCCCCGGCTGAGAATCCCTCTTTAATTTTTACTCAACTGGCAGCGCTCTGGGTCTTCGGCGGCACTTTGGCGGCGGGTCCTTCACTCTCTCCGGGTCTTCACCGGCACTTCGGTGGTGGGTCCTTCAGTGCCACCGAAGACCCGCAGCGAGTGAAGGAACCAGTTCTTCAGATTTTGGCAGCTCATCACTAGGAAGAAGGAATTCCTACCCTGATGGAAAAAACCCTTCTGTTGCTGTAGGCTGCATCTGCAATGTGGGGTTATTGCAGCATAGCTGTGGCACAGTAGCTATGCCCCTGTGGTCCCCATAGTGTAGACAAGCTCTCACTCTTCCCAGGAACAGTAGCTCATCACCATGGCTTCTGAGGTCTGGATTACACCCCACGCATAAAATTTATCCATGGTAGATTATTGCATGTAGTGTTTTAGAATGTTCCTCCCACTTACTTTTTAGATTTTGAAATGCTGTCTCAGGAATTTATTCTATTTTTTAATTTTTTTTTATTTTAACTGAATAAAATTGTAACGTCTAATTCAGCACAGTGAAGACTGATGAGAAAGAAAAAGCTGATCACGTTCTGGCATGCCAAACTGAGCAGTTGGCCTGTGCTAGCAAACCTTGCGAAATTTATTAGCTCACCACTTGGGAAATTGTCTCACCCAATATCTTCAGGCTGCACCTTCAGTTTCGCTTGTTGCCACACACTTTTGGAGAATATATTAGAGATGCTCAGGTTATTTCCAAATCTTAGTTACTGTTGTTTGGGTGTGGGCACTCCTGAGACTATGTTTCAGAAACTGAAAAATAAACTAGAGGTGGAGTTACCAGTACAGGTCTCATCAAAACAATGAAAGTCTGATTTTTATACAGAGATGCAACAGAAAGGTGAAGCCGCAAGTAATGGTTCACAAACACATAACCTTGATCAGGGTGATTTAAAGGAAGATCATAAATGCTGGAAATGGGATACACTGGGCCGAGATACACATAGCTATTGAAGTATAGGACACAACAAGATACATGCTATCTGATGTATATCACGTATAATCTGCTGTAGCATGTTATAATGGCTATCCGTTGTTCTGTAAGCCTTACATTCAATGGTGATAAAATGCCAGTTAGAACCTAGGTTGACAGAGAATTCTCCAACGGGATTACACAATATTAATAAGAGCTGCTGTGAGATTTTGAAAGTGTCAGTAGTGTTATCATGTGCCAAATAAATTCTTAAGTAGATGGAGAATTGGTTTCATTCCAACAGTCAAAAGTGGGAATGCAAAGTTTGTGAGTGGCTTCACATGAACAAACAATACAGCATGTAATCTGCAAAATGATCTTCCAGAATTTGACTTGATCAAGAGTAGACAGCATTAAAAGTAACAAAAATCCAGATGTTATTGGTTTGCAGTAAGACAGAAATGTTGTTTAAACACTACTTTAGGGGCGGGTAAATTCCACTCAATTCTTTTTTTTAGTTAATATTGTCTTTTCTTTTTTGAATAAGGTTTTAACATTAAATGCAACATTTAATGCTTCTATTACCGGAAGAAATGAACGTATCCAGGTACTATATAGGATTAAGCTCAGCTGGTTCAGTATAAAATATTTTATGAAAATTAAGTCCCATTTTCAAAAGAGACAGGCACTTATAACTCTAAGTCTCATTAACTCCTAGTCATTTCTGAAAAATAAAATTGTGCTCCCAAGTCACTTGTGCACATCTGAAAATGTTACACCAACCTTAATTTAAAGTAAGAGACATTTACCACATATCTTGGACAGATGGTCCAATGGTTAAGTACCCCTCCCCTCCACACGCACATACTGTTTGAAATTGGCATTTTATTTCCATCCATTTTAGGAATTTACCATACTATCCACGTGCCTCACAATTTTTAATGTATTCATTCTCACAACACCCATTTTACAGATGAGGAACTGAGGCACAGAGAAACTAAATGACTTCTCCAAGGCCACCCAGGAAGCTTTCATAAGTGCAAGGAATGAAAACTGCATCTCCTGACTCCCACCCTAGTACCCTAATTGCTGCCCTAATCCTTCTTCTTGTGTTTTTGGTATGAAACTTTGCAGGCTTCAGCTTCCAGTCATTGCATCTTATATCTCTAATACCAGATATCCTCTCTTTTGGTTTTGTGCTCCTGATTTCTTTCCTTTTGTTTCTCTTTTAAGCTATTGTCATGACAATCACACAACATAGCTATCATTTGTATGTTTGTGTCTCTTGTGTCTGTTACAGTCTTTTAAATCTTTGGCAGGGGGGTTTCTTTTAAATTGCTGTATTTATACCCAGAATATTTTCAGTAATTCTAACACAGTCCCCTTTCTACACTGCTTTAGAATGGGTGTGAAAAAAATATTTATCCAGGAGTCATTTAATTTAAGTCAATATGCCATGAATGAGCTTTGACATGAGCTGTGGACACTCTGTAGACTTGCCTTCATGATAATATTTTTACATATGAACACAGCTGTAAGAATCCAAATAACTGTTAGAATTTTGACCATGACTCAGGACAAAGTGTATTTAACATGACATCGGCCAGTTGTGACAGAGACCATATTTCAGCAAGCACTTCAATCCAAAAGTTGTTGAAACTTAAGCATATGCTTAAGTGCTGGGTTGAATGGAGGGCTAACCCGTGAAAATAATTTGTCCTGGTATATGTTGACCACAAAGTTGTGATCAGCATTGTATCAGCGAACTCCATCCTTCACCATTGGGTTGTTAGTAACATTTTGTAATAAATACAACCCCCTCGGTTCAGTACAAACATGGGCAACTCTCTTAAATTAAACCCCAGGAGTGAAAAGATCACCAGCCCTTTTTTCTGGTGCCTTCATTTTATGCCTTAACACTCCAGATAGTCTGCTCTTCTTTTCTTGCCTGCCACTGACTGGTAGCAGCACTGTCTAAATAAAGTGGAATGCAGGCTGGCCTCTTGTCTGAACCCACAAGCTCACCAATACATCACTGTATATGGCAATGTCATGTGTTGCCCACCTGTGCTAGTCTAGTGGATAGAGTATTGGACTGAGGGTCAAGAGACCGGATTTAATTCTCAGCTCTCTCAATTACCTTAGATGAATCATAGAATCATAGAATCATAGAATATCAGGGTTGGAAGGGACCCCAGAAGGTCATCTAGTCCAACCCCCTGCTCAAAGCAGGACCAAGTCCCAGTTAAATCATCCCAGCCAGGGCTTTGTCAAGCCTGACCTTAAAAACCTCTAAGGAAGGAGATTCTACCACCTCCCTAGGTAACGCATTCCAGTGTTTCACCACCCTCTTAGTGAAAAAGTTTTTCCTAATATCCAATCTAAACCTCCCCCATTGCAACTTGAGACCATTACTCCTCGTTCTGTCATCTGCTACCATTGAGAACAGTCTAGAGCCATCCTCTTTGAAACCCCCTTTCAGGTAGTTGAAAGCAGCTATCAAATCCCCCCTCATTCTTCTCTTCTGCAGACTACTTTTTTGCAGAGACATTCCATCCCTTTTATTCTTTGTCTTTTTTGTCTATTTAAATTGCAAGCTCCCTGGGGCAGAGGCTATCTCTTACTGAGGCCTGGTCTACAATCAAAAATTAGATCAATATAAATATGTTGCTCAGGGGTGTAAAAAATCCACATCCCTGAATGACGCAGTTAAACTGACTGAACCTCCGGTATAGACAGCGCTATGTCAAGGGAAGAATTCTCCTGTCGACCTAGCTACAGCCTCTCGGGGAGATGGAGAGCCTAATATGATGGGAGAGCACCTCCTATTGTCATGAGGAGTATCTTCACAGAAGCAACACAGCGTGTTAAGAGTAGACAAGATTCAAGTGCATGAGCAGTTGTAACCCTCACACCTTCTGGGTGTGGTGTTGTGTCCCCTTTAGTGGCAACAAGACCACTTAGAGAGATAAAATGAGTCTGCTCTACAGCCTTAGCTAACAGCCAGTTGGCTTTTAGCTCATGCAGTAGAGCTCATGCACTAAGTTCCAGAAGTCCCAGGTTTGATGCTGACAACCAGGGTCTGTTGGTGTTACACAGTAATCAGAACAATAAGTCCTAAAGGTGCTACCATATTGCAAATGATAAATACAATCTGATTCTTTTTGTGAGGAGCTAATTGAGATGTGAGTAGGAGGCACCTGTCAGACACCAATCTCATTTGTTTTAAAGTATGTTATTTATTATTGTTATTATTGTTATTATTATTATTATTGACTTTTTCTTTATCAATCAGCACATAGTAGGTGGATATAACTTGGGGTGTGGTAGATGGCGCTAGCTTTTTTTAGTTAGATGTCTTGATATATTTTCTTTTCAGAACAGATGACCCCTTTGGCAACAGAATGTTTGGCAAACTTTCAGGACATCACAAATCTATGAAGTGATGCTAATGAATAAGGCCTTACCAAATTTCCGGCCATGAAACACACATCACGGACTGTGAAATCTGGTCTCCCCCTGTGAAATCTGGTCTTTTGTGTACTTTTACCCTATACTATACAGATTTCACAAGGAAGAAGACCAGCATTTCTCAAATTGGGGGTCCTGACCCAAAAGAGAGTTGCAGTGGGATTGCAAGGTTATTTTAGACGGGTCATTGTATTGCCACCCTTACTTCTGCACTTCCTTCAGAGCTGGGTGGCATGAGAGCAGCAGCTGTTGGCCAGAAGCCCAGCTCTGAAGGCAGCGCCCTGCCAGCAGCAGCACAAAAGTAAGGGTGGCAATGCCATACATGCCACCCTTACTTCTGCGCTGTTGCCTTCTGAGCTGGGTGGCTGGAGAGTGGCAGCTGCTGACTGAGGCCCCAGCTCTGCAGGCAGCTGTACAGAAGTAAGGGTGGCAATACCATATCATGCCATCCTTACTTCTTCACTGCTGCTGGCAGAGACTCTGCTTTGAGAGCTGGGCTTCCAGCCAGCAGCTGCCGCTCTCCAGCTGCACAGCTCTTAAGGCAAGGCCATCACCAGCAGCAGCGCAGAAGTAAGGGCTGCCTATTATAACCTTGTGACCACAGGCACAAGGCACAACTCCTTTTTGGGTCAAGAATCCCACAATTACAACACTGTGAAATTTCAGATTTAAATACCTGGAATTATGAAATTTATGATTTTTTTAATCCTATGACTGGGAAATTGACCAAAATGGACCCTACTAATGAACTTGGACTGTAAGCAGGTTTCTAACCATCTGCTCCTAGCCACCATCCATCTATATGCTGCCATTAGTGCCATCTTCATGGAGGGTTTGAACAGTGCCACAGGACCCCAAATTATTTCCTTATACAGTACTTAGCACCTCCACAGTGAGGTAACTGTAGGAGAAGGTTGACATTAATAGTGACTTAGGAGAGTGAGCAAAACCACTGAGTTTTGATGGACAATAATTAAAGGTTATGAAACCTTGATGAACATGATATGATAGTTACAAACCATCATGGCTTTGGTAAAGAAAACGTGTATCTTTCTAAACTATATTAGAACCAACCAAATACAGTGGATAAAGGAGAATGGTTGGAATATAAGAAAAGGAGTACTTGTGGCACCTTAGAAACTAACAAATTTATTTGAGCATAAGCTTTCGTGAGCTCTGAAACTGGTTGGAATATAGTGTTCAATTACAGTCACTTCATCTCAAAGAAGATGTAGCAGAAACTGGTATTCAGAGATGGATGCTGAAAATGGTTAGCAGGATGGAGGGACGGCTATATAGAGAGCAAAAGATTAGGAGATGAATGTAAACAATGAGGGATATTATAGAGATCATGAATCAGGTGTGCTCATTTACCTCATTTCACATTACAAAAATAAGGACATATCCAATGGCACTCCAGGGCAACAAATCTAAAAGGAATAAAAGGATGGATACATAATGGATGATTAACCTGTGGAAGTCACTGCCACCTGATAGCACTGAATATCAAGAGCTCAGCAGTCTTTTGTGTAAAGAATTAAACATAAGACGTGGTAATTAAGTACATCCATAATTACATAGGGAAGGATACATATCCAAAAGTGGTATAAATCCTCATGCTTCTGGGATAAGACAAAGTAGCACCTATAGGGCCAAGTCAGGATCAAGATGTATTGTGCTAGGTGCTGTAGAAATACATGAAAAGACATAGCCTCTGTCCCAAAGGTCTTGCAATCTACATCAAATGAGGAGTCCAAAAGCAACTCTCTCCCACTGTGGAATTGAAGCCCAGACCTCTGTGCAACAAGCAACTATTCTCACAGCTGTCCTAACAGAGAGAGAGAGACCTCATGTCTTTGTTCTAATGCTGTCGTTCTTGGAACATGGACATTCACCTCCAACAATGGTAAGGAAAGGAATCCGCTATCTCATCAGAGTTGGGGTTTGGCCCTTTTGGATATGGCACTTAGCCCCTGGTTATAGGGGTTTCCTCATCTCTTTCCTCATCAGCCTTTTTCAGTCAGCTAAGGAGTGTATGTCACTGGCTCTGAAAAATGTCCACTCAACCAAGGAAATAGTGGGCGTGACATGAAGCCTGAGGACAGGGGTGTAAAGTGAAGAAGATTGGAAAGATCCTCAGGGATTGAAGAAGGATAGAGATGACAGGGAAGAACAAATAATAGCCACTTTGGGCTCTTTCAGTCTCCGTCTTCCAAAAATACTGAGCCGATATGTTTGCATTCTACTGTGAGAAGGTTTGCTTGGTCACTTCAGCCATCCTCAGTCAACACCAGTGATTCCCCGTTCATTTCAAAACTACTCCCCTGCCTTGTTTTTTAATCTCTCCATGGATTTGCTCTTGCCTTTTCCATGTATATCAAACATTCAAAGATCATGGTCTCCACTCCCTTCCCTGCTCCTTCCATTCATGTAGCATTAGCCTCTTCTATGTCTAGTCACAGTACCTAGCCACCGTTTGTATGAGAACTTGCCTTTGCAGATATTGCCACCTAAAGCTCCCTTTCTTTAATCTTCTGCCTCAGCAGCTCTCCGTATATTTCACTAGCTCTGAACAGATCTTTTCTCTCTTATCTCTACCTCCCCTTTTCCCTTCCTAACACCTCCTACCCTCCCCCCAAGAACCTCCTTTTCTCCCTCAATCTTCCTTCACCTTCCATTTATTGTTTAACTTTGTGGTCATATGATGCAAGTGTGCAAAGCATTATGGGAAACAGACTGGATGAAAGATGCTGTACTTAATCCTTATTGTGTTAGTCTCTATCCTGCCGTGTTCTTTATACAGCATAAACAAGGTGAATGTTTAGCCCCCACTCATGCAAGCTGTTACATTCCGGCAAACCCCTGATTTCAATGGCACTTCTTGTGGGCACAAGGATCTATGTACGCTGCTCCAATTCCAGGGTAATGTCTTATGTTTTAATCAGCTGGTTGCGAGGGTGGCGGTGGAGGGTTTCTGGAGGTAATCAAGTCATCTGATTTGTTGTTGGTTCAAGGCACAGACTTCTTGATAGCAGTATTGTCCACCCCAAGTGTTCAAAAAATCAGGAGTTATGTTCCAAAAATTCAAGAGATTTAAAAAGTCTCATGATTTTAGGTCAAATGGGTATATTTGATTTCTGAGTATATTGCGAGCACTCATGTCACATTTTCTAGCTTCACCCATCCCATCTAAGGTCTTATCTGGCTCCCATTACCACAGCAACTGCACGCTTCACACTCTTTAATATATTTACCCTCAGAATGCTCCTGGGAGGAAGGAATGTTTTGTTATCCCTATTTCACAGAGGAGGGGACTGAGGCATTGACAGGCGATTTGCCAAAGGCCAAACATGAAGTCTGTGGCTGGAGTCAGAACTTGAATCCAGGTCTCCCTAGTCTTAGACGAGTGCCCTAAGCAGTGGAGTATCCCGCACTACTGTGAGGTTTAAACATTTATTTATTTTTAAATGAAAGAGGAGATTCTCCCCTAATCACATGCCTCCAGGAGCTGTGAATTTCAGAAAAGCACCAGATATTGTGAGACCCATCATAAAATCACAAGAGCTGACAATACTGCGATAGACAGAGCCACCGTTTCTCTTTATGAACTGTCACAAAGTTGACTTTGCTACAACCCGTACCATTTTTAGCTAAAAGATTTGCTAATAAAACCCAGAGCTTGCAGTTACTGCATTTGAAATTCAGCATTAAAGGAGCCCCTGTGCCTTTAACAGTAACATTATTTCATGTTCCACCCAGCAGCTCGTCTTGCCAAAGGGTAGCTCTTCCTTTTATTTAACTGTTGCTCTCTTCCAGAAACCAGCTCACTCAACTGGTTACTCCCACTCACTCTCTCTCATCCCTGACTGTTTGCGTTTTTTTTCTCTCTTTCTCTCTTGCTTAGCGTCCTTCCCTGCGAAGCATTGCTTTCCTTACACAGGCTGCTATGGAATATTCCCCCAAGCTCTGGAAAGATCAGTCATACAGTACACAGTATGTGTGCAAACTGGCCGGATTACACAGCAGCAGCTCTAGGTTATATAACACCGTGTTCCCGAAACACCTGTAAGAGCTCTCTCCAAAACATTTCATTACCAGCAACTTGCTGCAACAGATAGAAGGCCTTTTACAATGCACACACCTGGAAACCTTCTGAGGCTGGTTCTGTAGCTTGTCTTAATAATACCCAGTTTATCACAATGCTCACGTTTATCTCTGTGTCTTTCAACAATGCCCCACAATACAAGGGGCGAGGGGCAGCCTGAATTCCTTTGCTTAGTTTTAATTTATAATTTACTGTAGATGGGTCGTGGATAGGTGGGTTAATCTGGAGATATCTGCAAGCATTTGGCATTACCAATTTCGCATGGCTCTGTCTGCACTTTTATCTCCGCAGAGATTCTAAATTAAACATGCATTTAAAAATAATGGCATCTGAATGGAGTGCCTCATTCAATTTCAGTGGGCTGTAGTATTTTGTTATGTTTGCATGTTACTCTGTAAATGTTTGTGTTCTTTATCCTGATTACAGATGCAATTTTACAGCTTGTTTATTGATTTTAAAACTTTAGATTAACATTGGCAGTAGACATAAGGAATCTCATTTGTCAGGCGAATGTCTAAAGAGAGATTGCAGGAAGAATTTTAGTTCTGATTAATTTGCTCTTGCATTGCCTTTCCACTTGAACTTGTTATAGGAAGTCTACACATTCACTGTATTGTTTGTATTTGTAAAAAGCCAGTGTATCATACTGCTCTATTTAGACACAGGCAGAGGTTGTTTATTCTTTCTTTCTTTCTTTCTTAGTCAGTTGAGTTATCCCGTATAAACAGTTTGAAGTAAATAAGTGCACACATGAAAATAGATAAGCATTCACGAGATTCTGTGGAAAAAAAAATCTTAAGTACAATATTTCTCTATGTAAATAAGTACTCAAAATAATTTTTCATGTTTTAGTATTTCGCATCTCCATAGCATTTAAGTTAACGGAAGTTTTGTTTGAGTAAAGAGCTCACATTTGGGCTTATTAATGCTTACAACAATGACAAAGTACTGTACAGACAAGAACAAATGAGTTAGCCCTCATAACAACCCTATGGGCTAAGTAATATCCCCATTTTACAGATGGGAAAACTAACAGCAGAGCAGATATGTGATTGACTCAAAGCCACTGTGAGCTCTGGGGTTAGAACTCAGGAATGGAGTCTGGTAGCTCTGAAGAAATGTAATTTCCACATTGTCCTAGAAAATTTGGCTCAAATCCTAGGCTGCAATAGAGGAGAGCTCTGCCCTGCTCAGGTGCATAGAAGGTAAAAGTAATTTTAAGATACCTTTGTGCTCCCCAAGTCTGTGATTCTCCAGGTGACATGCTGGTTCCCTGCCCAAATTGGAGTAACCTGAGGGGGTGCGCTAAATTACACCAGCTACCAGCTGCCCCCTGAAACCAACTGGGTACGAAGAAGCCTTGGAAAATCTCCCTTTCCCTAGCCACATGCTCTGCACCAGAAATTGTGAGGCAGGGCAATATAGAAGCTGCCGTAACATCTCTATACCCCTGGAAGATCTCTTTATGCTGCACAAATTCTCCTGTAGCTGGATACACCCATTTTAGGGCAGCTTTGGTCAACAGTGTGGTGCATAGTGGTTCTAATTTACCAGAGAATCTGGGCCATATGTATTTCCACAACAGCTAATGTCTAGCCTTCACCTTGAGAGAATAAGGTCCTTCCAAGTCAGCTCAGAAAGTCATTTGGGGGATAAACAAGGAGAGTTGGGAAGGTCAAGTGTAAACACCAAGGAGGTAGAAGAATCGTTCATGGTGGTACCTGTACAGAGGGGGGACAGTACAGCATGGAACAATGGGATGGAATCAAGCAAAGGGTAATTTTTATTAAACATCAGGGGCAAAATGTCCCAATGGTAAAATTACCACACTGTGCCATTGCTTGGGACACTGAAAACTATCCTGGGCCTCGTGTTAGGGAGTGGAAAGTAGAGGTCGATCCTGTATTAAGAGAAGGGGAGAAATTGCCTAGATGACCAACCCAATTTGTGTATCCTACATCACTGATTGCTGCAGACCAAATTCTGTATTTCTTGACTGAGAATGCCCATCTTGTGAATTTCAAGCTCCAACTTTCTTAATTATAATGGAAACTGGGTGTCCAGATCCGCTAGGAAACTGAAATTCTCAGCCTTTACTCAGGCAAAATTCTTGTAGAAATAAATAGGGTGTTTAGCTTATGTTAGGGCTATGGAATTTTGCCCAGCAATTCTCTGGACAGGATGGGTTTCACTCTGCTCAGTAGAGTCAAACTAGTGTACTGGTGCAGGTGATGTGAGATAAGAATCAGGCCTGATTTTTTTTTTTCAAGATCTCATGGGTGACATGAGAAGGCAGTTTAAACCAATTCTCTTCTCACACTGGAGTAACTCCATTGAATTCAGTGAGCTGTGTATTATTTAAAGCAGTCTGGAAGGAAAATCCAGACCTCTGAGTATGGTAGGCTTTCTGGTGCAAACAGTAAAAGCAAAAGGGAATATCATGCCTTCGCTTTTTAAGCAGAACTCCCCATTGAAACGCATGGGTACTTTTATTTAAAAACAGATGGTATAAATACCCCCGTGCTTAGATTCTGCCATGCTCTTTTATTGTTTAAATGAGATACACAATAGCATTACTGTCATGATACATCCATTATCATAATATTAAAACACCAGTAGATCATTTCAAAAAGGAGGAGATACTGCTACATTCCACATGATGGCAGAAGATCTGTTTTTTCGTATTACAAAACTAGGTTTATAGCTTCAGTTTGTTCTATTAAATATAGCAAGATAAGCAATCTCCCATATTCTGCAAACTATTCTAGAATAATGTGCTGTCAGGACATAGCCAAAAGGAGACATGTTTTCCTATATGAAAAATAAATGTGCTAAGGTAGTTTTCATAGTTTACCTATATAATGAAATAATAGAAATATCTTGTAAAATAATACTTACAGGCAACCTGGATTTCAAGGCAGATTTTCTATGTTGTTGCAAACATAATTAAAATGACCTTGAATGGAATTTTTAAAATGTGGGTTTTGCTCTTTATTGCTTTTTTATTATGTATAAAGAAGGCCTTGAGGGTCTTTGGTTTGATTGTTTCTTTGGGGTGTTTCTGAAAGATTTTTTTGCTTGTATTTTTTCAACCTTAAGAAATAAGGAATATCAAGTTTGGTTTGCTAACAGATTGAAGGCTTTTAGGGGTTTCGTTGTGAGCTCTCATGAATTCAGTGAAAGGACAAAGGTGCTATATTTGTAAAAATGTCCTTCTTCCTCCAAAGAGTTTAGTTGGCATTGGAGTAAAATAGCCAACAAAATTAATAATGCCTGGCATTTCATTTGCTTAGCATTCTGTGTCTTGACTCTTGTCCTACCGTCTTTTCCCGTGTTCTCCTGTGACGATCGTATCTTTTGGGATAGACAAGAAATTAATTTCGAAAGTAAATAAACAGGCAAAGTATACATTTTATTTTAAAACCAAAACCTCTTGTTCTTTCTTCATCTCTCTTAAAAAAGCAAAAGATGAAAAGGCACCGACAATCTGTTTGTATTTGTAAGTCACCTTTGAGCAACACAGATGAATTACTAAATGCTTATGCAAGCTGATGTTCTACAAAAAGTGCATTGAGTTTAGGGTTAAGATTTCACAATATGCTCCAGAAAGAGTGAAACAGAATACTTAATGTATGGGTTCTGCTGTGAAAAGTGATTCCACAAAGACAGCATCATTTTTCCCAGTAGACCTACCTGCTCCCTTTGTGTATTATGAGTCATATTTGATAACTTATTTTAACCACTTTTTTTTATACAACTTTGTACTCCTGTTATCCCTGAAAAGCCAGCCCAGCTTCTGCCTCGAGCATCATGACAAGAAATGTTAACTAATTTTCAATGACAATGTCTTCCTTGTTGTTGACGAATGATTAAAAAAAAATACAAAAACAAACAAACAAAAACTGAGCCTGACTTTCAGCATAACCCAGTTTTCACTTGTAAACAGATCAGATTTTATCGGGTGACACTGGAGCGAATAGAGAGACGAGGTGGGTGAGGTAATATCTTTTATTGGACCAACCGAGAGAAACAAGCTTTGGAGTTTACACAGAGCTCTTCTTCAGGTCTGGGAAATGTACTCATTGTGTCACAGCTAAATTAAAAACAGAGCAGATTGTTTAACATAAATAGTTAACACATATTCAAGGGATCATTCAAGGTGAACTCATAGGGGGGAAAGAAAGTGGGGGTGGTCGCTGGGTGGGTTATAGATTGTTGTAATGAGCCATAAATCCAGTGTCTCTGTTCAGTCAATGATTTTTAGTGTCTAGCAAACTTATGATTTTAAGCTCCCAGGTTCATCTTTTGAAAGTGTTCTGCAGGTTTCCTTTGAGGATGAGGACTGAGAGGTCAGATATAGAGTGATCACTTTGTGAAAAGCGTTCACCCACAGGTGATATGGTGGTTTTGTCTTTTGTCATTTTCCTGGGTGAGTTCATTCAAGAGAGTAGTGATTGTCTCGTTCGCCCACATAGTTGTTATTGGGGCATTTAGTGCACTGGATGAGGTATACCACATGTTGGAATAGGCATGTGGAGGACCCATGGATCTTGAAAGGTGTGTTGTGGGGCGTGTTGATCATTGTAGCAGTGGAGGTATGTCTGTAGGTTTTGTGTCTGTTGTTCTGGCAGGATCTGGTGCTGCTTTGAGTTGTTGTGTCCTGGTCTGTGCGGAGTTTGCTTCTGATGATGACCTTGGAGAGGTTGGGGGGTTGTTTGAAGGCCAGAAGAGAGGGTTCAGGAAAGATTTCTTTCACAACTGGGTCCCCATCGAGCATGGATTGTAGCTGTTTGATGATACCCTGTGTAGGTTCCAGTGTGGGCTCACAGGTGACAATTAGTGGCGTGCAGTTGAAGGAGGGTTTATTTTTGTATTGAAGCAGGTTCTCTTGGGGTACTTGGATGGCCTGTTCCATGATGCAATCTACTTCTCTGGTGGAGTCTTTGTTTGATGAAGGCTGTTTGAGTGTATTAAGTCAGGTGCTTCATCTTGAATGATGCCTCTAAATATGTGTTAACTACTTATGCTAAACAATCTTTTCCACCCTGTATTGAGCTGTGACACTCTGAGTACATTTCCCACACCTGAAGAAGAGCTCTGTCTAAGCTTGAAAGCTTGTCTCTCTCACCAACAGAAGTGGGTCCAATAAAAGATATTACCTCACCCACCTTGTCTCTCTAATATTCTGGGACCAATGGGGCTACAACAACATTGCATACAACTGGGGCTGATAGTTATTTTCACAAAGTCACTTTTCAGAGTAGAACTGCATTTAAAAGGGGATGCTGCCAGGTATAATTTTATACACTTTTAAAAACCAAATTTTCCTATCTATTTTACAAATCCAACTGTTGATTATCAAAACAGCATTCATTTTAAAAATCTGACTCCATTTTGACTTTTTATGCTGTTACCTTGCTTTTTGCATATTACTCTGGACAATAAAAATAGACTGGTCAGTTTCATTTTAGTTTCTAGTCAGTTTCACATTCAAGGTCTCATGCACTACTACAAAGCTACAATGTCTGGGTTGTAACACTGGAGGGGAATGTTTAATTGTGGGACTGATTTAAACTCCAGTTATATATACATACGTATATTTATTATACAAGTACATATTATCCTATATATATATGAGGGAGAGAGAGTTGTACCTTAACCTTTTGAGCTAAGACAGATTTGACTATGTCCCTTTAATAAAAATGAGGCTAAAATGTTAAGAAACTGAAGATGCTGTTTTCCTTTTTCAGTACAAATGTGATCTCGGAACTCCACAAATCAAAATTCTTATCTTGCGTTGGTGCCAACACATAAAGCATGAGTCCTTGGTAGATGAATGTCTTCCAGTAGAATACATTATTAGTCTATTTAGCTCAGTGTTCTGTGCTGACCTACTTTAACTCATTCTTAATAATGTACTGCAATGTCGAAATGTTGATGTCTCAGACACCATGATGCATTACTAATACATTATACTTTTCAAAGTGCTGAGATGGTTAAATCAAAGCGATCTGAACATTATTTGTAACATCAAGAACAAACAAACACATTGGAGATTATGGTTCCTAAAAGAAACACAAAGAAGTTTCATATGAAAGATAATTGATTCATCTTTTTTTAGTTTAATCACAAATAAATTCCCAAATCAAAGTTTTCCTTAGACATGTTGCTGACATCAGTTTTAATGGCTGGCAATGTTTTTTAATGTAATGTTTAATGGTAGTATTTCCTATCTATTTCCAGAAGTGGGGACTGTCTAGCATGTTCTAAAATGGGCACTGATACGTTTTCAAATAAAGGAAACATATAATATATCACATAATGAGTCAGCTCCTCAGATGGTGACAAAACCCAACTCAAATCAATGATCTATACCAGAGTTGGCTGAAATTTTCTTAATGTGGATTGTTTCACAAGATTTTCTTTCCCCTTGAAAATTCTATTTCCAATGGGGGGAAATATGAAACTTTGACAAACATCTTAGAGACTAACAAATTTATTAGTTAGTCTCTAAGGTGCCACAAGTACTCCTTTTCTTTTTGCGAATACAGACTAACACGGCTGCTACTCTGAAATTTGACAAACATGTTTGTAAACATTTTAATATTATTATTCTCCTAATTATTATTGATGGTCAGCTACAGAGCTGGTTGAAAATTTTCACTGCTTGTAAAATTTCATAGAATTTCAACATTTTGAAAAACGAAGGGAAAAAATCAAAAACATTCCCATTATTATTACTGGTATTTCAACCAGCTCCAAGCTAAACCAATATATATTAGCTGACGATCTGAGTCAGCCATATCCTTAAGTCCCCTTCTTCAGATTAGTCAGCTTTGTCTTTATCATTAACAGTAGGAGTTTTGTCTAATGTGAACAGAAAGAAGAAAATCAAGACCCTTCTGTGCAACCTAAACTCCTGCTATGATTTATTATATCTACAGCATCACTGGTGTGCATGGTGTATTACATATTCTGATGGTGCTGTTGCAATGCAATAGTTAAAGTTGCTTTAAATGCAGAACAAAATGCAGAAGTTCAGCCTTTCTGTTTTGAATAAAAAACACATTCTATCTTCTCCAAATTTTCAGCATATAATCCCAGAGTAATGCTTGAATTTAATCTTGAATTTCAAAGAAATTGGTTAATTACTTTCTGAGTTCTAATCAATTACATTTTGACCTCCAAAAATGTTGGCATTCTGAGCCTCATGATTTTTCAGGTCCCTCTAGTTTAAACAATACAAATGGTAGAAAATCAAAAATTGTACAATATGAGAATTTAGTGAGCTATCTGGAGTCAAGTAATTATTTTCTTAGTAAACAAAAAAAGGGGGGGGAGAGTAATAATATTCTTTGGCACGTCTGAATTTTACATGCCGCAGGCAGAGGAAAAGTTGTATATCATTCTCTGGCACTGCACATGGAAGCCTTTTTAAATGGTTTAGGAGTGGATTACAAAGCTGCCTTTTGACATATGTTCTCAGTAGTGTTTCCTGCATTCAAAATTAGAGGCAAGAGGAGTACATTTTGCTAGTATTTGTGTTGCATTGGAGAAGATCTTCAATGGAGTAGCTGTGAATTTGTCAAAGACCAGAACCCCATCAAAATGGATCTGCCAGAAGAATAGTTTCACAATGACCAGGATCTTTTTCAAAGTAGTTGATGGCATATCAAAGACTGAATCTCCATGAAACCGTCCAGTTGGTTCAGAAGCAAGTAACTTAACAAAGAGCAAGATGTAGCAACCTGCATGTAACAAGCAGGGAGGAGCAGAGGTTGCAGGAGATAAGAGTTTGGAAGAGGCACCAAGAAGTCAATCTGTTTGCACATGAGTGGAATGCTAGCTGCAGTTGCAGCATCTTTATAAATAGTTTTCTTAATAGAGAGCTAGGTTAGTTTTAAAAAAATGGAGTCATTTCACGTCATTACACAGCACGTGGTATATGGAACAGCTGGACTATTTGATAGAGATCCTGTTCTTCATGAAAAGATTCCTGGCTATGCTGAAGATCCTGTCTACAAAAACCTGGAAAATTAACACACAAAAGTACAGTGTTCTGTGTCAGTTAAAGTTGCTCTGTACATAACATATAGTGACAATTTCAGAGTTCCGTCTGTACAATTTAAGCATTCTTGTTGATATTATGAAGTTGTTATTATGAAAATTGTTATATCACCGAATGCCTCTTTGTAAATGTAGGAATCACCTGGTGCTGGCAGGGCTGTGTCACTCCTCTGTCAGACCAAGGACAAGGGTGGGTCATCAGGATTTAGACAGCAGGCATGCTAAAGAGGTTGCCTGAGTGGGGAAGCCCATTCTTTCCACAGCTGTGGGCTGTTGGGGTTGCAGAGTAGAAAGTTACCAGTAGCAGAATAAAGACACTTTTGAAAAGGATGCACAGAGGGAAGACTGAGGGAAGTTTTGGGTAGCAGAGAAAAAGGGGGCAGACCAGCCAAGACCAGAGAAGACAAGCTGGGGTGAGAAAGTTCCATTTTCCAGAAAACAAGCCATGCATTGCAGCAGAAGGTACGTGGATGACCCAGATTACTCTGATTCTCCTAAGCAGAGAATGCCCTGAAGTAGGGAGCAAACTGAGACAGGGAAATGCATGTAGGTTTTATTATTTTTGTTTGGATCCAGGTATTTTTATGTGATTAAGATCAATGAATTTAGAAGCTTACGAAAAGGTTCTATGCGTTTCGTGTATTACACCTACCATGTGCCCCTACAAGAAGTAAACTGTGAGCTCAGAAGACCACATGGCTGGCGTTCTGGGAAGGGGTAAGTTTAAGCTACAGGGTCAGCACTGATTCTAGGCCTGGGCAGTTGGATCATGCAGTTACAATCCTCAGGAGGGGGTGATAGACAGAGAATGCCCTCCATTCTTCCACCCAGAGACACTCTCCTCACCACCAACACAGCCGCTACACAGAGAATGTATTACAGCCTGAACTCTGCTTCCCAGCAGGGATGTCGGCCCTCCAGCACTCTCTTCCCCCAGCCCAAGTGCAGAATTTCAGAGGACTGTGGATCATGGACAACAGGGGAAGGAAGTCTGGTCTGTTGGGATGAAGATGGGAAAAAGGAATTTGGGGAAAGGGTGTTCCGGAAGGTAGCCATTCCCACTGGCAGCGATAAGGTTGAATACAGGTTGTCTAGGTCTGATGGCACATCTTGTGGGGTACTGCTACTTGTGTGTGTCTGTGGGAGAGAGACATACACTGCATATATACTGTTTATGCTATACAATTACAGATATTGACAAAGAGTATTTTGTCTCTGACTGTCAAAGACTGACCAGACATCAACAGTCATTCCCTTCAGGTATGCATGCTAGTACAGGAGCAAATTAGGTTGCAAAGTTTAGAATGCATTAAAGGTACTGTTCAAAAAGAAAAAAAAGTAACAACATTTTTGCCAGCTAGTAAATGACCTCATTTTGTTGATGACTATTGCAACTGAATATATTCTAAATCCTGCCTTTCCAAAAGTTCCAGCACACTCACACAATACTGTATTTAGAGCTGGTGTCATGCAACATGCTCCAATGCTCCCAGCATATCTGTGGCCTTTATAACCATCCACTCACTCTCCAAATCACTGCAGCAGACAGAATCCTTAGCTTCATTGGTATCAACACATTGGAAGGCTCCTTATGACCAACACTGGCAAACAGGGGGTCTGTTCCCACTAGATTTTCACAAAAAAACTTCAGGATCATTGCTGACTTCATTGAAGTCAATGTGATTGTTGCTTGAGTGAGAACGGTGGTATTGAGGCATTCTATTGTGGACATGTGAGAGATACAAACATTGCACAACTCATATGCATTTCTGGGCTCTTCTTAAAATAAAAGATACAGCCAACTTCTCGTGAAAAGGACATCCAGATGCTAATGAATGTAACATTGACACTGCAAATTCTTTCTACAGCCCAGTTCATCGTGGTCATGAAAAATCTCCAGTTTAATAATTAAATTCATTTTTCCTTCCCCAAACTACATGTGCAATTATTAAAACTAGAAAGATCCTTGGCAGCTTCTTGCAGCCAGCCCCATAAATAGAACAAAGCATTCTAATCACATGATTAATTAATGTTCCTGTATCATGGAGTTATGGAATAGATTTACATTCCACGTATCACTGATTAACCCTAACACGTAACATTATCTTGGTCATTATTAGGCCTGATTCTCCTTGGGTTTCACACCACTGTAACTCCATTGGCTTCAGTAGGGTTAGTCCTCATTTACTGCGACATAACTGAGACAAACATCAGGCCAGCTGAACACTAGAATCTATAATCCGATATATTTTTATAAGGCTACTTTTATCTTGCAGAGTGGCTGCGTTGGGTGATATTTAGAATACTTAGTATGGGGAAATAAATCTCTTCGGTTCACAATTTGGCCCCTCCTCTATCTCTTCCCCCTGTGCTCCAACTACTGCTGTTTAATGTCATCATTCACTGTCCTAGGTCTAAGATTATTTTAAAAATCATTAGGGCCAACATTGTTTTTAGTTTCCTTAAAGCTCTGTTCACAACAACTATGGTGATGTCTAAACAACAACACATCATAAAACCAGCTTTGGCACTACAATTAATGTTATGTAGATGAAATCTTGTCAATACTTGATATTATAAACCCAGTCTCAATAATATCTATTTTATATTAAAAATATTTAAACTCTGAACTTCCATTTCTCAGTTCTTCCCTATACTCATCCCAGGAAATTGTTAATATTACTGTCAAGGTGGGTTAGGGTGACCAGATGTCCCAATTTTATAGGGACAGTCCCAATATTTGGAGCTTTTTTTATATGGGCTCCTATAACCTCCCACCCCGTCCTGATTTTTCACACTTGCTATCTGGTCACCCTAAGGTGGGTGAGGTAATATCTTTTATTGGTCCAGCTGCTGTTGGTGAAAGAGACAAGCTTTCAAGCTACACAGTGCTCTTCTTTGGGTCTGGGAAAGATACTTAGAGTTTCACAGCTAAATGCAAGGTGGAATAGATTTTTTAGCATAAGTAGTTAACACATATTGTGAGAGATGACAGATATTACCTCTCTAATATCACCATCTTGTCTCTCTAATTTCCTGGGACCATCATGGCAACAATAACACTGCAAACAATGGTGTCAAGTATCGGGGGTAGCCATGTTAGTCTGTTTCCACAAAAACAACAAGGAGTCCGCTGGCACCTTAAAGACTAACAGATTTATTTGAGCATAAGCTTTCGTGAGTAAAAAACTGAGGTAACTCCCTTTTCTTCGTGTGTCAGTATATTTATATCTGCATCTGTAATTTTCACTCCATGCATCTGAAGAAGTGGGGTTTTTACCCACGAAAGCTTATGCTCAAATAAATCTGTTAGTCTTTAAGGTGCCATGTTGTTTTTACTGCGAACAATATTACTGTCATCATTTAACAAGCTCACAGTAGGTGTGCATGAGTTCTTTGAAGAGAGAATAAAGGCATGGGATCTATTCTGATCTCAGTTACATATTGCTGTAAATCAAGATAAACTCAACTGAAGTCATCAGAGTTACGGGGTGTAAAGCTGGTGTGAGATGAGAGTTAAGTCTATAGCTCCTGCCCCAAGCAGCTTGCTGCCTAGGTGAGACATGATGGCAGGAGAGATGACATCAATCAGGAGGGAGATCTGTATAAAATAAGTTTCTAAGGCATCTTGGTTTTTTCAGGGGCTCCTGTTTTATGTGTGCTTTTATTTTTGAACATTTTTATTCATTAGATATCGTTAGAACTTTTTAGGAAGATGCATTACAGCTGCAGTGTGATCTCCTCCAAACTCTAAATGTTATTGAAGTTTTTACTAGCATTGTCGGGAAATTTGTAGATGGACCATTTTTTCCGTTGGAAAAATGCCAGTTTGTCAAAAGCTAAAAATGTCCATTTCAACAAAATTTTGTTTAGGAAAAAACAAACAAACCAAAAAGGAGCAGTCCATTTTCACCTTTTCAGGACTGAACATTTTAATTTTCCATTCTGAAATAACTTTTCATTTCAGGAATTTTTTTTTTTTGGTTTGCTTCTTCTTCTTCTTTACTTTATATAACATTTTAAAAAAATCAAAATCAGAATGAAATTTTGATTGCTTTCTGCCGCTCCCACTGGCTGTGAACGGCAAACCATGTCCACCGGGAGCTGTGGGGGACCGTGCCTGCGGACAGTCAATGTAAACAAAATGTCTCGTGGCCCACCAGTGGATTACCCTGATGGTCTGCCTGCCGAAAGTTGCCGACCCCTGCACTAGGGGCTGCTCCAGCCATTTTAGCCCCCACCCGAGTTATTAACACAGCTACCCCTCTGATACTTGACACCCCTGAGTTGTGAGTTCTGTGCTGGACCTCTTAGGGCATGCCTATATTGCAGCTGGGAATGTGTCTCCCTGATTAGGTGGACAGACTCATGCTAGTTTAGCTCAGGTTAGTACTCTGAAAATAGCAGGGTGGATGCTACGGCACTGGCAAAGCCTTAGGCTAGCCACCCAAGCTCGGACCCTCCCGACCCTCTGGGAGGCATGCTTCCGGTTGCAGTGTAGACATACCTTACAGACACAGCACAGAATCTTACTCTAGAGTTCATAGATTCATTCATAGATTCCAAGGCTAGAAGGGACTGTTGTGATCATCTAATTTGACATCCTGTAGAACACAGGCCAGACAACTTCCCCAAAATAATTCCTAGAGCAGATCTGTTAGAAAAACACCCACTCTTGATTTAAATATTGCCACTAATGGACAATCCACTATGACCCTGGGTAAATTGTGCCAATAGGTAATTACTCTCACAGTTCACATTTTACACCTTATTTCCAGTCTGAATTTGTCTAGCTTCAGTTTCCAGCCATTGGATGCTTTCTCTAACTTCTTTGTGCTTATCTAGCACATAGTTGTTCTTGGAGGGACAGATTAAACAATGTTGTTGAACAAACTGTTATAACATTAAAAATCATATCTGCAAAATAATATGGCAAGAACAGGAACCAAAAAGTCTGAATTTTATCTTCTGACAATTACACAACTGCTGCTGCAAGAATTCTATTACACAATCTCAGCTATAACACCGGCTCTTCACCTTTTTACTGTATATGCCTTGTACTAAACTATAGCTGTCATTTAGGAGAAAGAAAATCTCCATTTAAGTTAATACTGTAACATTAAAAATATTACAGCTCTTGAATTATTCAGGAATTGGATGAAAAACCAACATTTCTGGTTTTTCTATTTTCTTTTAAAGACATTTTTTGCCTTAATGTCATTTGCTATTTTAACTTCTCCAATACTGATGTGGGTCATTGAATTGTGCTTGAAGTAATTTCTAATGGGTCTAAAGAAGGCAAAAGAAAAGACTCCTTAACAAAAAATGATAGTATCTTTCTGTTCCCCCACAAGCCAATCTCTTGTTTTCTTTTTTCATCAGGAAACTCTCAGTCAAGTTAAATACATTTAGATCTAAACAGACACCTATTCTCAGTAACCACAAACACTATAATCTTTCTTGCTCCCTGTTAGAGTGTGCACGCCAGGCAGTCAATCTGACACATTTCACTAGCACTAAATTTCATATCATAGATGCACAATTCAGCTCTTTGGAGGAAGGCAAGTTATTTAGGAGGTAATGTGTCCTAGTGGATAGAGAACTGGCCTGGGCCTCAGGAGTTCTGAGTATTAGTTCTAGCTCTGCTACTAGCCTACTGGGTGACCTTAGGCAAGTCACTACCCTCACTCCGTGCCTCAGTTTTCCCATCTGTAATGTGGGGATGGTGATACTGATCCGTTTGTAAAGCACTATTGAGATCTGCTTATAAAAAGGGCTCTATAAGAGCTAGGTATTATTTTCATTTACTTTAAGTAGAGCTTCTGGCTTGGGGAGTTTATTAATTTTATTTTTCAGAGTTTATTTTTAGCAATTTTTTAGTTCTATTAAATATCCAGAAATCAGGAGGGATTTCTGGGTTTCTTTGACATAATAATGGGAAGATTTTTTCACGTACTTCATCAAAATTCTTGTCTAAATAGGATCTACTTTAAATTGTATTATGCAAAAAAATGGCATACATGTTATTTTAAGCGTTGTATCCATTATTGAACCCTTGGTTTAGTATTTAATGTGTTTGTTCTCTAGTGGGCTTTAATGTAATACTGTTTCAAACAGCACTACTTTAAAGTGCAATAGAGAACTTTTAGTGCACACCAGCGGGGTCTACATAGACCAATTAAAGTACAACATGTTAGTGTGCTTTAGAAATCACTTCCCCATTACTGCTCCACGCAGACAAACCCTTAGGTACAAGCCAGGGGGTAGGGACATCACCTAGATAAACAAAGTGCACTGGGAAAGGAATAAAGTCAACACAAATTGAGTAAGCATTTCTGACATTTTCCTGGTGTTGTTTGGACAAATACCAATTTCATTCTTTTGTTTTTGGATAAGAGGTATTTTATCGACTAAAATCAGAAGCCCTAACTATGTTTGTACAGCACCTAGCACAATGGGGTGTCAGTTTCTAGGTACTACCCCAATATGAATATTAAATAATAACTATAAAGAAATCTATTATTATATGCATTGCTTAAGTACTCATCAACATAAGAACTTGGCACTCTTACATATATCTAGTACACTCACAAGAGCTTACTCCGGTGGGTGTTCAGCACCCACTGGCAGCCCAATGGATCAGCGCCTCCCCATCCCCTCCAGTGCTCCCCATCCCCGCCCACTGCAGATCAGCTATTTAGTGGTGTGCAGGAGGCGCTGGGGGGGCAGGCAGGAAGAGATAGGTGCTTGGGGGAAGGGGTGGAATGGGGGCAGGGACAGAGGCGGAACAGGGGCGGGAAGAGTTGGGGGCTTGAGGGAAGGGATGGAGTGGGAGCTGGACCTGGGGCAGAGTAGGAGTCGAGCACCCCCCCGGGAACAGAGGAATTTGGCACCTCTAAGTACGCTGCAGGCCTTCTAATGGGAGTCTAGGTTTTCTCTGTCTTCTTACACTAACTTATCCATGGAGATTAGAATCCAAGTGGAATCAGAGGAGTCCTTCCTCCCTAAGGGAAATACACACTTCTCCCACAGAAGAGGTGACTATTGCAATATTCCCTGAACATTGTAAGTCTTAGACTAAGTCTAATCTTTGGTGAAAGCTTGTTACATGCCTAAAATCCCTTCATGGAAAAAGCTTTTCCTCCATCTTCTGCAAAATTCAACCCTGAACTCTTATCATGACCCAGAAAATGCAATGGCTGTTCTGGGATGCAGAGTGAGAGGTTCTGTGGCGGAACCTGTAGCAACCAGGTTCCAGCCTATTTAGGGCTTTATCAATGGGGACCTGCAACAGGATTTGTTAATCACACTGCAGACCATGAAGCACTGGCATAATATGTTCTTGACACTATCATGCTTGTATATTGCTGCTTCATGCTGGACCAGTTTAAACGTCCTGGTGGTCCCCCTCTGGTTCAGAGTACAATAGTCTGGTCTGGAGATGACAACCGCGTAGGCCTTTGGGGCTAGCTCATCATCTGACAGAAAAAGAGAGCGAGCCTTCTGACCAGCCATAGATAGAAAATGGTTGTTTTGGGTCACTGCTGTCCCCTAGGATTGCAGGTATAGAGAAGTCCTGCAGGGTTGAGCATCATCCTGAGAAAAAGCAAACAGACACCTTCCATTGTTCATAGAATATCAGGGTTTGAAGGGACGTCAGGAGGTCATCTAGTCCAACCCCCTGCTCAAAGCAGGGCTAATCCCCAATTTCTGCCCCAGATCCCTAAATGGCCCCCTCAAGGATTGAACTCACAACCCTGGGTTTAGCAGGCCAATGCTCAAACCATTGAGCTATGATGGTGTTATAAAATGCTACCAGCTCTTCAAAGCATTTTGCTAGGCGGCATCAATGCTGTTGTGCATGTGTGATGGCTACCACCTTGGCCAACACCCCAGGAATAGAATCAGGGACCTATGGTGCTCAAAGTAGAGTTGATACAGCTTGAGCTAACATTCTCTAGCTAGAGCTGTAATACACCCATAGGCTGCATGGATTGTGTCCTGTAATGCACACTCCCCAGTGGTTTACACATGGAGAGTTTGACAATCAACCTGGACACTGCTTGGTTAAATGCACATTCTTTGATTTACACATGTATGTGTTGATTTGGTTTCATTGTGATTAAAATTATGCCACTCAATTACAGGAATAAACTAGGTTTTGGCTTACAGGGGTTAAAAAAAATGCTTACCAGGACTGCCAGTATTGAAAGTCAAATCTGCTATTTCTCTACCTTATAGTTTCTTTAAACATAAACTCAAACTTCAATTAATTCAGCTAGATACTTGGGCCATAACTCTGTCATAAAGAAAGAATGAATCATTTTCCATTTCAGAGTACAGGCTTACAAAGGGAGGTGATATAAGTCCAACTTGCTGACATACTGAGAGGGACTTTCATTTGAATTGTTTAGATTTCAGTCAGCTTTATTACTTTATTAATCAGTTTAAATCAATGTTATTGCTCTTGCTTTTAAATCATTACAGTTCCGTGCTAGTGCTATTGCAACCTTTTGGGGAGGGGACAGAGGAGAGGGGAGGGAGGATAATAATTTGAGTAAAAAATCATTTCAGTGAACAGATCTACAACTCACAATGAATCTTGGAATTATACAAGTTATTTTACCAAATACTGTTGCACCACAATCCTGGTATTTAAAAAATAGTGAATCTGATTTTCAATTCATCTAAAGCCACTTTACACAGATCTGAAAATGTAAAAGGGCTTAAATGTGGGTCTAAACTAAGGCTTGTTTACACCTTTCTGGCAGTGGAAAGCAATCTTGAGCAGCATAAAGGGACTTTACCCTGAGAATCAAGCCCAGTGTATCCACTGAAAAGGATTCCAGAAAATCTCCTGTTAGTATGCAGAATGACTGATCTCGCTCAGAGGTGCTTCACCTGCCAGTTGTGATTTATTTGCCATTTCTTACAATGTCTCACTTTGATTATTAATGATAATGATTTGATTTATGAGTTCTGCCTGCTGAATATTCTCTGTTGCCAAAAAAGGAGCAATGTCTCGAGATGAACTGCCTCTGGCTGGGATTGGCTCAGTGGCACAGCCAGACCTACCGCTCTTCGCTGATGGTTTGAATCCAGCTCAGATCAGTGCTAGCTGGTAGTCACTGTCACTTGATAGCTCTTTGGTAGCATATATGAAACACTCTCAGCCCAGCTGAGAGTGGATGGAAAACTGCCTCACAAACCAGTCTATTATAAACAACAGTCTGAACAGAGAGGTCAAGGAATAATTGATCATGGAAACTACAATATCCTCCCGCACTTAGAGTGGATCCTTATCCTGAAATTAACCTGGATATCACCATCATCTCAGCTTATCTCTGTAGTTATTATTGTTAATTATTTTTATTCCAGTAGCATCTAGAAGCCTCAACCTATTTGGGCCTAGGCGCTGTACAAACATATATAATAAATACCAGTCCTTTCCGCAAAGAGTTTAGACTCTAACAGGCAAGATTTAACAGGAGGGTGAAACTAACAAACAGGAAGGAATAGGGTAACAGTAATAATAGGATGTTTTAACAACTGCAGAATTCATAGGTGAAGTACCAGATTTATCAAAATGCATAAGATATAAAGTGAATTATGTTTCCTGTTCCATCAGACTGGATCAAATCTCCAAGCCCTTATTCAGATTTAATTCAACCTTTACTCAAGATAAACTCCTGCTGAGTTTGGAGAGAGATTAGTTTGAGTGAGGACCAGAGCCACCAGTTGGGCAAATCTGAAACTGAATTGCAAATGGTCATTCTCACCTACCATTTACATTCGTTTGGTCACAAACATTCACTAGCTAGGATTATCATTCATAAAAGGTTTGGGCAGACCTAAGATTGTATCCAGAGCTGCAATTGGTTCTGTGATTAAACAAATTTGGCTTTAGGGGGGAGCAGGGAAGAGCCCACTTAGCCAAGAGCCCAAGACTGTGTATTATTGGTAGAACCATCCTATCCTTTCTCATCATATGAACAGGTTTCAGAGTAGCAGCCGTGTTAGTCTTTATTCGCAAAAAGAAAAGGAGTACTTGTGGCACCTTAGAGACTAACAAATTTATTAGAGCATAAGCTTTCGTGAGCTACAGCTCACTTCATATGAAGAGGCTGTCATAGCCCTTGTTTAGCCCAGAGCTGATTTTTCCTTAACAGCAGTGCCCATTTAGCCAGCCTGCTAGGGAGGCAGATCTTGTGGTTAAGACACTGAACATAGACTTATGTGATCTGGATTTGACTCCTGGCTCTGAACAGGCTACCCATGTGATTTTGCAAGTCTCTTAATCTTTTGGTGCCTGAGCTCTCCATCTGTAAAATAACAGCCTTTTATTAGTCATTCACAGAGTGACTAGCAAAATGGGCCCCCAATCTTGGTTAGGGCATCTAGGTGCTAGTGTAATCCACTGGTCAATATGTGTTATGTGTCCAAACCTGTGCCTGATCCAGAGAGAATGGGAGTCTGTGACCATGGGTGGCAGGTATAATATGCCAGGGGAGATTAAGTCTCCCCTAACCCAGGCCATGACCACACCCACGCTCAGCACTCTCCATCAAAGTCAGTGAGGGCTTACCCCAGCTGGAGGCCAGCAGGCGGCTGGGGCCAGCAGCCTGGGAACTTGGCCTCTGGCCCAGTGCTGGGGCCAGTGGGTGGCCCGGCACTGGGGCTTGCGGTGGGGGCAACTGGTGACCTGGGGCTGGTGCTGGGGCCAGCCGGAGACATGGTACTGGGGCATTCAGTTTGGCTGGGGTGCCTCCGGCCACAAGGGGGGGGCACTCGGGGCTCTGGCAGACAATGGGGGGGAGTAGGGGTGGGGGCTCTCGTGGAAGGAGCAGCGCCACGTGACTAGCCTCCTCGAAGTGGGGGCTCACATGACACCCATGTCTGTGACAGATAGCACTGGAGAGCCTGGCTCTTTACCACTTATATGATGCCAACCATCCTGACCAATAAACCAGGGAGTGAACCAGAGATCCCCAGAGCTAAAAGTGTGAACTGATACAGCTCTCTAGTTGGGATGGTAACAGATTTATAACCTCTCCGAAACCTGTCTTATAGTAAGAGAGTAAAGAAGTTCAGTCTATTTAGTTTATCCAAGAGAAAGTTAAGAGGTGACCTTACTTTGGGAGAAGATTCTGATAGCAATGGATTTTTTTAATTTAGAGGACAAAGATATAACAAGATCAAATGGCTGGAAGCTGCAGCTAGATAAATTTAGACTAGAAATAGAGCACAATTTTTTTTAACAGGGAGGGTAATTGACCATTGGAACAACTTATCTAAGGATAAATTCTCCACCCCTTGAAGTCTTTAAATCAAGATTGGATGTCTTTCAAAAGACAGGCTGTAGCTCAATCAGAAGTTATGAGCTTGATGTGGGAATTACTGGGTGAAATTCTCTGGCCTGTGCAATGTAGGAGGTTAGACTAGATAAGGGGTCGGCAACCTTCGGCATGTGGCCCATCGGGGTAATCCGCTGGCGGGCCGTGAGATATTTTGTTTATATTAACTGTCTGAAGGCCCGCCCCCTTGCAGCTCCCAGTGGCCGTGGTTCACCGTTCCCGGCCAATGGGACCTGTGGGAAGCAGCGCGGGCTTCAGGGACGTGCTGGCCGCCAGTTCCTGCAGCTCCCACTGGCCGGTAATGGTGAACTGTGGTCACTGGGAGCTGCGGGGGCCATGCCTGCAGACGGTCAACATAAACAAAACGTCTTGCGGTCCACCAGCGGATTACCCTGATGGGACACGTGCCGAAGGTTGCCAACCCCTGGACTAGATTATCATTAAGGTGGCTACTGGCCATGAAGTCGATTAATCTTTTCAGTGAGACTACTCCCCATCAGTAGAGACTGAAGTTTCCAGGTCTTTAATTATATTAGCCTTGGGACAGGGACTGCACCTGTATATGGATATGTTTTGTCCAACATGGAGCACACAATGTTTAAAAACTAAAACAATAAGAAACACTTAAATAAAACTGTAGAACAACTCCATTGTGGTGGGTAAATAGTTATAATACAGTGCAAGGGAGAGTGTAGGTTGGTGTTAACATCAGGAAAACTTTGGGAAACCATAGACCAGCCTTCCAAAGAAAGTACAGAAATCCCTATTACAGCAGTTAGACAAATCTCTCTTAATCATGCCGTGGGGAACAATCCTGCTTTGGATGTGGAGTGGAAAACCTCACAGAAGTAGTTTCATTTTCACATTCTAATGGACACCTTGGATTATAAACATGTTCCATGGGGCAGCTTGTTATAAAGCAGACATTTTACCTGCCGTTTAACTATTTGAGTTTGCATCTAGGAATGCCAGCTAAACTAGAACTGAAAAATAAGCACCCCATGTTGCTTAGTAAACCACAAAAACATGCAGAGGCTTTTTAATATCCAGCCCTTTTATAGTTATATGTAACTATCATAGGAAACTACACATGTCATCAGAATTTATAAATTCAGTGTACAGAAATGGGTTCTAAGATAATAGATAATTTTCACATCTCATAGCAAAAGTTCTTTGAAACTAAGCCACAAGTTAGTTTTACTCTGATATTCAGATTTTATCAGAGATCTTACTTGATGTAGATATTTTTTGCTTGGGATTTTGTCAAAGATGCTTATTGCTTCTTCAGCATGCTTCATAGACCTTAGTGGGTTTAATCTTAGTTTGTCATCTGTATGTCAAGCACATCTCTCTCCTCTTTGGTCTGAAAGACAACATGTTTTGGAAGCAGTGCTGTAAAACAAGATGGATGTTTTGGGCCAAATTAAACTTCTTAAAAGTAGTGGGGTTATCTCCACAGTGTCGTTTGTACCATTAGTTTTAGGGAAACATCAGTCATGCCGAATTCGTCAATCACTACAGCATGAAACAATAAAATACACTGTGTGATAAAGTGTGAGAAGACTTTACCACAGTTTGCATAGCAGTGATCTTCCAAGAATCTCAGAATAGTAAGGAAACATAAATTAAGCCTCACAATAGCCCCGGGAGATATACAAGTATCATTTTAAAGAGGTCTCTGTTAAAAATTGAACACTTTCCAAAAATACTAGATAGTTGCCACAGTAATTCCATATACCAAGGGAAAGGAAAAAGATGAACAGCAACCACTGTACCAACAATATAGATGGGTAAACTAAGGCACACAGTTGAGGCTGAATAGAGATTTGCAGTTAAAGGGCCAGGGTTTCTTAAGAGCTCAGGGTTAGATTTCAAGGTGTTCTGCAGCCACCATCAGGGCCAGATTTTCTCCAATATCTACAGCGGCAACCACACTATTTAAGAAAAAAGAAAAGGAGTACTTGTGGCACCTTAGAGACTAACAAATTTATTAGAGCATAAGCTTTCGTGAGCTACAGCTCACTTCATCGGATGCATCATGTAGCTCATGAAAGCTTATGCTCAAATAAATTTGTTAGTCTCTAAGGTGCCACAAGTACTCCTTTTCTTTTTGCGAATACAGACTAACACGGCTGCTACTCTGAAACCACACTATTTAAGGTATTTTAGCATCATAATATCCCGGGAAGTTAGGAAAGTATTAAACCATTTTACAGATGGGGGACTGAGACACAGAGAGGCTACATGACTCACCCAAGGTGACAGATGAAGTCTGTGGCAGAGCAGGGAATTGCACTCAGATCTCCCAGGTCTGAGACTTGTGCCCAATCACTGGACCGTGGCTATATGTTCCAGATTTAAGCTGGACACTTTACGTGCTTAAATGGGAGCTGAGCGCTTTTGAACATGTGAGCCCAGAGTGTATGTCATATGTGTTTATTATTTGTATGACCGTAGCACTTAGGAACCCCAGTCATGGACCACGATCCCATTGGGCTAGGCACTGTACACAAACATTTAGTCTTGCAGCACATTAAATTAGATCACAGCCAGGCCTGGGCAAAGCTTGATTGATTCACAACAAACAGTTTGCAGAAAGGGTGTATCATTTGAGCCTGCTTTTCCATACAGAATCAATTCACACAGCTTACCGAGAGGACAATCCCATACAATGCTTTCCAGCAAAAATATGAATCACTGGGCTCTACTCATCCACCAATAACACCACAAAAATAATCAAATGACCACAACTGGTGCAAGCCCAGTCATGGTTTATAGGCCAAGAAACCACAATGAGGAGCCAGAGTGGGCTGAGGCACAGCCCCTTGCCCTCTCTATACTAGATGTTGGCTTTAGGCTAGCACTGAAGGGAGTACTTGGTGCACCTCCAGCATGGGTGCTGTTCTCAGCATCCTAAGAGGCACTTGGCTTAGCTCTTTACCAACAGAATGCCTCAGGCCATTGCCACAGATGTGATGCACCTCTGTACATCCCCCCCACTCTCACACACACTGCTGCTGTAGCTACAAAAGCCACTAGGCCAAATTTTGCTCTGAGTTACAGGCCATGTAACCCCACTGAACCCAACAAGAATGGAGGCTGTTCAGAACCTCTCCAGAACCTCCAAAGATCAGGGCCTACCTACATAAGCAAGCCTAGTATAATCACAACCAGTAACTGAACACTCAACCCTCTTTCCCCCCACCCCCTCAGTTTTGGGCAGCAAAAGGGAAAAATATCGTCCAAAAAACCGAAAGTTTTTCAGTTTTCAGTCTTTCACTTGTCCACTGAAAACCAATTTCCTTTTTTTTTCTTTTGAGGAAAACAGATATTTTCCCTCAAAATATTTCACTTCGTAAACTCCAATTTGGGACAGAAAAATTTCAACTAGCCCTCTTGCTGAATTAGAACATTATGCATCTCATGGATTCAGAGATTTTAAGGCCAGAGGGCACTGTGATAAATATCAAGTGTGACCTCCTGCATAACACAGGGTACAGAATTTCACCCAGTAATTCCTGCATCAAGCCCAGAACTTCTGGCTTCAGAAAGGTTTCAGAGTAGCAGCCGTGTTAGTCTGTATTCCCAAAAAGAAGAGGAGTACTTGTGGCACCTTAGAGTAGCTCACGAAAGCTTATGTCCAAATAAATTTGTTAGTCTCTAAGGTGCCATAAGTACTCCTTTTGTTTTTGGCTTCAGGAAGACATCCAATCTTGACTTAAAGACAACAAGTGACAGAGAATCCACCCACATGCTTTGTTAAGCTGTTCCAGAAGTTATATTGAATTCTGGAGCTTGTTTACCCCATGTATTAGATAAGTGTACCTATAAAGGGCCTTATCCAATGTCCACTGATTTTGGATCAGGCTCATAGAAAATACTTGGCAAAAGTCAAGCACATTTTATTGTTTTAATAGTTTGCTATGAAGTTTGCATAGATTACAGAAACAATTGCATGTGGTAGCCATTGTTTTTTAAAACTGCAGGAAATATTTGTGGATAGGTTTTTATTTTGAATGCAAAAATGTAGCTGTGTATTGTGGATAAAAGCTTTTCCAATATATGATTTGTAAAATAGAGGAAGAAGCATAAAAATGGTTGATCCATATTCTTGTTAGGCCCAGACAGTTTGAACTATGTAATTTGAACATGGACTATTTAGGGTAGTTTAGATCCAAACTGGAACCATTCCAGTCAGTGTGGAAGGATTTAATGGCATAGTCTTTATTTTCTGTTCAGTGCAGTGTACCATTAATTGAAGGTAATTGTCGAGAGGAGACTCTCTTTCAAAAACTACATAGCTCTCAACTGTTCTGCACTAGATGGAAGCCCTGAGTTTAGGATCAAATTTCCCCAGTGTTCTACACTACATTTGTCTTGTCATACAATTGTGTGATTGTGTTCAACTAAATAGTTATTCTGTTCTCTGACAGCATTTCAAATTGGTGACTCAAGTGTGCAGAGAAAGGGAGAGAAGGTTTACACTGTATCCTATGCTTTCCCGGTTGAACTAAACAAGCCTCTGGAAGAAATCACAAGTATAAAGGATTGTATATAGTGAGACATTGGGAATGAAGCCACTGAGAGTGTGAAAAACAGCAGAGAGGGTGGAATACTGGAGTTAGCAAAATGGCTGAGAAATCATACAAGAGTGGTCTGAGGATGAGCACGGCTGGGCCTAAACTAGAATATTTGTTCCAACCCATCCTGCAGAATTTGTAGATTATTATTATTGTTACTATGTACAATCTGTATTGCAATAGCACATAGGAGCCCTGATTGTGGGCCAGCAGCCCTTTTGCTAAATGCTGTACAGAAGAAAGAAAAGCATTCCTGCCCCAAAGAGGTCTTGGACATTATTGTGCTCAATGGGATTGCACGAGTTTAACAGCGAGTAGAACTTGACCCTGAACTTGAAGCTTAATTATCTCAAGAGTGAGGAAGTATGAAATCCAGACCATTCTCCTCCAGCCACATTGGCTCTGCCGTGTTACCAACGATGAGCCAAAAGTGGTAAGAGTTTATTTTCGTAACTGAAGTCAGCAGATGTAACCCCAAATAAACATGGGGAGTGGCAGATCCACAGTGCAAGGAGGTTTGATGCTTGTAAGGTTCCCCTGTGAGAGTCCCTCCTGATTTTATCATCATGTTTGTCAGTAGGCTCAAAAGAGAGACCCAAGGTTATGAGTGGACATAGAGACAGAATTGCTTTCCGACCTCTTTTTCTTAGAGGTCATTTAGTCAAGTTGTTGTAAAAGCACGTCGGCCCTTGATGGTACTCCCAATGTGCATAAGGAATATTTGCATGAGCAAGGGTTTGCACATTTAGATGACAATAAGTGTACTTTGCAGTAGAAATGTCACGTACCAGCAGGTTTATTGCAAAACGTAAGCAATATAAGTCACACAGCAGGCTCTGTGAGTGGTCTGCATGCTGTTCACATACATGTAGCTGAGTTCCGAGAAAGATTCAAATCGAGATTACTGGCCAGTTTGACACTCCGATGGACTTTTTCGAACATAGCCACATTCAGTTTGTCTTCTTTAAAAATCAGAAGAGAAATTATGTTCTGGGGGCCCTTAATTCTCTTTCGAGTCACAATCATGTCAAGACTGCATAATCTGCAGCCCTGTAATCCGTTAGCCAACAACACTCCCACTACTCCAGTCCATTGAAGATAAGGGGAGTGCTTTCCTGCTCAGGGCCACAGGGTAATAATAAAAAGCATGTCAGCCCTTTTTATGCTTTTTCAACAAGAAATTCAAAATGTTCTGGGTGAAATCTTGAAATCAATGGGATTTTTGTCATTGACGTTATTGGGGCAGGATTTCACCCCCTGACTATATCAAAGCATTTGAACTGATTTTCCAGCTTCCCCTGAAATATGGAAGGGGTGTGTGCATGCATACAAATGACTGTTGCAATATTTTTTTTAATCACATATTCTTTACAAAGACAAAACTCCCATTAATGTCAATGATAGTTTTGTCTTTATAAGCGGTATGATTTGGGGCTCTGTGCAATACATTTAAAATGGTAATTTACAGCTTCAGGCTGCAGCTCTGACTCACACTTAATTGTACTAGTTCTTGCCTTCAAGAGTCGTTCCATTGACTTCATTGGGACTACTCAGATGAGTAATGGTCGCAAGATCAAGCCCTTCTGCACTGAGAATTGTACAAAACTGAGCCATACAGCTCCCATTAAAGTCAATAGGAGATGATCGTTCTGTAGCTATACATTTCTAGCCTGTGCAACTCTGAAAATTTAGGGGTAAAATGACTATTTAAAGGCTAAAGTACTATGTGTTACACTCAGACAGCCCCATTAACTCCAATAGAGTTGCATAACTGTGAATGAAGATCAAATACAGCTTTAAGAATCTACCTGTATGATAAATTCTTGAATATAACTTCATAAATCATCAAACATTTGGAGAAGCTGAACTAATTTCCAGTATCTGTTTTAACAAATAACAAAAGGGGGAAAAATCAGTCTCTTTTGGTGCCCCCCTAAGCAAAACAAATGGTGTCAACCAGTAGCTTTTAGTAATGTTTACAATTGGCTATCCCTTTGGCTCTTTCAGTGATTAATCGGAGATATAGAAGTAGGTAAACACTATGCTATTAGCTTGTCTTCTTTGTATTCTGATATAGACCAAACTTTGCAAAGCCCATGGGACAAGAAACCCTTAAAAGTTTAGTGTCTGGGAATTTCCTTCTTTGAGAAAAGTTATAGCTCTAATGCATTTGGTTGTATCCTGTCTACTTTTCCAGCGACTGTATTAATATACTGGAAAAGTCCTTGCAGAAAATCAACTTGGGTAAGGATGAGGTATGAGCATGTGTTGGGGACAGAGGAAATGAGAGATTCTTTTTGAAAGAATAATAATCAAATCTAATCTTTTCTTCCTAGCTTTAAGAGAAAAACACAGCAATTAAAATAAGTTAACTAAAGTGTTGAAATCTCAGCTCTGAAATTCCTGCCCAGTAGCTGAAATACCTACGTGATTATGATAAACAAAGGTTACTAAAATAAGAGATTCTTTTCATTTCTTTTTTAGTTTATTCATTTAGTGCTTCTAAAGGAATTGACAATTTTTACAATCCAGAGTTCTCATACAGTACAGTTCATATTCAGATGATGTTGTGCTAATTGTAGCCCAACTTAGCATCTTACTTAGAAAAGTAATAGAGGAAAGACTGATCTAAAGTCAGCTATGCTAAACCAGAAGAAGATGCAGATAAAAATGGAGAAATAGACAAAGATGGAATTCAAAGACAATATAAGTTTGAGTGGGTAGAAAGCTCCCTTAAATCCCAGGGAGTTCAGATGCCTTGATGAGTTGGAAAAAATATTAATTTAGTTTCAGTTCTTTATTAAACAAAGTGGAGAAAGATCTAGAAAGCCTGGGTGAAATCCTGGCTCCACTGACAATAACACAACTCTCCTAGACTTCCATCAGGCCAGGGTTTTAACTATCTCATGGACATGCACAAATTTAATCACAGACATTAATGTCTTCCATAGACTTTCCTGTATATTTCAGAAACATCCCACTGTTGCAGGAAGTGTGGCTTAGTCAATTGGGCACTGGCATGGGAGCTGGAAGACCTAGGCTGTATTCCTGAATCTACTACTGAGCCAATATGTAGCTTGGTGAAAGTCACTTGAAATCTGTGTCTCTGTTTCCTCTTTCACTGTTTCTCTCTCTTGTCTACTTATATGGTAAGCTTTTAAGGGAAGGGACTATCTCTTACCATTAGTGTTTGTACAGTGCTTAGAGCAATGGTTGAAGATGAGGCTTCTGGATGCTACAGTAATAAAATAATGTTATACAGACAAAACATATCAAATATACATGAACATATCCTAGCATTTATATGGGGGAAGAAAACCCCAAAGTTTATTCTTGCTGCTTCATGTAAATCTATAGCAAAGATGGGACATCCCATCTCATATATAATATTATATTACTGAGCATGTCACATAATGTAGTAGTAGACTAGATGTATTTTAATAAAAAAAACCCCACCCAACCTTGGATCCTACCGGACCAGGAAGAATGCAATAAAAATAAAAGATAATTTTAAAATGTCATGGATAAATAAAACATGCTGTCTGACACCAACCTATCATGATCTTGTTGACATGGGTCAAAGTTTCTAGTTCTAGTTTTAAGTGCTTTGCTAGATTTAGGCGATAGTGCCCCGATATCACATTTATGGGTGACAGCCAGAATGTTTGAAAGGAACTTGAAAACTATGAGCAAATTTGAATTTATTTCAATCAAGTGTCGGGAAACTGACTCAGCAACTAAAAACACTACCAAGACAGACAAAAAAATAAAACAAATATCTAGATGTAGAGCTTCCGTCTATCGGGTTCTGAGATAAGAAGCAACACCCTCACTAAAATAATTTTAAAAACATTGACATGGTTTCTTGGAAGATTGTTTTGAGCTATGGAGGGAATCTTTCCATTGGCTTCAATAGACTTTGAACAGGGCCTTATATGGGTGTGTCAGAACTGTGCACGAAGCAGATCACATGAAGAGTTCCTGATCACTATGAGAATGAGACCTGACAAAATGGAATGGGCACTTGCAATTGAAGAAAAAGCTAAGAGGAGAAGAACTGGTCCAAAAAGGGACGTCTTTTTCATCAAATTGTTTGTGGAAAATATGTCAAAAAATCAAAATTTCTCAACCAGGTTTAAAGAAAATTAATTACCTCTGTGCATGATTCCTTTTGATGTCATGATAGATTAGCAGATGCAAGGAGTCAGAAGAGCTGCTGTTCTGGAATACAGACATCTATTTTACTTCCCTGTCAATTTAGTACATTTCCACCCCGTTCCCCTCTCGAATCTTGCATGAGTCATGATAGCTCAAAAAAAATGCTTTGCATGATTCTGATAGTAAAGTGATAGTTGAAGAAAAAAGAAAACTAATAATGGACACATCTAACATTTTGGGGTTGTTCTTGCCCAGACTTGAATATGTGACTCCCACGTCCCAGAAAATTCATATACACATCAAAGGGAAATCAATGGGAATTTAATTTATGGATCAAGAAACAGCCCCTCTGAATCCATGTAATTGAGAAAAATTAGCTTTTTCTAATATGAGCAGTTTAAAAGTGTAGATCTCTTCTCTGGGAGCATTGTAGACTTATCATTAACAGTGGCTTGACTTTTATAGGGTCTCTGGAATATGAATTTGTCTGTAGGAAAAGCACATTGGTAGAAATAATGAAAGGAGTCTAGGTCTATTAAAAATACTCTACTACCTGCTACATTTGGCACACCTCCTCTAGTTCTTGCCCCACAAATATTGATAAACATATATCTTTGAAGTGCCATGCCATATATTATTTCTGTTAGTGATCACAAGTCTGAATTTAGCATTAAAAACAACAACAATGCATCAAACTAGCATTAAAAAAACTATGCATTAAAAATAGCATTAAAATAATGAGTGAATAAGTGGATGCAGGTTCAATTCTGCAAGCAGTTACTTGTTCAGCAGGCAGTAGAAACCTTTCATGACATGATTCAATATTACAAGAAGTCCCCAGTACATTAAGAGCCTGATTTAATCTCATTTATGGCAGTGTAAATCAGGGGTAACTCTAATGAAGTGAATGGAGTTACTCCAGCATAAGATTCAAATCAAGTCCATAAACTATAAATGAACTCATATTGAGAAATGTATACCCATTATTATCCTCGTAATAAAGTTTTATCTATCTATACTTCATTTTAAAATACATGTTTCCAGTGTTTTCCTAATTTAGATTTAGATGATCTTCAAATCTCACAAGATTTTCTCCCAAAATGGCAGAACTTTCCTAAAATCAGTTAATCTAAAAAGATTACATCCAGTTAGGGGTTGTAATCTGACAAGAACAGTTTGGGAGATTTTATTGTTATTGAATCTCACCCAAATTATCACCCTAATTTGATCTTGAACCCAAATTGTAGCCTAAATCTAAAACAGATTTCTTTCCAAACAACATGAAGAGAAACTACCAAAATGCCAGGTAAATCTTCTCACAGCATGATATTCTATGTGGGGGGAGAGTGCAAGCTGTCTGTGCAGGGGATAGACACAATGGCAGTCATTGCATTCACCTGAGCCCAAGGACTCCTCCATGTGAGTATCACAAGTGTTGCTAGTATCCCCAGTACAATTGAGAAGGGGTAAAGTCAGTGCTTAATTTGTAACGAAAAAGGTTCCGGGGCTTAAGCAAGTTTTTACATTCATAACTGATGCGGCAAGCCCAGAGGTGCCAGGGCTATGAACTGACAAGCTTTGAGGTGCCGGGGCTCAGTCCTGGCAAGCCCCAGCTCAAATTAAGCACTGCGGAAAAACCATGACTTGCCCCTACTCCAGCACTCTCCAGTGTGAAGTTCAGCCACTGGGCTCCCGCTGCACTCCAGAAGGCCCTGAGATTGTTTGAGGCAGAACGACTCAAGGATCTCCTTCTGGGGCTCTGTGGTTATGTCTACATGGTAATATAAACCCAGGGGTTGAACTCAGGGTCAAGCTTACCTCCCCTCCATCTATACACAAATTGTGCTGGCTCAAGGCTCAGACTGGGAGTTCCAGGATCCCATAGAGGTGGATGGTCTGAGAGTAGGTCAAGAAGAGACCAAGGTTCGAGCCCTATTGCTTTGCAGTGCAAATGCAGCTCTACTGGACTTGTGCTCTGGGACTTCATCAAAAGTATCCCACAATTCCAAGGCCAACTTTCTTTGTGCTCTAGACAGTCAAGTTTGGTGGACTGTCAAGTTTTCCCACATTGTGCCATGAACAAAGGACTAGAGTGGCCACATTTTGGGAGGATAGTAAACAGCCTGGGATATTGGTGGTTGGACTCAGGCCTGAACAATACAGTGTAGATGCTGGAACCCTAGGTTCTAACCTGGGGTTTCAAATGAGTGTAGACACTCAATCCCTAGGTTAACAAACCAGGTTCTGCTAACTCAAGTTCTATTAACTCTGACTTTACATTGCAGTGTAGACAAACCCCGTGCCTCTGCAATGCTCCATACCAAGGACTTTGCCTTAAAGGCACAATTGTTCCCTGAATGTAAAGCAAAGTCTCTTTCCCTATATGTTTAATGCATCTGCTGGTAAAAACACAAGAAGATGCCACAAAGCTAGCAGCACATTTTGTAAGAGAAAGTGAGTGTATAGAAAATAGCTGCTTGGGAACAAAGGGGGTGGACCCCATAAAACACAGGTAGGAAATAAAATAAGAGGGAAGTGAGAGTCTGGCTTCTTCTGTGAATGAGAAGTTATAAAAAAAAGACTTTGAAATTTGGTGTGTCGGAACAAGCCCATACCAGGCACAACCTGAATTTTACCATGACTCAGGGAACAAGGCATAGAAGTTGCTCTCGGCAACAAGCCAGCAAACGCAGTGGGAAACATTTATATTAACAGGGTGACAGTCTGTGCTATACCTCCAAGTGGGACTTATATCCTGCTCCTACTGAAATCAATAGCTCTGTCCATTAACTCCCTAAATGTTCATGTTGCTTCATCCCCTCCCCGCAAAAAAACTATTTTTTTTCACCATCCTGTGCCTCTGACCTTTCCAGTTCTAACAGGAAATGGAAGGAGGGTTTCAGAAAAACATGAGAAAGGCTGCTCGATCAACATTTTAGCACAATTTTGGAGAGCTAAGAGGCTTGGATAATTCAGAAAAAGCATACAAAACTCTAGGGGGTATTGAGACTGAATCTCTGATCTATCTAAGGTTTCAGAGTAGTAGCCATGTTAGTCTGTATTCGCAAAAAGAAAAGGAGTACTTGTGGCACCTTAGAGACTAACAAATTTATTTGAGCATAAGCTTTTGTGAGCTACAGCCTAAGGTGCCACAAGTACTCCTTTTCTTTTTGATCTATCTAAGGTTCACCCATCACTAAGTCCCTTAAAACTAGCTTTACTCTAGTGGAGACTTCTTAGACATAGCAGGCAGTCTAGCCTTCTCTCCTAATCTCCTTAAAAGATGTCTTCATCATGATATTATTATTGTTTTGAAGAAGAGGGCTCAGGGTATTCAAAAAGAATGGTGTCACGCACTGCTAAGCCCAGAACTTTGCAAAGCAAGTTCATAAATCAAGCTGACAGTAAATTTTTAACAATGTATAAACTCAGGAATGAGTAAGAGTCTAGTTTATTTTACTGTGGGTGATGATAGCTGAAAAGAATGCTGTAGAGTGGTATGGATAACACGGTGGCACACCTGTAAACTACCAGACTGAAAGCGAGGACTGTTTGCATTTCATCATTCCACAACCCCCTCCCCTCGCCGTCCCCCCCACCCCCCGGTATAACACACCCTACCTGGAGCCTAGCTGTCCTGAAAATCAGTAAGTTACAGTGTATACTCTGTCAATCTTACTCTCAATGATTATGTACTGCTATGGTATGTGGAAGTTTTATATAGCAATTACATCCATTGTGACTTTATAATTACAGTATTAGGAGGTCATATTCAGAGGAACTTTGCCAGCTGCATTGATTCTAAAGGCTAGCCTGAACAGGATACAGATTTGAATTGGCCTTGTAACATTTTAATATATACATGTAGTGCAATTTCTTCAAGAGGCCACCCTTATTAGGCCAGAAGTACTGGGCCAGATTCTGATCTGCTATAATAGGGTAAATCTGGAGTACCTACCTAGATAACTTGTAATAGGTCAGTTTGGGGATTCAGTCATTATTCAGTCCTGTAGAATGGGATAGAGATTAAGGGTAAAATTTTGAAAAGCATCTAAATAATTTAAGAATGTAAGTCCCATTGACTTTCAATGAAATGTAGGTTCCTAAGTGCCTAAGGGTGAACCTTCACTAGGAAAAAAGGTGCGTTCTTAATTTGAGTGAGCTAACATTAGGTAAAATCCCAGGGAAGACAAGGCAATTTGTAGTTTTCAGCACATTGGCAGGTTGAATTAAAAACTATGGGAGAGCTTACAGTTTATCTCGACCTGCTCACTCCTGTGAAAACTACAAATAGTCTTTTCTTCGCTAGGTTTTACCTCGTGTTCGTTACCCCATGTGAGCTCAGATGAGTTATGAACACACCTTTTTCTCTAGTGAAGAAAAAGTCTAAGTCACTTTTGAAAATTGGACTTAGATTCCTAAATTGCTTAAGTGCTTTTGAAACTTTTACCCTAAACCTACAATACATTTTTACAAAATTTATTTTAAAGCCCATGACATTTAATAGAAAGTACTCAATTTCTAATAAGTTTTTTAAAACCTCCAAATAGAATACAATAGCAGGAGTATAATTTATTAAATCCTTTAGCATTGTCCAATATCAGAGTTGGAATTTGATTATAAATTCTGTAGGGCTTCTCCATAAGAGACTGGAATGTGATAAGAAACTTTCACCTCATAAGGGAATGACAGAATTGATTGCTTAACTCAGGACGGTGGTCTTCTAATAAAGGTAGATCAGAACTTTGCTTAAGGAACTGGCTTGGATCCCAGAAACACCACTGGGTATTCTATTCAGTGATAAGTTATTCATGGAGTTAATTGAGAGCTTGAATCATATCTTCGAAATAACAGCATAAGGCAGAGACCTCACATTTCAAGGTTTTCAAATTCTGTTGAGAATCCTCACACAGCCTTAAGCCCAAGTTACACTCTCTGGCACACTGGTGTAAATCCAGAGTAACTCTTGTGATGTTAGTGGAGTTATTGTAGATCTGCATCTCCTGGTGTCTTAAAATTCTATGAGTCAGATCCTCCACTGGTATAAATTGTCATAGCTGCACAATGGAACCAGAGCAATTGACACCAGCTTAAAATCTGCCTCAACCTGTCCTGCACTAAAGAAATTTGGTTATTGGTTTTAAACAGGAATTCCTTGTAATCCAATAGACGTCACCCTGTGGCGCAGGAAATCCCATGATGGATAGATGAAATTTTACATCTACAGGGTTGCAGATGTATACAGCATAGGAAAGGAGATCTCTATTAAATGCTGTGGACCTGAGCCTCATTTACACTAAGGCTATTTAGCACCATCAGTGCAGCATTAAGGAGCCTTCAAGTGAGTCTAAGTGTAATTAACACATTACATTAATAACAGTCTATTTTCATTATCTGCACCTCTTGTTTAGACTGAGTGGGGTTTTTTTCATTATTATTATTTCCTCGTGATATCTCTTTACTTATCAGATTTCTCATGCTATCAAGATAAGGTTTTGTACATTTCCATTTGAAAGCAAGACAAACAGCGCTAAAGTAATTTGAAAATGAAAGGATTTTAATCAAGGGGATCTCTCAAAGTGTGAAACTGTGCAGAACCCACAACGTACCTTTCAGAATCGTTTTCATTCAGAATTTCTCACTGCAAAAAATCAGGGCCTGATCCTGCTCTCATTTAACCAAGCAGCAAGACACCAATGGCTCCAGGTTGGGGCCTTAAAGGATTATTTGTTGGCAGGGCTGATAAATACAGGTACTTAATTTAAAATTGCAGGCTGGGCTTTTCAAAGGAGACTGCAGCCTGGTCCACACTATAAAAATCACACTTCCTAGGCTACGTAACTACGCTGACAAAACCTTCCATGCAGATGCAGCTATGCCAATAGAAGAGTGATTCTGTCAGCATAGCTAATGTCATTCAGGAATGAGATGTTACAAAGCTGCAGCACTCCACCTTCTGTCAGCGTATCCTGTGTCTAAACACTAGGGGTTATCCTAGCAGAGCTATGCTGGCATTAACTTTGTAGTGTAGACATGGCCTAGGTGATTTAGACTCTCACCCTTAGTGAATTTGCTTTATGGAGAATGGTGATCAATAGACAGAGACCAAAGTGCCCCATCCAGCACAGAAGAAGTACAGCATGGGCAGTACATACACACATAATAAAATAGGTTTAGGAATTGTATTTCTTCTTTTGTCATCGAACTTTGTTTGCAGAGGGAGGAGCAACAGATAAAAATTGTGGGTAGAGGATGGAGTTGGGGATGAAAAAATATATATGCTTGGTCTTAGACAAGTTACAGTTTTATGTAAATCAAATCACAAGGCCCAAAGGAGACGATGATCCATAGCAGCTAACAGTGGTTTGATTCATCTCAAGCTGAGTTCTTAATACAGCTGAGAGATACACCAACCAGAATGCAATACCAAGAGGAAGGATGGTCCAGGGATTCTATTTACTTCTTGGCTACAGATGTCCTAGGAGACATTGGGCAAGTCAGTTAACCTCTCTGTGCCTCAGCTCCCCATCTGTAAAATTAGAAAAATAGCACAGTCCTACATCATAGGGATGCTGTGGGGATAAACGCATTAAAGATTCTGAGGTGCTCTGATACTAAGGTAAGGGAGACCACATATGATAGACATTGGTTTAACTATAAACAGGAGCAAATGAGATGAAAGAGTGGTCCAACATTTAGTAATCAGGCCCTAAATTATTTCTTTGTATTGCAGTAGCACCTATGAGCCCCAGGCACAGACCGGATCCCTGTTGAGCTCAGTCACTGCACAAACACAGAACAAAAAGCTGATCGCTATCCCAAGAAGCTTGAGATAATAATTTGTTAATTAATTTGGCGTTGTGACAAAGTTCGTCCTCTACCTTGGTGGGTCTTGCACTTATTGGAGGATTTGCTCGCCTCAGAGATTCACGGCAGCCCTGAGTTTGGCCGTTTTTGTGAATCCACAGTCCAGGTCAACTCCTCCTGTGTCTGATCAGGAGTTGGGAGGTTTGGGGGGAACCCGGGCCCACCCTCTACTCTGGGTTCCAGCCCAGGGTCCCGTGGAATGCGGCTGTCTAGAGTGCCTCCTGGAACAGCTGTGCGACAGCTACAACTCCCTGGGCTACTTCCCCATGGCCGCCTCCCAACACCTTCTTTATCCTCACCATAGGACCTTCCTCCTGGTGTCTGTAATGCTTGTACTCCTCAGTTCTCCAGCAGTACGCCTTCGCACTCTTAGCTCCTAGTGCCTCTTGCTCCCAGCTCCTCACACGCGTGCCACAAACTGAAGTGAACTCCTTTTTAAACCCAGGTGCCCTGATTAGCCTGCCTTAATTGATTCTACCAGCTTCTTGATTGGCTGCAGGTGTTCTAATCAGCCAGTCTGCCTTAATTGTTTCCAGAAAGTTCCTGATTGTTCTGGAACCTTCCCTGTTACCGTACCCAGGGAAAAGGGACCTACTTAACCTGGGGCTAATATATCTGCCTTCTATCACTCTCCTGTATCCATCTGGCCTGAACCTGTCATAGCGTACATTAACCAGAATAAGGGCTAAAGAAGTTTGCCTACTCCACCCGTATATTTCAACTGTATTCTGAAAGGACCATAGAATCATGGAAATGTAGGACCAGAAGGGACCTCAAGAAGTCATCTAGTCTATCTCCTGCACTAAGGCAGGATTAAGTATACCTTGTCTAAAGGTAGAGCGGTTAAGTCTCCAGAAGCCACCAAATCCTTGGAGGCTTTAAAGAGACATTGGTTAGTGTCAACTGTGGATATGGTTTTTGTAGCACATACATGCCCAGTAAGAACTGGAGTGAGACCTACCAACTCATTTCACAGAAGCAACTAAACCACTGTTAGATTTAAACTTTCAGCCACTATCAACTTGTGCTGAGGACTTACAGATAAAGGGGCCAGATCCTCAAAGACATCTAGGTGCCTGACACCCATGAAGGATTGGGGCCAAGGAGACTCTGTATTCAGTTACTGTTGCTAGGCCACACATTTGTCCCACCAAATAAAACTCAGCACCACATTGTTAATAATAATAATAGACCTTGCTGAATTCTGCAGGTTCAGTATTTGTGAACATCCCTGCAAATTCTGTTGGGTTTAACCAAGTTCCCCAAACCTTTTCATTTGCCTTTCATGGCCATTTTTTAGAATGGGTTTTTGTTGACACAAATATTCAGGGGATGACTGTTCTTTATTCAAATCTGTACCGTTCACCAGGGTGTTTGTGTGTAACAAAATGATTCACTCTTTAGTAGACATTCACTCTTTGTCACTCATTATTTGTGAGTCTCTTGTTTTAAAAGTTCGGTTCATCTGATTGGAGGGGTGGGGGGGAAATACCACCATGTGACCAATCAAGCATCATGAATAGCATGCCACAGAATCCAAATGAATCCACAGAATCCAAATCCAAATTACATGGCAAATATTTATTAATAATATCTGCTGAGTGCAGGATCAGATCCCAAATAATCAGGAGGCAAAAGAGAGAGCTATCTATTCAGTTCATGTATTAAAAATAATCTATTTATTAATCACTATTATCATTGCGTTATTAGGAGTATTATTTAAAAGTACCCTTCCTTAAAACAAATACTAAAACAGCAGGAGCATCTTAGGCCCAGCCTCAAAAAGAAGGGCTCAGAATTGACTTTGTTGGAGCCACGTCAATTTATGCCAGCTGAAGATGCTGCAATTATGGAAATAATGTTTAGCGGTATCATCTGTGGGGAAAAGTCATGGAAAGGGGGCATGTGCTTCTCCTCTGAGTTTTCTCCACAGTGGTTCTGGCATCAGGATAGGATTTCTTTTCCTGCTGGAACAGACTGTGGGGCTGCTCTCCCGAGACCTGCAGAATTCTCAGGCATCAGTGGGAGAGCAGGGCTATCTTTGCAAAGGCCTCTGTGCCAGATCTCCTTCACTGATGGCCCCTCTTTCCTGGCAGCACTGCTCCTATGGAGCTGGCAGAGCTTGCTTAGGCCACCAGTCCTGCACTGCGATTCATGCAGACAGACTGCTGCACAGAACTGCACTGTGTTCGCTGAAGTCAATGGCAAAGCAGTCCACCTTCATGAATCAGGATGCAAGATCAGTCCTTTAAGGGGCTAAGTGCCACTGCGGGTTATTTGTGTGTGTGGCGGGGTGGGAGGGCAGCACAACCAAAGGTTTTATTATTGTTCCACCATGAGCAACTCAGGGTCAGTGGGCATCATCTCTCCAGCTGGCTCACCTCTTCCCATCCTTCCCATGTAGATCTCAGGACCCATTAAGCATCCACAGAGCTTCAAGGGGGAAACAGGAAGGAATACTGCCATGAGGCTGCTGATTCCCACCCAGAGGACTGGGGAGAGCTATGTGTGAAGAAGTCACCCTTGGTATGGCTACAAAGAACACAATCAGTATCTATTACTGAAAATTGGGAACACAGGAATTGTCACATTGTATCAGACCCGTGGTCCATCAAAACCAGTATCCTGGTACCAACATGAGGTGCTTCAGAGGATGGTGCATGAAACCCCACAGAAGGCATGGCCCCTGGGGAAGTCTCCTCATAATTCCTATCAGTTAGAGGTTATATTGAGCCCTGAATCATAGAAATGTAGGGCTAGAAGGGATCATCTAGTCCAGTGGTTCTCAATCAGGGTAAATGTACCCCTGTAGGTATGCCTGGGTCTTCCAGGGGGTACATCAACTCAGCTAAATATTTGCCTAGTTTTACAACAGGCTACAAAAATATCATTAGCCAAGTCAGTGCAAACTAAAATTTCATACAGACAATGACTTGTTTATACGGCTCTATGTACTATACATTGAAATGTAAGTAGAATATTTATATTCCAATTGATTTATTTTATAAATATATGGTAAAAATGAAAAAGTCAGGAATTTTTCAGAAATAGTGCGCTGTGACACTTTTGTATTTTTATATCTGATTTTGTCAGCAAGGCAGTTTTTAAGGGAGATGAAACTGAGGGTACGCAAGATAAATCAGGCTCCTGAAAGGGGTACAGGAGTCTGGAAAGGTTGAGAGCCACTGATCTAGCCACTGATCCCTGAACTGAGGCAGGATTATGTATACCTAGACAATCCCTGACATGTCTCTCACCTGTTTTTAAAAACCTGCACCATGAGAGTTCCTATCCCCTCCAAATTATTTTCTTTTTAAAAATATTTATTCATATAACTCTAGATAGTTGTGTTATTCTTCTGTGTCCAATTCTTCTTTGAACAACAAGATTGCTTTACCTCATGTTGTCTTGTTCCGAGCACATTCTCATAGTGGTTTCATTGGTTTCCTTTCCTGCTATTAGCCTATACATAAAGTTTTGTGTTTATAAAAACAACTGAAACAATTTGTTTTCAGGATGTGAAATGTCAAAATGTTATCAATATTTTTAAGAAAATAATCATAATAACATCCTCCGCATTTTATTTTCTTTGCTTAGCTCCTAAAATTGGTCTAGTTTTATGTATTATTTTTATTTCCAAGGAGAATACAAAAAAAACCCCTGTGCCTACAAAATAAATGTTGTTCAATTTTATTGATGCCCTTTGTATAAACAGTGTAAGTTACAACTTAACAAAATGTAAGGCAGCAAATTTTTCAAGCCACATCTTTTTCTTTTTTCCCTGTGTAAAGATAAAACATTATGTTTAGGCTGGTTCATTTTATGTGGTTCATCAGATTAAGAGTTTTTATCAAATTCACTATTTTATGTTTCTAATGATAAGATCCTCTCTACACCATGAATGAAGCCCAGAGAAATACAGATGTGCTAACAAGCAATGTGGAAAACTATTTAGATAGGCCTTGACTCAGGAAAGCCTCAATATTCATTTAAGCACATGCTCAGTACAAGTTTAAAGGTCCGCATGAATTTACGTTCCCTCCTCAGTAGGGATGGACTTAAAAATGTTCTTAAATTCTTTCTTGAATTGGACCACAGAAAAAAGATCCAGAGCAGTGCTAAGCATCATTATTATTAATATCCATTTAATGCCAAGAATGTGATGTTCTATACAATATACAATATGAAAGAGAGCCCCTAGAGTGGACTGAAAAATGGTGGGGAAATTTTAAATTCCCCCTCCCCTTTTTGACTGGCATTTCAACTAAAGCTTTCATTGAAATTTCACGTCAAAAAAATTAGTCAAAATTTCAAATTTTAAAACATTTTGACCAGCTCTAGGTTATATCTAGAAGTCCAGATTCACTGAGAAATTCACAAATGAGGGCATGTGTGTTTTGCAAAGTAAGGTCTAAAACTTGCACATTTTGTGGAAGAAAGTTGAATTTTTAAGAGTGGTTTGAATGAATAACAACATCCAGACAAGGAGCAGAAACAATACCCTGTGATTTAGCTGGCCGATCACACCACAAATAATAAAGAGTTGAGATTAATATTTTTTTAACATCCAGTAGTCTGAAATTTGTTTCAATATGAATAAGGAATGCATGCACAGATATGCTCCATTCAGTTAATTCACAGAAAAAGAGATAAATTCATTGGATAATGTAGTCACAATGAATAATTCTACTCACACAGGACCTTAGTGATGAGTATCTGCTTTCCCAAAATTGAAAGCAACAGTGTAACTAAAGCAAAAAGCTCAGGGACAAAATGTTATATAACACAAAAACCGTTTGTTTGTTTTTCTTGTGTTTTCTAGATGTATTGCTCTGGCCCTTCCACAAAGAGAAAAATCGGTTTCGCAGGTAAGGCATTGGACTGTGTCTCAGGAGACCAAGGTTCTGTTCCCAGTTTGCATTTTCTATGTGATCCTGCACAAGTCATGAAAGCCCCAATCCTGCAAACACTTATGCACATGCTTAAATTTAAGCACATGAGCTATTCCTATGAATGAAGCATGTGTGTATATGTTTGCAGGGTCAGTGCCTTAGTCTCTCTATGCCTCTTAGTTCCCCAAATTAGAAAAACTATTTTTCCCATCTATTCTTTGTTTGCCTTCTCTATTTGCATGGCAAGCTCTTTTTGGGTACAGGGACCAGTTCTTATCATGGGTTCACAATGGGTCCCAATCTTGATTGACACTCCTAGGTGCTACACTAATACAAACAACAGATTCAAACACAAATACAACCTGTATTTTAGCTTGCAGTTGCATTTGGCCATCGCTAATACAAAGTCAACCATCAAGGAGCCAAGAATACTTTCAAGCTTTCAGCTAAGCCAGTGCAACAGCAAGCGTAGGGGGCTTCTTTTGGATTTTCACAACATTGATTTCCTGGTTTGAAGTGAAATATATTTGCAAGAGTATTTGCTGGTGTGAGTCTCTTAAATATGGCATAGACCCAGTGTCGCTGCTTCATCATCATGTATAATTGGCAATAAACCTATTTAGAATTCAAGATGCATAGAATGGAAAGTCTTTGAAGGGAGTCACTGCTGAGCTGATATTTATTGTGCTTTCCCCCAATATTTTTCTATGCATAATGTGATAAACCTCCAAGGTAGTTGTAGGCAATTCTAAAATATTCACAACTATGTAGCTGATCTGAATTTGAACAGGTTGTAAGACATTTTGATATCAAACCCTTTATGCATCCGATGAAGTGAGCTGTAGCTCACGAAAGCTTATGCTCTAATAAATTTGTTAGTCTCTAAGGTGCCACCGGTACTCCTTTTCTTTTTGCGAAACCCTTTATGAACAGCAGTAAATATATTCTACATTACTTTATAAAGATGACTGTTAAGCACACACGTCCACAGAATGCTCATCAAATGTGTATGTTAGTTAATTAAAAGCTCACGAAGGTATTAAAATAAATATTCATTTTCTACTATACTCTGATGAGAATTATGGAATGTATTTAAAAATCATATTATACCCATTGCATGTACACCACATTCAAACAATCAAATAATTATTAGAACACTACTGGACAATTATAATAAGATTTAAAGAATGCAAAATAGAGCTAGTTGTCAAATGGTTTTCCCATCCCACCAAAATTTTGACATTTTCTTCATCATAAATCAGTATAAAAAGTCAAAATCTTGAAAATTTTCATGAAACAAAAATCTGAATTCATTTGTGCTTGGGCCAATCACATTTTTCATGTTGATAATTTCAAAATGTTTTGTTTTAATTTTGCCCATTTAAAAAAATAATTCTAATTAGCTAAATTCCAAAACAAAACATTATATTGAATGAGAAAATTGGAAATTTTCACTTAGAACATTTTGAAAGGGACTGTTGTATCTATTTAAAAACTTATTTTTCACCCAATTTTTTTTGAGTTGAGAAATTCATCAAAACTTACCCTTTCCTATGAAAAGTTTTGGCTTGAAAGAATCAGCATTTCTCAACAAAAATGTTTTGTCAAAAATTTTCCAACCAACTCTAATAACAAACACAAGGCCAGATGCTAATGCACTTTAATATAACATATAATAATTTTAACTACACTTTTTAGTTCTATAATGTTTTTTTATCTGAGGCTTTCAAAAAGTTTTGTCACCAATTAACTAAACCTTACAACTCAGATAATTATTATCCTAATTGTACACGATGCATAAACTGAGGTACAGAGTGTAAGTGTCTTATCCTTGGCAAAAGGCACTCACCATTGAAACACAGCCACTTCTGGGGTGAAATGTGACATCTGTTTATGTCAATGCTATAAAACGGTTTAAGGCAGGAAGTGAAGAATAGTGTATCCAACTGCAACTAACAAAATTAGTGAGGAGTTAGGCAACTATTTGCTCCTTCAGAAATGAATTTTTGGATGATGTACAATATCAGCACAAGCTACATTGTACTAACATTACTATATACGATCACTGCTATTTAGACAAATAAGCTGCAGAAATTGTTTACACGTCAGAGTAACTTTCACTTGCTCAGTGTAGTTTCTGACGTGTGATGAGAAACTGCAAGGACTAATCCCAAAACCTGGTGTAAAATTACTATGTAATGTACTGTACAAGTGAAAGGCTGTCATTGTTCTGCGGGAAAGAGACATACATTGTCATGTCTGGCAGCGACATGGTCTTAATAGCAAACCAAGCAAACATAAAAATTGGGTTAAGCCCAGGAATATGCACTTAAATGTTCCATTAACTAGGCCACGAAAAGCATTCTGCTCAGAAATACTTTTTAACTGAACTTTTAAAGAAATCATTTTCCCCTTATAAAATCCTTTGGCACAGCCGTGTTTGCTGAAGACATAATACCAGCATGCTCATTACAACCTATGGTATTTGTGATATCAACTGAGTAACGCATTGTGAGATAGCACTACTGAACCAAGAAGTCTGAAAAAAATTATAAAATGGTGGATGGAAGAATGAGTTTGAACAGTGCCAGGGTCCATGCTCCATTCAGTTGATTCACAAGCTGAGAACTTTAACAGACTAATGTCCTCTCTGGCTTGAATGAGGACTGAGTAATGCTCACTGACCTGTGAATTACAACTATGTTACTTTCTCTTTAAAACTTACCTCACTTCCACCGTACACCAACAAAACACTTGACAACAGGTAGGCAGCTGATGTACTGTGACTGATGCTTACTATGCTAACCATTTTCATTTGCAAACTTAATACAACTAATTTGGGCTTGAATAGGGACTGGGATTGGCTGGCTCACTACAAAAGTAATTTTCCCTCTCTTGGTATTAACACCTCCTCATCAATTATTGGGAGTGGACCACATCCACCCTGATTGAATTGGCCTTCAACACTGATTCTCCACTTGTAAGGTAACTGCCTTCTCTTCATGTGCCAATATATATTTATGCCTGTATCTGTAATTTTCACTCCATGCATCTGAAGAAGTGGGTTTTTTACCCACGAAAGTTTATGCCCAAATAAATCTGTTAGTCTTTAAGGTGCCACTGGACTCCTCATTGTTTTTGTGGATACAGACTAACACGACTACCCCTCTGATACTATGCTAACCATAATCATCCCACTTTAACTTTGTGCTCCAGCTAGCTGTTTGCTGTAACCTCCGCCTGTCTCTTGTTAGATAGAAACCTTACTGGGGGAGGGACATTTATGTATGTGTCCCACTCCTGGCACAACGAGGCCCGATCCCTATCCAGGGCCACTAATCAATACCGCAGTACAAATAAGTAATAACTGTTCAACATTTCCAAGTGTTAAATCAAATCCCTGTGCTTCACATATTCTTTTTAAATGGCAGGTGGGGATATTTTGGGGGGGCCGCCATTTTCATTCGTACTGAAGCAGAATCCTCTCTTCTGTCAGAGAAAACTGGAAGAAGAAAAAAGAACGCCTTAAAATGTCCACATCAGTTACATATCTCCCCTCCCCACCCCCACCCCCAACACACACACACACACACACACACGCTTAAGGAGAAAGTAACAAGAGCTATTTGAGATTATAAAGGGTTTTGGATGACTGAACCTGGAGTGACTAAAGCTCTTAGAGAAGAATTTAAAGGATCGTAGTGGCATGCAGTCATGTTATATAAACATATTCTCAACTGTACCATCGTACGCACGGCACTGGCGCCGGAATTGCATTAAGTGAAATTTTATACAGAAATTGTGAAAGTGCACTGCGGTCGGTTGATTGTCTGCTCCTCTGTTCCCTTTCAGACATGCAGCAAAAAGCCAAGGTGCTGAAGAAGAATGTGGACAGCGCCAAGAGGGTGCTGATCTAATCTAAGCAAAGGGTTGAGGATTTCTTTTTTTTCCCTTTTTCCTGCCCGGTTTGGTTTCATCCAAGAAGTTCAAAGCTGTCGCTCTTGCCTGAAATGAACACCTGGAATTTACTGTAGCTGGGATTTTAAATTTTCAGACACTACAGGGGAAAAAAAATTTTGGAATCGGGCCACTGTGTAAAAACTACAGAGTAACTTTCCTAACTGTCAAAGGAATATTCTCCCTGTGCAAGCTGACAGTGTCTAAGGAGAATGTTACAAAAGCTTTTCGAGATCATCTGTTCCTGATAGATAAATAATTAAAGTGAAGTTAGTTATAATGAAAACATCCAGCTCATTTGCAATCATAATTTAGACCCAGAGTCCTGCAGTAAGGGTTCTGCTTGTGTGAGTCTCACCATACATTTAAAATTATAAAGCATTGTCTCAAGGAAGGCCAACTTGTGCAGCTTTAATTTTGTCTGATCTCTTGTACTCAGAGAGCCCAGGTTTGATGATTTTCAGGCCAAACTGCAAGGCCTGTCTATTCACTTGCTCTGTGCGGTTATAAAAGGTTGCTGGGTTGGGGGGCTTTCAGGGAGGGAGGAGAGGAATTGGGCGCTGCCATTTGAGTTAGGTGGTGGGTTTATATGTCTGTTTTGCTTTATTATTAATTATTATTATTATTTGTATGATCATAGTGCTAGCCCCACCCCTAGTCACGAAGCAGGACCCCATTGTTATAGGGGGCTGTACAAACACAGGAAAAAGAGACAAAAAGGTGCCAAAAGTTTTATATAGACACCCAAGAATCTCAGATGTTTTACCATGATGATATAATTAAAGTGAGTTGATTTCCACCCTCCCAAATTCTGCAATGTTGATGCTTTACATTTAATTGGAAAAAAAAGTGTGGGAAATGGAAATTTTGACAAATTTTCTACCCAAAAAATTCCAATTACTTGACCAATGATAGAGCTGGTTGAAATTTTTGGAGTTTTGAATTTGGTCAAACCTCTCCCTCCCCTACCCCCCCCCCAAAAAAGGGGGGGACCCACTTTTTTCTCTTTTTTTGTTCAAACCAGTTCTAAGTTTTATTATGACTATCACATAATTGAGGAAACTGACACTATGATGGAACGAGCCCCCACCTGGAATAGGAAAATCCAATGGGTTGAATTATGAAAGGATTCATACAAAAGGCATGATAGAGAACCTTGAGCTAGACAGTGTCTGATGTTATTAAATCCCTTTATTGAAATCAGACCTATAAAATCAGATGGAGAACAATAACAAAGAAAATCCCAATTGCCATGTGCTGCAGAGTTGGTTTCTTCCATCTGTCTTCACATATAGGGCTAATCAAAAGTTTCAAGTTTTGAGTTTTTCGTTTCTTATTTTTCTCTTACAAAAATGAACACAATTTTTATGAGAGAGATAAGATGGGTTTTGAGCATTGCAGAGCTGAGGAAGAGACCCAAGGAAGAGCTCTATGAAGCTCCAAAGCTCGTCCCTTCCACCAACAAAAGTCGGTCAATAAAAGACATTACCTCATCCACTTTGTCTCTCTCATATGCTGGAACCAACGTGGCTATAACACTGCAAAAACATTTTTGTGAAAACATTCCCTATTATTTTATCAGCTGTGCTTATATTATGCCAAGGAGTGGAGACCAGGATACTCTGACTTCAGAGGAGTACGTTTTCATCCTGTCTGTCTTTTCCTTGAACCCAGGAGATGATGGAAGCACTTGCTGATGGACTCCATTTTAGATCACATGAGGAGACTTCTGAGTGCTGCTGTTTATTACTTCAGCCAGTAACTCCTGATGTTCTTGTGGCTCCCATTGAGGAGTGTGAAGTTTGCTGTTTTGTGGACCCTTGCTTCCTCCTGGGGAGAAGCAGCTACGGTATCATAATGTTTAATGGTGCCATTAATTATTATTATTATTTGTCTTCAGGTTGTACTCATCAGCAGGTGGGATCGAACCTTGGACCTTGGGAGCTAAATGCATGAGCTAAAGCCACATAGGCCTCAGCTAAGGCTGTAGCAGACTCATTAATCTCTCACTCAGTGCCACTAAAGGGGACAGAGCACCATACCCAGGAGGTGTGTGGGTTACAGTAGGAGCTCAGGTTTCAGAGTAGCAGCCGTGTTAGTCTGTATTCGCAAAAAGAAAAGGAGTACTTGTGGCACCTTAAATTTGTTAGTCTCTAAGGTGCCACAAGTACTCCTTTTCTTTTTAGTAGGAGCTCAGTTCAGGTTGGGGATTTGTGGTGGTTACATATACGCTCAGTACTCAGACAGGGGCTCTGTTGTGCTAGAGAACTACATCATAAGAAGCAGTGAGTGTCAGGAAACATATGACTTCAGTTTTGTTAGTGTAACTTCGCAAGTCAAGATAATTTAGCTTAAAACCCTATTTTTAAAAAAAAGTAAAGTTCTCTATTCTTAATAGGCCATAGGCTCTTGACTTTCTGTAGTCCGTTATCCCCATTTCCCATGTATAGCTGTAGCAGGATGGAAGTTCAGAGAAGTTAAATGACTTGCTCATGATCATATATTAAGTCAATATTGGAGTTTGGAATAGATGACAGGTGTCCTATCTCCCAGTCCTCTGCTTTCACCATTAAACTACACTTTGTAACATAAAAAGAAAAGAGAACTTGAGTTCAGTCATTACCATAGCATCTCAGCACCTGACATTCTTTAATGTACTTATTCTCACAGCACCTCTGTGAGGTAGGGAAGTGCTACTATCCCCTTTTACAGATGGGAAACTGAGGCACAGAAAAGCAAAATGACTTGCCCAAGATAATACAGGAAGATTATGGAAGAGTCAGGAGTTGAACCTATGCTCCCCCACATGTAGGCTAGCATCCTAACCACCAGACCATCCTTCCTTTCAGTCTATGCATACCCATGTTACCTAATGTCCAAAAATGCCAATCCAACATCTTTTTTCCATTCTTACCATTGTCCTTAACGTGGCCAACGTCTCCAAATATCTTAGTCATGGAGTAAGATGAAACTCAAACCCAGACCTTGGTTATCTTCTGTCCTTCATCATCTGTCATTTGCATTGTGGAGACTTTTTTTTCTTTACTCCCTAAGAGTCATAGACCACCGTCAGTCTGTGGTAGAATTTCCACTGACAGTAAGGAAAAGGGGGTACCGATCTGAAGGATATAGTTACACTAGTATCTGACCATTTTGTTCTGGCTTCATAAGAGGGAAAAATCAAAAAATATATTGACCTGTAACCGACTTTGCTGTAGCTACTACTTATAACTGCAGATGCTTTAAAATCTGCTTTGCCCTTTTTGAAATATATGAACGGCTGTATATTCAAAAAGGTTATAAATACATAGGGACCCTTTCTAGAGACTAGGGAAATCTATTGCTCTGAGCATTTGAACAGGGTTATTGATATAATATTTTATTTTATATATATTCTTTTATCTAAGCATCTCAAAGGCCTTTCCAAGCATTAAGGAGGCATCACAGAATTTCTGTGAGGGAGATCCAGATAATTAACCCCATTTAATAGACGGGTAATCTGGAGTCTAAAAGTTATAGGCTGAATAAATGGCTGGGCCGAAAAGAAAACCTAGGAATCCCAACTTTTAGTCTTAGTTTTCATTTCAAAAGTCAAGTAAATTCTTCCTTGTTTCAGTGAACATAAGCTCAAAATACTATCCACATTCACCTACAAAAGTAATCCGTGAGGAAATAAACATATTTCAGAGGCTGGCCTATGAGCTGGATTCTGAAATCAGGGTTTGTTCATTAGAATTCTAATCAAGATGTTCATATACTAGGCAGGAGAGTTGTGCAAAAAACTGTTTTTTCAGTTCACTGACCATTAAAGTAATAATATAATAATAATAATTTTGGTTCAAGGCAAAACAATTTTTTAACATTTTTGGCAAACCATACAGTAAACAAAAAAAACTAGTTTCAGGTCGAATATAACATTTCATTCAACCTGAAATGAAATGTTTCATTTTGTTTGAGCTTCTTTAAAACTTTTAAATATTTTTTAATATAATGAAGTACATTTCAAACAAAGAGCTGTTTCAACTCAAAAAAAATGTTTCATTTTGAAAATGTCAGAATAAAATATTTTGATTTTAAAAAAAACATTTTGTTCTTTTTCCCGCCCAAAGCAATTTGATGAACTTGAAACAAATTGACGAACTGCTTCGGTCAATCCAAATCTGCATTTTTCAGCAAAGAAAATGTTTCATCCAAAAAAATTTGCTCAGTCCTACTAAGAAGTCTAAGAGCAGCACATGGCTGCTTTTCTAGAGTCTGTTCCAAAGCTCTTGGAGTCAATGTAAAGACCCCACTCCCAGGCTGTAGCGAGCTTTGGATCAGACTCTTGTTTAGTACATAGGAAATAGGAGCATTACATAAGGCAGCACTGGATCCTTAGAGAGAGGAAGAACCTTGTATTGTTCTTCTGTAGCTATCCTCTAACCAATGGTCATATCATATACAGAAAGTCATATCTATGCTCTTCTCTGCTGGATACAGGGTATCCAGGATGCAGCCTTGAGTGTGAGCTAGGAAAAAGTGAAGTCCCCTGATGACTCTGAGCTCACCTGCTCATCCTCAATAAAATATGTATTTGCTTATCTATATTTTCCTCCTGAGAATGTTTATATTTATATTCTTTATAAAAAGAAATCTCAGCTTGGTACATGCTCTCATTCCATCCCTGTAGCTGTGGATCTTTTCTTCTCTGTGCAATACCGGTAATTTGTCCTGCAGGTATTTGGCAAAACAAGATAACAGCAGGCAGCATTGTTACAATCGAGAGACTAAACCTGAAAAGTATGTAAGTGGGAGTGGATTTTTTTTTTCTGATGGAAAGCAAGGCATCTACTGCTTTAGGGAAACCCTTGGCCCTTTATCACTGTGTTATATTGTGTGGTTCTCTCTCTCTCTCTCTCAACATATGTATTTCTCTTTAATTTTCATTTATATTGAGATTGTTTTCTTAAAGTCATTTCACATAGTGAAGAGGAAAACAAATCATGACTAGTCTAGTGACTGTTCCTGTTTTACACAATGTGTATAGCTCTTATCTGTTGAAAATATTATCGTATAGGAGAGAATAGTCTACATGTCAGAGTATTGTATTGGCAGCTTGTTTTGGTGGGAGGGAAGAAATGAGGTCTACTGACTGCATATAGCAGGAGTTTGGGACTTTGGAGTTCTATTTTCTGCTTTTCCTCTATCACTGAGAGTAAAGTCACATGAACTTTCTGCGCATTGGTTTCACGCTGAGTTTGCTAAACACCCTACCTCACAGGATGTTGCGGGGCTTATTTATCCAAGCTTGGTAAAATGTTTTGAGGTCATCATCAGAAAGATGAAGTCGTAATGCTGCTTATAAATGCCTGAAATCCTCGTAAATGCAGAGCAGTAGAATTATATTAACAGAAATTGAGTACATGTGCCTAAAAAGCTCTGCTTTGTGGCCCTTTTTCCATTGAATGTAAATTTCTGCAATCCAGAGCAGTAGAAATCGATCTGATAGACGCTGAGCAGAATTAATTCTCCTGTCTTCTCAAGAGCACAGTCTTACTGTTACTGTTATTTTTTATATGACAGTAACATTAGTAACTCCATTTTACAGTTGGGTAACTGACTTTCTCAACATCACAGAGGAAATTTGTGCCAGCAGCAAGAAGACAAGACAGGTCTTCTGATCCTGCGAGGTGAGGAGGTCCCAAAGCTTGGGCTCCAGCTTGAGCCTGGAAATCTACACATCCCTAAAACAGGCCTGCAGCCTGAGTCCCGTGATCCCCAGTCAGCTGGCACAGGCCAGCCACAGTGTCTAGTTGCTGTGTAGACATACCCTCAGGCTAATGTCTTATCCACAAAACCATCCTTCTTCTCTGCTACTAGTACCCCTTTAAAGACTAATATTATTGCTAATGCGGTAAAACGATCACTGTTTGTGACTGCTACACATTTATATATTGAATCTTTTCAGATCAAACCAGGCTGGGCTCAGCATCCACAGTAGATTTATTGACACTATTTTATCTGGAGCTATGACGGCCACAAGAAAAATACAGGCAGAGGTACATGCAAACAAAGCATGTGCACATATGTACTCCGTGGGGTATTTAATAATCACTCTGGACCCCATGTGCTTGAAAGAGATCCTCTTTATTCACCGAGGCAGTTCCCAGCTGCCTCTGCAGAACAAACATAGATTCTTGCAGTGCCCTTCCCCAACCTCCTATCTGGGAAGCTAAACTACTGATGTCTATAGTGCACAGAGTGGGCAGTGAGTCTCAGTGTATGGGCTCCAGCCCAAGCCCAAACAGTGACTTTGAACCCCAGTCAGTTGACCCAGGCTCTGAGATTCACTGCTGTGGAACTTATTTTGCAGCGTAGATGCACTCTCTAAAGTACAGCTCCTAAAAGCACACACAATACCTGCATGTTTGCTAATGAGGCAGTTGTACCCCAAAACAGCTAAAGGTGTCTGCAGTGAGCTGAGTTGCATGAGCCCTCAATAGATTTGTGGGGACAATTGTGGGTGGCAGTCCATTTTATTCTGATAGCACAGATTCAGCATTACTCCTCTCCATAGTGCTTAGCAGCGGTGTTGGAATTTAGTGATTTCCAAAGGGTGGAGGGACTGGCAAAGGGTGGAGAAGCCACTAGGTAGGGGCTGTCCATGCTCCTTCCTTAGAAAAAATATATACATGCCATTCAGTGTAATGTGATGCATTCCAAGGACAAAAACAAAAATGCTCTTCAGAAGTATCTTCATGAGGGATAAAAGTAATCCTTGACAAGAAGGGTTTAGCAATATTCAGAGATGGCGGATGAATTTCATCAGAGAAAGGGAAATACCCTGCCACCTTGTTCTGCATTTTGACTACTACTTTGTAGTACTTCTCACTTTTGAAGTGGCTTAAAAGTCATTTAAGCATTTGGAATGTCTTTACACAAGAAATACTTCTTTTTGTGTAATTAAAAGTATTATGGTTGGCTCCCAAAGTAAGAAGCTCATAAATTTCCAGTAGCAATCAGTGTAGTTAATAACACCCACACACCTAGTTAACTCATGCTCAGTTTGGGCCTAATCCAAAGGCTATTGAAGTCAGTGGAAAGATTCTTACAGACTTCAGCAGATTTTGAATTTGGCCTTTTTATCCACACAGTGGCATCAGAATCGAAACTGGGGAGAACACATTAGAACTGGGTGAATTTTTGGTGAAACATGCAGATTTGGTGACACCAAAACATTTTGCAACTGTTGCTTTCTATTAGTTGTTTCGGTTGCAAAAATCCTAAAACAAAGTCTGAAACAATCGAAATGTTTTGTTTATTTTCACACAAAACATTTCAAGTTTTTGCTTTGAAACTACTTTTCATTTCAAAACTCCCTTTATTTTTATTTTTAAAAATCCAACAAAATGTGTAAAAATGTTTGAAATCAGAATGAAACATTTTGATTTTGTTGAACCAAAACTTTTGTTTATTTCTTTTTCATTTTTCAGAATTCTCAGTAAACCAAAACCAACCAACCAAACAAAACCCTTAATCACCCAGTTCAGATAATCCATCCTATTCTAGCGCTAGAACAGGGGACATTCAGTGAAATTTAAAAGTGGCAAATTCATATTGGATAGAGAGAAATACTTCTGTTAAAAAAAGTATTTACTTATGCCTCTGTGGAGTCTGGTTTTAACCAGAAATAGAAGTACTGCAATACCACAAAACCTGTGGGCCTTGAACTGTGTTTTGCCCAACTCAAACCAACAAATACTGAAGGCTACATAAGTGAACTTAAGATCTCTACTAGAGTTGTGCAAAGATTTTCATACTAGTAGTTTATTTGATGAAAACTGCACCTTCATTCACAAATTTGAAATGAATAATTTTGGCCATTCATAAAATGGAGGAGGCGAAAGAAGAGTTGGTAGTTGGTGGCGGTGAGATACCACTTGCCATGTAACTGCTAGCCCAGTGGTTAGGGCCCTCATGCAGGATACGCAGCTTTAAATCCTCATGCTAGAACAGACACAAAAGACTTTTTTAATTAAGTGAACGTTAAAAAAAAATCAGATTTGGTTCAAGTGGAACTGTTTTTTTTTCCTTTTAGAACTGCCACCTAACTGACAATCACTTATTTGCCCAGCTCTAACTTCTACCTCTACTTCCACAGCATGTAGGTTTCTCCAAACTGATTCGTCTGTCTTTTCACCCATCTGTGGATGGTAACACTGTTGTAACCATACTGTAAAGGCAGCAATATACCATACGGGCAAGATTTTCAAAGTTGGATGCCAACAGTTAATCTTCTAAACCTATATTTAGACAGCTGAAAAACTGGGTTGTTTTCAAAAGTGCTGAATACAAAATAGCTCCAGTGGTTTCATGGTTACACTGGTTGCCCCAATGTAAATAAGAGCAGCCTCTGGGCCAAAATGTGTATTTTTCAGCCACAGGGCTGGCCTTACCATGAGGCGAACTGAGGTGGCCGCCTCAGGTGCCAGACTGGGCGGGGGGCACCACTAGGACCCTGAGTGTAGAACATTGTGTCTGCTGCAGGTGCATATGGATTCTCTCTGCTCTCGATGCACAGAGAGGGTGGAGAGCTGTGCTGGAGGAAGGAGGGCACAAGGGACATAACAGGCAGGCAGGAAAAAAGGTGAGAGGGGATAACAGAAAGCAGCAAGAGCTGCAGGGAGATAGAGGAGGAGGAGCCTCTTGTGTACCTCTCTAGCACCCCCAGGAGCTTGGACTGATTAACCCCAGCTTCTCGGGGAGCTTTCTGTTTCCTGCTGCTTCCCTGAACCCACTTGCGGAGAACAGGCAGTCAACTAAAGTAGCAGGAGCCAGTTAGGCCCTTAAGACGTTGATATCTTCCCTCACTCAGGCCCTGCTACCAGCCTGCTTATTTGTCTCCTTCAATTGCGTGTTGAGAGCCACTATAGCTGGCACAGAACAGCAGTCATGAGTGAAAGAAGGAAATACCCCTCTGGGGCAGCATTCAGAAAAAGAAAGAAAGCAAAGGAAGCTTTTCTAAGCAGGAAGGAGCTCTCCTGAGATACATAGTCACAAATGTTCATGGTGAGCCTTCCAGTCCCAGTGAGGATGTGAGTGGTGAGGAGATGCCTGATCTCCCAGTTAGTCAGGGTGCAGGTGACCTGGCAGCTACTGCAGCATCCATATCCCCATCTCAAATGAATGTAACCATGCACATTCCTGAAGAAAAGTGTAGATCAGAGAAGAGTGTGATGGAGGTGCAAGAAACAGCTGTTGCTGAGTTTAGTTCCTTAAGTCTAGATGATCCAGGATTGTGGACCCACTTGAACAGTAGCCTGAGGGACTTCCTGGTACTGCATGGGCCACAGCAAGTGAAAAACTTCATGTTTCCCAAAGACAATGAAAATAGAAGTTTCCATCCAACACATTACTGGTGTGAAATCCCCAATGGTGACAAAGTGGAGAGGCCATGGCTTATGTACTCAAAAACCCAGAATGAGGCATACTGTTTTTGTTGCAAACTCTTCCAGTCTAATGTTCCAGCCACATTGGGTTCTACAGGAACAAAGGACTGGAAAAATCTGGCTAGAAGTCTGGCAGGCCATGAGAAGACAGCAAGTCACCAGAGAGCATTCCAAAGGTGGAAAGAGCTTGAGATGAGACTATGGTTAAAGGCCACCATAGGTGATCAGCATCAAGAGAAGATTGCATCAGAGTCTCTTTACTGGCAAAATGTTCTGAAAAGGCTCATTGCCATTGTGAGAATGCTTGCTACCCAAAACCTAGCACTGCGTGCACTTCAGATCAGCTGCATGTGCCAAACAATGGACACTTCCTTAAAATTAAAAAGAGTACTCGTGGCACCTGAGAGACTAACAAATTTCTTTGAGCATAAGCTTTCGTGAGCTACAGCTCACTTCATCGGATGCATCAATAAAATTGTGGAGCTGATGGCTGAGTTTGATGCTGTACTCCAGGAGCATCTAAGAAGAGTCACCACCCAAGAAATGTACACACAGCACTACCTTGGAAAAGCAATTCAAAATGAGATCATACAGTTACTGGCAACAAAAGTCAACAGAGATTGTGGCAGATCTGAAGTCAGCAAGATATTACTCTGTTATTCTGGACTGCACACCTGACATCAGCCATACAGAACAAATTACTTTAATGGTGCGTTTTGTAACAACAGCAGAACCTAGTGAAAATGACCCTGCAATGGTGACTGTCAGAGAGCATTTTCTAGACTGTATTGACATTGATGATACTACAGGAGCTGGTATGACAAATGTGCTTCTTAAAAAGCTGGAAGATACGGGAATTGCAATAGCTGACATGACAGGTCAGGGCTACGATAATGGTGCCAACATAAGAGGAAAGAATAGAGGATTTCAGACATGGTTCCAAGAGTTAAACCCTCAAGCTTTTTTTGTCCCATGCAGTTCTCATTCATTGAACTTGGTGGTCAGTGATGCAGCATCAGCTTCTAGTGAGGCTGCTGAATTTTTTAATGTAATTCAAAGCATCTATGTGAAAACTCTGCATCAACTCCTCGATGGCAAATTTTGAAGCAACATCTAGGAACATCTTCTCTGAGACTGAAACCACTGAGTGCCACACGATGGGAAAGTCAAGTGGAGTCGATAAAGCCTATCAAACACCAAATTGGAAGATAGATGATGCCATAGTTGCCATAGGAGGATAATGCTATGATAGGAACTGTTCATGGGAGACCGTGGCACAGGGGAAATGGAATCACCAGAAACATACATAACTTCAAATTTCTGCGTGGCTTAATGTTGTGGCATGATATATTGTTTGAAATAGATGTTGTAAGCAAGAGATTCCAATGTGTTGACCTTGATATATCTGGAGCAATGGAACAACTGGACAAAGCAAAGTCATACCTACAGTCTTACCGGTCAGATGATGATTTCAAAATGTTCTGACGAGTGCACAGAAGTTGGCAGAGGAACTTCACACTGAACTATTTTCCCACCCATTCAAGAATGCAAGAGTCAGCCAAGAAGAAGATATTTTGATTATGAAGCATGGGGATAATCCCATAAGAGACCCCAACAACAATTCAAAGTTGAATTCTGTAACCAGGTGCCAGATTGTGCAATACAGTAAGTTGAAGACATTTCATGAAGCTCAAGGAACACAGCAGTATATTTGGGATGTTGTATGATATTCCAAACTCCTCACTATACCTGAAGAAGACCTACACCAGCAATGCAGGGCACTAGAAACATGATGACATGCGTGATATTGATGCGAGTGATTTAGGTGATTAACTGAAAGCCATTTCAAGATGCATTTCAGCAGGATCAACTCCAAAGGCTGTTCTGGAACATATGTGCACAAATAAGATGACCACCCTCTTTTCCAAATGCTTTTATTGTTCTGCACATACTTCTAACACTTCCTGTAACAGTCGCCAGTGGAGAATGCAGCTTCTCCAAGCTGAAGTTAATAAAAACACAACTACGGTCCACAATGACACAGGAGAGGCTGGTTGACCTTGCAACCATCTGAATAGAGCATGAGCTGGCCCAAACTGTGGACCTTCAGCAGGAAGCAGTTCAAATCTTTACAACCAAGAAGGCATGGACAGAACCACTTTGATTATTCAAACAGATAAAAATGCCAGTGTTTACTATGCAGACAAGAAAAGTTACATCTGCTGTTCAGGTGTTTGAAAGTTAGGTGTTACTTAAAATTTTTGAACAAGGCATTTTAAGTTGTTAGTTCTCCTTTATTGGGGTAGGTAGCAGAGCAATACCAAGAGAGGAGTAGAACAGGAAGGAGGCAGAACTGAGACCTTTCAAAGTTTTGGCCCAAGAGAGGGGGCATGGGGTGTCATTTGAACTCCCCACCTCAGGTGCCAAAATGTTACGGGCAAGCCCTGTGGCTGAGATACTCAAATCACAGTGTAATGACTTCAGGTTGCACAGCATCCACCAAGAAAAAAATGGTATTCCCTCTTGTTGGTTCAGTGACTATTTGGTGAAAAAATCTTTTCAACTATCACATACAGGAAAATCTGGGCCCTACTGTTATTAGTTGCGCTTGTCTTCCAAACTGTATCTGGGGAGTTAAGGTCTCCCATAATCACACTATTCCCAGTAGTATTTTTTTCATTAAAAACATTAAAGAGGTCTCTATCCATATCCAAATCATATCCTGGGGGTCTGTAGTATACCCCAAGCTCAAGTCCAGGGGAACCTCTAGTAGCTTCCTTCCCCAAAGTGATTACGGCACAGACTCTGTCTAATCCATTCCATCACTTCTAATTTCTTTAGTCTACTTCATCATTGATATATAATGCTACTCCACCACTTTTGCCTGTCTTTCCTGAACAGCACACACCCTTCAATCCCTGTACTCCAGTCATGACTACTATTCCATCAGGTTTCTGTTCTCTCTATAATATCTGGTTTCACTTCCTGCACCAGTAGTTCTAGTGCCTCCATTTTGTTATCCAGGCTCCTTGCATTTGGTGTACAAACATCTTAATTGTTGCTGCTTCACTTCATCCACATTCCTCACCCGATTGGGTAGAGACATTTTCAACTACCAGTATTGCCCTACCTGCCTGGTAACTTCATTGGTATCGGTGCTACCTTTCCTCTTAATGTCCATTCTCCTACCCACTGCTGTCCCTCTGTCCACTGCAGCATGCTTTCTTACTTGATTTTTCTTCATCTCAATGTTAAAATCAGGCGTGGCGATTACATGAGCATCTCCCAACTGCCTCCCCTGAGTTCTTAGTTTAAAGCTCTTTTAATCAGTTGTGCCAACCTCCATCCCAGAAGTCTATTTCACTCCCTACTCAGGTGGAGTCCATCCCATGAGAACAGTCCTCTGTCTATGAATGCCTCCCAGTGGTCAAACATCCCAAAGCTTTCCTTATAGCACCACTGCCAGAGCCATCTGTTGATCATCATAATCTTGTCTCACCTTGTTTCTCTTCCTCAAAGGACAGATAGAATCGCACTGAAGATCACCCGAGCCTCCAATTCCTTAAGCATCTTCCCCAACCTGGCATAGTCTCCCTTGATACGTTCCAGTGAGAATCTAGCTATATCATTTGTTCTCACATAAGGACAATCAGTGGATTCTTTCCGGCTCCCATTAGGATCTTCTTCAGTGCCAGGTCCACATCCCGTATCCTGGCTCGCAGCAGACAGCACACCCTTCTGGTCTTCCGATCAGCTGTGGTGACAGGACTCTGTCTTCTTCTATGTAGGAAGTCACCAGTCATGTCAACCTGCATTTTCCTGGAGATGATGTGATTCTTCAGCCTTCCTCCTGTTCCTTCTGGGTGCAAGTCCTCTTATCTTTTATTCTCCCTTGCAATTTTCTGCACGTCATTCGGTATCCTCCGGGGGCTCTCATACTCTGAGTATCTCCATGGACTCTTCTCCTCTTCTTATAGAGTAGCTGCTCTTCTCTTCTCTTCTTCCTTGCCCTCCCACGTTCAGTTACTGCCTGCTGTGCTTCTATCTACTGGTGTATCTCTTCTTTCAGTTCCTCCATCTCCACTCCATTAGCTCTTCTTTTTTAGTGCTCCATTTTGTCTCCTTCTTCCACTCCCAACTTTTTGCCTTCCTTCACATGATCCCTTGGGTGAAATCCTGGCCTCAAGGAAATCAATGGCAAAACTCCCATTGACTTAAATGGGGACAAGATGTCATCCCTTATGTTTGGATCCACATTATATTTCAACATCATCTCCCTATCTTCCTTCTAATCACCATCTCCTGAAACAGACCTACCAGTCTATGAATCTTACCAAGGACAGGTTTCAGAGTAGCAGCCGTGTTAGTCTGTATTCACAAAAAGAAAAGGAGGACTTGTGGCACCTTAGAGACTAACAAATTTATTTGAGCATAAGCTTTCGTGAGCTACAGCTCACTTCATCGGATGCATTTGGTGGAAAATACATATGCCATCGTGTGCCAGCAATGCCCCTCTGCCATGTACATTGGTCAAACTGGACAGTCTCTACGTAAAAGAATAAATGGACACAAATCAGACGTCAAGAATTATAACATTCAAAAACCAGTCAGAGAACACTTCAATCTCTCCGGTCACTCGATTACAGACCTGAGGGTGGCTATCCTTCAACAAAAAAACTTCAAAAACAGACTCCAATGAGAGACTGCTGAATTGGAATTAATTTGCAAACTGGATACAATTAACTTAGGCTTGAATAGAGACTGGGAATGGATGAGTCATTATACAAAGTAAAACTATTTCCCCATGTTATTTCCCCCCCACCCCCCACTGTTTCTCAGATGTTCTTGTTAACTGCTGGAAATAGCCTACCTTGCTTTTCATCATGAAAGGTTTTCCTCCTTTCCCCCCCTGCTGCTGGTGATGGCTCATCTTAAGTGATCACTCTTCTTACCACGTGTATGATAAAACCCATTGTTTCATGTTCTCTGTGTGTGTATATAAATCTCCTCACTGTATTTTCCACTGAATGCATCCGATGAAGCGAGCTGTAGCTCACGAAAGCTTATGCTCAAATAAATTTGTTAGTCTCTAAGATGCCACAAGTACTCCTTTTCTTTTTACCAAGGATAATATCCCCCTTTACCATCCTGTTTGTTCAGAGCAGGGATTTTATTCTCTGGCTTTTTGTTTAGTATATTTTAAGTGTTGTAAAGCACCATGGACCATTACAGTGCCATAACATTTTTAAAAAGTAATTATTCAAAAACATGAATGAAAGCCTTATTGCTAAGGCAGAGGACTGGGAGTCCAGTGTTGTGGGCTCTATATCAGACTGCCTTCTACATGCTATGTGGTATCTAACAAGGCACTTAATCTCTGTGTGCCTCAGTTTCCTTGTCTCTAAAATGGGGTAATATTCTTTCCCTTTTTAGGATGTTATGAGACAACTCCTTAATTTTACTAATTGCTTTGAGATCCTCAAACAGTGCAAAGTATTATTGTAAAATTCCAACCAGAAAGTTTGTCTACAGGAAACATAGTGCAGAGATATAAAAATCAGAGATTTGGCTGTCAGGACCTAACCTCGATCCACTATTATATCTGATATAGCTTGTTACGATGAAATAAGTCTTTAAATTGTGTTTACTGTAGTTGGGTTTTTTTAAAACTAAAATAGCTTCTTGATTTTGCAGTTACACAGCTCGAGCAATTTTCTTTCTTGCGAGAATGTCAGTATGTGTGTGGACTACTAGAAAGGTACCAGTTGTGCACAGGGCGGAAAAAACAACCTGTAATGGTGTGAAGCAGTCAATGGGAGAAGATCAATAAATTGCAGCAGCTACAGTCTGGAGCCAGTTCTGTTTGTTGAAAGGATGGGAGGACAGCTATTTTAGTCAAAGGATTAAGGCAAAAGAGCATAATGATTTCTACTAACTATAGATGGGTGAATGCAGTAGTCGGGTCATGGGGGGAGAAATAGCATTTGCAAATATTCTCATGAATAAAATCTGCCAGTTTGCTACTATCTTCAGAAGCCCTTTCACTTACTTATGCACACGTTTGAAGAAATAAGATTTTATATGCAAGAATGTTTGCAGAAAGCAAAAAGCATGATGAACGTTAGTGCAGATTGTTTGATGAGAATATTGACCACTCCTTGCTCTGTTCTGAATGCCCTTGGCACCAATACTGGGGTATGGATAAGAGTTGGGAGAATTTTTTAATAGCTTATTCACTGAAAATGCAGTTTCAGGTTGACCGAAACTGTTAATTAATTCAGTCAAATTTTGTGAATAGTTTCTGGAAAAGTCAAACAGCATTTCATTTCAAAATTTAGCTAGATTGAACTAAACAAGTTAAAAAAGGGTACAAAATATCTGAAAACAAAACCTGTTGTTTTGGGTCAAATGAAATACTTCATTTGGCCAAAAACAAAAACAAAAATGGTGTTTTCTGTTTGGTGAGAAAAACTGAAAAATTGGCATTTCAAGGTCAATCCAAAATGATTTTTTTTCTGATTAATTTGTTCAGCCACTGAACTAAAAAACATCAATTATTCGCCCATCTGTTGTCCGGATCTGAACTGTTTGGTCTGTCCCTTTCTCTGTAATGAGCTGAACCAAATCCTCAGATCAAAAGAACCTCTGACACTGGGCAAGTTTGAATGAGATCTTAACTTTTCACATTGATTCAGCTCTATAATTCAACCACAAAACAGGTATGTCCTCAGTAGGACAATGCAAGCTTACTGACTATAATGAGTCAAAATGATCTATTAGTTTTTGCAGGACTTTTCTCTTTTAGTTTTGTTTTTTCAAAGTTTCCCACAACAAATTTTCAAGGAAACAAACAAACAAACAAAAAACCCAGACATTTTTGACCAAATGAAATTTTTTCTTTTGGTCAAAAAAGTTTTGATGAAAATAATTCAATCAGCTCTATGATCTACACATCCTTCCATGGACCTCAACTCTGACTTAGAAGGACTATTTCTAGGGGTTAGATGAGCATGTAGTGAAAGGACGGTCTTGTGATAAAGCACTAGATGCGTACTCAAGAAGTCTGTGTTCAATTCCTGGCTCTGCCACACACTTTCTGTGTGACCTTTGGCAAGTCACTTAACATGTCTCAATGCTTCAATTCCTTATTGGCAATATGGGCATAATAATACTATTTTTGTCAGTCATGTCTATTTAGATTGTAAATTCTTTGGTGCTCTACATATGTGTACATAAAGTGCTGAGCCCAATGGGGCTATGATTATGGTTGGGACGTCGAGAAGAGACATTAATGCAAATAATACTAATTTCATCACAGTTTGGTAGTACTCTCAGACTGGAGTCTGTCACTGAAAGATATTGAATAGTGAACACTTCAGCCCAAGCACACTGGGTCCCAACTCTGCTGACACAGGTTCATTGCTAAAACACCTAACATACCAGTACTGTGTCTGACAACTGCTATCCAGAAAAAATAGAATACATTCCTGGCCAATTAATGGAAGCCACTGCACTATGCAGATCTTGCTCCTCGCATCACATAACTGCACTTGAGATACAAACATATGTAATACCACTTTAACCCAAAGGTTTTTAAAGTTGATCAAATACATCTCTGATTAAAGCCATCTCTAAAAATCAAAGATATCATCAGATACGGCGGCATTTACATCCACATCAACCTCAAGTCATGTGTCTTACCAACCAAACATCATAACACCAAATGCACTCACAGACTCCTCAGGAAACTCCCTTCCGGTGCCAAAATAGAACCAACCATGCATCCATAACATGCATCCATTTCGCAGCATCTCGCCTAAATGTGCAACGTCAGCTCTGTGGCTGCTGCTACCAGAGCTTTGGAAGAGCAATCACCATAGACAAAATAGGGGGGTGGGGGAGAAGATTCTGCCCACTCCCCACCCGCCCATGTGAGACAGAGACAAGCAGCGCAGTGTTGGGTGCTCTCCCCATCACAACCACCCACACATGGAATGGCACTGCTGGAAGCCCACACAGGTGCGTAAGGGGGCACTATATGCTCCTTTCCTGTCCTGTGCAGACATGCTGAGAGGGTTATGATTGCACCCACAAGGAAGAAAATGGAAAATGCATCATCGTTCTTTTCTTCAGCATCTTTCCGTTCTAATCATCTTAGTGGTTGTTTGTTACAATATTATGTATGATGTTGTCAGACGAAAATGTGCCTTTGGAGTTGATGATGAACCCTTTAAAAGAATCATCAAAATCTCTCTCTTTGAATACATCTTTACGTTTGTTACTGGTCTTAGACTCCTTTGACAATGGTCAAGAAAGACACCAAGAATGGTTCTATTCTCTTTTTACTGCCTTGTTAATTTCATTTAAATGAGGTACTTTTACAAAAAATCAAGTTCCTGACATTGAGGCCAATAGGGAGTGTCAAACACATTCTGTGGCTAAAGGTGTTAGAGATTTTAAAACACCTTCCATATTTTGTATTTGTTTAAAAAAAACCCCACTTTCTCACAATTTCCGTTTACAAACAGGTTGATTTCATTAGCTCTGATAGTTTGTTCAAATGTTTTTCTAAGTCTAACTTGGCCTTATGTTTTCCAAGGCCTCTTCACGCAAAAGTAGACCCATGCACTGCCAATACAGTGCATTGTATTACGGTGTGATAGAAAAGATTTGTATCTTACTGTGGGCCTGTTACAAAACTTCCTGTAAAGTTCCATCCTGCTGTAACTATGGCATCAATTGTCTTCTTTAAACACCCACTAGTGCTGCAGTAAACTTCCTAAGAGCGTGTTTCTGCACCTTTGCTGAAGAGCGCTTTGTTCTTCTAGTTCCATTGAATTCACTACTCTGCACCAGTTGAGCCTACATGGAGTGCTAGTGAAGCAGTTGACAACTCCATTCTTCAGGTACAGTGGAACTTTCTATGACAAGGGTACAGCTTGTCTTTACAGGAGCCAGAGCTTTCTTGGTGGGTGGTGTTGGACTGTGAAACAAACTCCTACAGGAACTAAGGCCCATCACAAACCTGCTTCCTTTTACTTCAACTACAGCTATTTCCTTTCACTGACACCAACACGAATCAACATGTACAACAAACCAAAAAAGCCATAACCCGACCTAAACAAAACATTCCACTGGACTAACAGTTCTCACTCCTAGGGGAGACGATGAGTTCTGTTGCTTAATGCACTACCTAAAGATGCTCGGATATTATGTTATAGAGTGATATAAGAACCTATGTATGTTAAATCTATTATGTCTGAAACCAGGAAATTTGCCAATTAAGACATGGACAGAGAGCTAAGTAATCTGCTTGTTTATACAGCTGCTGAGTTACTTCTTGCTCCGCCATACTCTACTGCTCCATTACTAGAATTCTTGATACGTACAGATGACCTCTAGTGGTTAGGCATGGAACATGCAAAATTACATCACATACATTACTGTCCTCCCTCTTTGTTGAGTTGTTACCCCCCAAAAATATGTCTAACCTAACATTATAAATTGCAGCTCTAACTATGGAGGTCATAATAAACTATCTGAGCAGAACAGACTCCAGACCAAGTGAGAGGATTATTCTGCCTCTGCATTACTCATCCACCTTAACTATCAACTACGTCAACTATAGATTGAATCACCTGGCACACAGGGTAGCGTTTCTCAGGTTCTAGAGCAGAAACTTGAACAGATGCTTCAGATGACAATCCAGGTTCACGGAACTAGTGTCATGAACTTCAGAATTCAAATCAGCCAGATCAGATACTCATGGTGTCATGGCCTTGTTTTGGGGGTAAATCCTGAATCTGCTGAGTTTGGCAATGCCATATCACCTCATGAGTCACTGGGACAGCATAATAATAAGGTCCCTTTTGAGCTTGGATAGTGCCAGGAACCCACTTATGGTCATCTATGTAATCTCAAGCAAGAACACGTTGTCCCATCCATAACTCTTTAACAGAACAGAGTCGATGGTTCTTTGTTTGATCTCTCTGCTAGTTAATTATCTCCCTTTGCAGATCAGGTTTCAACAAATACAGACAAGATCAGAGGTTGTGTCCTTGGAACAAATTTGCAGGCAACTGGTTTGTTGTAGCATGCACAGCATTCCAATGTGCCGACAAGAAGTTTGCAAATGTGGCCTATAATGAATGTGGTTGTCCTGTTGCAGCTCTGAAAGCTTGTTTCATGGTTTGAATAACGCATTCTGCTAAGACATCTGTTGCAGGATGCTGTGGTGCAGATGTAACATGACTGAGGCCATTACTTTTCATGAAAGTTTGGAAGTCCTCTGAAACATATTGTGGACCATTGTCACTTGCAATTTGTCTTGGCAATCCTGTGTGAGCAAAAAGGCTTCATAGAACTTGTATGGTACTTGCAGAAATCATGAATGACATGCATGAAACTTCAGGTCACTAGGAATATCTATCCATTACTATTAGAAAATTGGTACCCAAGAATGGTACCTGTGAAATCCAGATGAATTCATTCCCAGGGAGCAGTTGGGCATTCTAAAGATGAAGTGCTACCAAGTCAGTCATATTTTGCACCTTCTGACAGCCAGAACAGTTCTTAGCTAACTGCTCAAGCTGTCAGTTAATGCGTGGTCACCAGACATATCCTCTAGCCAATGTCTTCATCTTCACTATGCCAAGGGGCCCCGCATGCAATTCCTCCAGGAGCCTTGCCTGTAGTTTTGTAGGAATGATGACATGAATTTCCCACATCAGACAACCATGAGCAACTGTGATTTCATTCCTCCCAGTGGAAGATTGGCTTTAAACTCTCCACTGTTTCTGTCTTCCAGCCTTTTAAGGTAGCTTCATATATCTCTGCTAAAGTAATGTCTTTGTTTGTTTCTTGTTTCAGTATCATCTGAATAATAGGAAGTATACCAATTTGTGCCACACTGAAGATTTCAACAGCTGCAAATTCACCTTTTTGTTGTATGGAGTTTGTATCCAACAGTGATAGCCATGACAACCCATCCACATTACACAACGTTGAACTGTTCCCTTAAATTTAACATCATAGTTATGGGCCCACAAGAATAAAGTCCATGTGTGAATTTGAGCAGCAGCCACCTGTGGAATGCCCCTTTTGAGGTTAAAAATGGACAACAAGTATTTATGATCTGTCATAAAGTTCCTAACAAACAGGAAGTCCAAATGTCCAAATTTCTTAATTCCCCAGACCATACTCCAGGTTTCATGGTCTGTCTGGGCATAGTTGCATTCTGCTGGGATCTGGAAGCAAAAGTGATAGGTCATTCCTGACCACCAGGCATCACATGGCAGATCACTCCTCCAATTCCATAGGTAGCGCATCACATGCCAAGAAAATTGCTAGCTCCAGGCCTTAGTGAGTTAACACTTGCTCAGAAGTAACTAGCTGCTTTGCCTTCCAGAAAGTGTCTTCACATTGCTTAGTTATTTTCCCTCATTTCCCTTTCTGAAGCAACTGATTCAGAGGGTACAACAGGTTTGGCAAGAATTTATAGTAATAGTTAACAAAACTGATGAATGAATGAACCTGTCATGCAGCTTCAGGGTGAGATGCCCTCATAACTGCTTCAACTTTCTCCAGTGACTTATGCAGTCCCTTAGCATGTATGATGTGTCCACAGGACATAACTGATGCCTTGAAGAACTCACATTTATCACTGTTCACTTATAATCCATATGCTTCCAGACTTTTGAAAATTTATGCCAAATTATTCAAATGGTCCACTTCACTGGATCCGGTGACAGTGATATTGTCTATGTAACACCTACAGTTTGGTATTCCTTGCAGTGCCTGGTCCATTAACATCCACCAGACTGCTGGGGTGGATGCCACTCCAAAGACCAGTCAGTTGTACTCACACAACCCTTTTTCAGTGTTGATGGTGAAGAATTTCCTTGACCCTTCCTCTATTTCTATTTGTAGTTAAATCTGAGCTAAATCCATTTTGCTGAGTTTCTTCCCTCTGACTAACGATTGGAAAATATCTTCAGTGCGAGGTAAGGTGAATTGCTCCACCCAGACCATGGGATTAATGGTCACCACAAGCCCTTACTGCACCTTTTTGCTTCATGAGAGGAACAATGGGAGTCACCCATTCACTCCACTTGACCCTGGTTAGTATGCCCATACCTTCTAGACATTCCAGCTCCTTGTCTACTGCATCTCTGATGGCAAGCAGTACTAGATGAACCGTAAAGAACTAAGGGTTTTCCCCTTCTGTCAGAATGATGTTGGTTTTGATGACCTTCAGGTGCCCAATGCCCTTCTGGAGCACCTGCACAGCTCTAGATAGTATCTCCTCTAGCTGCTGTTGTGAGCTAGCTCTCTGATGGACTTCATAGCCTTGATGGATTGCCAATCCAAATGAATGCTCTTCAGCCAAAAAATCCAAACAATGCTGGTCCTCCTGTTTTTACAACGTAGAGGTCCAAGTTATGAGCTGATCATTGTACTGTACATTTACTGTGCATACTTCTAATAGGGTGATTTTCTCTCCCGTGTGTGCCTTCAACATAATGTTGGTCATTTCCATCTTGCTGTTGCTGAAGGTTTCCAGGAACTCTGTGTGTGGAATTACAAACAGAGCTGAACCCTATCCAGCTCCATCTTAAGGGGTTTCCAATTACCACAGTTGTCACCCAAACGGCTTCTTTGCCTTCATCTTGTATGGAAGCCACTTCCAAGCATGCAATGTTTAACTTGGCTAAGTCATCCTTATGCCATCAGCTTCTGCTTGCAAAGCATGCACCTTGTGGTGTGTTTCTGGTCTCTTCTTCTTGCCACTTGCCATTTTGTTCTTTATGGTAGACCTGCAGACCACTTGGATGTGCCCCTTTTCCCCCACCGTGCTGACAGTTCCTCATGTCAGAAACGGCAATCAGTTGCACTCTGTCCATCCTTTGCCACAGTTTGCCACAGTCGGATGGCAGCCTTCATAAAAGTAGCTATCTCCATAGCTTTCTTGAATGTGGGGGTGGTTGTTGTCAGGAGACATTGCTGGATCACTTGATATCATGCCAGTTGACCTCTCAGGGCAACTTGTAGGGTATCTCCAAACTTGCAGAGTTCTGCTAGTTTTTGTAGTGTGGCTCCATATGTCAGGATGGTTTCACCTTCCAGCTGGTTGTGTTTATGGAATCTAAAGTGCTCAGCTATCTCCCAGGCATTTGATGCAAAATGGTCCTGTAATATTGTCACTAACTCAACAAAAGTCTTGGTGCATAGCTTGGCTGGAGACGTCAGATTGCAACACTGGGGGGTAGGTCTTATCATCCATATAATTCAGCAACACAGTCACTTGTTTCTCATCTGGTGTGTCATGGAGCACAAAATATTGCTCCAGACACTCAGTGTGCATAGGCCAGTCTTCTACTGTACAGTCAAACATGCCCATATATTCTTTATAGGACCACATGATGTCACAGCCTATGAAACGGTATTTTCACTATCATCTGTTAAACCTCTTTAAATCTTTGTGAGTCTATTTAGACCACTGGCACTCCTTGTCTAGCTATAGGGATATTGGGTGTGCCCTTCCTTCCCTTAGTCAGGCTAGTTACTGAGGAACCGTCTACTGCACCAGGCGTATGTCAACCTCCCACTTCAGCACAGCTGCTGCACTCACTTACCTGCTCCTGTTCCTGGAGAACAGTTAAAACAACAGCTGCAGCATGAACCCAACCTGCTTGTCACCACTGTTATATCTGGATCAGGAACTTGGCAGTTAAGACATGGACAGAAAGTTAAGTAACCTGCTTGTTAATTCAGCTGCTGAGCTGCTTCCCTACTAGGGATCTGGATACATGCAGATGGCCTCTAGTGATTAAGCATGAAGTATGCACAATTACCTCACATACATTACAATATAGAATAGAATATAGAATGGGGCTCTATAGAGGTGCACCATTACATCGGCATGAAGTGAATTGCAGGATCGGGGCCTACATAAGGAAGGGTAGCAGAATTTAGCCCTCCTATAATTACTGCGTGCTCCAATTCCTGACTCCATGGGGAGTTGGATCAGGCCCTTAGTTGGGGGAAAGAAGTTGAAGGTATTTAGTTTTCAGCTTTTACTCAGATATGACTTAACACTACACAAGATCAAATTTGAATGTCCCTTCAGCACAGGCGGGGGAAGAAGAAACTCATTCCGGTCAATGTTAAGCAGCTAGTATTCTGGAAAATAAGCTGCCAAAACTTTTCCTACCTTTGTGAACTGAGTTGAACTGATATGTGGTGGGAGAGGACATTGCATTATTGTTGGAAAATGAGAAGCACCGGGGAAATAAAATTGTCAGGGTTTTGCTTGGAACTGAAAATTGTTAAAGGTTGAAGTCTTTAAAGTAGGAGGTTTATCAACAGAAGTAGAATCGGTGGTTTTTATCTGACTAGCAGTGAGGTCTGCAAAAAGTACTTCCTGCTGATGAAATTATTTAGCTAGAGATTTGGGTCCAGATTTTGCTGTCAGGAAGCCCTTGAAAACTTGTTTGCTGCTGTGGAGCTGTGGGAGCCAATAGATTTGAAATTAACTACAGATTTATTTATTTTTTTTGAGGGAGCCCAAAGTGTAACAGCAAGAATTCTAGTGCAAGAGGAACGGAGAAGTATCCTTCTATTTTGTGGTGGGTGGGAGAGTGTAGAATGTTGCATGTAAAATCTCACAAAGCAATTTTTTGCATGGGTAGTAATCAGTACCATGGTACAGACTGGAGACTCTGTCTTGTGCTGTGGTTTACATGTTCTCAAAATGGAGGGCCACAGTTTGCTAATCATTGCTGCCAAGATTTTCCTAAGTCACTGGTGATTCTGAGTACCCAAAGTGAGATGTCTAAAAGGTGCCTGATTTTCAGAAAGTGCTGAGCAGCCAAACTCTGCAAATCAGGCCCCTTGCACATGTCTCAAGTTGGGCACTCAAAAAAGGAGGCACCTAAAATAAATCATGAGGCCTGCAAGTGGGAAAATATGGTATTAAATGCCAGAGAATATATTTAGAGCTTCTGAGTTTGTTGGAACCCAATGGCTAAAGGACTCTGAGCAATTTAAAATAAATATTGTTTTTGGATTTTTAAGATAGGCAAACGTGCTTCAAATAAAATTCAGGGAGGAAGTAAATAAGCACCACAGCACCCCTGAAATAAAAGAGGACACTGAAGTAAAGGTGGCAGAAGCGGAAATAGTATTGAGCACTTCACATTTTCAAAGTGATCTAGTGGACAAATGTTGGCTCTCATTCTGCAATCTTGTGTGTACAGGCAATCTCTGCACCCGTGACCTCGGTATTCCTGCTGGTGTGGGGGTCTCCCTGTGTATTACATTTTTGGCGCAGGCCCATTGACTCATATGGGTGGGCGGAAAGAGTTAAGATTAAAGGAGAAAAAGGAGTCACAAACACAAACTTTGGAACTCTTTCAAGCCCCCAAAATAGCTCATCCCATTTCCTAATTAGCAGGAGCTGCTTGAAAAATGCTAGGGAAACTTATTTGAATTTTAATCTAATTATTGGATGAAAAATTTTCAACTGGCTTCTATTAGGTGATGTGTGGTCATAAAATCTCATGTAGGAATACCTGCTGAACTGAAGAATAGTTTTGCTACCTATGAGGAATGCCACCATCCCTGCAGTGAGCTTTGGGATCAGGCCTGTGAAGAGACAGAATCCACCTTCCGGGCATGATCCTGTCTCCAATGAAACCAATGAGAGAGTTTTGCTATTGACTTCATAGGCAGCAGAATAACATCTACAATCTGATTAACAGATTATTTGAGTCTGTGTAGACAGAGGTTTCAAAGACACAAAGATAAAAGGTTCTTCCCTTCACGTCACACTTACCTCTTTCTGTTGTAGCATAAAAGTAGATAAAATGTTTCTTTGGTTATAATTCATAAATACAGCTGTTTTATTCATGTTCAAATCCTTCCTCGTATGTGTGCGTGTGTGTGTGTATACGCGCTAAGGGAAAACCCAGTCAAATGCAGAATGTCACACACCTTGATGCAGACTGAGGGAAAAGGTTAATTTGGGCCCAGATTGTGGCTTTTAAGGCACTGTCCTACACCATGGCAATATAAAGCAGCACCATCCCTTTGGAATACGTAGCCTGTTAGCTCTCCACACCTGGGTGATTTCAGAGAATAATGCAGGGAGTGGGGAATTGGGCCATAGATTTACAGGGCTCACCCCCCATTGCCCCGGGCTCCCACTTCTTCCTCCTGCAACCTCCATCCTCACCCGCATCCAGGGCTTAATTTGTCCTGGGGCTTGCTGAGAAAAGTGATATTAACAAACATACAAGGATCGCTTTTCACAGCAGACTTACCAGCTAGCTGGGAGAGTGTGAAAAGTGATCCTTGTATGTTTGTTAATATCACCACTTATCACTTTTCAGATCCTGCTGTGAAAAGTGATATTAAGAAACGTACAAATATCACTTTTTACACAGCATTTTTATTAAGGCCACACAAAACATTGACATAAATAAAGTACAATTATTTGGATGTGCATACTTATTTGTTTTTCCTAAAGTTAATTAAATAACTCATGCGATTAACTCAAAAAAGTAATTGCGATTTAAAAAATTAATCGCAATTAATCTATTGTTAAACAATAGAATACAAATGGAAATGTATGAAATATTTTTGATGTTTTTCTACATTTTCAAATATATCTATTTCAATTACAACACAGAATACAAAGAGTGCATTATTCACTTTATATTATTTTTGATTACAAATATTTGCACTGTAAAAAAAAATAGTATTTTTCAATTCACCTCCTACAAATACTGTAGTGCAGCAATCGTTTTATCATGAAACTGCAACTTACAAATATATTTTTTTTGTTACATAACTGCACCCAAAAACAAAACGATGTACAACTTTAGAGCCTACAAGTCCACTCAGTCCTACTTCTTGTTCAGGCAATCACTAAGACAAACAAGTTTGTTTACATTTATGGGAAATAATGCTGCCCACTTCTTAATTACAATATCACCTGAGAGTGAGAATAGGCATTCGCATGGCACTGTTGTAGCTGGCATCACAAGATATTTATGTGCCAGATGTCTAAAGATTCATATGCCTCTTCAAGCTTTGGCCATCGTTCCAGAGGACATGCTTCCGTGCTGATTACGCTTCTTAAAAAAATAATGTGTTAATTAAACTTGTGACTGAACTCCTTGGGGGAAATTGTATGTTTCCTGCTCTGTTTTACCCACATTCTGCCATATATTTCATGTTATAGCTGCCTCAGATGATGACCCAGCACATGTTGTTTGTTTTAAGAACATTGTCACTGCAAATCTGACAAAATGCAAAGAAGATACCAATGTGAAATTTCTAAAGATAGCTACAGCACTCGACCCAAGGTTTAAGACTCTGAAGTGCCTTCCAAAATCTGAGAGGGACAAGATGTAGAGCATGCTTTCAGAAGTGGGATAGCTCAGTGGTTTGAGCATTGGCCTGCTAAATCCAGGGTTGCGAGTTCAATCCTTGAGGGGGCCATTTAGGGATCTGGGGCAAAAAAAAATGGGGATTGGTCCTGCTTTGAGCAGGGGGTTGGACTAGATGATCTCCTGAGGTCCCTTCCAACTCTGATATTCTATGATTCTAAGTCTTAAAAGAGCAACACCCTGATGTGGAAACTACAGAACCCGAACCACCAAAAAAGAAAATCAACCTTCTGCTGATGGCATCTGACTCGGATGATGAAAACGAACATGCGTCTGTCCGCACTGCTTTGGATCATTATTGAGTAGAACCCGTCTCAGCATGGACCATGTCCTGTGGAATAGTGGTTGAAGCATCAAGGGACATATGAATCTTTAGCGCATCTGGCATGTAAATATCTTGCGACGCTGGCTACAACAGTGCCATGCAAACGCCTGTTCTCACTTGCAGGTGACATTGTAAAAAAGAAGCAGGCAGCATTATCTTCTGCAAATGTAAACACACTTGTTTGTCTGAGCAATTGGATGAACAAGAAGTAGGACTGAGTGGACTTGTAGGCTCTAAAATTTTACATTGTTTTATTTTTAAATGCAACTTTCATGATAAAGAGATTGCACTACAGTACTTGTATTAGGTGAATTGAAAAATACTATTTTTTACAGTGCAAATATTTGTAATAAAAAATAAATATAAAGTGACCACTGTACACTTTGTATTCTGCATTGTAATTGAAATCAATATATTTGAAAATGTAGAAAACATCCAAAAATATTTAAATAAATGGTATTCTATTATTGTTTAATAGCACAACTAATTATGATTAATTTTTTTAATCGCTTGACAGCCCTAATGCAAATATGTAAAAGATGCGTGGGAGCTATTACCATTATAAATTTTAAAGGGCCAGGGTTAAAGATCCTGTTGCATGATTTATTACACCGCTAAAACAAAACTGCCTCTCTATCCCTAGCTGTGTCTTTAAAGAAAATTACTGTCTAGAAGCTGGCTCTTTCAGGTTCATAAAGTTTCATCAAAGTGACTGGAGCCTCTGTAGTTTCTTGCCAGGTGATCACAGCTCTTTTACTCGCAGTGACATTTTCTCAAAGCTTCCCTGACCCAGGTATTATGATCCCCCAGTTTTGAAACAGGGAGAGATTCTGGTGCCTTCTGGTACTTATGCGGAAAGCCCTTTCCCTATACCACTAAGCCCATAGGAGGGGACTGTAAGCCAGCGGGCCAGCTCAAAAGCAGTGTATCAAAAAGCATTCCCAACAGCATCAGGATTTTAGTCCCTTTTCCTTAGGGCTTGAGTTTTATTTCTCAGAATAAAGCAGTTCAGCATATAAACCATGTCCTTTCCCCTGCAGGAGCCTAAATAGTGCCGGCAGGTCTTCGTCCTCAGACTTTCTGCCTGGGAGTTAAGGAGAGTATTTCTGCTCCCTTCTGCTGAGGCTTTCTTCCAACAGACTGGCTTCCAGCCTTCCTAACCTTCTCCCTACAGGATTTCATTCCCAAGCAATCTGCCTGGGAGCTAAGGAGAACCACTCTTTTCTCTATCCTACTCCCTGAACTCAGGCTGCCATTTATATCCCAACAGATGTAGCTCTGAGTCATAATCTCACACCATGTGACCCCACAGCTATCCCCTTCACCTGGCAAGGCAGGTGGAGCCCCAACCCTTTTAAAGGGCCAACTCATTCTATGACAGGGAGGCAGCCATAATCTTGGGGTTTGTACCCAAAGCTTTCTGTATACACTTTCTGTGTATGTGCACAAGGGAACCTCTATAAAAGAGGGGTGGGCTGCAGAAGGAAGACCCATCATGCCCTGCATGCCATGGAGGGGGTCACCAAGCCATTCTAATGTAGATGAAATGCAATGCATCTCTGTGTATTCTGAATGGGATGAAAACTCCAGATCCTGATCCCTTGTTATAATGAATAACCCTAAGAACCCTAAGGCTCTTCACAAGGGCAGGTGTATTCATCCTTCTGACCAACATGATTGTTCTACTTTACCTACCCATGACTCCCTGTGATTTCAACTGAATGTGGTAGGGTTTGTTGTTTCCTGACACTTCTCTCAGTGCTGTGTGCTCCTCCTAACAGCTCTACTTCAAAGGTGGCTGCATTTTACTAGCAGGCAAAATGATTCCTATATCTCGCTGGTATGTTCATAAAAGGTGGAATTTTCAAAAACGCTCAGCGTTGACTCCACTCTGCTCCCATTAAAGTCAATGGGAGTGCAACCATTGACTTTCGCCTGACCAAAAGTAGTTCTTTGGGATCCACTTGGGTGCAGAGTGCAATATCACCACAAACATCCCAAATCCCAAACTTCTGTGACCTCAAAGAAAGTTTGGAGCTGGAGATAGACTGAATCTTTATGCCTTGGGCCCATTTCTACTCATTACGTACATTTGATAATTTTTAATAGAAAGTTCCCAAGGTAGGTTGATGACTAGTCAATAGCTATAACTCTTGCAGTATTCAGGAAAGCTGCCAGACATTGTCTAATACATTGTCTAAAAAGTCTGTTGGCTTTTTTCAAGAGGCATGTTCCTAGTGACAGGCTAAGACATAATTATGACTGATCACCTCTCTCAAAGAAGGTGTGGCATCGGAATCTACTGTACTCCACTTAAAAGGAGGCTGGAGTTCATGATGGACAGATGAGCGAAATGTCATAAAGAGGAACTGACACACAATATCCTAATTCAGAAGAATGTGCAAAGCAATCTCCAGAACATGACAATTCGCTGACTTGCTGAAGCTACCAAATGATTGGGAACATGATCTAAAAGCCCAATATCCCATTTATCTCAGGCTAAATGTTGATAACATAGTTTGAAAACTTTATCAGACACAGGCATGTCCTGCAGACATTTGGGACAGGAATTTCCTTGCTCTAACCCCTAGATGACCTCCTAGTTAAATAGTTGAAGGAAACTAGAGAGATGAGAGGGTTAGCCTCTCACAGTTGTCATACCCACATTTGTTAAAAAATATCATAGGTTCGGCTGATGCTCTGCAGCCTGACCAGCTTCAAACCCCACAATTTAGAACTGCACACTGATGTGCAGCCCCACTGTCCACACTGATATGCTGATGAAGAAATCACCACCACAAATTGTCAAGGGTTCTTTAAAGCTCTGCTCAAGTTACGGGAGTGATCTGTGTACAATAACAGAATGTGGAGGGTAGTGGTTAGAGCCAGGGGCCAGCAACCAGATCTCTTTTGCCATATTAGAATAATAGAATCATAGAAGATTAGGGTTGGAAGGGACCTCAGGAGGTCATCTAGTCCAACCTCCTGCTCAAAGCAGGACCAACACCAACTAAATCATCCCAACCAGGGCTTTGTAAAGCCAGCCCTTAAAAATCTCTAAGGATGGAGACTCCACCACCTCCTTAGGTAACCCATTCCAGTGCTTCACCACCCTCCTCATGAAATAGTGTTTCCTAATATCCAACCTAGACCTCCCGCACTGCAACTTGAGATCATTGCTCCTTGTTCTGTCATCTGCTACCACTGAGAACAGCCGAGCTCCATCCTCTTTGGAACCCTCCTTCAGGTAGTTGAAGGCTGCTATCAAATCCCGCCTCACTCTTCTCTTCTGCAGACTAAACAAGCCCAGTTCCCTCAGCCTCTCCTCGTAAGTCATGTGTCCCAGCCCCCTGATCATTTTCCTTGCCCTCCGCTGGACTCTCTCCAATTGTTCGACATCCTTTCTTTAGCGGGGGGCCCAAAACTGGATGCAATACTCCAGATGTGGCCTCGTCAGTGCCGAATAGAAGGGAATAATCCCTTCCCTTGATCTGCTGGCAATGCTGCTACTAATGCAGCCCAATATGCTGTTAGCCTTCTTGGCAACAAGGACAAACTGCTGACTCATATCCAGCTTCTCATCCACTGTAATCCCCAGGTCCTTTTCTGCAGAACTGCCGCTTAGCCAGTCAGTCCCCAGCCTGTAGCTGTGCATGGGATTCTTCTGTCCTAAGGGCAGGCCTCTGCAATTGTCCTTGTTGAACCTCGTCAGATTTATTTTGTCCCAATCCTCCAATTTGTCTAGGTCACTCTGGACCCTATCCCTACCCTCCAGCGTATCTACCTCTCCCCCCAGCTTAGTGTCATCTGCGAATTTGCTGAGGGTGTAATCCATCCCATCATCCAGATCATTAATAAAGATGTTTAACAAAACCAGCCAAAGGATCGACCCCTGGGGCACTCCACTTGATACTGGCTGCCAACTAGACATTGAGCTGTTAATCACTACCCATTGAGCCCAACAATCTAGCCAGCTTTCTATTCACCTTATAGTCCATTCATCCAATCCATACTTTTTTAACTTGCTGGCAAGAATACTGTGGGAGACCGTACAAAAGTTTTGCTAAAGTCAAGATATATCACATCCACTGCTTCCCCCATATCCACAGAGCCAGTTCTCTCATCACAGAAGGCAATCAGGTTGGTCAGGCATGACTTGCCCTTGGTGAATCCATGTTGACTGTTCCTGATCATCTTCCTCTCCTCCAAGTGCTTCAAAATGGTTTCCTTGAGAACCTGCTCCATGATTTTTCCAGGGTCTTAGGTGAGGCAGACCAGTCTGTTGTTTCCAGGTTCTCTTTCTTCTCTTTTTTAAATATGGGCACTATATTTGCCTTTTTCCAGTCGTCCAGGAGCTCCCCCAATTATCACGAGTTTTCAAAGATAATGGCCAATGGCTCTGCAATCACATCAGCAAATTCCCTCAGCACCCTCAGTGCTATTAGCCACTCTTTCACTGACTTTACATAAGTCACATACCTCTCAGTAGCCTCCATTTTCAGACAAGTTTACTTCACCTTATCAGGCCCTCAGCCCCACACCTGCGGCGATTTTTTCAGAACTGCTCAGCGTCCAACATGCCAAGCTGTTTTGAAAATCTATCCACAACTGTGGTGCTGAGCATTTCTGAAAATACTGGCCTGTGATTCAGTTGAAGCACATGTAATGTGGCTACCTTTAATTTAATTTAATTTAATTTAATACCCTGCCTTTAATTTAAATGTTAAAAACAAACTGCGATAAATGCGGCAGTACGAACCATCGAACGCCAGAAAACACCAATATGTTTGACAGTGCAGCTTTAGTTCACAGACTTTTATGGGGAAGGGTTTTTATTTATAGTACCAGCCACATACAGAAATTAAAGGACAGATGAAAGGCAATACACAAATAGATATGGACACAATGCTTCCTCTGTGTGTATGTGTACACAAACTCAATTTTAAGGTGAATTAACATAGATTTTTAGATCCTGGAATGCAGCTAGACAGCATAGAACACAGGTGGCATGGGGGGATACAAAATTATCTTAAAGCTTACCCAGCACTTCCCTAATCCTTCAGCAACTTTGAACATGCCAAGCACTTGTGCCATGTTAGAATAGCCTCAGGGCTGCTCTAACATAGCCTAGGTTGCAATTTATTATTAATTTATTAATTTATTATTTGCATATGCAAATCAAGGACTCAATCCTCCAGACCTTATTCATATAAAACTTCAATGAGAGCTTTGTGTGTATAAGTACTTTCTGGATCAGGCCCCAGTTACACAAGCAAAAATTTGAATGTACTAGTCGGAAAGTTTTAAAATGTTGGCCCCTGAGAGAAGCTGAGATGCAATCTGGTCTGGTACATGATCTGACAAGACTAGGATCCAGGAACTCCTGAGTTCAGTCTGAACCCAGCCATGGTTAATTTGCATTGAATTTCCCAGCTCAGGTCAGTTGGATTCATATGATTAAATAAGGTAAAGCTATCTGGGTTTGGAAGAGCATTTAATTTGCACCTAACAGTAAATCTGCCTGTCAACACTAGTTTCAACAACGATAAAAAAAATTAAATGTAACAATGTCAAAAGTTCCAAGTAAAACATTTAATTGTAATCCTATGTTTTCAAAATAATTATGATTGTTTCCACACAAAAAGAGAGAACAAAGTAAAATCTGAAGTGAGTCATTCATACGTTAACTCCCTTTGTACTGCACTTACCCTAAATAGCAGCAACTGTTGGAGTTTATGCAGTAAATCACCCAGCCTTGAATAAGTACTGCAACTCTGGGAAGAAATGTATTGTTATTATTTTTACCAGCACAGCCTGCTTGGATTAGGATTTTGGGGATGAAATAGCTGGACAAGAGGGAATTGGGGCGGGGGAAGGGGGAACCAGATATAGAGTTTTTCCAGCAGAGGGAAAAAGGGGATCTCCCTGGCTTTACTGCTACCCGAGCTTGCTCTAACAATTACATTGAATGCATCATTCAGAAATCACCCTGGAAAATTGCAGTCTCAAGAGGGAATTTCCATTCCCTTATAAAGTAAGCAATGACATAAAATCAGATGGGTTCCTAGGAGGTTAAAATTAAGGAACTGGCATTGGTTCTTTGGAAGCCTTGGTTCAAATCTGGTTTAGGTTATTGAAATGATTTTTGTGGGTTGACCTCAATCCCAAGGAGATGACTGTTTATATTACAAATCCTCTGCTACCTCCACCTCTTTATTCTTCTTGAAAAGTACAAAGACCATATTATCTTTTCACCCCATGACAAGAAGCAAAGATATTAATAAATTGGTGTCAAAGGCTGAGAGGTGCTGAGAACCTGCAACTCCTATTGATGTGAATGGGATCTGAAGATGTTCCACATATAGTTTTGGACTTAGATGTTTAGGCCAAAATTTGCAGGAATAGCCACTGATCTGAGGTCCCACAGAGGTTCTGTATGGCCAATTTGATACCCCTTAAGGCTACCTTTCAATCTCTGTCCTTCCAAATGCATCCGATGAAGTGAGCTGTAGCTCACGAAAGCTTATGCTCTAATAAATTTGTTAGTCTCTAAGGTGCCACAAGTACTCCTTTTCTTTTTGTCCTTCACTAGTGGCTAGTCCAGGGTTTATGGGTCTGGTGTTGGCCTCAAGCTAGCAGATTCCATCCTTTAGCTCTACTAGTAGAAGATCATACTAAAGAGACCATGTTCAGTCCTGTAAGAAGACAGAAAGAGGGACATCAGCACATAAACATCTGAATGTGTTTTACAAACATTAGTGGAGTGACCATTGGAGTATGCCAATGAATAGATACGTATAATTTTACCCATGTTAGAGGTGAGAATTCTTATGTATAGCAAGAGTTCAACATCATATAGATCACACGTTAGCAAGTAGTCCCATGTGCTTAAAGTTAGGCACATGCTCAAGTATCTTGCCAAACCAGGGTGATAGTGAGGTTGTAGTTGAGTTGGGAATAGAACCTAGGAGTCATGTTTCTTAGTCCCCAGTGTTAACCACTAGAGCATTTATTATGGGGAATAAAACCAAAACAAATTAGCTGCATTGTCCCCCCTGTGCTCCACCATCACAGAACAAGAAGACACAAAGACATCAGTCCTACTAGTATCTAGATTCTACTCAGATTGGAACTATGTAAATAAGACAGAGAGTATCATAAAAATGAGTATCATAAAAAATGACACTGTCATGAGACGAACTCTCCCTGAGTATGGCTCTCTCTTTTGGAAAGAGGAGTGAAGACTTACAAGCCCAGCTCAATCTAAACAAGATAGCCCCCATTTTAAACGATGTCCTTATATGATTAATAGTGTTACAGTAGTACCTAACTGCCATCCGGGTCCCATTGTACTAACCATGGTACATACACATAGTAAGAGACATTCCTTGCCTGGAAAAGATTAAAATCCAAATAGACCAGATAGACAAAAGGTAGGAGAGGAAACAGAAGCAAAGTGATTTGGCCAAGGTCACTTAGCAGAGATAGAAATAAAACCTAGGGTTCTCAAGTCCTACTCCAGTGACAAGACTGTATCTCACATAATATCAACCTTCTCCATTTTTGTACCAAAGGAAAGAAGATCTGAAGAACTGCAGCAAATGACGTGCAATGACATCTGAGCTATCCTTCCATGATGGAGCAATCTTGAATGCTGAACGATTTTTAGCTTACCATGGGTTGTTGTTTGTTTTTGTTTGTTTGTTTTTTAAAAAAGACAAAACACAGCAATGTGGGAAGGATTTTGTCAAGAGAATTAGAATTTAGAGGGCCTCGTTTGGCATATTGTTCAATATTGTGAAATCCATTAAACAGCCTGCATGTTGTCATAGGCTCAATAATTCCCACCCTCACCCCACCCCTTTTCTGCAGTCTAGCAGGTTATCAGCTTGCCATGCTCTGTGCTTTAGATTCAGTCATTGCTGGCACGCAAGGAAAGCCTGCAGCAACCAAGCAGGGCATTCCTTCAATCTGTATTTAACAGTTAATTGCAAACCTGTTCCTTGAAGTACTGCCACAATTCCTTGCTTCACTGCAAAGTCTTTGATATCAACCTACTGCTTTTGGAAAGATTACAACTTGTGCACTTGGATACTTCTGGTCAGATGTGCACAAGAACATCAAGTATGAAAGTAAAATTGCTTTTTGAGCCATATGCAAACCCAACAAACCTCTCAATTGGCATGTTAGATATGCTTTAAACCAGTTCAGACCTGTCCTGGAGCCCACTCAGCACAACTGAAATTTCCAGGGGAAAGAGATGGCTTTCTGAAAAATGGGCCAGATATTGATGTAAATTGGCATAACTCCACTTACTTCAATGGAGTTACACTGATTTACATCAGCTGAGGATCTGGCCCAAAAAATCTCAAATCCAAATTCTTACTTCAGTTACAGTGATATAAATCCAGAATAACTCCATAGAAAATCATTCATTTATATCACTGTGACAGAGAATGGAATCTGACGCTCAATATCCGGTGTCTTAGTTTTTTTGAAGAACCTGGTTAAAGTGATTTAAACACATTTCACACATTGGAGATTTTTGGTGCTCCACACACAGAAATGTTGCTCCCAACTAGAGCAGGACAAAGTTTCTTGGATGAATAGTTCATTCACTGAAACATGCAGTTTTGTCTCAACCAAAAGCATTCTCCGATTTGACTGCTTGGTGTGAAAAGATGCTTCATTTAGAATTTTGGCTAGATTTATTTAACCAAATAAAGGATAAAAAACACTCCAAAATGAAACAAAATGTTTTCTTTCAAGGCAAACAAAACATTTTGTTCTACCCAAAATGATTTGTTTTCTATTTTTGTTGTTGCTATTGTGGTGGTGGTGAGAAAACCAGAAAAAAAAAGTTCTGTTTCGAGTTGACATTAAATGATTTTTTTCTGGGTTTTTCAGTTTGTCTACCAAACCAATAAATTAATTCTTTGCTCATTTCTAATCCCAACCCCACATAAAGCATAATTAAAAGTTCTGTGCCTATGGGATCTAAAAGAGATTGGGGGGAAAGGAACCCTCCCCTCTCCCTAAAATCTTGTGGCTCAGTGGAGAGTCAGTTTGTAGCTGTTCCATTGCCACTGTTATAGTCTACAGGTTTTACCCATAGGCTGTAGCAGAGTCTGAGAACCCTGCATGCACCCTAAGGCAAAGTTTAGCCTTGTGGTCACTGAGGACCAACTAGCTTCTACCTCAGCCCCCTTAGCAACATCACACTGGAAAGCTCTTCTCCACTCTACCATGAAGAGACACACCATGTTGCTCAGTGCTTACACACTCCAGGATTTTCAGAGTTCTATGTATGATTTTCAGAGTCCACTGTCAGCCCCTCCCTGAGCATCAGACCCATGATGTTTTGGTTTGGTCATTATAAAGATACACATTTCAGAGCCTTATCTTGAGCCAAATGTTCTTGGTGATCTCTCTTTTTGACCCCTGATTTTATTAGGTATGATATTGTATCTTCTCCAGGAGTGATTCTGCACTGCTGACTCCACCTACCAGGCTGTGGGAAATCTCAGGGAGTATAATAATGAAATAGTGATACTTTGCAGTACACAGTGTAACAACCATAAATTGGTTATCACCAGAGATTGAACCTGTGCCTTCAGAGGTAAGAACAGGAGCTGCTACAGCTGTAGCTAAAGGAGAAGATCCCCTAGGTGGTAGCTGTAGCAGACTTATAACTACAAATGTGTAGATCAGTTCACTGGCCAGACCTCCCCACCCCCCGCAAAATTCATTTCAGATTGACGCAAAACAAACGTTTTCTGAGTTTTTTGGTAAGAAGAAAAATTTAAAACACTTCATTTTGAGTTGAACAAATCATTTTGTTTGACCCAAAATGGAACATATCATTTAGTTTGAGATATTTTAAGCTTATTTAAAAAACATTTTTGAAGCAAAATTCCAAATGGAAAGACATTTAATTTTCATTTTTTCAGAATTTTTTCCCAACTGAAACAATTTGGTATATTCAACATAAATTTGTGAACTGTTTCAATTCACTCAAATCTACATTTCTTAGGAAAACAAAATTTTTGGCCAAAAGTTTTCCCCCAGCACTATTTATAAACTCTGTGGATCAAGCACAGAAGTTTGATGCATAACACACATCGGACAGTGGCTTAATGACATGTTCAAATGAAGTAGCTCAAACTAATGCTTAAGCACTTGTGAATTAAGACACACAACACCCCAGTGAGGTAAAGTAGTATTGTCCATATTTTAGAGCTAGGGAAAGGTACAGAGGCACAGAAAGCTAAAATGACTTGGGTTCTATATTCTATTAAATGTATATATACACAAAACTGTTCTTCAGTGTACACATTCAAATGCAATGAATTAGTTAGAACAGATATCCAGTGGTTTCTTTGTAGCTTATTATTGTTCTTCCATTTTTACATAGTATTTATTGTCCAGGATTTATACATATTTTCACAATCAAAGATCACATGTTTTAGAGTTGTCAATCTAGTTAATTATTGACCCATTCAAGCTTCCCTTCTTTTGAAAGAGGAGGTTGAGGATCTTAGAGGCAGACAATTCTGACCGTATCTGGTTTTCAGATATGCTGTCAATCTTATCTCAGAACTGGGTATGGTACAGAAATTGCACTGCATGTCTGTGAATGAAGACTATTTGTCTATGTTGATTCTTTTAGATCTGCCATCTGATTTTGATATCACAAACCACAAGGATTGGGTTACAAGTTTGTAATCCCTAGCAGGGTTTGACAATGCTTCTTCAGTGTAACCTCACTCCATTTTACCTGAGAGAACCCAGAAGTAATGGGCATATGCTTGTCTGTCCATACAGTCTGCTACGAGGTTCCAACTTGTTGCCTCTCCTATCCAACATTATATGACACACTAGCAAGATTAGTGAGGAAAAGTCATGGATACTTTGGTGCCTTCACTGTGCTCATGGTGCACAGATATATTTCTCCCCTTGTCAAGCATGGCTAGTGAAATTAAGTGATTTACCGATGTCTAAGTTAGATTGGGGCTTAGATGAGGGCCTGTTGGCTGAGACTCAACCCACAGAAGAATGAATTAATGCAAGCAGGTTATAGGAGAAGCAACTGGAAGGACTGCTGGAATGCCCCTGCCATATGTTAGTCACCTTCTTCACCTACAGGGGCAAGGTGACAGATCAGTGAAGTTGATAGTGGGTGTTTGTTTTAATATTCATGATTCATAGATTTTAAGGCCAGAAGAGGCCATTAGGATCATCTAGTCTGACCTCCTGCATAACACAGGCCAAAGAATCTCACCCAGCAGTGTCTGCATCAAGCCCATCACTCCTGTTTGAACTATGGCATATATTTTAGAAAGACATCCAATCTTGATGTAAATACTGCAAGTGGTGGAGAATCCATCATGTCCCTAGGTAGATTGTTCCAATGGCTAATTATTACTTACACTTTAAAATTTGCATCTGAACCCTACTCTGACTTTAGCTTCCAACCATTGGGCCTCAGTGTCTTTTTCTGCTAGATTAAAGAGTCGTCTAGTATCAGAAATCGCTTCCTGACGTAGGCATTTGCAGGTGGCGATCAAATCACCTCTTTACCTTCACTTGGATAAACTAAGTAGATTGAGCTTCTTTAGTCACTCACAGATTTTCCATACTTTGAATCATTCTTGTAGTAGCTCTTTCTGATTTTTCAACATACTTTTTGAACTGTGTGGACCAGAACTGGAAATAATAATCCAGCATTGGTCTAATCAATGCCATCGACAGAGGAAACAGCACCTCCAGATGCCTCCTTAACATTCCTCTGCTTATGCATCCAAGGATCATTTTTACTGCACTGGAAGCTCAAGTTCAGCTGCTTCTCTACAATGACTGCTAAGTCCTTTTCAGTGTCCTCCTTTCCAGGATATAGCCTCCCATCTTGTGATATTGACCTACATTCTTCATTCCTTAGTGATTGCATTTCACCTTGTTAAAACACCTGTTGTTCAAATGAGCCCAGCTTACAAAGTGATCCAGATCAGTCTGCATCACTGACATCTCCCCATCATTGTTTATCACACCATTAATTTTTGTGTCCTCTGCAAATTTGACCAGATGATTTGATGTTTTTTCCCAGATCATTGATAATGGTATTTAATGGTGTTGGGCTGAGAACAGACTCCTGTGGGACTCCACTAGAAACACCTCCATGGGATGATGATTCCCCATTTACAATTACTTTTTGAGATCTGTCAGATAACCAGTACTGTCCAATTAAAACATGGGCTGCATTGATTATGTATAGCGCTTCCATGATTTTGACTGGGATCGATGTCAGCTTAGCTGATCTATGGTTTCCCCAAAACATTCTGCTTAACCTTTTTTAAATATTGGAACATTAGCTTGCTCCCCTCCCCAGGTCCTCTGGAACTCTTCCAATGTTCCAAAATTTGTTAAAAATCAAATTAATAGTTCAGAGAGCTCCTTGGTCATTTTTTTTTAATATCCACGGTTATGCAAGTTATCTGGTCCTGAAGATTTCAATATGTCTAACTTTAATAGTGCTTTTTTAACATCCTCCCTAGTTACTAATGAAAAAGAAAGTATTTCATCATCACTATAAGATACGAATACATCACCCTGTTTCTTTGTGAGTACAGAATACTTTGAATATTGTTGCTTTTTCTTCATCGTGACTAATGACTAGTAGCCTACCTATACCATTACTAGGATTTTATTTTTCCTGATATATTTAAAGAATGCCTTCTTATAGTCCTTAACTCTGCAGTCCATAGATTTCTCACTGATACCTTTAGCTTCCCTAGCTAACTCTCTGTAATGTCTAATTGACAATTTATACTCATTGCTTCTGCATTTTTCCTTTTGGTATTTCTATTATTATTATTTTATTGATGTCTTCACCTCTGCTCTTAACCAGGATGGATTTCTAACCAAAAAAACCTTATCTGAGATCCTCAAGTATTACTGATCTATTTGCATTATCGATACATTGTGAAGAATCTCTGGATAGTGAAATCTCTGGAACAGGCCCTTAACTGATGTAAATTGACATATTTAGAGTTACAGGAACTGTTATACCAGCTGAGGAAATAAAGTAATCTTTGATTATAACATAATATCAGATAAGCATCTAGCATTTGAACAGGATGCTTTTGAAAAGTCAAAGTAACTAATAAATAACCCAACATACTGCTTGTTCTGTACAAAGATATTTCAATTCCAGTTAAGCCATTTTTCCCCTGTGCTCAGGGCTGAATTTATATGAATAGTGATACTCACTGCATTGCAAGAAAAGAGTAATATTTCTTCCATGCTTCTTATTCTCATGGATGAAACCACAATTGGAGTAACACCAAGCAATGTTTCCACAGACCGCATGCACATTCATCATGTTAAAGACTTCAAACAACTACCCAATTTTATAATTAAGTACATGTAAGAGAGGGACCTGCATCAAAACTTTGGAGCAAAATAACCCCAAACTTTAGGGTGATGGAAATATGAAACTGGATCCACATCAGAAATGTACAAACTGCATCATTTTAGCTTTATAAGGGGCAGAACCTAAAGCCCAGAACCAAATCCAACCGAAACTTTGTGGTGTTCAAATTCCATGTCCAAATGTTGTGGCTTGGCCCATTTAGGGAATTCATAAATAAGAGGATGGATATTATAGTTAAAGGAATTATGTCTTTGACTTTAATGAAAGCAGGTTTGTTGCAAGATTACCTTTGAGATCAGTAAGACTACAGCAAACCAACTTACCTATTGTGGATTTGGAAGTTTGATTCAGAATTGATTGCTATTGGATTTGCCTTCTGTCTAGGAAAGACTGTGGCTAATGGAGAATAGAGAGAAAAAAATAATGAAAATATTATGGAAAATGGAGCAGAGAGTGGGCAGAGGGAAAACAAACAGAAAGGCTGAGCGGAAAACAGCAGAAGGGAGAAAAATATGTAATGAAAAATTAGATTCAGACTATATACCTTATACAAGGACCTGAACTGTATCTGACCCCTAACTTTAGGATGTTGGACTGGAATCCCTAACAGAGATAACATTTTTGTTTTTTCAGATGAATCTCCCTGATAAGTTTAATTTTAGTAAAAAAAAAAAGATTTTGTAACTGCAAAAAATGACTTCATGAAATTAGTGCATCACTGAACTCAGAGAGTTCTGAGAACATCATCTGTGTGGACCTGCACTGCTTCATAACTCATTGTGGTCACCTTAGCTATATTTTCTAAACTGGCCTCTGTACCTGGGTGCCTTCATTTTGGGGGGTTCAATCTGAGATATCGAGGCCTGAATTTTCAAGAGCAGCTGGCTACCGATTTGGGGGTCTCTCAGGCTTTTGGTGGCTGACTTGAGACACCTTCAAGATATATCAAATTGGGCACCCAAAAATTGAGGCACCTACTTTTGAAAATGTTGGACATAAAGGACCGAGCACTGCTCCCAACTAAGTGACTTAAAATATTACTACTGATACCATTTTAAAGATTAATTCCAATGTTTGTCTCCCACTCTGTTTTCGCACAGTATGTGTGTCATTAGTGTATACCAGGCAAGAGGTATCTTCCATTACTCTTCACTAAAGAATGGATTGTTTCCACACTGTGATGGACTTTCCAATTTTCCACATCAGGACCTTATTCTCTTTATTGCCTAGTTTACCATACAAAGTCACAAACACATTTATTTCTTTTTTTCTAGCAATTAGTTCTTCAATATGTGGGCAGATGTTACTTCTTAGCTGTAGCCTAAATATATGCACTTCTATGTGCCGTAATATGTAATAGATCATGTTCCACATACAATTTTAAATGACTTCAAGACTTAATCATAATAAGGGTTCAAGAGTTAACATTTCTTTCATCCACAGATTATATCTGAACATTTCTAACAATCTGGTTAAGTTGTATGAAAAGCAGAGAAATGGACATGAAACATGCTCCAGATTTTGCTTCTCATCTTCCTCAACACCAGAGGGGATGGGGACCTCAACAACAAAATGTCCCTCTCTCTCTTTTTGCTTTAACACCAGGAATAAATTTCTATAGACCAAAATGGCTTGCAACCGGTTACAAGTGTTCTTGTTAGTCACCTGTAAAATACCATATAGGAGATCTAAATCTTTGATCTTTTCCTAACTTTCATATAATCAGCCCCACCATTCATTCAATGAAACCCTAATTCTTTGATCTCACAATTTTTCTAGCTTCCTAGTATACTTAGACTGTGTCTACACTTGGAGCTAGAGTTGTGATTCCCTTTTGAGTAGACATACTCGTGCTAGCTTGCACTGAGCCAGTGTGCTAAAACCAGAAATGAAGCCCTGATAGTACATGCAGCATGGGCTAGCCACCCAGCGTACAATCCCATTCGGATCCCGTCGGTACGAACTCAGGGCGTCTAGCCTGTTTCGCCGATCACTGCTGCCAAAGCCACACTTCTATTTTTATCATGCTTGTGTGGGTTCATCTACTTGAACTGGGGATCACACCCCCAGCTCGAAGTGTAGATGTAGCCTTAGATGCTAATATAATCAGATACTCCAGTGATACGCATGGTATAAACGCCTATATAAAATAGAATAGTTAAAAAATATCTCTGTCTAAAAAAATTGTTCATTTAAAAGAAATGGCTACATTGACAATAAGATGTCATTCCTGATCATCACTTTCCAGTAGTTACTACTGAAAAGTCAATAGTTACCACATAGTGATATCTCCTAATTTAAGAATGGGGAAAATTGTGATCGGCCATATGCCACTGTGGGCCCAAATTTCACCCATGAGTTGGGAAGGAAAAGGCAGGAGCAGAGAGGGAGAACTACAACTCCCTAGAAGCACTGGAAGAGCTCAGGTAGATGCTGATTAATGTCAAACTGACCCAAAAAGAAATATTTTCTGACAGGAAATTTTAGGGGAACTTTTGTTCCAATGTTGGGCCTTTTTGTCCTGATTCACACCAAAAACAAATGTGGAAATAATGGGGTTTCCAATTTTTGCTCCACTCTGCTAAACACAATGAGACACCAACCTTGGTGGGAGCCCCTAAGCCCTACAGTCATATAAATAAAAATATTTTCTGTTATGCATGCAATTTTCAAACAGCCACAACCATTTTTTTCACCATCCCATTCAGGTTTTTGTCAACGTCAGGTTTCAAGTTCCAGTTGTTAGCTCTTTCAGCTGCACACCACTCTGAAAAGTGAAGTTAGCATTTCTAAAAATAGGAAATAAATATTTTCCCACCCTTATGGAACTCAAAGCAGGCTGAAGGATTTTGTTCAAACTTTTTGGGTGGGGGCAGGGGAAGGAAGGTGAAGTCACCTTCAAAGAATCATTAAACAGGTGAATTTTTCATAACGTTCCAAGCATATGAAAAAGTGGCTGAGACAGAAACCATTTTGCAGCTGTAACAATATTGGTCACTACCAATACCAGGCAGCTGGTATAATGGGAGAGATGGGGCCTGATTCTTGTCTCACAACAGTGTGACTCAGTCAGTTTTACTGGAGCTACTTTGGACTGACAGGTTTCAGAGTAGCAGCCGTGTTAGTCTGTATTCGCAAAAAGAAAAGAAGTACTTGTGGCACCTTAGAGACTAACAAATTTATTAGAGCATAAGCTTTCGTGAGCTCACGAAAGCTTATGCTCTAATAAATTTGTTAGTCTCTAAGGTGCCACAAGTACTTCTTTTCTTTTTGGACTGACAGAAGTTGTGTCAGGAAAAAATCAGGATTGTGGTGGGAATTCCTGGACACTATTTCCATTGTCTTTCAATGGGCATTGGGTACCAAATTGCCCTTTGTGCCTTTGAAGGCTCCCCTTTAATCTCACTTTGTCTCAATTTCCCCTTTTTTGTAAAATGGGAATAATTAGGCTGACCTACCTCCCAGGGATGATTCCAATGTCTGAAGAGAGCTTTGACGATGAAAAGCAATGTAATTCTTTTTATTTTAAACTTGTATAGGACCTATCACCAAGTGATCTTAACACATTTCACAAGCGTTATCTGAGTCCTAACACCCACCACCACCACACACTCTCATGAGCTAGGCTTCGTTGCTAAATGCTCATCTTACAGCTATATATTTCTTGGTAAGTACTATCTTTGTGAGTCCCTTGAGATGAATGATTTTTAATCCACCCTCTGTAATTTAAGGAAACAAGTTAAAAACAACTGAATGTCGGTATGTCTGAAACATAGGGCCCCATTTTGTTCCCAGTTACACCAAGAAGCCCATTTGAAATGAATTGAGTAGCTTCAGCTTTACATCAGTCTGAGATCAGAATGGGGCCCCTGAGGTTGAATGCCAACCTGCCACTGGATAAATAGAATTTCTTCATAATGTTGCTTCACTGATTGGAAAGGCTGCTGGTTAATGACCTTTCATTACAAACTTCCTTTTTTGGCACAGCCTAGCCATTAGGCCCCAGCTATGCTTCACGACCCCTGGCTGTCTCATTGCTGGCTTTGATCAGAACTTTGTTCACTGACACACATCTAATAACCAGGAGTGGCACCAACTAAACTATCAAAGTCCTGATTTATGACTCACCTCATATCCTAGGCCAAATAGGGGATGTAATTAGCTATTCTACCAGCTAGCAGTTTGACCTGACCTCCCATTTAGAAGCATTGGGGAGGGGGAATAAAAAATAAAGTTACCAAAATTACAGTTTCTTCCGTTTAAAAAAAAAAAAGCAAGAGCCCTCTTACAGTAGTAGCACTTTCTAATAAGAGTGTAAAGTAAACCGAAGCTCAGATTTACTCTCACACACTTTCACGGTATAGAGACCATCACCCATCCTGGAGGCAACTGAATTTATTGTTATTATTACAGCAGCACATAGCATCTCCAGAGGAGACTGAGGCCCCATTGTGCTAGGCACTGTGCATGCACATAGGGAAGAGACATTTACATTGTAAGATGCCCCAAAGATTTTACCTTCTAAATACACAAAGCAGGAAGCGGGAGGAGAGGAAAGAGACATGCCTGAGGAGGCCAGACCTCCTAGTTCCTAATCTAGTCCTACCCACTAGGCTACCTCCCAAGTCACAGGCCTGTACCAAGCACACCAATTCCTGACATGCAAAAGGAAACTGTTGAATGTATCTTAACTTCCAATAATCTAATTTAGTAAGTAGAAATAGGGAAGAGGAGCCAGCAGCATTAAACAGCCTGCTCATCATGAAGTGCTCCATGGACCATCTTACCTGGCGGTGTTACCCGGCAGCAGAGCTGAGCAGTACGATAGGTTTGAAATAAAAATCTTACAAATCATCATGCCAAACTAATTGAACACTTTGGCCCAGTTCCTTAAAGGTACTTTGGTATCTAAGTTCACCACCTAGGCACCACTGACATTGTCATAGGCACCCACGGGTCCCCTCGGAGCCTACGTTTCTGCCATTTGGCATTGCAAAGCCTCCAAACTGATGCTGCTGCCCCATGGCTAATGAGCTACTCAGAGGCCCCAAAGTGGGATTCTCAACATTGATTTCTCGTCAGCAAGGCCTGATTGCATAAGCACGATCAGGGCATTTCTAACCCCTGTTACCTGCCAGCCCCCCACATCAGGAGGGCTGGAGACAGGCCACTGATGGTGCTGTGTAGCCCCCTTGCACCTCACCTCTGAGCACAAGACAGAGGCATGGCTTTGGCTGCTAGGGCATGGGCTACATACACAATTGATCTGGCTTAGGTGCAGAACTCTCAGTTAGGGTTTGCATCTGAAGATCCCAAGTAGAGGGAGGTGCCTAGTTCTGGCCTGTCAGCCAGGTGCAGCAGGTCAGCCAATCAGGAGCTAAAGCCTCTCTCCACAGCATTTCACTCCTGGCTAGCTTAGGTGGCTCCCTGTTCAGTTGCCTGACTGTGGAAATCCCTTCCTTAGGTACCTACCTCTCCCCAGGCATGGTACATGGAGCCTGAACACCTAGCTCAGTGCTCTAAATTCCATGGGGTGGCAGACTGCAGAGGCTTGGACATTGCAACACTAGCAGAGCAATAGCTGAGTGCCTTTAAGGATCTGGGCCTCCTCGACTTAATTCAGCAGCACATGATTTTTGCACAATTAAGGGCTAATCTATACTAGAAGCACTCCATCAGCTCAGCTGCACCACGGTAGCATGTCTGGTGAAGATGCTCTATGACGATGAGAGAAGGCCTCCCGCACGGGGTCACGGCCCTGTGAACACAGTGACTGCAGGCTGGCATGACCAAGCGGAGCCCGGCGTTACCCCACGGGGTAGAGCGCTGGGGCAGCAGGGATCCGGTCTGGCACAATGCTGGTGTCTCTGGGCCCCGGGACACGCCCCAGAACTCTCCCATCGGCATAATAAATCCACCTCCATGAGAGGCAGTAGCTAAATCAGCAGGAGAAGATGTCAGCTGTCCACATCAGTGCTTAGGTCAGTGTAAATTACATCTCTCAGCGAGGTGGCTTATTCACACTCCTGAGCGATCTACATTATATCAAAGTAAGTGGTAAGTGTAGACCCGGTCTTACTTCACAGCCTGTCTATCAGACAGATAAGAAATGAAAACAGCCATGTGCATTAACATACTCAGAAATGCAGGTCATAATTATCATTGCAGCTGTACAGCCAGCTAATGGGGAATCCTTGAGGGTTTCTCCCCTGGGAAGTTCTAAAATTATCTAATTTGAAAACACTGATATGTTAGATACTTTGAGGTATCTAAGTTTGCATTCCTTTTTATACAAATGTCTATTCACATTTTACAGAATTTTTTTGAAGAAATATTTTAAAGGTTAAATATCATTTGTAGAGCAGGTTTGAAAAGTTCTGAATTTTGAAAAAAAACAATGTAAATGTCAACATTTGAAATTTCAATTCAAAACAAAATACTCATAAAAATTTAGGTTAAAAATGTCCTTCCATCATTTGCAGCTAAATTTTCAAAAGCAGTTGCTAATTTTCAGCATCCAGCCTGCATATCTATAACAGAGATAAGGTGCGACCGTAAAGTTCAGATATGAACTTCTCCATTACATGAGGGCATCTTGATCTGGGGTTTTGGACTGGGCCCATCTCTGTAAAATTATTTTTAGCATAACTCTAACTAAATGTTTGAAAATTCATTGTTTTCATAAAATCAGCAAGCAGCTGCATCTCTCTGAATTGTTGTACAAGGCAATTTGTGTTGATATCAAGACTGTGCTGTAACATTGGATGAAATGTTCTGGACTCCACAAGGTGGTAATCTCCTCTTCTTTTACTCCACAAGAGGGTAAACTGTGAGATTTTGACTGTGTTAGAACTGATCAGGAGAGTCAAAGCTAGCTATTTGCCCTCGGGGCCCTAATTACCCACAAGTTCCAGCTCAGCTGAAACTGATTACACAGACAAACCAGAGGCATGTGCATCTTAATAGAAGAGTGTTAACAGGGAGAATCTGATGATGTAGCTTGCAGAGGTGAGGCAAAAGTTATTCTATATATGTGGGCACTTGTAAAGGTCTAGTATTTCAGCATGTGGTTGACTTCAAATGTTTTCTCGTATCAGCATTTTAATATCTGTTTTCCATCCACCTCCGTGAAATGTCCTTTGAAGGTTAAATGTTAGCAATATTCTTTAGCCTTTGGGCCTTATTTACAGTTACTCTGTTCCTGTGCTTGGGGCAGGGACCATGGGCAGGTGCGGGGAAAGCAAAATTGACTTTAAGCCTCCTTTGAACTTCCTGAGTTCTGGGGTCAGACCTCAGGGCTGCTCTAACATACTATCTGATTCCTATACAGAGCATTCTGTCAATGCCCTGACACCAGGGGCTAGAAGCAGGGCTCACACAAACTCCTTCTGACAATTCTTCATTATCTGGGGATGCCCGCTGCACAGGGAATAGTCTCAAGGGTCTATTTCCACCCCCTTTAAGGCCCTTTACACTGCCAGAATGGCTTAATCAGATATTGGTGTAACTGACAATTGGGCCCTTCATTTGGATTGTATTACACACATTGGTGCAGGACAGGATCCGGCTGGCTTTTGTGAATGCTTTATTTGGATTTTAAATCACAACAGTCCTTCCAACAGGAAAATTTTCAACCTAAAACTGGTCCTGCTCATTGTCTGAGAAATCTGTGGGAAAAGACATAACCAAACCTCTATAAGGTTCTCCTTGCTGCATTTTCTCTTCGTCTTCTCCTCAAGGAGGAATGTCATGGAGTGGACTGACCCTCAGGGAGATGGGCTCAGACCCACCCATGTCTAATTATCTTTCCTAGCAGATGGTTTTGGCCTTGAGTCAGCTGACCGGGATCACCTGATAGTAGCCTGTGCTAGTCAGTGGTCAGACTAATGATCACAATGGCCCCTTCTGAGCTTAGATATATGAAACTATGAATAAGAAAGGAAGAAAGGAAAGAAATGACCAAATAACCAAAGAGAGTGAAAACCATAGAGGAGGCTTGCCAATTCACAGCCGCCAGAGACAAGATATTCTATTCTACTGGAGTCAGATGAGGATGGGAGGATGGGGAGGCTGTGACTGCCAGAGAGAAGAAGTGCAGGAGGAATTCCACACAGCTAAAAGCATCTGGTCATTGCAAATGCAGAAAACATCTCTGAAGATCCAGCTGGCCAAATGGAATGGAGAAGTGACCAGGACATTCTGGAGGATGCTCACTCGATCCAACCTACAAGGTTACCAAGTATGACTAAAGAGACCTTCAAGCATCCAAAGAAGACAGACAATCCTTGTCAGGGATTTTACACCAGGAAAAATGGAGAGAATGTTCTGCAAGGGACAGGCAAATAAGATGATGGTGCACTGTCTTCCCAGACCCAAGACTGAGATGTGACTGCAATGTTGGATAGGTTTCTGAAGTTGGCAGGCAAGACTTGGCACTAACAATAGTGCTTCATGTCATACATCACAGATTATAGATGCTTTTCGGGGAACTCAGAAGAGTACTGAAGGAAAGGAATGGCCAAGTGATCATCATGGAGATCTTTCCTGTCCCACAAGTGAAGAAAGACGGAAGGGAGAAGATTTTGGAAGTGAACTGGTGACTAGAAAAGTGGCGTAAGGTAGCAAGGGTTTTGTTTTGTGGAACATTGGGCCATGTCCTGTAGGGAGAGGGAAGCTGTATAGTTTGGATTCCCTCCATTCCCAGTAGAAGGGAAATCAAATTCCCCAGGACAGGCTGGCTAGATTATTCAAGAGGGTATTAAATGAACAACAAACAGGGGGATTAAAAGGGGGAACAAATGAGCACCATTTACCACAAAATCAAGATGCTGAGAACAAAATTATTCATGGCAACAACGGGAAATTCCTCTCCACTAATGGTAGAAGCCTGAGTAACAAACAAGAGGAACTGGAACTACTTATTTATGAGTATAGATTTGACCTAGTTGATATTATTTAAACCTGGTGGGAAGTTTCAATTGATTGGAATATTAAAATCACTAGTTATAATCCGTTCAAGAAGGATCAAGTAGGCAAAAGGGATGGGGAGGTGGCATACTATGCTAAAAATGGTATTATCTGTTTTGGAGTCACTGACAACTCAGAAGCAAATGGTCTTGAATGCTTATGGTTCAGTGTTCTAGCACATAAAGCACAGCATGGAGTATTAGTTGATGTCTGCTATAGACAGCCAAATTGCACTAGAGAAGATAATGACCTGCTTCTTAAGCACTTATCTATGTGTAGGAGAAAACTGTGTTATCATGTGGGACTTCCATCTATTCTTCGTCTTCTGGAAGACATCTGACTAGGTATTGCATAGCATTTTGATTAAGAAACTAGAATTATATAAAATCAACATGGTACATGTTAAATGGATTAAAAACTGGCTAATAGGACTCAAAATATAATTGTAAATTGGCAATCATCATCAAGGTATGTTGTTACTGGACATTCTGATTGATTCTTGGCCATATGCCTTATGCTATTGAATATATTTATCAATAAGCTGGAGAAAAAAACTAAATCATTATTAGTAAAGCCTGCAGATGACACAAAGATTGGCAGAGTGGTAAATAACAAAAAGGACAGGTCACTGATATAGAGAAATATGGATCAATTAGTAAACTGGGCACAATCAATTGTATACCCTTCCATATAGCCAAATATAAGATCATACATCTAGGAACAAAGAAGGAAGCCCAGACTTATTCTGGGAAGCAGCGACTCTGGAAAAAGTCTTGGGGGTCATGGTATATAATCAGCTGGACATGAACACCCAGTGCGACACTGTGGTCAAAAGGACTAATTCAAACCTTAGCTTATAAACAGGGACATAGTGAGAAGGTGGGAGTAGAGAGGTGATTTTATATTGGTATTTGGCACTGGACTGGAATTCTTTGTTCAGTGCTGGTATCCGCACTTCAAGAAGGATGTTGAGAAACCGAAGAGGGTTAAGAGAAGGGCCATGAGAATGAATAAACAATTGGAAAACAGGCCTTATAATGAGAGATTCAAAGAGCTCAAGCTATTTAGCTTTTCTATAAGTTCCTTCATGGGGAACTTGACAATAAAAGGCAAAAGTTTAACAAGATCCGGGGGCTCAGAGTTGAAGCCAGATAGTTTCAGACTAGAAATAAGGTGCAATTTTTTTAACAGTGAGGAACATCTTACCAAAGATTGTGGTGGATTCTCCATCACTGGCAACTTTTCAATCAAGACTGGATGTTCTTCTAAGAGAGACGCTTCAGTTCAACCATAGCTATTGGACATGAAGCAGGAATTAATTCAAAGAAGTCCTATGTCCTGTGGTAACCAGGTGATCATATTAAATGATTGGTCTTAATATCTGTAAATAGTTTCTTACAGCAAAAAGCCAATTAGTGAATGAGCTTGAAGGCCGAACTATCCTCACTCCTGTAGTTATGTTCCCTCCAGCTCAATTTTGACACTCTGTTGGGACACAGGTACTGGTCCTGTAATTTAGTCATCAAGGCTTTTGGCTAGCATTTTGTTCTAATATTACAAGAAATGTATCTTTAAACGCACACTCTTTCACATGAAAAATAGGCCTTTGGCTTAGCAAAAACTAGGGCAACATGATGTAAAAGAATCTCACATCACAGATGATGGTGTATATTAGGAAGTAACTCGTTGCACCACATAATAAAACCACAGTAAACAGATCACTATTTATGGTGAGGTTCTAGCTAAAGGAATGTGACCTTTTTATTGTCAAGACTTGTATGCAAAAAACTGCTATGATTTTAAATGTAAAATGTGGGCATTACACAAAATCAATGAAACTAAAAAGTAGCTCATTTTAAAATGAATTAACGATTTTTTAAAAAATATACAATGTATATTTATCCTGTGGAATTTGTTGCCACAGGCTGTTACTGAGGTAAATATCTTAGATTTGAGAAAAGATTAGACACCCATTTGAATAAGACTAGAAACTGTAATTATATTGCTAGGATGAAATTGACAAAGTCTATTGATTTTTCATGCTTCAAGTTGTAAGCTAATCATTAATTAAAGCCAGGCAGATATTTCCCCCCTATTGGCATAAGATGGCACAACTGACCAGGTATATTATGTGGGGTGAATGAGGATGTGCTCCTTCCTCTGAGGTCTTTTATAGGCCCCCTGCCGCTTGGTCTGCTCTGGCATGGCAATTCCGTAAATCCTAACGTAGCAGACACTAGCATGCTGTTCACAGCTTTATTTACATTAGGAGCTAAAGTGGTCATGTGCTTCTTTGCTTTTAATGGCTGATTTCAAAGGACTTTGGACCAAGCCCTAAATGCTGAGTGTAGAACACCTTGAAAAAATAGCTTTAAAGCAAAAACACACCGCAACAGAAACAAAGGGGCGGCCCCCACTGCCTCAGAATCAAAACCCTAAGACTATGGTGAGAAGAAGCTGCCTTCTATGAAAAAGGTAACCAGTTCCGAGCCTGACTTATTTCTGTTTCAGGAGGCACTGAGTTTCTCTGCTCATAATCCTCTAATCAAAAAGAACAGGAGGACTTGTGGCACCTTAGAGACTAACAAATTTATTAGAGCATAAACTTTCGTGGGCTACAGCTCACTTCATCAGATGCATGAAGTGGACTGTAGCCCACAAAAATTTATGCTCTAATAAATGTGTTAGTCTTTAAGGTGCCACAAGTCCTCCTGTTCTTTTTGCAGATACAGACTAACAAGGCTGCTACTCTGAATCCTCTAATCATATCTTACATCTAATTTTAGCACTCACACTTTTCTGCTTTACTGTTCATTTTTCTGAGTTTTGTGTGCTGCTTTGCTTGCTCTTTAAGTTTAGGCAGTATGAAAATGGCATAGTTTAATAATCAATCAGTAGCCAGAGCCAAAGGCATTCTTGAAATAAACCATTAGTCAGGAAGCATTACCTACAGTAGAGATAGAGGCAATCGTTTGACCGATATTTTCCTGAAGAAACATGGGGTTTGGTTAAAAAAAAAAAGTGTGAGAAAATTGTCAATATTGAAATTTTTCTGATTTTCAGTGGGAAATTTCAAAATTTAATGTTGCATTTTGAATCGCCTTTTCAAAAATCAAAAGTTACCATTTTTTACAAATCTCATCTGAAATTTTTCTGATCTTTTAATCCTTTGATATTTTGACTTTTTGTCCCATTTCGGGGAGACAAATGCCAATTTTCTAGCTGGAAATTCTGTCTTCTAAACAGCTCTAGTATTTAGTGAAAGAAGCAACTTTGCTAAGACTAAGTATCAGAAAAAGAAGCAGAAAGGTCTTTGCCACAAATCAAGGTTTAATAAAATAATAATATATCTGCAGCAGCAGATCTCAAAGTGGCTTACAAAGAAGGTAACAATCATTGTCCTATTTTACAAATAAGGAATTTGAGGCACAGAAAGGGGATGACCCAGCAGGCCAGTTCAAGGAAAAGAACTTATTTTTCCTGTGTCACATGCTAGAGCTTTATCCATTAGACCACACTGCCTCCCTAGATAAATTGTCAAAATAGCTCTGCATTTGTGACTGGGGCCAGATTTGTATGTCCAATACATTTTAGGTGCTTAGGTCTTTTGAAAACCCTGCTCCTGTCCTGGTATAGGACATGTACTCTCCTGCTTCCTGTATTGACACCTGCTCTAAGAGAAGTCTTCCTCCTTCAGTGGCCTTGAGCACTGGTGAGAATTAGGTCCAGCTTCTGCAAAGTATTAAATTGTGTCCCACCATTGCCTGAACTAACTCCAGAGGATCAAAAATGCTAAGACCAGATTCTGATCTCATATCACCTTTATACTAATGTAACTCAGTGGAGTTATACCTCTGGAACTGAGAGCATAAATTGTCCTTAGTTCAATCAAAGAAAATGCTTATTTAAAAAATATATAGATGGTAATGAGGGGGAAAATTTGGTGAATTAAAGCTGAGAGGGACTGATCTTGCAAACAGAGAATACTTATCAAGATGGAGAATAAAGAACCTTTCCTCTTCTCATTGTGTTCCAGACTAATCTAAGAGGAAGAGGCAAACTCTTTGGTGTTATTAAAATCCTGCCTCAGCTGGAAGCCATTTGATGCATGTGAAGATGTGATTATCCTTATGAAGCAGAGATACCACAGCAGTGGTCAGACTGGGGCTAAGTGCTGAGTCAGCTGCTCCACTGAATTTGACAGTTGCATGGCTTGCAAACATCCAATCCAAACATCTTTACAGCTATTAGTCTGGATGCTGTGGGCAAGAAAGAAGTTGCAGGGATTAGCAAGCGCACCAAGGCTGATATATTAAACAGTATGACAGGTTTCAGAGTAGCAGCCATGTTAGTCTGTATTCGCAAAAAGAAAAGGAGTACTTGTGGCACCTTAGAGACTAACACATTTATTTGAGCATAAGCTTTCGTGAGCTACAGTTCACTTCATCAGTTGTATTCGATGAAGTGAGCTATAGTTCACGAAAGCTTATGCTCAAATAAATGTGTTAGTCTCTAAGGTGCCACAAGTACTCCGTTTCTTTTATTAAACAGTATGCAAACTTCACAGTTTAGGTGAATTCCCCTGCTTTCATGAATCTCTTAGAATAGAGCAATTTTCCTCAGTCTGTAGCTTTGTTAGGATTAGTATCCTAACAGCACCTATAGCCAACCAAGAACAGGAACCCATTTTGCTAGGTGCTATGCAAATATAACCCCTGGTGAGCAAGTGTTACAGGTCTCCCTCTATGCTGATCCACAGAGGGTAGGTGTTGTTTCAGTCCTTCGAGCTGCAATAGCTCATTCTGGTAGTTCCCCAGTTCAGTCCCTGGTGTGTCAGCTAAAAGGCTGGCTATCGCACAGATACATAGTCCCTGCCTCAAAGAGATTGCAATCTAAACAGACAAAGAAAGTATTAAGCTAATTTCACAGATAGGAAACTGAAACACAGAGATTATCTACATAGGAAAGTTGTACCAGTTTAACTTAATGTTTTGAAACCAATATAGTTACACCAGTGAAAACTCCTGCATGGACATTTAATTCAGTTTAAAAGTGACTTATTTCAGTTTAATTTAAACCTGTTCCTGATCGATTTAAACTAAACTGGAAAAATCTACTCTTATGCAGAAATAAATCTATCCTCATGGGGGTTAGCACTGGTTTAACTGTATGCATTAAATTCACACCTTAGATTATAATAGTTTGATTTTTTTTCCCCATGCAGATAAGGCCTAAGAGACTTGCCCAAGGTCACACAAGAAGTCTGGGGAAAAACTAGGAACTGAAACTAAATCTCTTGAGTCTCAGTTCAGTGTCTTAACAACACGGCCATGCATGTATGAACATACTCTGGGCTGGGGGGCTCAGGAACAAGGGAGAAGTGTGGAAGTTGCAACTCTGGAGCAGGGGGCAGAGACTGGTATATGTACCCCAAGGCGTGGGAGCTAGGGAGGAGGGCAGATTCATGCCTAGGGAGAAAGCCAAGTCTGGTGCACGCATCCCCTGAACATGCACCACTGGGAGTCGTATTGGTGCGTACACTCTAGGATATGGGAAATTGGAGTCAGGGTAGTTTTGAGATGTTCATGGAATCATGTGGACAGTCACACTCTCTTTTGCACCAATGCTTCCCTGTACTCTTTGGCCAGCTTACTCCTGAAAACCGAAACATGGATCTGAAGAAAGACAGATGCAAAAGCCACTGTCACCTCCTACTTTTCATCTCTTGATCCAATTTACTGTACTGTGCATCTCTTCAGTGACGGAGCTGGATTAAGTCTCCATGACAGAACGTCAGGAATGCAGATTTATTCCAACTTGTTAAAACAGTGGCACGCATCCCAAAGAAGACAAGGAACCTTTCCTGAGGTTATCTGCTAGCAGTCTCTTCCACTCTAAAATGTATCTGTCTGATTATTGTATGACTAATGTGAACATCAGCTTCCGCACTTTAACAGACCTGCATATATATATCTGCCTGTTCTGTCTCCCTTAGATGGGTGGAAAAAAAGAGCAACTCAGATTAAGCCAATGGACTTATACTCAGTTAAAATTTGTGTGAGATCAGAATCTGGTGCATATTTGGATTCACTATGCATGAAATTTAAGTTCATATGAAGGTTTGCAGAAAGGCTGTTTGTACAAATTCTTCTAGTCACATACGAACTAGGGTACTAGCGAGATGAGCTGATGAGCTTTGTCTCCCGCTAATCAAGCCCTCATCCCTTCCTCTTATGCTGGAGAGTGTAGGTACTAGAGCTGGTCAGGGAAACTTTGACAAAACCCTGCACGCCAGCCTAAGTTCTCCTTCTCTTCTGCACAGGCAGGTGTGTGGGACAGGACATGCTGTGGACCAAAGTTTAAATCCTAGTGTCTCAGCTCTGGATGTATGGTTAAGCTCACACAGAAATGGGGGTAGTGTGACCATATAGCAAGTGTGAAAAATCAGGACACCTTTTTTTTCCGGGGAGGGGAAGAGTTCTATATATAAGACAAAGCTCCTAATATCGGGATATCTGGTCATCCTAAAAAGGAGTCACACTTACAGTTTGAATCCAGACCCCAGATTCAATTTGCCCAAAGTTCAATCAGTTTTGAGAGATTGGTCCCGGCCCATCTACAAGACGTAATTATTTTGTTTCAACTATTTTATTTATTTATTTAACTAAATCTAACAGTTATTCACCTTTTTTATCTCCATGATGCAAGTTTTTTTGTTTTTTTTTTTAACCTGTGCTACATAATACATTTCTTTAGGAGAATGACAGATTATTTTCTCACTGAGAACAAGTGAAACCTTTCATCATAAAATAAAACACAATGAAATAAAATAAACCTAGTTATTAGTATTCGTTCATATTCCATTAAAGCAAAAAGAAGAAATCACAGTTCATAATTTTAGTGTCCAACATATTGTAGAACCTATTAGAGCTTCAGTGGACTTTCCAGAAATACTGGACCTGATTCTCATTTACACCAGTACAAGTAATTAGTGACTTTAGTGAAGTCATTAGGCCTGATTCTCCTGTCCCTTAAATGGGTATAAATTAGGAGTAATGCCACTTCAATCAATGGAATTATGCAAAACCAGTCTGAGTTGGAGGAGAACCAGGCCCACTGACTCTGCATTGCTGCATAGTACTCAGCAGTGACAGCTTTGAACAAATTTAAGAGGGTTGATACTGAGCAGAAGTGATTATTTTGGGCATAGGATAAATTGGAAAATGAGCTCTTCCAGATACTATGCATACTTTCCAGCTACTGTACTCTGGTAGGTGATGTGAATTTTCACCATTAATTATAAATCACTTCAGGAGAACAGGTTGGAGGTATTGTGGTGGGGGTGTTAATTATTCCTTTGATCATTGTGGAGTAATTAGTAGTTTTTTAGTGGGATGGTCCTGATGCAGTGAACATACTAAAATGCAGTCCGGTGGACTTAAATGCAGTGCACAGATGAAAGCCGATATAGAGGAGAGATTTACTGCAAAATGCAGTAGCTGCTCTCAGTTCAGTCTTTAATTCACTTTTAATTTAATTTAATTCATGTACAGTCTTTAATTCACTTTTATTTTCTTTAAAATTCCTCTTTGCACATCTACATCTATAAAGCCACGCAGAATGCATGTGAATAAAAATACTTTTGTGCCAAGGTATGGGGTGAGCTTTTTTCTTTTCTAAGATCAACCCTTTGTCAGTGACTCTATGGGAAAATAGGCAGCAAGCGACAGCGGGTGGGTTTTTCCAAAGCATGTATGGTTGGCCCAACTCTGCTCCCACTGAAACCAATGGAAGCAGAGATAGACCAACACTAAGGACTTTTGAAAATCCCACCAGAGTACCAGAAATGATGGCTGACCTTGAAGCATTCACTAGAAAGGTGAGCAGACACAAGAAGCCCTGCCCAGATGGGTATATGTGGTTAGGATGGAGTCCTGGCCCTACCTCTTTGTGCAAAGCTGTGCCGGGAAGGGAAGAGCCATGTACATCCTTTGTGCTGCGAATGCCTGAGAGGGCAGCAAGGGATTCCCTGCTCTGACAGCTTTCCCCCTTAAGAGATCTGTGGAAGACAGAAGCTCAGTTTTGCAAAGGATTTCAAGTTTTTGAAATCCGGATTCATTCTGAATTGGAGCCAAAAAGGGAAAACTTCAAAATTCTCTATGAAGGGAAATTCCCAGGGAAAAAAATAGTTTCCAGTCACTCTAGACATTTGAGGTTTCTTAGTTTGTATTGTATTATATATAATATAATACAATACACAATTTTTAAAAATTTAACAAAAAGTTGTTTCAAAACAAATAAGTGAAACAGGCTGTTTTAACATTGATGGGGCTACATTTTCTGTTTCTTTCTAAACAAAATTCTACCAAAATCTACCCAGGTTCATGCTGCATTTTGATTTCAGCAGAACTGCATAGGCCAACAGAATATGATTCCATCAAAATTTCTCTGACCAGCATTATTATGTGCACTTTCAGGCATAAAGGGAAGGAATGAGGGACTAATTAGTTATAGCCAGAGTGTCATGCACTCTGGTTTCAGAGTAGCAGCCGTGTTAGTCTGTATTCGCAAAAAAGAAAAGGAGTACTTGTAGCACCTTAGAGACTAACAAATTTGAGCATAAGCTTTAGTGAGCTACAGCTCACTTCCAGCAGAGAAGTCCCACAATTTAGAAATGCCCTGGGGCAGCTCTAAATTATACAGGGGGCTGTTGTGATCTCCAGCCAGCTGAGAATCAGGACAGTGGAAAGGTGACTTAGAGCCTTTCTATCCACTCCCCATCTATTGTATTGAGTGCAACTTGACTTGACCTGGGGATCTGGCTCAAGATTTCTCAAATGCATTTCCCTCAAATACAGTCCTTAAAAATCAAGGATATTAACAGGTAGAACTAGTTAAAGTAATTATTAAGATGCATTTGAATGTGATCTTGAGGGAAGTAGTTGTGAACATTGTGGGTGGCTATGTCAGCAACGAAAGGGAGGTAACTGTGGTGGGGAGGAGTCTGTGAGTGCATTTGGTTAAGTGGTAAGACACGTAACATGAAGTTGGTTTGAATGTTCATGCTTCTTTGGCAGATGATTTCTTTGATTTTTAATGACTTGGGCTGTGAGGAAATGCACTCATGCAAATTTAACCCCCAATGAACAAAAAAAGCATTCATATGGGAACTTCCCTGCTTTCGTTGTTTTTAATATGAAGCAAGGAGTGACAGGGGATTAGGTTTAAAAGTCTGCAGGATACCCGCTGTCCTCTGAGAGAACTTCTGAACTCCTCTGTTGCAGCCTTCCTTCTGCAGACCTGTCCACATCTGTCCGTAGGGCGCATGGGAATTACTTATAGCCATGGGAGATATAGGAAGTAGTTGAGTCAAATGGAAGGGGTGATGGACAGGCTTTTATCCAGGCTGAAAATGTAAAAAATGTGACATGTGAAACATGGATAGATAGCTCTTTTCTCCCTGCCCCCGCCCCAGGCCCCTACATGCTTTACCATGTCCATCCCCAGCATATGCACTCCCGGGACCCATTTGTAATGAGCTGCATAACTCACCCATTGCTTTGCCACTCGAATGTGGCCACTCAGAAGGCATAGTGATAAAACAGTTATATAACATCATCAAACTCTCATGTAGTCCCACACGTAATAGACCAGAGTGTCAAAGAGCTCAGCACCCAATATACACCCAACACATTGACAACTTTTGCAAATCTGGCAGTGTTATACCCTTACACCGCTGCATACACATTTGGCATGTATATGTATAAATATACACATACGAGTGCACACAAATACATTATTGCATAATAATCTGCCTCTGTGTGTATATACACACCTGGTCAGATTTGTATGTAACAATGTGCGTGTATGTGTGTATAAATATATGTATACATACTCATTACTGCATGTAAACTTGAAGCAAAATATCAATGCAATTGACATATTTGTTCACAATTTTGTTTACCAGAAACACTAACTTAAAAGGAAAGATTATTTTCTTTTTCAATGACAAAGCAGCAACAGAAACTGAGAGGTTTAAGAAAACGTACAAATGTGCCATCTAATAGTCCATCAAATAGCCTTGTCACACAAACCTTTTATCTCTCTCTCCCAGATTCTAATCAGGGGTACAGTTTGCATGTTTCTTGTGTTACTGCAGAAACCAATCCAGCTGGGATTCTCTATGCCCTGGGAAATAAACTCATTTTGACCCAAATGAAACATTTCAGTGTCTTGTTTTACCTTTTCACATTAACAACTGGCTTTTATTTGGTATTCAAGTCAACAAAGGTGCATTTCTCTTGAAGGCAGAATGTGTATGCTCTATGGGGGAATTTCTTTAATTGTATTAAGACAGAGATGCTGATCCTAGAAGACGTGATGATATGTCATAAAAGAAGACGTTAGCATGCAGAGTGATAGAGAATATGACATTTAACAGAGAACTCGGCGGGAGAAGACTCGTAGATTGGACCCCATTGATGGGATTAACACAAAGAGGAAGAAGAGGGGAGTTGTACTGATAAAAGAAGTGGCTTCGGGAAATGTGATCACAGGACTAACTTTATGACTTTTCATTGTACTTAAATAACCAACTGAAATTCACTGAACACTTAGTTTAGAAGAGGAGGAAAACTTCCAGTTTTTCATTGCTTCTGTTGTATTTAAACACCTAGATTCAAAGAATTACAATTTCTACTGATATTTTCCATGATCATCAATATATGCCCATAATGCTGTAAGAGAAACTCTTAGTTCAAAGTCAGTGCTCATTTCATTGTGGTTGAATCACTGTAAGTTAGAGCAGAATTTGGCTGTTCATGTTAGGCACAGTTTCTTGGTTTTACATTCATTACTTGCCACCAAAATACAAGATTAAAATGGAGGAACAAATAAATAATTTGTTAAACTGAATATTGAATTCTAAAAATATAGATAACTGAAATTCCATATAATCATTTGATCTTTAAATATTCAGGGTAAATAGGCCAAATCCCCTGAGATGGGATATTAGATGGATGGGATCTGATTTACTATAGAAAATTCTTTCCAGGGTATCTGGCTGGTGAATCTTGCCCATGTGCTCAGGGTTTAGCTGATTGCCATATTTGGGGTCGGGAAGGAATTTTCCTCCAGGGCAGATTGGAGAGGCCCTGGAGGTTTTTTTGCCTTCCTCTGTAGCATGGGGCATGGTTGACTGAAGGGAGGCTTCTCTGCTCCTTGAAGTTTTGAACCATGATTTAAGGACTTCAATAGCTCAGACATGGGTGAGGTTTTTCATAGGAGTGGGTGGGTGACGTTCTGTGGCCTGCGCTGTGCAGGAGGTCGGACTATATGATCAGAATGGTCCCTTCTGACCTTAGTATCTATGAATCTATGAATCGTGGATGCAATGACATATCCATATATTCATGGATACAAATAACAAGCAAGCATGCCCAAACCTTCAGTCTGAACATCTAAAACTATGGAGAGGGGTAGGGGGCCAAAAAAAAAAAAGAAAAAAAGAAAGGAAAAAGCATATCTGTGAAATTCTTTCACCAAAATCTTCCCATGCCTGTTACACTATTTTCAAATAGCTAATTGAAGGAGGGTAACAAGTATCCACAGTCTCTCAGAGATTAGTTGAGACAGGCATCGTAGATGTCTGCCACTAAATCATTGCAAAGCTCACGTATTCTTAAAACACACACACACACACAAAAACTATGCCAAGCAACTGAATTCAGTTGCCCATAGTTACCAGGAGAGACCACCAACAAGGCATGTCTATCTCATGGTCTCTCTCCAGTTGTAGATTTATGTATTTGGCCTGACTTCCCAGCATGTCTTGCCCCAAGCCCAGGACTTGACTGTCCTGAGAAAGTACATTTCCTAGCAAACCTGATCTCCTGGATCTCAGAAAGAGATTATCTGGAACTATTCAGTTTATTCCCAATTCAAAATCATGAGCCCGCCCCCCAAAATCATGAGAATGGCTTTAAGAATATACACATTTGGGGTTATTTTCATTTGCCTTCTGGCATTTGAGCTTTTAGGGTGCACTCAGGTCACATTTTCAAGCTCTTCTTTGCAACCAAAGGGGACTAGAAACTTACTTAAAAGAGAGAGAGAGAGACAGACAGAGAGACAGAAAGTTGAGATTCTTGTATAATCATATGTCTCCAGGAAATGGGTCTTTACCTTCTCTCTTGCTATTGAGAAGAGAGAGGAATCCTAGTCCACTCTACTCATGGAACTCAAGGTCAACAGAATAGGCCTTATTAAATTCCAGACTGGTTAGGGCACGAGCTGGTGACATGGGTTCCAGTCCCTAGTCTACCACCTTTGGCAAGTCACTGGGGCACCAAAACCCAGATCCAATCATTACAATTTAGGAGCCTAAGCGTCTTTGAGGATCTGAGCCTTAGCTTCTCTGTGTCTCAGTTCCCCATCTGTAACCTGGGATAATTCCTATCTCACAAGGGTGTTCTGAGGGTGAAACAGGGAAAAAAATTGTGTGGTGATTATGTATTATGGCAATGAGGGCCATGTCAGTGAGTACTTGAGAGATAAGTAGTGTTGGCCAAGTAGCCTTCCCTCACAGTTCTTGTGGGGTCTACACACCCCATTACAGAGGAATGGATGCACACGCCCGAATTCCCAGTTGGTTCTCTTCTCTCCAACAGGCCAAATTGAAACCCTAGAACCAAACAGGCCTGAGCTTGGCATTGTTTTGAAACACTGATTCAAAAAATTGTGCAATTTGGACATATCCTCTGATGTCCCAGTGAAACAAAACTCTTGCTTTGCTTGATTTTACCCTTGCTTCCAGTGGTGGATGTTAAAGGGCCACGAAGTTCTGGCTGCTCCAGAAAAAAATATCAATTGGAAAAAATCATCCTGTCTGTTATTTTCTATTATACATAAACTCAAAGACGAACGTGATGTGGTAGAGACATGAAAATGGCTCTGTCTCTGCCATGCCAAAACATTGGACAAGGAAACTAAAAGCTGTCAAACTAAAAATGCCAACTCTGTGCATAATATGAATTATATTTAATAATATATTTTAAATTATGGTTTGAAGAGGAGGGGGCAGAACTGAGTTCATGGATTTGCCTCCCTCCCCCCTTTTAAGTATGTCGAAGAGGGTGGGTTTTTCATGTGACTCATTATTATTAGAAATAATTCAGTGTCTTAGCCCATAAAAGAAATCCTCTTCTGATCAGGGCTTGTGCCTTGAGTGAGTAAATAAATAGAATCCATTTGATGTCACAAATGTGGCAACCGCATGTTTATTTCTTCACTTTGAAATAAAAAATAAAAAAATAAGAGCAGCTACTTCCCCCCCGCCTTCCTGAGGTTTGTGTTGCTGTGAAATAAACAGATGGTGCTGGCCGGGAGAGGGGAGAGGAATGTGAACACTCTGAATGTTTAAAATAATCCCAGTTACTGTGATTAGCAAGCATAACAAAAGAGGGGTGATAAGGAAATAGAAGATATCAGAAATTACTGGGGTTGTTTTTGTTTTGTGTTTTCTACTGTAAAATGTCTGACATTGCCAAAAAAAAAAAAAATAGAACCTGCCCTTGAAAACAGACATCTGTTTTCAGTGCATTTGAGACTTCAAGCATGAAATGGAGGAAACATAAGAAAAGAACCTAGCAAAGAGTTTTACCCCCTACCCTCAAAACATGGAAAGCTACAACAAAGTCAAAGCAAAATAACAAACATGAGCACTAGCAGCCATTTTATGGACCACGGTTCTTTTTTTCTTTTTTAAATGAAAATTTTCTATGAATTAACACATGAATCTCAAGTTTCAAACATGAACCCTAGAGTAGCACATTCAAATCCCCCATTTGGACTCCCAGATCAGCACTCGGGAACAGAAATGCTTGTTTTGTACATCTAAATACTCATGTGAGCATCCACATGTAGAATTTGTATTATTTATTTCATTGTTATTTGACAAGAACCGACAACATCCACAGCCCTATACAAGAAACAAAATTCAGACAATCTCTGCACCAAAGAGTCTACAACTCAAGAGGACTACAATCCAGAGTTAAACTTTACTGACTGCAAAGTAATTATACCGATTCACATCCAATGAAGGGCATCTGACCCAAAGAGACCAAGTTCGACAAAAGTACCAAGTTATCCCCCTGGTACTAAGTGCTCTCAACTCCTGGGGAGCCGATGGGAATTCAGGACGCTTAGCACTTGGCAGGATTGGGCCCTGAGAGCGCATGAAAGCACCTCATGATTTGGACAAATGGAGAGATTAACTGATTCTCAAGTTATCCTCAGGTCAGGATGGGCAATGGTAGTGCAAGTTTCCTCTCCAAAGTGCCTCATCTCTGGAAGGGTTATGTCTGAGAAGGAGAGAGAAGTAGTGGGGCGGGGGGGAGGGGGCTGGTGAGGGGGTGGAGTGCTGGTCTGGGACTCAGGAGACCTGGAATCTATTCCTGGCTGTACTTGTGGATGCTTGTGCAAATCGCTTTAACCTTGCTGTGCCTCAGTTTCCCCATCTGTAAAATGGAAGATATGCTGAGCTCCTTTGTAAAGCACTTTGAGATCTACTGATGAAAAGTACTGTATAACAGCTTGGTGTGATTACTCTCTATATACATTCAGTCCTTGGCCTCTCAGCTGAGGCTGGCAACAAGCGTGCTGGGTCAATTCTTAAGAGAGATTTTTGTGAGGTGGACATCTGACCACGAACAGTGAGGACTTTGTGTCATGCTGATGTGCAGCAGATTTGGAATGAAGAGTTAGGGAGTAAAAAGGTGTCATATCCCCATTTCTCTTTATGTGGTTAATTACATATGCCCAGGTCACACATTCAACCACCAGTTCGAGTCCGTGGGCCTTCAGGGCACTCAGCAGCTTGCAAGATCATGCAAGCCATTCATCCCCTCTCCCCCACTCTGGCCCAATGGCTCTTTAAGTATTTATCCACAATGGAAGAGTCATCGGGCCAGAAAGTGAGAGGATGAATGTAGTCCAGTGGTCAGGGCTCCCGCCTGGGAGGTGGGAAAACCCAGGATACAGTCCCCTTGCTCCAATCACTCTCTCATAATTTATCCACAGTGGAACAGCTCTCACAAGAGAAGCTGAAGAAGCCCCACATCAGAACATCCCATGGCTCGGTGGTTAGAGCACACTCCTGAGAGTCTGGAAATCCCTGTTGACATCCTGTCTGGCAGAGAGGGGGACAACTGATCCAGGATCATCCACATCCTCAGCTGAATGCTGTAACCACTGGGCTAAAAGTGATAAGCAGGGGTGAAAGTCCAGTGACTTACCGGTATTCTGGGGCCAACTCTGGCCCCCGGAAGGGGCGGGGTTGAGGGGTCAGAGCCAGCCCCAGCCCACCCTGTAAGGAAGTGCCCCCCCACCGGGGTAGCAGCAGCCCGGGGCTCCGGAGGCTATTTAAAGGGCCCGGGGCTCCCCTGCTTCTACTGCCCCGGTCCTTTAAATAGCTGCCGGAGCCCTGCAGCTGCTACCCCAGGGCTCCAGCAGCGGGGCTCTGGAGGCAATTTAAAGGGCCTGGGGCTCCAGTCACTTCTGGGAGCCCCAGGCCCTTTAAATTGCCCCCAGGGGAAGCCGGGCTGCCCCAGTACGGTGCACCGGCTCCTACCAGTACGCCATACCGGGGCGTACCGGCTTACTTTCACCTCTGGTGATAAGATGGGCAGCAACACCTCTTCCTCCTCTGGCTGTTTCCTGGGGGGTAAGGCAGACACCTGACTCATTCCAGCAAGAAACACTTTAGGAGCCTCTGACTCTCAGTGGTGGGTTCCGATTCGTGGATCGCTAAACTGACATAGGCATCTAATTCCGGGATGCAGCTATCTGGGGGGGGGGGCTTAGCACACACCCCTCTGGTAGGCCTCTCCCATTGGCTAGCTTGGGCAGCTCCCCACCCAGCATGTTGTCTTTTGTGGATCACATTCTAAGGCACCATCTCTCTCCATTCATTGTATGGGGAGCCTAGGAGCCTAACACAGGCTTTGCAGATGGCAGGGTTGTTTGTGCCTTTCTAGGTACCCCAAAGTTAGGCACCATGACACTCAGTGTTGCAGTTCCTAAGTCCCTCTGTGGATCTGGGCCTTATTGTTCATGGCTTATTTAATCCTTAGTCTCTTAATATTTATTTGTATTGCAGTAGTGCCCAGCGGCTCCAATTAGTCTTGCGATCTAAAGAGACAAGAAAGACAAAATGTAATGGAGGAAATGACTTGCCCAGCCTTGCATAGCTGAGAACAGAACACGGATTTCCTGACTGTAAAGCCAATTCCTCTATCCATTAAACCACGCTGCCTCCTGTGTGGAATTGACAAGCTTGTCGATCAGGGTCATTTGTGCTGGTGATATATATATATCAATTAATGTGGCCGCGTGGCCACAGGGAACTACCAAATTTCCTTCACCAAACAGCCCTCAAATGGTGACAACTTTCAGCAGTTAGCAACCAGGACTGGATCTAAGCTGGTGATATCGAAGCGAAAGGCTCAGAAATGGTTCTCTGTGTGTTAGAAAAGTGCTACCTAGCCCTGCTGAAGTTGTCAGCATTTCCATGTAAGCCCTTATTTTTAGCATTTTGTAACTCAGCTATAACATCAGAGATCTCATTGGGGAACCACCTCTCCCCATACACACACACACAGACACACACCCTGCTGCCCATGGTTACCTACATAATAGACAAGCTTCTGAGACTTAAAGATAAATGCAAATCGTGTGTTCAGATCACAAAACTCACTTGAAAAGTAACTTGGGTCTGGGGAGAGGAGGAGGAGGAGGTGGTGGTGGAAGGCCTTAATTGATTCCTCTTCATTTTGAAGTGGAAGGAACTTAAATCTCATAGGTGTCTTCTGGGAGAGTTTGAATGAAACAGAAGGAGTGGGGTTCTGAAGAATGTGAAGGGGAGGGGTCTGCTGATTTACCTAACTGTTCATATTTTTCATCATATACGATAAATAATATAAAAATATATTACCAGATATATAGTCACCAGTATGACTCATGTTTCATGAGTATGATTCTACGTGAATGCCATAGATTTTGAGCCAGATCCTCAGCTGGTGTAAATTGACTTCAGTAGCTATATACTGATTTACACCATGTGAGGATCTGGTCCAGTTTGTGTCTCCATGGATCAATGGCCAGGACTAAGCTGTAAGTTTGTATCGTACTACATACCCTTCCCTACTGTTAGAACTCATTTTACACTTTTTTACAGTAAACACAGCATTGGAAACGTATCAAGAAGCAAAAAGCTGATCTAATTTTTGTCCTTAAAAACTTTGATATATTTTAAAAGGCTTTCATGTGTTTAAAATTTGCTAAGAAGCTAAGGTTTTGGCACATGAATAATAGTTTTAAAGTGGAACAGTCTCTTTAATAAGAAACCTACCTCAAGCAAGTACTTTAGAGTTAGAAGACTGGGCTACAAAGGAATTTGGTATGCCTTATTCACCTTTTCAGACTCAAACACTGGAGCCAGGATTGAAAACCAGGTATTTCAGGTGTCTGCATTTAAAAGACTTTGTTTATGTTAAGGCTTAGGTCACCTTAACAGGTATGTTTTAATGAAAACATTACCTCTCAATGACCTTTGGGGTTTGAAGGTGAAAATGCAGTCATTGGAAAAAGGAATCCCAATTGTCATGGATGAAATCTTCAGCATTAAAGACATTGTTTCTCATCCTTGCAATGTCTTGCTGCAGTACCCAAATACACTCACACTACAGAGAAGAGGACAAAGTGGACTCTGATGGCTGTAAGTGAACTGAAAAAACACAGGGTTACAACATGTTAAAAATTAAAGGCCTCCTTCCAAATCTTTTCAGCGGGCATTCAAGACAGGCCTACAAAAGCTATTCTAAATCCTTTACTATACAAACCAAACATTTTGCGACATTGCTCAAATGGGAGAAGGATCTGTGCTGGTATCAGTGTCCTATAGGACATTAATTGATTAATGGCAATTTATTCCCAGCTACTCAAAGAAAAATATCTAGTCATTATAGCAAACGAAAGTTAAGTAAACTAGCAATAGCACACTTTATGTAGCATAGTAATTATAAATTGTCTGGGCATCTGGGACAAAGGTTCTTTATGTCAGATATTAAATCTATTCAGTCGTTTATTCATAACATATTTGTGGCTTCAAAAAGAAAGGACAAAAGAAAAAGTTTTCCTAAGGTTGTTGCATTAACAAAACTGACAGATCTTGTACGTTTTCAATAAGTCGTTTGAAGCAAGCTACTTTTTGCAAACCTTGTTAAGTTCACTTGTCACTGGAATGTCATCAACAAGACATTCATTGCCTTTCCAACTGGATCTTTTATGTATAATTGCCATATGTATTGTTGAAATCTAAAACTTGTGGGGAGGGGGGGGCAGAGGGGAGGAAAGAGAGGGCGGATGGGACCTGTCAAATTCCTAAGTTCAGGTCAAGACAAAATGAAAAAAGCTTACGTTTCAACATCATCATTTTACTCTAGTTTAGAAGCATGAAATACATCATATTCATGCTCAATTCTTGCAAAGGATAAACACAAAAAATTGCATTGTGGGTCCTTCTCATGTTACTTACTTAACTAATGGGATTCACCACCACAGGGCTTTTGACATACAATGGAAAACTTGTGTGGCTGGTGGGTATCCAGGCTGGAAAGGAGGTGGGCACTGAGGGAAAAAAATCTTCTGAACTATACTGGAGTGTATAAATACCAATTTTAAACATCTAAATGCTACCTTGAGCCTCCAAATACAGGATTTGGGCATCTAGTTGTGGCTTCCACATCTGAAAGATTCTCAATATCATTATTTTGATAAGTAGTAACTTGGGTAGGAAATGTTATAGGGCTGGACAACATGATTTGAAAGTTCTGTTTTATGATGCAAGGGGAAAGAGCTATTTGCTTTTGGCTGAAGAACAATAAAAACATGCTCTTAAAAAGCATGCTAATAATATGTAATATTACATATATTTGGCTGGTAAAGTGCATCATAAATGGCTTTCATGTAGCATTCAGAACAAACGTTATGAGGAAGAAAGCCCAAATGCTTGGCAAAATATGCAATTAGCTACCTCCATAAAGCAGGATTAGAGATCAAATTGCTATCCTTTCAAGATTAAAGAGATGTCAAAAAAATAATTACCTGCAATAGAAAAGGTTATTGAGTTTATGGTGGAACTCATCACATGACACATGTACTACACAGCCCAGCAGTTACAAGAAAAGAGAGAAGAAAACAGCAATGGATTTGAGTATGTACTAAATTAGGCCCTGAACCTGCAATTGACTGCATCTGCATGGGCAGACCCCTGAGCCCACATGGACCCTTACTAATGACAAAGGGGTTCTGCCCACAGTAAGTGCTTGTCCAGACAGAGTTCGTGCATGGCAAACTGGAGTGTAAATCTACAGCACTCCAGCATGCCGTGCACTAACTAGCTGTGCAAACCTTGCTACTATGCACTAAGAGTTGTGTGGTAAGCTCTGACATACTGGTGTTTCAACCAGCCCTAGGTCAGAGCGCACTACGGAAGTTTTAGTGCATGATGTGAACAGCCAGTTAGTGCATGGCCGGCTAGTGGGAGGTGGACTCACACCCTGGCTTGCCATGCACTAACTCTCCAAATAGACAGGTGTCAAGGGTATGTCGACACCACAGATCAAGGTGAGATTTAGGCTAGCGAGATAACAATAGCCCTGAAGATACAGCAGAATGGATCCTGATTCAGGTCTACAACCCAAGTACGGACTCACGGTCACAGAGCTTGCCTAGACAGCTAGCCCATGCGGCCATATTTTCACTCCTATTGTTTCCCACGCTAGGTAGATTAAAGCTAGTGCAAATACACCTACTTGTGTGACAATTACACTTTAATTTGCAGTGCAGATGTACCCTCAGTCACGAATGCACTAGATTCGTGACTGAAGGCCCGATCCAATTTCTACTAAAGTCAACTTCCAAGCTCCTATTGACTTCAGTGGGAGTCAGGATGGGCTCTAAGCACAAAGACCTACTCCATTGACTGCCATGGGATCAGAACGAGGACCTAAACTCTTGGGGGGCAGATCCTGAGGTAGCATAAATTGTCCTAGTTCCATTGAAACCAATGCAGCTATGACTATTTACACCACCTGGACAGCTTGATTTAAAAACCAAGTATTCATGCGGAGTTAGCATCCAAATGAATGTGAGCTTTCCACTGGTCCCACTGAAGTCAGTGGATGGAGAAGGGATGGATGGGTTTTCCACTGGCATTAATGGGAGTAGCATTCAGCCCTTAATCATGGGAAAAACAGATACACGAACTCATCTGTATTTAAAAGAAAATAAATAATGGGTCCATATCATTGCCTAGGAAAAGTTACCAATCTATTTTTACTTTCCTTTTATATCTAATGATTGCTACAGTGTATAGGAAAAGTTTAGTAGATACCATAAAATAACATTCACATCTCCTACCTGCCTACCTGTTTTATCAACTACATATAAAAGCTGAGAAACATAGAAAAATGATACAGATACTTGTATTCCAAAAACCTCTGCCAAATGAGAATCCTTCCTAGATCAAGCAAAGGCTGATGTCTGACAAATTTCATTTAAAAGGAGATTTACAAACTTGACGTAACTTTGACAAGTTGTACTTCGTAACTTGGCAAAGGGTAAGATTTTTAAAAGATACAGACACATATATATAAATATTATATGTTGTATTGTAGGTGTAAAATTTTATTGCACTGGATACTTCTTAAAAGGGATAATTTGTCTCATCTTGTCTCTTGCAAATGCCTGTTTAAAAATAGAGAATTTATGGGCACCTTTCATTAGCTGGTTTGTTACCTTATGCCTGGCCAAAATATTTTAACACTTCATTATAGTCACTAAATCTGTTACTAAGGGCAATGTGAAAATAACTACACAACTTACCAAAATCAAAAACAAAGTTTATGGCAGCTTCATCATGCAGTTTAAAGAAAACTAAGCACGCAGAAGCCGAATTCTGCAATGACTTACAGCCTCACCTTACAGCTGAACCTGGTCGTTATATGTTTCTTTCTGAATAAATATAGTTGATTATCTTAAATATCTCTGCCACAAGGCTTACCTGCCCTGTAGCACTTCCTTCTGGCCAAGCCTGGCACTCCAGGTGCTCCCTGCCTTGGTTTCCTTCTTCCTAGGGTTTTCCTTCTCTTTCAGACAGGTCAGATGGCTCAGCCGTCCAGCTGGGTCACCCTGAGTTCAATCCCCTCACAGAGTAACAAAAGTCCAAACAAAATTCCCACTTAGTCTCTTCTTCAGCCCACACTTCAAAGTTAACTTTTAACCTCTGGATCTTGTAAGCCCTGATTCCCAGGCTCCTTCCCTGAAGTCCCCTGGCACATCACAGCCCCTCTGGGCTACCTTTTAGTTTCTATGACCGTGACACAGAGTTCTGACTCCCAGACTCCTTCCCTGGAAGCCCCTCACAATCTCCTGCAGACCCTCACTCAGGGCCTTCCACAGAAAACTGAGTTTTCTCAGCTCTTTTTAAAGAAATCACCCAGCTGCTCAAGAACAGTTGGGGAGGGTGGATCTAGCACAGGTGTGGTTGAGCCCAGCTACCCTTAAAGGGCCAACCAACCTGTGCCCATCTCACTTTCATTTGCTTGGTTGATGTTTCTCGAACCTTCTCTTTTGTTGCTTGATTATAGGACTAATCCAAAACCCATTGAGTTCAATCAGTCTTTCCATTGAATTTACTAGGCATTTGGTAGGAAGGAACTTGAGCCCTGATCCAGAAAAGCACAGAAGTGCCTGCTTAATTGTAAATAAATCATGTGAAGAGTTCTATGTGATTCAGTGCTTCACTTCACTTAATGAACTGAGGGAAGGTTTTCAGATAATACAGTGACGAGAGCAGTATAAGAACCTGTATAGAATAGAATGGAATAGAATTTGTCAGACTGAGGCTAGTGACCAGCCTGATCTATCTGAGATTTTTTCCATCAAAGTTCAGAACACTTGCGTTCTAACTTAGGCACTCCGATTTGAAAAATGTTGGCCTTAAACTCTGGGGTTCAGTTTACCCATGTGTGAAACAGGGATAAAAACACTTTGCTAACTTCACAGGGTCTTGTAAGGTTTAATTAATGTGCAAAATGCAATCTAAGACCTTCAGAAAAAGGGTAAACCTTTCACAAATGAAGTGACTTCGGGGCTAATGGATATGTCTATACTGCAAAGAAAAATCCACAATGCCAAGTCTCAGAGCCCAGGTCAACTGACTTGAGCTCATGGGGCTGCAGCTTCAGGGTTAAAAATAGCAGTGTAGACATTCCTGCTCTGGCTGGAGCCCAGGCTCGGAAACCCAATGATGGGGGAGGGTCTTGGATCCCGATCTCCAGCCTGAGCAGAAACATCTACACTGTTATTTTTAGCCCCGCAGCCTGACCCCATGAGCCCAAGTCAATTGACAGGGCTCTCAGACTCAGCCCAGTGGGTTTTTCTTCGCAATATAAACGTACCCGGAATTCCAACAATGGGATTTGGGCTTTTAAGGTACTTAGGAATTTTTGCAAATGTTACCCAAAGTATCCATAAAAACCCAAATCATTATTATCCTATACACATTATATTGGCTTACTCAGCAGACTGCTTATTATTTTCACTATTTCACATAAATATCATATTATTTTTGTTAGACCTCTTTTGAAATTCAGAATTTCCATCCCACAGGAAATTCCAAGACTCCAAAATTTAGTTTCATCCTGAATCAGGGACAGAAAGTAGAAATCTTGGAATTTTTTGCAAAAAGAAAGATTCTGGAAAAAAACTGTTTCAACCTTATTGAAATGTTTCATTTTGTGGCAAAATTTTTGACCAGGTCTAATTATTGCGATCCTGTATCTGTCTAGAACATCGCTTATTAAAGATCCAACCCCAAACCTAATGAAGTCAGTGTAAGGGCTCCCACTGACTTCCTTTGAGATGAAGAATACTGCAGTTTGGGAACTGGAGCAGGACTCAGGAGTTGAATATTTTTGCTCTAGTACAGACTTCTTCTGTGATCTTGGGCAAATCACTTAACATCTCCTTGACACAGTTCCCCATCTGTAAAATAATTGGGGCAATAATACTGCCATTTCTCATCTTGTCTGTTCACACAATAAGATCTTTGTAGTAGGACTGTCTATAAACATGTGTATATACAGTACCTCGCAGAATAGGGCCCGGATCTCAGTTTGTCCTTCTAGGCTCAACCATAACACAAATAATAAATTCACAACCATCATTTGGCCAAAGAATGAATCCAATCCTAATGAAACAAAAGAATTAAAAATACACTTACACATCTCATACAATGCAACCATCACGCTACGACGAAAGTCAACTAGCTATTCACAACAATGACGCTGCAACTAACCAAAAACTTTATCTAGCCGCAATAACCATACTCTCCACCACTCTTCAGGGGAAAGGATGGGCAATTTAGAAGGGGGGGGGCAAAGTGGACTCATTAACCTATTCTAATAATAAATCCTTATCGCCTGCTCTATGCATTCCAGCTTTTCTAAAATCTCCACACTCTATATTTAAATATCTGCATCTAGCACTTTGCCAATTAACTACTGATATTAACAGCTCAACACGCTCTCTTAATACATGACACCACTGAGTTTCATGAGAGAGAAGCTTGACCAGGAGAGGTCATTGCTAGTGAAGCACACTCTTCTCCTTTATAACTCAGGAAGCAGTAAGCTAGTCAAATAGCACAGGTTTCAGCAATTGACCTAGGCAATATATCAAGGCTAAATAGACACAGAGTAAATTACAGAAATGTTGGCTAGACAAGCTACTAACTGTCCCTTTAGCAGCCCATAACGTAGGTAATTCTATTAGGATTATTGCCTGTTATGCAATACGATGCCCATATAAAATCCCTCTTTTTTAGTTATTATAAAATGTGTAGCCCTGCCGTTTATTTCTATTTAAAGGATGCCATTTGTTTTATGCTTAAGCTGAACTGAACACTGGTTTCAAAGGAGATCAGGGATCCAATCCTTTCTGCCACGCCTCACTGACTTCAATAGTAGATTTGGATGCAGGACTGGATCCCAAATATGTTATTTTCTGGTTCAATCCCGGTCAATGTGATCAGCTCAGTTAAGACCTAATGTTACACTTGGGGAAAGAGTTGTTAGTATCTATCCTGGCTGTAACCATAGGGTGGGGCTTTTTCTTCCGATGTGTCTGCGCAGTGCCTAGAACATCATGGCCTCTCGGTACTACAGTCATACAAATAATAGATAATAATGAGGCTAATTAGGGAGGGAGCTGAAGCTAGAACCCAGATTCTTCCTGATTCGTTCAGCACTGTGAGTGATCAAGTCAGCATTGGCACATGGAGAATTTCTCTTAATATATCTACTCTCTGCTCACACCATGGCATTCTTTTTCCTGGTACGTCGGATATAGCGGGGAAGGTCCAAGCAAGCCCTGAGTATAGGATGTGGAGTGTCATAAACATACAGCTAAGGATAGCATAAAATCCCTCCTTTGCCTATAAAGGATTCAGAAGCTCAGATAACCTGGTTGGCACCTGACCAAAAGGACCAATAATGGGAGAAGATACTTTCAAATCTGTGGGAGAAGGCTTTTGTTTTGGGCTTTTGTTGTTCTCTCCGGAGACAAAGAGAGAGACCAAGCAAGTAATCCAGCTCCTACTGAATGATACATCTAAAATTACAGAAATAGTAAGTGTATTTAGCAAGGAAATGCATTACAGTATCTTTTGTTTTAGCTTGTGAATTTTCCCTATGCTAACAGGAAGGTAAGTTCTGTTTTTAAGCATCTGATTGGAGTTTTTAGTATCCTAAAAACCCAAGAGTCTAGTCTGTGCTCACCTTGTTTACTCTCAAGCCTCCCCAGAAAAGGGGGTGAAGGGACTTGGGGGGATATTTTGGGGAAACAGGAACTCCAAGTGGTCCTTTTCCTAAATCTTTGTCTAACTCACTTGGTGGTGTCAGCGATACCGTTCCAAGGACAAGGAAGAATTTGCGCGTTAGGGAAGTTTTTAACCTAAGCTGGTAGAAATAAGCTTAGGGGGTCTTTCATGCGGGTCCCCACATCTGTACCCTAGAGTTCAGAGTGAGGAGGGAACCCTGACATGGAGTAACTGGCATTTCACAGGGCATTTGGCCAGTGGGATGTAACTGTATGCCAGATTTAGTCTTCAGGAGGAAGAGTGCTAATTAAGGAATCAAAGGAACCATTGGATTCAGGCCTACCTCTTCTTAAATTACGAGTGGTATAACTGTTGCTAATGGCACAAACACAACCTCTATTATTTAGACCCTGACTAGGCAAAATATTTACACACTTATCTGACTTTAACTGACATGCCTAACTTTATGTATGAGCAGACGTCAATAGGAATTTAGCAAGTGCTTACAGAAAACAATAACAGCACCCTTAGACAGTGGTGGTCCATAGCACCCAATGTCCACGATCCCAATGTACAGCTTTATTCCAAGCATCTAAGAGCTCCATGCAACCACATTATTCATGGGCAACTGCGTGGCTGCCACCAGTCCATGACCGTAGTGTCTTTGCCTAGCCTCAAGTCTGATCTTCAGAGCTCGATATGCAAAGACTTTGTCTCTGAGGCAGGTTACATGACTGAAAAAGGGCAGCGGTAGTGACCAGTGATGACTCCAGTCCTCCCGAGGCCAGCTCTCACTGATACATCCCTATTACTGATAAAGTCAAACCACCTTATACCTTATAGTCGCTGCTGGCAATGCATATGTAATGCCTCCAGTCTTCTGATGTCTTGTCTAAGCAATGTCCATGTTTCAGATCCACATAAGAGAGCATGCAGGTTTGACAAATGCATACATTGTATCAATATTGAGAAGACTAAAGTTCTCTATCAACCTGCTTCAGGCCTAGCATATGACCTACCACAAAACACCATCAAGGGTCAGATTTTGGAGACAGTTGAGCACTTTTGCTACCTTGGTAGCCAACTTTCTCAAAATGCAAAAATCAACAGTGATATCCAGCACAGGATCCAGTGCGCAAGTGCTTCCTTTGGGAAATTGCTTCGACACGTTTTCCCAGACCATGACTGCGACAGGACTCCAAGATCCAGGTCTATAAGACTATTGTTGTTCCAATATTCCTCTACGGATGCAAAACCTGGGTGACCTATCGACAGCACCTCAAGAGTCTGGAGAGGTACCACCAACAATGCCTCCAGAAGATCCTTTGCGTCAAGTGGCAAGATCACCGCACTAATGCCAGCACCCTCTCTAAAGCCAATGTCACTAGCACTGAAGCAATGATCATCCTGCACCAACTTCACTGGGTTGGACATTGGGTGCAGATGCCAGACTCTTGCCTCCCAAAACAAGTCCTCTACTCTCAGCTCACCCATGGTCAGAGGAAACGCTACAAAGAGACACTGAAAGCGTATCTTAAGAAAACCGATGTGGACATCACAAGCTGGGAAGAGCAAGCCACCATGGTGCCAACCCCAATGGCACCATGTCCTCTATCAGGCAGTCGTCCACTTCGAGGAGAAGCACCTTGCCCTCGAAGCTGAAAAGAGAGAGAGGAGGAAGGAAAAAGAAATAACTTTCTCCCAGCAGGCCGCTGGCCTGCCACAAAATGTCTGTACCTGTGGGCAGATTTGCAGTTCCAGGATCGGACTCCTGAGTCATCTCAGGACCCATATGTAAATCCATGGTAGAGATCAGCCTCGAATCGAGGGATCGCCAATCAATCACATTTGCACGTAGATTCATATGCACATGTTAAAATATTTTGCAGAATCAGGGGCTTAATTTCTTAAAGCATCACCATGAGAATTTTGCAGGGAGGTTGGTGTAATGATAGAAAAACAGTGATGCCAATCAAATTCTGAAATTTAGCAAAAACAATTGGGTGACCTTTAATGTTCAAAACAATTTTCTATAATTGTGTCGATGTTTCCAGCTTCAGAGTTAATATTTTGCAGAGCTATTTTCTGTTGCTTGAGCATTTGGCAAGTAATAGCCAAGGGCAGCGGATAACCTTAAGCACATAGCTGCAGAGTTGCAATGGCAAAAGGGAAATCAGATGGCAGAATTATCCATCTTCTGCCAGTTTTTGAAACACTGACTCTTCACTGGGCCAAATATTTTTAGATATTTTGTGACCTGAGCACAGAGCACGGGTATGGGAACTGAGTCCTAATCCCAAACCTGACATTACTCTTTCTGTGGCTTTGGGAAATTTACTTAACCTCTCTGCCTCTCCTTGCTCATTTGGAAAATAGAGATAATAATACTTAACTCATAACAATACTGTCTGGAACAGGTGCTCAAAGGATTAGCTATATAATGCCTGTAAATCTCTTTGAAGATGAAAAAATTGTCATAAAAGTGCTAAGTAGTATTATTAATTAAATGATCGTGGAGTTTGGTGTAAGGGAGTAATTGCTCATAACTTATAAAAATATACCCTGGAGAATGCATTGCCTGTTCCATGTGTGAGTCATGTAACCCTAGATGAATTGGTCAGCAATGGAAATTCTATATCTATATATTTAAATGTCCCAAGTCTGTGAACACAAAACATATGGACGTGTTCATCTTGAGGTGGCTCATACATAAATATGTGTCTGAGCGTACCTAATTTATTCACACTCATTGAGTGTTATGTGCAAAAGTACATAAGTACTGGTGCACATATAATTCTGGCAATCTGGGCCACAGCCGTTAAAATAATATGGGAAAACTCCAGTGGACTTCATTTATTATTGAATGGAAAGAAAGAAAGAAAGAAAGAAAGAAAGAAAGAAAGAAAGAAAGAAAGAAAGAAAGAAAGAAAGAAAGAACTCCCAAAAACAAAATTATATTTTTGCATTCTGCATATAGCTATACAGGAGAACATGTTGCCATATAAATATTTTGCACTACAAACTGGGTTGTTTTTAATAAGGACTGTCCACAGATAGAAAAGGCGTACTTGTGGCACCTTAGAGACTAACAAATTTATTAGAGCATAAGCTTTCATGAGCTACAGCTCACTTCATCGGAATGCATCCGATGAAGTGAGCTGTAGCTCACAAAAGCTTATGCTCTAATAAATTTGTTAGTCTCTAAGGTGCCACAAGTACTACTTTTCTTTTTGTGAATACAGACTAACACGGCTGCTACTCTGAAACCTGTCCACAGATAGTGTCTTTTTCCATATTTAGGAATTTCAGCTGGTCAAGCTCAGAAATCTATTTAGTTCTTCTATACCATCCCTGTAGTATTCCAACACTGTAGTAGCTGAGCACCTCATGGACAGAAATGGCATTAGTTCCTTAGCTGTTGTAAACAGGCATAAGTCTCTGGCTCTCAATGGAATTAAGCCAATTTGCATGAGATGAGGCCCAAAGTATTTGTCTATAGAACACCCCCAGGCTGGAGGGGAGTATAATCCCCATTTTACAGATCAGGAGTGAATCCTCAAAGCCTTAAGTGCTCAAAGTCACATGGGAAGTCTGTTTCAGAGGCAGGAACAGAACCCAAGTCTCCTCAGTTCCAGATGAGAAGTGCACAAACATTAAAATGAAAATAATAATAACAATTGATCCCCAAAACTGTTTGGTTTCTGTTCAAGTGGAGGGTAAAACCTTGGGCTCTGCTTTATTTTTATACAAGTTAGGTCATCCACCCCCTAGGAATGGTCCCAATACGGAACCTAATCCAAAGCGCCTGATGTGAATGGAAGCCTTTGGATCAATGAGCTTTGGATCTGAACCCTGGTGGTATTGAGTGCCCTCATCTGCCCTTGACTTCTATGTGATCTGGGAAAGCTAAGCACCTTGCAAGGGAGGTTGCGCTCCTCACAGGATGGAGCCCGAGGATATTTGTAATTATATGTTTTGCACAGTGGGTTTTGAAACTTTGCCAGTGTTAATTACATGCCCTGAAAGTTACGTCCTCCTCCCTGATCTTTATACTATAGCACCCCAGCCATACCAACCTGCCCAACCATGATTTATTAGTAAACACACTATTCATTAAAATGTGCTTTATTATTTATTAATGATAACCTGAACTATGGAGTGTTTGCGCTCCTTCACATGGGGAAACTGCATGAATGTTAATTAAGCATCCTCACAACGAACACCTGTGAAGCAGGTAAAGTTTCTTATAAACCTCATTTGAATAAAAAATTTAATCAAAAAATATTTGTTGGGTTCTCCCCTCCTTTTCTTTTCCTTGAAGGCACAGAGTGATGAAACAACCGCGATCAATATTATGAAATTAGAATGCAATTATTGCTTTAAGTAAAACAAAGCCCACCCTCACACAAAAGGTGTGGAAACTCAAATTGCTAAATGATCCCATCTCAATCACTCTCTCCAGTGTTTTTTTGGCAAAGCCACGCTGTGAATTATTATGGGAAAATTATAAGACATGTCCCGTCCCATGCCGTTGCCATGTAAATATATGATTCGTAATTAGGTAATAACACTGGAAGAAGCTTAAGTTACACCACATATGAATAATTACAGTCCCGGCAAGCATGCCATTTTGAATTGTAAAAATAGGAAAATGATGCCTTTTGTTTAAAATATGACTATTTGCAAGAGTTCTGCCAGACCTGTCTTGTTTAATCATGTTAGCTCAACAGATACCGTCTTTTAACTAGGCCCTTTCAGAGACTGAAATTCAATGCATTCTCACCAGTAAACCAGTAGGATTATTACCCAGTTAGTGTTAACATTCTTGAATGAACTCTGTGCTGTCTCATTAGTTATAAGGAACATGTTTCAAATAGACACAAGGCTGCTTATTTATTGAATACTAATATTAGCCCAATTATTGTTATGTGCGTTAAAGTCCTAGAGGATCCGACTCAAATGAGGGCCTGTCATGCTAGGTGCTGTAGATATAGATAGTAAACAACAGTCTTCATCATCAGTGTCATCATTTTACAGAACTGAGACACCGAAATTAAATGATTAAGTGAGTTGCCTAAGGTGACACAGAGAATCTGTGGTGGAGATTGTAATTAAACCTAGCTATTCTGAGTCCCAGTCCAGTACCTTAAGTCCATGGCCATCCTTTGTCTCAGAACAGCTCAGGTTTGTCACTGATTCATTTAGAAAACTTCCAAGGCCATTAGTGGGAAAAAGCTATCCATCAATGACATCACAGCATCTCATTGTCAAGGACAGGTCATGGGTACCCAGACCTAGTGGTCAGAGCCAGAGTCCACAGTCAGGAGTCAAGAGTCAGCTGAGTCAAGATAGCAGGAGATTAGAAGCAGGAGACAAACTGGAGACCAGAACCACAAGTCGGTAACCAGAGTCAGGCCAGGTCAGAATACCAGGGGGTCACAGGCAGGAGACAAACCAGAGATCATAACCATAAGTCAGAGATAAAGACCCAGGCCAGGTCAGGTCAGGACACCAGGAAGTCAAGCTGGGGATGCGGAGCGGGAACAGGATGCATAATGTACTCAGCTTAAGTAGGGTCAGTGGGCCAATCAGCTGCTCTGGGACTCCACCACTGGGACGTTGGGACGGAGCCTCAAACTGGTGCTGGCCTTCATTGCTTCTTGGTCAGCAGTTATCAGCAAGCTGCCAAGTGGAAGGTTGAAGCATGGCTGCTCTTGTGGACCTGGGTTCAAGGCCCATGGGTCAGGAAACTCGTGGTCTAGATAATACTTAGTCCTGCCATGAGTGCGGGGACTGGACTAGATGATCTCTCAAGGTCCCTTCCAATTCTGTGATTTGTTCTCTTGCAGCTGTTTAGTCTGATCTGTGGAGAGCTAGATCACAAATAGATATGACGTAGGAATGTATAGACTCCTGCTGAAGATTTGGCATGAAGAGTTGGCCCCCTTTCCAATCATTTTTGTGTCCATCTTTCTCAAAGTGTTTACAAACTTTATTGATAGGTCCTCTCCATTCAGATCTGTCCTTGCTGTGTCTTTGAAATGATCAATATTTATGCCCCATGAGAAGATTCTACGTAACAGTGTTTGTGCAGCATTTATGTTTACCACTGTATCTGCACTTTCCAAGTTTCAGCTCACCATAGAGGGCTTCTTTTTGTGAGTTTGTCATCAGTCATTCTGATAACATGACCTGTCCATCTATGCTGAGCTTTGACAATCATTTCTTCAATGGTAGTTGTTTTTGCTCTTTCTGGGATGTTAATATTTGACACTGTATTGTCAGCAGAACCTCCGAATAGACAGAAGGCAGCACTTGTGAAATTTTTCAAGTTGCTTGATGCGTCTGTGGTAAACTGTTCAAGTTTCACATGATAGACAAGGGACGCTAGCATTGTTGCATTGTGTATCATCCGTTTTGTTGACAGTTTGATGGAATGCTGGTTGAGTAGCCTATGGCAAAATCTTCTGAAAGCCTGGCTTGCCTTTTTATTCTGTTTGATATTTCTTGATCCAGGAACTAATGCTTGAGATGGTACTGCCAAGCAGAGGTGAAAGTGAGCCGGTACGAGCTGGTACAGCATACCAGTAAGAAGCAGCTGCCCCAGGGCCAGCGATTTAAAAGGACCCGGGCTCCTGACCTCTGCTACCGTGGCAGCAACCGGAGCCCTGGGCCCTTTTAAATCCCCCCAGCTCTGCCCCTTCCTCCTAAGGCCCTTCCCCTTCTGCCTGAGGCCTCGTTCCTTCTGCTCGAGGCCTTGTCCCTTCCGGGGGCCGGAGCTGGCCACTGCACCAGTAAGAATTTATTATTACTTTCACCCCTACTGCCAAGGTAAGTAAAGCGATTAATGTTCTTTAGTTTTGTATTATCTGTGGCGATGTTTGGCTCAATGGTAGTTGTTGATGGTGCTGGTTGGAAGAGGACTTCAGTTTTTCCCAGGCAGATGGTAAATCCAAACTGATTAGTTGCCTCTGAGAACCAGTCCAGGATAAGTAGTAAGTCACTTTCATTGTGACTAAGCAGAGCAAAATCATCCGCAAAAAGAGCTTCACATAGGAATTCCCCAAGGACTTTTGTCTTTGCGGTAATCCCTCAGAGATAAGAGTTTTTCATCAACTCTGTACCTTATGTAGATGGCCTTTGGAAGGTTGTCAGTTGCATAACTCAAAACAGCTGAAGAAAAGACCAAAGAAGAGACCATTTACAAAACTTTTACAGCCTTTATTGGGTATCTGCTGTGTGGAATGATGAGAAAATAGGGACCTGGACAGAAAGGGTGGGTCACCTATTTGACCCTTGTATTTTACAGTAGAAAACCATTGTTGGGAAAAGAATGCTAGACAAGAATAGAAATGATGCCCAATATTCACAATAAAATCTGCATAATATTTAATTTTATTTATATATTTATTTGGATATTTTTAATTTGACTATCTTCCCGTCCTGATCTTCAGACAAAACATACAACCCAGTGAGAACCATCTTATACATTGACTCAATAGCCAAAGTGAAAACCAGCCTAGCTTATCCAACCACCCACAGACTCTTCCCTTTTCCACACTCAGTCTTTCCTGCCAGGAAAAACATAGGGGGAAAAAAAGGTGCTTAAGGTCCAGAAATGTGGGATCCGACAGACTAATGGGGAACTAAATCTTAGAGTTGATGACCCTTCGCTGGGCATAACCTGCCTCCCAATTAAATCTGGGGGCTGTTAGCTGAAACTATTCAGTAGAGCTCTGCAATCATGGTATCCAGCAAGAAGAGACCTGGTTTCTGAGTTACCCAGGGCAAAAATTGTTTTAGACCTTGTAGACTAAAACAAATACTTTGAATTGCACCCAAAAATGAGCCAGTGCAGATTATGGAGGTCGGGTAGAGTATGTTTCCTGTAGGAGACACTGATAAATGAGGCAGCTGCATTCTGCACAAAGTTAAGTTTCTGTGTGGTCCTCAAGAATATCTCCATAGAGCATACATTGAGTTCATCCACTCTGGAGGTCTCAGATTATAAAGCCAGAAGGGACCATTGTGATCATCTTGTCCAACCTCCTACATAACACAGGCCATAGAACTTCCAACCATTAATTCCTCTTTGAACAAGAGCATACGTTTTAGAAAAAACATCCAGTCTTGAATTTAAAATTTCCAGTGATGGAGAATTCACCACAAGGCTTGGAAAGAGGTTCCATTGGTTAATTACCATCTCTGTTAAAAAATAAATGCTTTATTGGAAGTCTGAATTTGTCTAGCTTTCACCTACAGCCATTGGATCATGTTATATCATTGTCTGCTCGACTGAAGCTCTCTAGTAACAAAGTTCTGTTCCCCAGATAGGTACTTACAGGCTGTGATAAAGTCACCTCTGAACCTTCTCTTTGTTAAGCTAAACAGATCAAGCCCCTTGAATCTACCATTTTAGGGCAGGGGTAATCAATTATTTTTTATCAAGGTCCAAATTTCTTGGTTAAAGTAGAGTCAAGGTCCAGACTCCAGCGAAAATAATACAAAAATAATAACAATCATGATAATAATAAGTAAATAAAAAGATGTCACAATCTATTCAAAAGCATCTGGAAGTCTGGAGTTGGCCTGCGAGCCTCTTATTGACTACCCTGGCTGTATGGCATGTTTTCTAATTCTTTAATCATTCTCATGGCTGACTAAATTGTGGACAAAGATGTTTACATCTGAGAGGAAAACTCACAACCTACAAACAGGACTAAGCACTCTTAGCTACCGTCACACACAGCCGCCGCCCTATATGAACTAACCATTATTTGTCCACTCTTCAAACAGCCTCAGTAGGGAATAGCCTAACTTGGTTCCACTGGCTGAAGGCAATAACCACTGACTGCAGAGGGACAGAAGACAAAGAAAGTAATAGAAGGGAAGAAGGAAGAAAGATAGGGAGGAAAGTGTTTTGCAAACTCCCTATTATTGCTCTCTTTCCCCCTCTTTCTTACTTTCCAGCTGCTGTTGGGTATTTTTGCTGCTTTATTTTATTTTGTCCTTCATTTTCTTCTCTGTGGTTGAAACACAGCCATTCAGTCTGAGACTAGCTAACTTGATGATCTCTGTCCCAAGCCTGTTATGTTCTGACCACTATAGCATGGCCAAGATGTACAGCATGATTAAATTGAACCAAATTTCACCAATTTCCATCCAAAATTAAGAGGGGATATGTGGACATCCCAACAGACCTGCTAAAAGAAACATGTCAGGTTTGTCTAGTGTTAGGAGAGACCCACCCAGAACTAATGAGATGCTGAGCCTCAAATGAGTTGTAAATTATTCACACATCACAACAGAATGGAATACACTGTACTCTTGCTCAATGCTGTCTTTTTCATTTACATAGCAAACGTGCACAAATGATGCAAGTTTCTTCTTTGCAGCCTATTCTTCTTGCTCCCAGAAGACTGAAAACAGGTTTACTGGAGGAGTCACTCAAGCATAGGGTTGAGAGGAAAGTTTCAGAATAAGAACTCGTGTGAGTTCAAGAACCACAAAGCATCCACTTGAATTTCTGGTCTTGATATTGTGGTAAGCTACTAAGATCAAGGTTCCATTGTGCTAGGTGCTGTACATACACATAGTAAAACAGTCCCTGCCCTGCTAACAGAATGGTTAACGTTTATTAAACAAAGAATAGTTGCCAGGGGACTAGCGAGCTCCAAACAACAGTATAGTAATCTCCCAGACAACTCTCCATCACTTCAGAAGCAATTCTAAACACAGCTCTGTGTGGAGACTGCAGCGTGTTGGAAAATGCTTTTTTAAATAAAAAATGCTGATTTGTGAAAACCGAAACTGGTCGCAAATCAGGGTCAGTTCAGCTAAATCTCCTGACCCAAAAATATGTTGGGGGCAGGGGAGTTCCATATGGTTGAAACATTTTGTTTTCACACTCTTGAAACTAAAAGTTCTGGTGTTCTAATTCTAAATGACTTTCAGTTTTGGAAATTTAAGCTAATGAGACTAAAGGTTTTTAAAAGAAAATAGGGTCAAAATCAAAATGAAACATTCCTAAATTTATGAAACAAAACTTTTTGGTTGACCCGAGCTGAATTTTTTTTTTCCATTTTTTCAGTTGGCAATCTGGTTTTTTGGAGATTTTGACTTTTTCTCCCAATTCAAGATGAGAAAAAAAATTTAACTCTTGAAAATAGTCAAGGGACTGGAAAACTGATTCCTACCCACGTCTGGCTGAGGCTAGTTAATTAAGCCAAAAAGTAGGCTAGAACATTAGATGTAACCAAAATCACATTTCAAGAGTTGCAGGCTCTTCTAGCTAAAAGAAATTTGGCAAGTTAACAGTGACTTGAGATTATTCCCTCTGAACACACTGTGAAAGAAGAAAAGGAGTACTTGTGGCACCTTAGAGACTAACAAATTTATTAGAGCATAAGCTTTCGTGAGCTACAGCTCACTTCATCGGATGCATTTGGTGGAAAAAACAGAGGAGAGATTTATATACACACACACAGAGAACATGAAACAATGGGTTTATCATACACACTGTAAGGAGAGTGATCACTTAAGATAAGCCATCACCCACAGCAGGGGGGGGAAAGGAGGAAAACCTTCCATGGTGACAAGCAGGTAGGCTAATTCCAGCAGTTAACAAGAATATCAGAGGAACAGTGGGGGGTGGGGTGGGGGGGAGAAATACCATGGGGAAATAGTTTTACTTTGTGTAATGACTCATCCATTCCCAGTCTCTATTCAAGCCTAAGTTAATTGTATCCAGTTTGCAAATTAATTCCAATTCAGCAGTCTCTCGTTGGAGTCTGTTTTTGAAGCTTTTTTGTTGAAGGATAGCCACTCTTAGGTCTGTGATCGAGTGACCAGAGAGATTGAAGTGTTCTCCAACTGGTTTTTGAATGTTATAATTCTTGACGTCTGATTTGTGTCCATTCATTCTTTTACGTAGAGACTGTCCAGTTTGGCCAATGTACATGGCAGAGGGGCATTGCTGGCACATGATGGCATATATCACATTGGTAGATGCGCAGGTGAACGAGCCTCTGATAGTGTGGCTGATGTGATTAGGCCCTATGATGGTATCCCCTGAATAGATATGTGGACAGAGTTGGCAACGGGCTTTGTTGCAAGGATAGGTTCCTGGGTTAGTGGTTCTGTTGTGTGGTGTGTGGTTGCTGGTGAGTATTTGCTTCAGATTGGGGGGCTGTCTGTAAGCAAGGACTATCCTTGCAACAAAGCCCGTTGCCAACTCTGTCCATGTTTCATGTTCTCTGTGTGTGTGTATATAAATCTCTCCTCTGTTTTTTCCACCAAATGCATCCGATGAAGTGAGCTGTAGCTCACGAAAGCTTATGCTCTAATAAATTTGTTAGTCTCTAAGGTGCCACAAGTACTCCTTTTCTTTTTGCGAATACAGACTAACACGGCTGCTACTCTGAAAACTGTGAAAGAAGTAACTCATGAGTGAGAGAATTATCATACTGTGTAGTGCACACATCCAAACCAAGAGCAAATTTCATTCATTCCTGAAACCAAATCCCAATGAAATGCTTGGTTCTCCAGCACCTTATATTTTGGGTAGTCATTTACACCTGTGCAAGGTGCGTGTAAAATACTATTCTTCTGAATTGGCAGTGTTTTCATTATCCACTTTGCATAGGTGTAAAAGACCATACAACATGGAAGGCAGCTGGGGAATCTGTTTTGGAGATTAAAACAAATTGGCTACATTTTTTTTCTCTCTTTGTTTTCATGCCCCTCTGCACATCCTGAATCCCACTGGTATGAATGGGTGGAGGGATAGCTCAGTGGTTTGAGCATTGGCCAGCTAAATGCAGGGTTGTGAGTTCAATCCTTGAGGGAGCCATTTAGAGATCGGGGCAAAAAAATTGGGGATTGTGCCTGCTTTGAGCGGGGGTTAGACTAAATGATCTCCTGAAGTCCCTTCCAACTCAGATATTCTATGATTCTATGAATGAAGTATCACAAGCAAATCATAACTTCCTTCGATATCCACAGCCTGATTTTCAAGCTGGATCACTGCAATGAGAAGCTGGATATGAGTCAGCAGTGTGCCCTTGTTGCCAAGAAGGCCAATGGCATTTTGGGATGTATAAGTAGGGGCATAGCGAGCAGATCGAGGGACGTGATCGTTCCCCTCTATTCGACACTGGTGAGGCCTCATCTGGAGTACTGTGTCCAGTTTTGGGCCCCACACTACAAGAAGGATGTGGATAAATTGGAAAGAGTACAGCGAAGGGCAACAAAAATGATTAGGGGTCTAGAGCACATGACTTATGAGGAGAGGCTGAGGGAGCTGGGATTGTTTAGTCTGCAGAAGAGAAGAATGAGGGGGGATTTGATAGCTGCTTTCAACTACCTGAAAGGGGGTTTCAAAGAGGATGGCTCTAGACTGTTCTCAATGGTAGCAGATGACAGAACGAGGAGTAATGGTCTCAAGTTGCAATGGGGGAGGTTTAGATTGGATATTAGGAAAAACTTTTTCACTAAGAGGGTGGTGAAACACTGGAATGCGTTACCTAGGGAGGTGGTAGAATCTTCTTCCTTAGAGGTTTTTAAGGTCAGGCTTGACAAAGCCCTGGCTAGGATGATTTAACTGGGACTTGGTCCTGCTTTGAGCAGGGGGTTGGACTAGATGACCTTCTGGGGTCCCTTCCAACCCTGATATTCTATGATTCTATGATTCTATGAATGCATTCTACCTGGAGCCACTCTTAAAGATCACCTGGAAACCCTAGTTGGTACATAATGGTGTTCCTCATCTCTGAATTAAAATTCTGTAGCAGAGCCATTAGGACTATGAACTCCATTGATGCAGCAGAAAGAGGATCTTCCCTGACTTTCCAACTTTCCCCAGCTTTCCTTGTTTATACAGTACCTATTACAAAGGGTCTCTGGTTCTTAATTGGAGCTGCTAGGCACCACCCCCATATAAATAATAGGTGGAGCTGGTAGCACCACCTACTATTAAAGTTGCCCTATACTTCTCATTAAAAGAGTCTGTTTTCAGTTGCTTATAATTTTGTCAAACTTTAATTATTTGGCATGAAATTTTGTATGTTGGGTGTCTGCCTATGGCTCTTTTTTGGTGGGCGGGGGTGAGGGAGAGAAGGAATTGAGCCATTTCCAGGAATCTGAAGGTGGATTTAAAAATGCCAACTAGAAAAATTGGTCCAACTGGTAGAAAGATTTTGATGACACAGGTTTCCCTTGGAATTCCATTTTGGAGAACAAAAGGCCAAAAAGTTCAGACAATGTCAGAACAAATCATTTTGTCTTGTCATTTTGAAACAACTTTTTGTTTTGTTTTGTTTTATCATTTTGTACACTTAAGGAGGCGGAGCCCTGTGGGGAAAAATTGTATGTGATCATTTAACCAAAGACTGTAATGCATACACCATTTAATGTGGCACAGGCAAACTGAATAAGGGCATTTCCTAACTTTTGACTGCTTGACTTTGCAACCTTAATAATGTTCTTTTCACATAGTTTTGTGTATAATAATAAATAAGATTCAATGGCGATGGCAGTAAGATTTTCAAAAGTGCTCAGCATTGGTCTGACTGAACTCAACGGGAGTTTTAAAATTTTTGTAAATGGGAGCAGTAATAGACTTGGGCCTATGTTTAAAATCCCTTGCTAGTCACCTTACGGAAAGGCTTTGATCCAACATTGTCTGAAGCCAGTGAGAGTCCTTCCAATTTCTTCAATGGACATTGGGGGAAAAATACCTCTCTAACTTCATAAATATTTCAATTAGTGACATTTGTGTTACATGGGAACTTTAGTGACTAGCCAAATCTGATACTTAACGGAGGTGGTGTTTCACTCCAGGTTAAACTAAATTGTAGTGGTAACCATTCTCTGAAGACATCCACACAGTGTGCAGCAGCAGTCAAAAACACAAATGGGATGTTAGGAATCATTAAAAAAGGGTTAGAGAATAAGATGGAGAATATCTTATTGCCCTTATATAAATCCATGGTACACCCACATCTTGAATACTGCGTACAGATGTGGTCCCCTCATCTCAAAAAAGATATACTGCCATTAGAAAAGGTTCAGAAAAGGGCAACTAAAATGATTAGGGGTTTGGAACGGCTCCCATATGAGGGGAGATTGAAGAGGCTAGGACTTTTCAGTTTGGAAATGAGGAGACTAAGGGGGGATATGATAGAGATCGATAAAATCATGAGTGGTGTGGAGAAAGTGAATAAGAAAAAGTTATTTACTTGTTCCCATAATATAAGAACTGGGGGCCACCAAATGAAATTAATGGGTAGCAAATAAAAGGAAGTTCTTCTTCACTCAGCACACAGTCAACCTGTGGAACTCCTTGCCTGAGGAGGTTGTGAAGGCTAGGACTATAACAGGGTTTAAAAGAGAACTGGATAAATTCATGGAGGTTAAGTCCATTAATGGCTATTAGCCAGGATGGGTCAGGAATGGTGTCCCTAGCCTCTGTTTGTCAGAGGGTGGAGATGGATGGCAGGAAAGAGATCACTAGATCATTACCTGTTAGGTTCACTCCCTCTGCGGCACCTGGCATTGGCCACTGTCGGCAGACGGGATACTGGGCTGGATGGACCTTTGGTATGGCCATTTTTATGTTCTTAACCTTGGGGACAGGTTAACGGCATGGGAAGGCCTATTTGAAGTAGTCTGTTCTGCAGTCTTTGCTGCGTAACCCTTTTGCCTAGTAGTGTTGGGGGCAAGAAAGACCAGCTTCAGTTTTCTACTGGTTCCTTGTGAAAACTTAAACAGCACCAGCTTACCAAGAAATTATACATGCCATCCTGGGTGCCCTTGATAGGCAATACTTCCCCACTTGTGAGAACTGAGTTCAGGGGGTTACAAGGAGCACTTTGTGGAGGGGGGAGGAAAGGGGAGACAACAGAATGAGGTTGTAAAGGCCAGCAATTAATAAATTAACAATGCCTGTGAAGACCCACCCCCCGGGAGTTTTAGCAATAGTACCAGCCTCAGTGTGCCCCTTGCAGTAGAGAGTGACTAATGCAGCACCCCCCACATAGTTCCAGCACCTATGGTGGTATCCAAGAATTCTGGCAAGTCAGCCTCCTGTTTCTAAGGGAGGTGCTGTCTGGGCTGTTCCAGGGGCTCTACCGCTGACCCAACGATGTGATTGCAGCTTTGATTGCTGATAGGGAGGCCCACCCCAGAGTCCTTCAGGTAGGCTGTTGCTCTCTGCTTCTTCAGCCAGAGCCAACTCAGTGCCATTGCCTGTCTTAGCACTGCCTTTGCATTTTTTGCCATCTCAAAGCCACTTCTGCTCAACTCTGTCCACTATCTGGAAGTCATAGGTGCTGACTCAGTGGGTGTTCTGGGGCTGGAGCACCCACCAGAAAAAAAAAAGTGGGAGCTCAGCACCCACTGGCCACAGCTGTTCATAAGTGCTGCCAATCAGCTGTTTGGCGGCTTAGGGAGAGGTTTGGGGGATGGTGGAGCGCAGTTGCCTCAGGGATACAGTGGAGCAGGGGCAGGAAGAGTCAGAGCAAGAATAGGGACTTGGGGGAGTGGTGGAGTAAGGGCAGGGCCTTATGGGAGGGGCAGGAAGAGGCAGAGTGAAGGCAGGGCCTTAGGAAAGGGGCAGAGCATCCCTGGAGAAAAATAAAAGTCAGTGCTTATGTGGAAGCTACCTCTATTGAAGTCTTCAAAGAGAAATCAGTGGTTTAAGGGACCCCTAACAGAGTCCTTAGAACCAAAGAAATGCTCCTAGCAGAATCCAGCCTCTCTATTCAGGCATGTTTACAGATACCACTACCCAACTCTGCCACAACACAGTCTCAGTCAGGGGGACCCCACCCCCAAGACATATTTGGTACAGTCCTCTTATCCTTTTACTTCTCAACAGGGTCAATAGCATTTTGTTGCCCCCAAACTCAAAACTTAACTATATGTTAACCAAAATGCTTCAAACCATCACAAAACTGAAATGCAATGAAGCCTGGCCCATTCAGTCATTTCCCCTTGTTACCTAGACATGCTGGAAGAGATCTCTCTCACCAGTGGACACAGGCACTGATTTCCCCTTTTTCCCCTGGGTGCTCAACCCCCGGTCTACGCCCAGCCCCGCCCCCACTCCACCCCTTCCATGAGGCCCTGCCCCTGCCCCGCCCCCAGCCCCAGAGCACCCACGGAGTCGGCGCCTATGCCCGTGGAGCCCCTGTCCATCTGGAGTTGTCAAGCAGCTCTGAGCTGCTCTTCTCCCTGCTCACCAACAGATGCCCACAGTGAGCTCACTGCTTTCTTGAGTTTCCAGCAACAGGGCTTACAGTTATAACAGTCTCTTTTTTCTTAGGTTCGGTTTCCCAAAGGAGCATATGGCCAGCTTATTGGTGAAGTGCATTGACACAGAGTTAATAGTTCTTGGTATAAAATAAATCACACTTGCAAACTTGGATTAACGGTTGGAATAAAAACAAATCCATTTGACTAGTTATCATATGGGGGCACGGATCAGCGTTCACGACACGCTCCCCGTCAGTACACGGCTTGGGAAGCTAATGATCCAACCAGCGGACCAAATTTGGTGCTGAATCCTGGTCACCGGAGGCATGTTGCTCATATGCGAAGGAGAATCATCATATGACGGCCGCTGAAATCAGCCTGGGCCCGATCCAAAGCTTGTTCGAATCGGAAAAGAATCTTTTTACTTTGGAAATGTCATCTTACAAGGGCTTGTCTCCTTGCATAGCAGTATCAAGTAATAAACACCAACATTTGATTAACCATTTAACAAACAGTAAAGAAATGGAAGACTTGAGCATCTGTTTTGTTCACATCTCATTTGTGTTTGACTGTTTAGATATGTACTGAGAAAGGAAGAAAGGAAAGAGTAGGATATTTTATCATTCATTCTATTCAATGTTGTCTTTGTTGAATACAAGTGAAATTTGCGGTGGTGTAGAGGATCAGCATAAGTAATATTGTTATTATTATTTGTATAGCAGTAGCAATTAGAAGCCTCATCTGAGATTGGGGTCCCCAGTGTGCTAGGCAATACACAAACACATACTAAGTAACAGACTCCGCTTCAAAGAATTCACAATGTAAACGGACAAGACAGACAAAAGGGTCCCCATTATTCCCAGATGGGCAAATGATGCATAGAGAGATAGAGCATCTGATCCTGCTCCCATTGAACTCAGTAACAAAACTGTCATTGACTTTAATGTCACAGGATCAAGCCCCGAGTGACCTGTGCAAGATCACAGAAGGAATCTGTGGCAGAACCGGAAACTGGACCCAGATCAGAAACCAGTGCCCTAAATTGTAAGCCCATCCAGGCATGGAATGGGACTTAGTCAAACAAAAACTTTCTCCATGGAAATTGAATTTCACCCAAATAGTGTTTTACACTCTGGGCTTGTCTAGCCAAACATTTAGTTCATGGCAAGTTGGGTTGTGAATCTACCCCGCACTAGCCTGCCGCAGACTAATTGTCCACATGGATCCTGTTGTTGTGCATTAACAGTTCGTTAATGCACTTTGATCTAGTCCCATTTCAAAGAGTTGTATTGGGAGCACAGTCTGCATATTTCTAACAAATAGGAGATGCCTTGACGTCCACGTTTCACTGCTTCCGTTGTTCTTTGCTGATGCACATTGTTTTAACCACTTCTGTCCTTAGTTCTCCCTTATTTCCTTTTATAATCTTCAAATCAGGTGATTATACTGACCAAGGCATTACATAGTCCATTGTTAGATTTTCATTGCATTTTAAATACGTATTCATGGCTGCTTTGTATATTCAGCGTGTTCCATAATAAACCCTTTTCCAAGCTTCTTCCTTTATAGGATAATTTTTAAACAATCTTTATTAAAATGCATATATAGGGAATATTGATACCTTGAATTTTAAAAGGCCACCAACTGTATGGCACAGTAAACTCTGTGTGCAATTCATATTATTTTGGGGTGGGATTTAAAAGCAACCGCAGATATTCCCATTGAGCAATCCCTTAGGCAGCTTTAAAAATCTCAGTTCTGGGGTCTAACTACCTGTTTATCATATTATGTGCTTAGGTATCACAGTGCTAGGTAATTCATTGCACCACAGTGAATTATGGGTGAAAATTGTGACCTCGAAATCCAAAGAAACGTCTCCAAATCAGACCTGAATTGTGAATCAAAATGCTGCTTAAAGTAAGGAAGAAACTTCCTAGTGAATTTACTTAAATTACTACATATGGAATGAAAACACAACCAAGTCAGAGGCTGAATACTGAAAATCTCATACGACCTACTTCCAGTACTGATTGTTTCTAGCCATTCGATATATAGGAAGGGCTGTTTTATAAAGGTTTGTCTAGTGAAATGGTAGTTTCATATAGGAAAAACAGGAACAAATCAGGCCAAGGATTGTCTTTTCATTGTGTGTTCAGTGCCTAGTACACTGGGCAGCTTGATCCCTGAATAGTCCCTTAGCTTAGTGGAGCCCCAATCTTTGACTGAGATCTCTATGCATTGCTGAACTACAAATTTTATTATTGCATGTATAAAAATATTTTAAAAATGTTTGATTCGCAAAAGAGAAAAAAGGATCAGCTGCAGTCATCTTCTCATCATTCTTACCTCATGTGTCTTTCTTTTTAACTTGGCAAATCTTTTTTGGAAAAGGCAAAAAAACCACAGGTGCCTGAAATCTACGCAAATGCGTCTACTCTTGTTATAACGCAGCTCCCTTGGCAAAACAACTGTGTATAGTGTAGCTGTGTTTGGGAAGCCCTGGTTCTCCTTCAGGCACCAGATCCCTATGGTTTTGTAGATGCAGTCCCAGAGTTTCAGTGTAGCTCATCCCTATGCAGGAGTTGTTTCCAAGTCTGCATTCTTTGTTGCCGATCCAGTTTTCTTTCTACAGGAAAAGACGTACTTTGTAGTTCTGGGGGCGAGAAGAGGAGCTTTCCCAAGCGTGAGATGATGGGTCATTTTAACTACTCAGCTGCAATATTTTCATCCATTCGAGGCCTAGGGGTAAATGGAAAAGAGCACTGGATCTCTAGTCCTTACCCAACCTGGAGTCAATGGGAATTTTGCCGATGTAAGGGTGTGGCGAACAGAATGTTGGAAATCATTAAGAAAGGGATAGATAATAAGATGGAAAATATCATATTGCCTCTGTATAAATCCATGGCACTCCCACATCTTGAATACTGTGTGCAGAGGTGGTCGCCCCATCTCAAAAAAGATATATTGGAATTGGAAAGGGTTCAGAAAAGGGCAACAAAAATGATTAGGGATATGGAGCATCTGCCATATGAGGAGAGATTAATAAGACTGGGACTTTTCAGTTTGGAAAAAAAACGACTAAGGGAGGATATGATTGCGGTCTATAAAATCATGAGTGGTGTGGAGAAAGTGAATAAGGAAGTGTTATTTATTCCTTCTCATAACACAAGAACTAGGGGTCACCATTAATAGGCAGCAGATTTAAAACAAACAAAAGGAAGTATTTTTTCACACAGCACACAGTCAACCTGTGGAACTCCTTGCCAGAGGATGTTGTGAAAGCCAAGACTATAACAGGGTTAAAAAAAGAACTAGATAAATTCATGGAGGATAGGTCCATCAATGGCTATTAGCCAGGATGGACAGAGATGGTGTCCCTAGCCTCTGTTTGCCAGAAGCTGGGAATGGGTGACAGGGGATGGATCACTTGATCATTACCTGTTCTGTTCATTCTCTCTGGGGCACTTGGCATTGGCCATTGTCGCACGACAGGATACTGGGCTAGATGGACCTTTGGTCTGACCCAGTATGGCTGTTCTTATGTTCTTATGTCCCATTTTTGTCTGAATAAGAAGCCTCTCTAAAGTTTTCTCCCTGAAAATACTAGAGGCTTGTAGGCCATGCATTGTGAAGAGCCCAATGGCAGTGTGTTCTTTGCTCAGGCTACATACCAGCAAGGCTAGAAACACTTCCCTCCCCCCCATGTTATTTGCTGATTCCAGAGTTTATTTGGATACCTTATCTGGCCATTTCTGTGATGTCCCTCACCTCCTTTTTAAATGACATCAGGTCCACCTGAAGTGTGTCCAGGGTATTGCTGCTTATGTAGATCAGAACTAACCTGTAGCAGAGGAGAAACAAAATCTGTAAGTCGTTCCCCGCCTGCCCCCCTTGTGGTTGTTACACATAAAGGAAGCTATTTCTTGGCACATGCTTAATTACCCACCCTTGGTTGGGAAGACACGTTATGAAGTTGCTGGCCAGTCAGCAGTAAGTGGCAGACCTGCCCTCAGGACTGGAGTGGGAGCAAGTCTAGGATGCACTTGTGGCTCTGCCCCCTGAAATCTGGCCACCTCCGTCCTCATATGCAGTTGTATGTTTGTCCTGCTGCTTTGTCCTCACCTGATGCTGGGCAGAGCTCCCACCTTCCTGCCCTCTCTTTTCCTTGCATCCCCTTGGACACAACTCTAGGCATCCCAATCTTTTGGGAACTGATGCTTATGCTCTGGTACATTGGCAGGGGGGCCATGAACTGCAGCGTTTCTCCTCTGATCCTGCTTTCCTTCCACTAAGTCTCACCCTTGCCTGTGCTCTTGGAGGACCTGACAATCCTCCAAGTTGCACTATTCACAACTGTTCTGTGCTTGTCCACACATCCAGGGGTGGCTCTTTTCTTCTTGCAATGTTCACCTTTATCAGCAACTTGCATGGTGAGTGAAAGGCCCCGGCCCTGTGAATAGGTATTGAAGTCTTCTGGGACGAAGGCTAAAGAGAGGGATATTTTTCCTGCTTTCTTATGTGTAGGATTTTGCGGTCAGTGCAGCTTGGCCTTGATCCAAAGCCCATTGAAATCAGCAGGGTAACTCCTATTGACTTCGGATCATGAACCTTGTGATTACTAATGTTGTGAAATCTGTGGCCCATGTGCTGTTGTAGCCCTCTGGTCAGTATTTTGTGTCCCTCTCTGTGCCTTCACATTCAGTGGATGTGAATCTGTTATAAATATAAGCTAGGTAGGCTGGCTTTAACTCAAGTGCAAAGACATGTGCTTGCTGCTTGGGAGAGCACTGGTTTAATTCCTAATGGCAACCAACATCCTTTATGTTAAGGAACAGTCTTCAAGGTTCACCTGTACAAAGAAAACAAATACAAATATTGTGTCTATTACAGACCAAATCCTCAGATGATGTAAGCTGTCAGACTTCCATTGACTTTGGTTGTGCTACACCAATTTACTCTGACTGCAAATCTGGACCTGTGTGTGCAGATAGACTCAGGCACTTATGAAACTGAAGCTCTTGTCTTGTAGCACTGCAGCTTGCAGTGAGGCCAGAAACTGATACAAGAAACAGGTGAGTTTATCCTCAGGCAGGGTCTTCATAGGCCTCCAATGTTGAGGCTTGCTCATTTAATTGAGGGAGTGTGTTCTAATCATTAGAGCAGTGGACTGGAAACTAGCTGGGGGATGGGTTCATTCCCCATTTCTGTGACCTTGGGCAAGTCACTTAACTTCTGTGCCTCAGTTTACACACCTGTAAAATGCCAAAATAATGCATACTTTGCAGTGGGGCTATATTGTTCAAAGTGCAGTTCTGCTTTGAGAAGTGGCTCTGTAAAAATGGCATTGTAGGGGTCCTTGTTGATTATCTCTCACTGAATTCCACATCACATGTACTCAGTTTAAAAGTCAAAAGATTAATTCTGTTTCTGGCCTTGTCACATTCCTGTATGACCTTGGACATGTCACATAATTTTCCTTCATCTAAGACTCACCCTCCCCAAACATGGAAATAATAATGCTTTCTTTCTCCCATGCTTTGTCTAGTCTATTTAGATATTCGCTGAGCTGAAGAGATTACAATCATGCATCCGATGAAGTGAGCTGTAGCTCACGAAAGCTTATGCTCAAAAAATTTGTAAGTCTCTAAGGTGCCACAAGTACTTCTTTTCTTTTTGCGAATACAGACTAACACGGCTGCTACTCTGAAATCTATTGTTTGTACAAGACCCAGAATAGTGGAGCCCTAGTCTCAGTTAGGTGTGATTGCAATATAAATGATAATAATAAGGAACAATCAGGTATTTAGTGGTCTAAATGATGTACAAATTGCAAAAAGGGGGAGATTTGTTTTTGGAAGTCTGGCTCTTATGTTTCAGCAGACCTCAGTCTTACTCAAAAGGCCAAGGCATTAAACGACATGGAACTCAATCGATCCAGCTTGGAAGGATAAAAGGCTGAAGCTTCCCTGCTGGGATCTGAACCTGTGTTTCCAGGGAATATAGATATCTCACAAGAGCTGTTTAGAATATTAAGCCAACACCTCCAGCTGTCATTTAATTGATTAAAGACTATGTTTTATTTTAAAAAAAATCTATCACAGGACCATTGTGACAGAAGGTTGTGTTCAAATGAAATCTCAAACCACCTGGATTTTTGAAGCTCAAAATGCACATCACATCTTTAAACGGAGAACACGTTTCATGAAGGCAGCTCCCATACATCCTGACCAGACTCCAAGAGCAAATCATGAAGTCAGCTTTACCCACAAGCTCATCCTTCCACCCTACTGATGTTTAGAGACCAAAATGAGTGTGTGCCTGAAGACAGTTTTTAAAGTGGGGGAGGGGAGCGGGGAATAGAAAGGCAGGGCTGAAAATCAAGTCCTAAAGCTCTCATGGCATTTTGACAAGAGCAGGGATTTGTCCTCCCAACACTGTTGATCAAAGTTTTGCCCAGCATCCGCCACCCCAAAGGTGGTGTCATTACTTGTGGCTATTTCTGTACAGCACCTGAAGCGCTTTGCTATGAAAGATACTACGCAAACGCAAAATATTAATCAATGGCCTTTAAAACCATGCAACATCCCTCCGTGCCACTCATCTCAGTAAAGAAAAACTCATGTGGATTATTAATTTTTTTTTGGCATCATGTCTTTCATTGCTACTGCCCACTCCTCTTGTCTCATGGCAGACACTGCTGTCACTACGTCAATTACCAGCATTCATTTAGTCTTCCTCTGTGACCCAATGGACTCCTTGTTCTCTTTCTGTTGACAGTCTTAGAAGGCTCCAGCCAGAGTGGCCGCTAGCTACTGACCCCTCCAAAGACAACCTTATTATGGTAATTACACGACTGGAAGCAGCAGAGACCAGGGGGAGGGGGGAGCAATTACACCTGTCCCTGTCCAATTCAGCCAGGGTTTGAATTACTTGGATGGGTCAAGGATGGCAGTGTGATCAGGTGAACAAAAACTTTTCCTCTATTCTTATGGCCTTCGGAGACAGACATTCCTAATTATGCTTGTCATTAGGACATAATAAGCCCAATTTCTTTAAATGGCATCTTTCTTCATCAAGGAAATTGATGCTCCGTATTATAGAACAACACCACTGTACAGCCCATATATGTAGGGGAAGGGAGGGTTGTTTGGGATTTCCTTTCTAGTTGGTTATGAACTGATTTGCCGTTGTAACTTTTTTTATGTGACTGCATTTCTAATTGCAAACAACGAAGGCTACTGTTTCGGATAAGTGCTATTTAGTTTTTTGGATAAGTGCTATTTGGCTTTTTAATCGAGTTTTGATGAATTAACTGTTGTATTTTAAGTCCAACACTTTTTTGGGAAGCTGGTCATCCAATACAGCAAGATATACAATGCTAATTTATATATATAAAGGCAATGAGTGTCACAAATGGGTCTTCTAGGTCTAAATTTAAGCACTTAAATAGGTGGCTTCATTTTCAAAAGCACTAAGCAGTCATTGACATGAATGGGAAATACTCCGTGGGCTCAGCACTTTTGAAAATGAGACCACTAAATATCTACTTGCCCATTGGCCTGTACCCACCTGGTGGCTCTTGTCTTATACTTAGATTGCAAGCTCTTTAGGGCATGGACTGACTTTATATTCTGTGTGTGTACAATGCTGAGCACAATGGGGTTCTGCCTCATGATTAGGGCTTCTTAGGCAGGGCCAGTGCAAGGATGTTTTGCGCCCTAGATGAAACTTTCACCTTGTGCCCACTCCCCCTCCCCCAGCCTTGTGGCAGCTCCCCACATCCCCTCGCCCTGAGGTGCCTCCCTGCGACAGCTCTGCGACACCCCCCCATCCTGAGGCGCCTCCCCGGGGCAGTTCCCCGCTGCCCTCTCCCTCCCCCCCTCGGCCCGGGGAGCTGTGTGGCAACTCCCAACCGCCCCCTCCCTTGGCCCGGGGAGTCATGTGGCAGCTCCCCGCCACCCCCCCCTCAGCCTGGGGAGCCACGTGTGGCAGCTCCCCACCCCAGCTCACCTCTGCTCCGCCTCCTCCCCGAGCACGCCACCACTTCTCCCGCCTCCCAGGCTTGCGGCACCAATTAGCTGTTTGGCGCGCAAGCCTGGGAGGGAGAGAAGCAGAGCGGGGCGGCGCGCTCAGGGAAGGAGGCAGAGCAGAGGTGAGCTTGGGCGGGGAGCGGCTCCCCTGTGCGCCACCCACCCCGTTACTTGCTACAGGCGGCCCTCCCCGCGCCCCCCTGCCCCAGCTCACCTCCACTCCACCGCCTCCCCAGAGCGCGCTTTTGGCTGCCCCCAACCACTTGGCACCCTAGGCAACCGCCTAGTTCGTGGTTGCACCGGCCCTGCTTCTAGGGGCTACAATGATACAAATAATAAATAATCATATAATACAACTTTAGGCCTTCATTTGAAACCCTTGGCCAAAGTATCTATCTATGTGGTGCAAAATTCTAATCAACCTCATTTAAGGAGGCAAGAGAAAAATGG